>NC_069797.1:58925503-59588003 GCF_027406575.1 Nycticebus coucang
CACTCTACCAAGGGTGACGCAGTGAGACTCTGTCTCAAAAATAAATAAATAAGAAAGGGTATAATACTAATCCTAAGAGTGGAAGAGGGGTTGGATCACCTCTTTGAGGAGGGCGCCTCAGTAAAAAGGGACAAGAAAAGGAATTGAGAGGCGGTGCCTGTGGCTCAGTGGGTGGGGTGCCGGCCCCATATACTGATGGTGGCAGGTTTAAGCCTGGTCCTGACCAAACTGCAACAAAAAAATAGCGGGTGTTGTGGCGGGTGCCTGTAGTCCCAGCTACTCGGGAGGCTGAGGCAGGAGAATCGCCTAAGCCCAGGAGTTGGAGGTTGCTGTGAGCTGTGTGAGGCCACAGCAGTCTACCGAGGGCAATAGGGTAAGACTCTGTCTCTACAAAAAAAAAAAAAAAGAAAGAAAGAAAGAAGGAAAGGAAAGGAAAGGGAAAGGGAAGGAAAGGAAAAAAGAAACAAAAGGAATTGACGTCCATGAGGCAGGGGGCCTCAGTCAGAAAAGCAAATTGATCTCCATGAGGCCAGGGGCCTCAGTAAGAGGGGCAAAAAGGAACAGGAGGAGGCATTGACCTCCACAAGGCAGAGGGCCTCAGTAAGCGGGGAAGGGCTTGGGAGAAATGGTTTAGCTTCTGCGGAGAAGTGGTGTGTGAAAGAGTGAGTGACTGTTTGTATAGCTCCACGACTGGTTACAGTTACGGAGCTTGATCATCAGGCCCTAACCTGTGGTTCCCTGGAGATGTCCTAAGGCATAAAGGTGACTTGCTGTGCAGCAGCAACCAGGCCCGGGGCTTATACAGGTGCACCTTAGCTAAAATGCTCCTTAAAGCCTCAAGAGCGGCAGGGCCAGGCAGGTGCCTGAGTGATCGTTAAACTGCCCCCCCCCTTTGTTTGTCTGCGCCACAGGGATGGGTTCTGCGCCCTCTAAGGAAACTCCCCCAGGGTTAATGGTTCAGAATTTTAGGAAGGCTTTGTAGGGGACTATGGAGTTACTATGACCCCTAAAAGGTTGAGAAAGTTTTGTGAGCTAGAGTGGCTGTCCTTTGGAGTAGGCTGGCTGTCAGAAGGGAGTTTAGATGTAAGTCTAGTAAAGAAGGTATAGAGAATAGTGACTGGTAAGCCTGGACACCCTGATCAGTTCCTATACATAGACACTTGGCTGACACTAGTGTTAGAGCCACCCCCGTGGCTGAGAGGACAGGCGGCAATTGTTATGATAGCTAAAACAGAAGAAAGTCTTTTAAAAGACTAAAAGATTTGGTGACAAATTAAAAGGCCAAGTACTAGTAGATCCTAATCCAGAAGACCCATCTGAAATACAGATAAGGCCACTACCTTATATTCCAGACAACGTGAGACAACCCAGCAGCCTCTCAGAGCCTAGCAGTTCTTTAAGGGAGTCTAATGAAGATAAAAAGGGTACAGTAGGGCGGCGCCTGTGGCTCAAAGGAGTAGGGCACCAGCCCCATATGCTGGAGGTGGTGGGTTCAAACCCAGCCCCGGCCAAAAACCGCAAACAAACAAACAAAAAAAACCCAGCCCGGGCCAAAAAGTGCAAATAAATAAATAAATAAATAAACTGCCACATTTGTATAGCACTTTCACGTACATTAAAAAAAAAAAAAAAAAAAAGGGTGCAGTAGGTGGCGCTCTTGGACAACCCAACCCGCCTAAAACTCCCTCCACCAGCTAGCTGTCAGATTGAGACCAAAGCCCGGCATACAGATGGTCTTCCGAGAAACCCCGACATGCCAGTCCGGAAGAGGATGGGCATTGGCAAGAGAGGAGGGTAACGGTGTACCAACCATTCACCTCTACTGATTTATCGAACTGTTAAAAACAGCACACCTCCTTATACAGAAAAGCCTCAAACAGTGGCAGAGCTCGTGCATACCATATTCCAAACCCACCATCCTATGTGGGAGGATTGCCACCAGCTCTTAATGTACTTATTGAATACTGATGAGCGCAGGTGGGTATTGCAGGTGGCAGCAAAGTGGTTAGAGGAAAATGTCCCAGGAGATTATCAAAACCCACAGGAGTATGTACAGGCTCATCTGCCTGGTGAGGACCCTCAATGGGACCCCAGTGAACCCCCAAGAAATGCAGAGATTGACCAGATACCGAGGTGCAGTTTTGCAACGGTTATGGAAAGGGGCCCAAAAGGCCACTAACTTTCAGAAAGTGTTTGAAGTTTTGTAAGGAAAAGAGGAAAGTCCAGGAAAGTTTTATGAGCGCTTATGGGGAGCATTTTGCATGTACACTCACTCCCTTTGACCCAGATCAGTCGGAGAGCTTGAACATGGTAAACATGGCTTTTGTAAGCCAAAGTGCAGAAGGCATAAGGAGAAAACTTCAGAAACAAGAGTGTTTGACGGTGTGACCGCAACCCAGTTACTTTCTATGGCTCACAAGGGTGTTTGTAAACAGGGATGCTATTTCTTTTCTTCCTTTGTTGCTTCTTCTTTTTCTTTTTTAATGAAAAAGTTGAATATTTTATTATTTTGCTGCAAAGTTGTTGCTCGCTGTATAAAAATAGCACCAGTAAATGCAGTGTATTACAAAATTAAGATAATATCACCAAGAAAAACTTCTCCACTCCCAGTTAATTCCAATGGAAAGATCATTAAGTATTCCAACTCAAATCCTGGTATGGATGTAAGCAAGTTACAATATTATATAAGGCTTAAAGATAACAATGTTGGGGCGGCGCCTGTGGCTCAGTCGGTAGGGCGCCGGCCCCATATACCGAGGGTGGCGGGATCAAACCCCGCCCCGGCCAAACTGCAACCAAAAAATAGCCGGGCGTTGTGGCGGGCGCCTGTAGTCCCAGCTACTCCGGAGGCTGAGGCAAGAGAATCGCTTAAGCCCAGGAGTTGGAGGTTGCTGTGAGCTGTGTGAGGCCACGGCCCAGGAGTTGGAGGTTGCTGTGAGCTGTGTGAGGCCACGGCACTCTACCGAGGGCCATAAAGTAAGACTCTGTCTCTACAAAAAAAAAAAAAAAAAAAAGATAACAATGTTATCCTTTCATTACATAATCTTTATAACTAGTTTTTACCATGGATAATTTCATGAAACATGAATACTAGAAGCTAGTCTAAAAATCATAGGGTATTTTGAAAAAGATGCATATTTTGTTTACCTACAACCATTAGAAAGTTAAGGATTACTTTCTTTCATTAGCAGTGCTGAGAGTAGTTGCTATTTTCAGTCACCTACCCACCAATTAAAGATAACTATGCTGGATTAAGTTATTTCACACTGGTTTATTTAGGAGTTCCATTTTCACTCCTCAATAGATTTTACGTATCTCTCATATGCTTCTTCACTCATCAGTTCATCTAGTTCTGAAGGATTACTCAGGGTCATCTTGATCAGCCAACCATCTTGAAAACAAGATTGTTGACAAGTCCTGGATTTTCTGCCAGAGCTTCATTAATTTCAGTTACTTCTCCTGATAAAGGAGCATAGAGTTCACTAGCAGCTTTCTTTCACACTTTACAAAGCACCAACCTCATCTTGTTTGTTTAATTTTGTCCCACTTCAGGTAGACTACAGTAAACAACATCTCTCAAAGCTGCCTGTGCAAAATTGCTGATTCGCACTGTTCCAACACCATTCTCTGCTGTCACCCATTCATGTTTCTCGGTGAATTTACGCACTGCGAGCAGAGCGGGTCCCGTGCGCGGCGTCCGGACCGCGCCCACTCCCAGCCGCCAGGATCACGGCGGGCAGGGCGAGGCAGGCGCGGAGGCTCAGCGCGGAGGCCCAGCGCAGACTGCAGGCCATAGCCCGCAGGGTCCGCGCCACTCGCAGCGCCATGTTCGCAGGGGCACCAGGGACGCTATTACTAAGAGGAAGGCACGAAAGGAAGAAACCCGGCAGTCGAAACATAAATATCATAGCAGTGGCAATGGGGGGCAGAGGAAGAGGCAGCTATAGGGGCACAGGAAGAGGACGAGAGACATCAGGCAACCTCTCTTTTCTTTTCTTTCTTTCTTTTTAAACAGGGTCTCAAGCTGTCGTAGAGTGCTGTGACATCACAGCTCACAGCAACCTCCAACTCTTGGGTTTAAGCAATTCTCTTGCCTCAGCCTCCCAAGTAGCTGGGACTAGAGGCACCCGCCACAACACCCAGCTATTTTTATTTTGTTGTTGTCGTTGCAGCTGTCATTATTATTATCATTATTATTATTATTATTATTATTTTTAGAGACAGAGTTTCTCTTTATCGCCCACCGTAGACTGCCATGGCGTCACACGGTTCACAGCAACCTCCAACTCCTGGGCTTAGGTGATTCCTTTGCCTCAGCCTCCCGAGTAGCTGGGACTATAGGCGCCCGCCACAACACCCGGCTATTTTTTTGTTGCAGTTTGGCCGGGGCTGGGTTTGAGCCCACCACCCTCGGTAAATGCGGCCGGCACCCTGCCCACTGAGCCACAGGCGTCACCCTATTATTATTATTATTTTATTTATTTATTTTAATGAGACAGAGCCCCTGGGTAGAGTGCTGTGGCATCACAGCTCAGCAACCTCCAACTCCTAGGCTCAAGTGATTCTCCTGCCTCCGCCTCCCAAGTAGCTGGAACTACAGGCGCCCGCCACAACGCCCGGCTATTTTTTGGTTGCAGCCGTCATTGTTGTTTGGCGGGTCAGGCTGGATTCCAACCCGCCAGCTCAGGTGTATGTGGCTGGCGCCTTAGCCGCTTGAGCCACAGGCGCGGAGCCTATTATTACTATTTTTTGAGACTGTCTCACTATGTCGCCCTTGGTAGAGTGCCATGGTGTCACAGCTCACAGCAAGCTCAAACTCTTGGGCTTAAGCGATTCTCTTGCCTCAGCCTCCGGAATAGCTGGGACTACAGGAGCTTGGCACAACGCCCGGCTATTTCTTGGTTGCAGTTCTCCTTGTTGTTTGGCAGGCACAGGCTGGATTCGAACCCCCCAGCTCCAGTGTATGTGGAGCCAGCCACAGGCGCCGAGCCTGCAGCTGTCATTTTTGTTTAGCTGTCCCGGGCTGGGTTCTAACCCACCAGCCTGGGTGTGTGTGGCTGGCGCCATAACCACTGTGCTATGGGCACCAAGCCCCCATTCATGATTACTGGGGTCTCAAAGTGGGGAATGAGGAAGGAGAAATAAATCTTACACTTCTGAATGATCCTGAGAAAGCAGCAGGCAGCTGCAGAAAAAGTCCTCCTCCAAAGATAAGAACAAACTTTACACTGAGCTAAAATAACCTTGAAAGAGAGAGAGAGAGAGACTATGTAACAAACAACAGCACCCTGGTTTCTTGACAAATATGATCATTAACTCTTTGTGATTTTTTTTCCTGCCAATTAAAAACTTTCCTTTGGGGTGGCGCCTGTGGCTCAGTCAGTAAGGCGCCAGCCCCATATACCGAGGGTGGTGGGTTCAAACCCGGCCCCGGCCAAACTGCAACCAAAATATAGCCGGGCGTTGTGGCGGGCGCCTGTAGTCCCAGCTACTCGGGAGGCTGAGGCAAGAGAATCGCTTAAGCCCAGGAGTTGGAGGTTGCTGTGAGCTGTGTGAGGCCACGGCACTCTACCGAGGGCCATAAAGTGAGACTCTGTCTCTACAAAAAAAAACAAACAAACAAAAAAAAACTTTCCTTTGAAGCTAACATCTGTAACTGTAACTATGTAGCTTATACCTGGCCAAAGGAAAAAAGTATGAAAGAGTTTGGAAAGAACTGTTCCCCAGAACTCAGCATTTTACTCCTTGAGGTATGTGAGTTCTCACAGGCAATTACAGGTTCCTTCCTCTATATTTTTTGGTGTAAGTGTCTGTCAGGTTTCCCCCCCCCCCATACAAAATCATTCAGCCTTTATTAATTAGCACCTTAGAAGAAAGCAAGATAAATGAGGTAGTAGAGCCAGGACAGCTCCCTAAACATACACAAAGGAACAAAGACAGACGAGGCTCAGGAAGCCATCTGAGCACATGGTGGCAGCACCCTCCGGGAATGGGCTCGGACCCAAGGGTGCTCCAGGATCTGGGCCAGGGGCAGCCACTTCTGGGGCTCGTATCGGAGAAGCTTGGAAATCAGGACCTGGGCCCCCAAAGGCATCGTTTGGGGGAACTTCACATCTACCTTGAGGATGCGCCTGTAGGTCTCATTGTAGGAGGTGCTCTCAAAGGGTGGACTTCCCACCAACAGCTACATAGCACAGCACCCCGATGCACCACAGATCTACCTTTTCATCATAAGTCCTCCCCTCAACCATTTCTGGGGGCAAGTAGTCAAGTGTTCCACACATTGTCTTTCTCCTCAGAGAGGGGGGTGTGCACAGACCAGCCAAAATCTTCAATCTTCACCTCACCCCTGAGACCCAGAAGCAGGTTTTCTGGCTTAATATCCCTGTGAATCACTTTCTTGTCATGGCAATAAGTCAAGGCATCTGCCAACTCCTCCATTATCGTGGCTGATCGCTGCTCATCAACTGTGTGGTTTTTCTGCAGCTCCTTGTATGGCTCACCCCGTGGAGCATATTCCAGAATCAGATACACAGGCGAGCATCATGGAAGTAACTGTAGAGCCTTAGGATACTGGGGTGTTGCAAATGCGCCTGGATTTCAATTTCCCTGCGC
Source organism: Nycticebus coucang (assembly GCF_027406575.1). Classification (NCBI taxonomy): domain Eukaryota; kingdom Metazoa; phylum Chordata; class Mammalia; order Primates; family Lorisidae; genus Nycticebus; species Nycticebus coucang. The sequence continues at coordinate 58,932,119 of NC_069797.1, forward strand.
AGCTGGTGCTCTAGTCCTTCCTTCTCTATCTGTGACTTGAAAAGAACCTTCAGGGCCACAATAAAATGGTTTTTCTTGAGCCGAGCCAGGTACACATTTCCAAATTTCCCCTTGCCCAGAGGGCGCCCGATTTCAAAGTCATTAATTGTGAATCGCCTCGTGGGTGGGCGGCGGCTGCCACGAAACCGAAGCGGGGCTGTAGGGCCTGCTGCAGCTGGAAGAGGGAGAAGAGGGAGAGAAGGGAGAGGGGGAGCTGGCAAAAGCAGGTGGCGGGAAGAAGAGGGAAACAGATCAGTGTCAGTTTTAATTCGCTGTTTTTCTGCAACAGTAGGATCTTTCTCTCTCTCCCTCCCTCCCTCCTTTCCTTCTTTCTTCCCTCTCTCCTTTCTCTTTCTCCTTCCTTCATTCCTTTCTTCCTTCTCCTCCTTTCTTCATTCATTAAGAATGCCAGACACCAACACACAAGACTAGTTTTGATATAAACACCTATATTTAATTACTATGGTTTATATGTGGATGTATCTTTAGATATTAATTTTTTGTATTTTAAAGTATGTTCAAATTTATATGTGTGTGAGTATATATATATTTTTAAATTATTTATTTATTTTTGAGACAGAGTCTCAAGCTGTTTCCCTGAGTAGAGTGAAGTGGCGTCATAGCTCACAGCAACCTCCAACTGGAGCTCAAGCGATCCTCTTGCCTCAGTTTTTCTATTTTTAGTAGACACGGGGGTCTCGATTTTGCTCAGGCTGGTCTGGAACTCCTGGGCTCAAGCAGTCCACCCGCCTCAGCTGCCCAGAGGGCTAGGATTACAGGCATGAGCCACCGCGCCCCGCCTATATGTATATTTGCCTAGATGTACATTTTGTTATCTCCTGTATGAGTGGGAAAAGCCAGACTTTGCTATAGTGTTTCTGGAAAGCAACAGTGGAAATCCATTGAAATTCCCCTGAGTGGTATGCACATTTCAGTCTTATGTCCTGGCAGGAGGCAGCTGGTTATAGGGCTCAGGATGTCAGGGCCATTTCTTTCTTCCATGCTAGGAGCAACACTAATTTAGGTTCTTAGTTTGAGGACGCTGCCAGGATCGTATTTTCTACGTGGACGTTGAAATAAGGAAACATTAAGACGGGAGTACGGTATGTTAGAGAAATCCAGAGAAGCCAGAATTCCTCCTGGAATGAAGCGGAGCAAATTCCAGGTCGCTAGTGGAACAAGAAAGGGAAACCGGGAGAAGTGACTGAAGACGCTACGTTGAAAGCTAGCGCTTGAGTTTGTTGTTCTGAAAACCAAACTACGGAACAAGGACACCGAATTCGCTCTCCAGTTCCTACGGAATGAAGCATGTGAGAGAGAAAAGCTAGTCCCTGACAAAGCCATAGGGAAGCACATCCTTGGGAGAGAGCCACCTTCGAGCGAGAATTTGAAGACAACATTTGGAAAAGAGGCAGAGGATCTAGGGAAGTTTGGAGAACAGGAAGATCAGAAAAGGAGATTGTCAGGCCGGTGCACTGGCTTGATCATAACTGTAATCCTAAGCACTTCGGGAAGCTGAGGTCAGAGGCTCGCTTGAGGTGAGAAGTTGAAGATCAGCCTGAGCAAGAACAAAACCCCATCTCTACCAAAATTCAGGAAACATCAGGAGAGCTGAAGGTGGACGCTTGTAGTCCTTGTCCCGCAGGTGGCTGAGAAAGGGATGATCAATAAACTCCAAGAGTTTGAAGTTGCAGTACCACTGGAATCAGTGCAACAAGAGACAAGAAAAAAAAAAACAAAGCAACCGGCAAAAGGAGACTGAGGTCAGAGTCGTGACCTTCTTTCCCTCACGAGAGGATTCGAAAGAGAAGCGTTAAAGTTCACCACAGGAAGGGTTCCTTACCTATCAAACGGGCAAATAGCCGAACTGCAGGTACCAAGAGCCATCTCATAGTGAGAGCGGTCGCGGGGAAGATGCGGCAGAAAAAAAGAAACAATGACTAAAACACACACCTGAAAAAAGAAACAATGACTAAAGCACACACCTGATCTTAACAACAACAGTTTATCCCCCCAGGGGGGTGCACCATTCCAGGAGATACTGCAATACCTGGTTGATGCGTGGAGTGGACGGAGCAAGCTCCTATTCCAACTCCCTGCTCCAAAAATCCATTTAATATATTGTCCTCGGATAGAGGACGTATCAGATATTAAACTGATAAGAACAGATACTACACTTGATCTTAGCCAAAAGGCCGAGAAGCGATGCCGACCGTACCGCCCTCGTCCTTCCCCTCCTCCAATCGCACATATTAAGCTCGCGGTGAGAAGCCCCAACCCTTACCACTTGTCTCACTTCTTTGCCGCCTGCGCACCAAAGTGGGCATCATCACACACTTGTGCTGATTTCTTACTCTCTGCAAGGTGAACGAGAAAAATTTTACATCCGCCCTTGCTGGAGGGTCCGGAGCTCCCGAGCGAAACTGCCATTGCTAATCTGCATGCTCCGCCCTGTCACCGAGGAGGCGTTGCCGCGGCGGGCTGACCTTACTCCCCGGCGGCCTCCGCGCGCCGGAGCGTACGACTTCCCTTTTTCTGTCAACCGCGCGAAAAGACACAACCGAAGGGGACTTGGGGGTTGGTGGCAAGAGGGATCTGTGGAAGGGAGCTGATGGCGGAGAGCCGTTCACGTTTTCCTGGAGAAAGACAAGGTTGCAAGACGTATACGCAAGAAATGCCTGGGCTCTGTGTGTTTTTAATTCGTCACTAGCCGGCGGGAAGACAAGCTTTGCACCTCACGGACTAGGGGCTCATTAGGAGTCGGGGGACCGGAAAGTCTGGGCGGTGGGGGGCGGGGGGGCGGTGGGGGGAGCTTCCCGCGGCAGGGAGAGTAGTTTAAAACAAGAAGTAAGCAATTTGAACTCTGTTACAGAACAGCATTTTATAAATATACATTTCATAATTTATAGACACATGTACTTCCTCATCGAACAAAATTGTTTATGTTGACAAGCAGACTCAAGTATATTCAGCTTCTGTATAAAGTTACATACCCGGATATTTTGATAATCAGAAGACATGGTTGTTTTCATTAGACCAACAATATTAAATGAGTCTTACCAAAGATTTTTCTCAAGTCACGTGAACTAAAAGGCATTTAAGTTAGGTTCTATTTTTCTGGTAAACTATTTGATTCAGTGCTTTTTCTTTTCTTTCCTTTTTTTTTTTTTTCTTGAGACAGAATCTCACTCTGTCGCCCTCAGGTAGAGCGCAATGGCATCACAGCTCACAGCAACCTCCAACTCTTGGGCTCAAGTGATTGTCTTGCCTTAGCCTCCCGAGTAGCTGGGACTACAGGTGCCCACCACACCGCCTGGCTTTTTTTTTGTTGTTGTTTAGTTGGCCCCGTAACCACTGTACTATGGGCATCAAGCCTAAATGCTTTTTCTTTAAGAAAATTAATCAGAGCTGCCTCATATATTTTGTCCATACAGGTATAGACATAGGGATCCTATACAGAAGTAGTTTTTTTTTTTTTTTTTGAGACAGAGTTTTAATCTCTGGCCCTGGTAGAGTGCCATGGCATTGCTCATAGCAACCTCAAACTCTTGAGCTTAAGAGATCCTCTTGCCTCAGCCTCCCAAGTAGCTGGGATGACAGGCACCAGAGCTGGGACTACAGGCGCCAGTCACAATGTCCGGCTAGGTTAGTTTTTCTTTTCTTTTTCTTTTTTTTCTTTTGTCACCCTCGGTAGAGTGCTGTGGCATCACAGCTCACAGCAACCTCCAGCTCTTGGGCTTAGGCAATTATCTTGCCTCATCCTGAGTGGCTGGGACTACAGGCACCCGCCACAATGCCCAGCTATTTTTTTGTTGCAGTTCAGTGGGGCAGGTTCGAACCCGCCACCCTCAGTATATGGGGCCATCGCACCACCCACTGAGACATCGGCACTATCCTAGGCTAGTTTTTCTTTTCTTTTCTTTCTTTCTTTTTTTTTTTTTTTTGATACAGAGTTTCACTATATTGGCCTTGGTGAGTGCTGTGGTGTCCCAGCTCACAGCAACGTCAAACTCTTGGGCTCAAGCAATTCTCTTGACTCAGCTTCCCAAGTAGCTGGGACTATAGGTGCCTGCCACAACGCCTGGCTATTTTTTGGTTGTTGCAGTTGTCGTTGTTGTTTAGCTGGCCCAGGCCCGGTTCAAACCTGTCAACCGGTGTATGTGGCTGGCATCGTAACCACTGTACTACCGGGGCAGAGCCAAATTTTTCTATTTTTAGTAGAGAGGAGGTCTATCACTCAGGCTGGTCTCCAACTCCTGAGCTCAGAGTACCCACCTGCCTCGGCCTCCTGGAGTGCTAGGATTACAAGTGTGAGTCACCTCAGCTGGGCCAGAAGTAGATTTTTTTTTTTTGGAGACAGAGCCTCACTTTGTCACCCTTGGTAGAGTGCTTTGGCATCATAGCTCACAGCAACTTCCAACTCTTGGGTTCAAGTGGTCCTCTTGCCTCAGTTATTCTATTTTTAGTAGAGACAGGGTCTCGCTTTTGCTCGGGCTGGTCTGGAACACCTGAGCTCAGCAATCTACCCACCTTGGCCTCCCAGAGTGCTAATATTACATGAGTGAGTCATTGTGCCCTGCCACAACTTTCATTATGATCCTTCATTTGCCGATTTTCAAATACAGTCATCCCTCAGTATACACTTTCATTATGATCCTTCATTTGCCAGTTTTCTTTTTTTTTTTTTTTATTAAATCATAGCTGCGTACATTGATATGATCATGGGGCATCATTCACTAGCTTTACAGACCGTTTACCAAGTTTCACATATACCCTTGTAAGATGCACCACTAGTGTAATCCCACCATTTGCCAGTTTTCAAATACAGTCATCCCTCAGTATCCAAAGGAATATTGCTTCCAGGAAACACTTTGGACACCAACATCTGCATTCTCACTGCAGTTGACAGCACACGTAGTGTAAATAAGATGGAGTCAGGCAGGCTAAGGCTGAGGGGACCGAGCTGTTCTGGCTGGTTTAGGTCCTATGTGACCTTCACCTTAGGTCTCTGATTCTTGTTTTGTAAATTTTGCTATAATATAAAAGTGTATATCTTCAACAGTTTAGGGCTATTGATTTATGAGATTAACTTTGTTGTTGTTGTTGTTGTTGTTGTAGTAGTTGTCATCATTGTTGTTTGGCAGGCTGGGCTGGATTCAAACCCACCAGCTCTGGTGTATGTGGCTGGCGCCGTAGTTGTTTGAGCTACGGGCGCCGAGCCTATGAGATTAACTTTTGAATTAGAATTTTGAACTTTGAAAACTTTTGAATTTTGTTTTATTGGGAGTTAGCCTGACTCTCTAAATCTCATTTGTCTTTACAGCCAGTGGTTGGGAGTGATAGCAAATGCAGGTTGTCATGAATGAGAAAACAGTGCTATACTATTCAGATTAGAACACGTCTGACACGTGGCAGGTATTTAACAGATGTTTGTTGACTAAATGGATCGATGAATCAATGACTAATAAACTGTAAAGTACAATCACATTGTAGAAACTTTAAAAAAAAGAAATGTCATTTTGGGTCATAGGTTATTCTGATTATTGTTTAAGATAAGGGTTAACATGGTTTTTGCTTTGAACTTTCCTGAACTATTTCCAAAACTATTCTTTTGGAAATGGAAGAACAGAACATTCTTGGGGAGGCTACTGTCTCTGTTTGCTAGAGCCACTGGCCTTCTGACAAGTAAAGTTTGGTGGACCTATCCCTATCTCTGCATATTGGCTGACAGTGACAGGTTGACCACATTTCCTTCATTCTGGCTGAAAGGAAAACTTTTGAAGGAGGGAAAGGAACCTAAACAACATCCCATAAATCATCTTTTCTTTATAAATCTGATAATGACAAAGGATCCCGCCAGGGGGCACCATGTGTTTATTTCCAGTCCTTGGTGGGCTGTAGTACTTGTTTTGGGATGGCTGCCTGGTTGGGGAGAGGCGTATCTATGTGGTCCTTTCACATATATTCTGAATCCCCCAAGTCATTCTTAGAGATAGGTTGTGTTTATTTATTTATTTTTTTAAAGATTCCTTTATTTTTTTTATTCTGCAGTTTTTGGCTGGGGCTGGGTTTGAATCCGCCACCTCTGGTATATGGGGCCAGCACCCTACTCCTTGAGCCACAGGCGCCACCAAGATAGGTTGTGTTTAATCCAGTTCATTCATAAGGAAACCGAGCTGCAATTTGAAAAATGGGTCTTTGGTATTCCCAGGCTGATAACTGCACTCCTTGGCCACATCCCTTACTCTTGCAGATTTCTCTCCTGCCCTCCTTTGTTTGCTCAGATATGTACTTGGTTTAGATGCTACATAGACAAAGATGTCCTCAGATATTTCCTAGGTGAGCGCCATCCATTCCCCCTATCGTCTGTTCCCCAACTTTCATTTCTTGGCCCATTAGGAACCAGGCTGCACAGAAGTAGGTAAGCGACCAGTGGTGGGCCAGTCAGCAAAGCTTCATCTGTATTTACAGCTGCCCCCTATTGCTGGCATCACTGCCTGAGCTCCACTCCTGTTAGATCAGCAACAGCATTAGGTTCTCATAGGAGTGGGAACCCTACTGTAAACTGCTCATGTGAGGGATCTAGGTTGTGCACGGCTTATGAGCTTAATGATGGCAGGTGGAGCTGAGGTAGTAACACTAGTGCAGGGGAACGGCTGAAAATACAGATTAGCAGAGAGGTTTGGCTGCACAGAGATCATAATAAATCAATTGCTTGCACACTTATATCAACCCCACCACTACCACCTTGTCTGTGGAAAAATTGTTCCAAGAATGTTGGGGACCTATAACATGCTGAAAAAACTGAGGCTCCTAGGGAGGAAGTGACTTTTCTAGTCACTAGAAAAGCTAGTAAGGGACAGGCCTGACACTCTCAGTCCAGTGTTTCAGTATGCCACGCCTTGAGGGGACCTCCTTTCCCAGTGTCATCAATAACCCTGGCCCCTATTTTTATCCTCCAAGAAGTTACCCCTCTCCAGTAAAGGCTTGAGAGGGCTATACTACTCAGACCCTTCCTAGAAGTGCAGGTTTTATAGGCATTCTTGGCCAACTGGTATCAATGGAACCCCTAAGGGCTCAATGACCCCATACTGAGAAACTTCCAGGCTAAGGGTAGAGGTTTGGTTCCAGTACTCAGAGAATCCCTGAGTATATTTATATCATTCCATTATTCATTCTTTAATTCCTGCGAGACTTCCTGACTGCCTGTGGCTGGGCATTGTGGAGCTACAGATGAGAAGAACCAGCTCCTGCCCTCATGGTTTAGTCTAGTGGGGGAGATAGTTCTGAGAAAGGAGGAGACACAGCAGCTAGAATCTGATCCAGGTGAACAGGGAGGCAACAGGAGGGAGCAGGTATAGTTCCCAGCTAGTCTGTCCCTCTGTCTGGACTGCTTACTTGACTCCTTGTCACTTAAACTTTGGGTCTAATGTCACCTCTTTAAGAAGGCCTCCTGAGCACTTGTCCCTCTATCTATTTTTATTATTTTATTTGATTTTTTGAGACAGAGTCTCATTCTATTGCCCTGAGTAGAGTGCAATGGCATCATCATAGCTCACTGCAACCTTAAACTCCTGGGCTCAAGTGATTCTCCTGCCTCAGCCTCCCAAGTAGCTGGGGCTACAGATACACACCATAATGCTTGGCTAACCTTTTTTTTTGAAATAAGAGTCTCACTATGTCAGCCTTGATAGAGTGCCAAGGAGTCACAGCTCACAGCAACCTCAAACTCTTGGGCTTTAGTGATTCTCTTGCCTCAGCCTCCCAAGTATCTGGGACTTCAGGCGCCCGCCACAACGCCTTGCTATTTTTTGGTTGTAGTTGTCATTGTTGTTTAGCAGGCTGGGGCTGGGTTCGAACCCTCCAGCTCCAGTGTATGTGGCCAGTGCCCTAGCCGCTGAGCTACAAGTGCCGAGTCATAACTTTTCTACTTTTAGTAGAAATGGGGTCTTACTCTTGCTCAGGCTGGTGAGCAAGAGTAAGAACTCTTGAATTCCTAAGTTCAAACCTCACAAAGTGCTAGGATTACAGACGTGAGCCACGGGTGCTGACCTCATCCCTTAGTCTAAAGTAGTTCCCCCTTCCAGTCACTTTTTTTTTGTTTTGAGACAGAGTCTCACTTTCTTGCCCCTGGTAGAGTGCCGTGGCATCATAGCTCACGCTCTCTTGGGCTCAAGTAATTCTCTTGCCTCAGCCTCCTACCTAGCTGGGACTATAGGTGCCCACCACAACACCTGGCTATTTTTTAGAGATGGGGTCTCCTTTTTTGGGGGGGGGTCTCCTTCTTGCTCAGGCTGGTCTCGAACTCATGACCTCAAGTGATCCCCCCACCTTGGCCTCCCAGAGTGCTGGGATTACAGGCCACCATGCCTGGCCCATCCAGTCACTCTTCAGCACATCTCCCTATTGTATTTTTCTTCATGGCATGTATGGACATCTGAAATTATCTTCTTTATTCATAGCCTGTTTCTCTCCACTCCCATGTGTACTCCATGAGGACAGGTAATTATCCATTTGTCTAGGGCTGTATGCCCAGAATCTACATGGTGTCTAGCACCTAGTAGGTACTCCATATACATTTTATTCTATGTACACAAATTGGAATGTTCTCTCCAGGGTTTTGGGGTAGGCCCATGGCTTGGTGCTACTGAGACAAGCTGGACCCTTTATTTTAACTCCTCCTCTGCCCCACCTCCTCCTTCCCATTTGTTCATCAACACCTTCCCTGACAAATGTGAAAGATGAAGGGTCGGGTGGGATTGTCACAGTTTCATTTCCTTTATCAGATAAGTGACAATTTCTATCTTGGGTGTGAATCCCAAGAGATATTATAGGAGAAATGTTAAAGAAGCATCAAAGATTGTAGAAGTAACAAGACAATCTGTATGTTTTTAGTTTCTGTGTCTTTTCAGTTTCATAGCCATTGTAACATTTGTTTAAAGTCAGCTTTGACCAATTTCCAGCTGGGCGACCCTGGACAAATTACCTAATCTTTGGTGCTTTGGTTTCTTCCTTTTATTATTATTATTTTTTTTTTGTAGAGACAGAGTCTCACCCTATGGCCCTCGGTAGAGTGCCGTGGCCTCACACAGCTCACAGCAACCTCCAACTCCTGGGCTCAGGTGATTCTCTTGCCTCAGCCTCCCGAGTAGCTGGGACTACAACCTCCCACCACAACGCCTGCTATTTGTTTGTTGCAGTTTGGCCAGGGCCGAGTTTGAACCCGCCACCCTTGGTATATGAGGTGGGTACCCCACCCACTGAGCCACAGGCATCGCCCAGGTTTCTTCCTTTTATATTAAACATCCTTATTTCATGGGCTTGAGTTGTGTATTTAAAAAAAGGAGAAGTGTGCAAAGTTACTAGACTAGAGGTTGCCTCGTAGTGGCCACTCAACAGGGGTAGTGGTTCCCAACCCCTAGGTCTGTTCTGTCTTCTCCTCTCTAACTTCACCATACTCAGCTCCACTTTTGTGCTTAGCTGCTGTTGCAATCTGTCACATTCCCCTCCCCAATTTGCGGTGTAACAAACTAATTTCCTAAGGTCTTGATCTTAGAGTAATTTCCTAAGGTCTTCAGGGAATGGGGAGGCTCCCTGCAATGCTGGGGAAACCAGGTGGCTGGTTTTGTAGTTGGGAGGGAAAGAAGGTGGTGGCAAGGCATGCTGGTGCCAAACAGACAGGAAGCTTATTTATCAACACTTGACTGAGGTGGGTGAGCAGGAAAGGGCTGGGCCCTGCTGTCTGGAAGTGACTTCCCCTCCCCCCTTTTCAGTCCCTCTCACACATAGCCTTTAAAAGGGTTAATAATATTGGATTACATAATAATCAAAAGACTCTAGCCTCTGTACAAAAATAGAAATATTAGAGTTATAGTTCTATTCTCTTTTGATTCCTCCCGCTTCCTTCCCCCCTCCAATTCTACCTACCTCCTGCAGGTAATCACTGTTGTCCTTTTGGTCACACTGCCCCTTTGTGACCATTTCCTCCCTTTCAGGATTGCCCAGACTGTAGCAGGCTGCAGTGACTGGGGAGATGCCACCCAGTACTGTGTCCCTCCTAACCAGTCCTGCACAAAGTTAATAAACTTTAGAAACCTTTTCAGAAGCATACATCTGACACTTTCTCTCCTGTCTGTGAAGTCCTACAAGTGCTTATCTTACAGTTTACAAAGGCCCAATACATGTGCTGTGTTCTGTCACTGTGTTTCCTGTCAGTGCTCAGTTTTGTTTCTTTTTTTATTTTTTTGAGTCAGAGTCTCAATCCGTTGCCCCAGGCCACAGTGCCCGGGTGTCATTGCTTACAGCAACCTCAAACCCCTGGACTCAAGCAATTCCCAGCCCCTGCCACAATGCCCAGCTAATTGATGGAGTCTTGCTTTTATTCAATCTGGTCTTGAACTCCTGAACTCAAGCAATCCACCTGCCTTGGCCTTCCAGAGTGCTGGGATTACAGACGTGAACCCCACTGCAACCCGCCTAGTTTTGTTTCTTGAGTGTAAGCACTCTGAGGCCAGGCCCTGTGGCCTAAACATCCTTTATATCTCCATGTCTCTCTGGCTCATGCAGAGCACATAGTATGAATGAGGTTAATACACACACTATCCAGTGGCGAATTCTGTCTTTGTCAATCTATTTTAACAAAGGAGAACCTTATGGGGGGTACTAGGGCATGAACTCTGGACAGAGATGAAGAGCTTGGGGGCAGGGGGAGTGGAGACCTTCAGATTCTCCGATGAAAGAAGATGCTTAGGCAAGTGCTGAGGGACTCAGGTGGTGGATTCAGACAGATCCTTGCTCAGCCACCTGCCAGCTATGTGTGATCACAGACTATTCATGTTACCTTTCGGAGCTCTCTTTACCTGTAAAAAGCAGACAACAACAGGCTGTGGTGAGAACCAAGAGGGGTGATGGACTCAGCACTACGAAGCAGCTGTTTTATGTAATTCCAGGTTCACAATGGGTTGAAAATTGAATTAGTAAAGATAAAGGAGAAAGACTTGTGGGCATCTCTGAGCAGATCCTTTGGTGGACTAGAGATGTTCATGTGGGGCAGCATCTCGCTTGGGGGAGGGGGATGCGGTGGTATTGCGAGTATAAGATATTCATACCTCTCCTCCGAGTCAAGCGCTACCGCGTTCCTTTTGTCCCTCCTCCCTTCCATATCTGACTAATCCCGGGCTTAATTCCCAATATTAGAACATAGTAAAAAGGATCAGATAAAGCGATCACTGATGGAGCAAGCGTCCATCACCTTGTAGCTGGGGCTGCAGCGAGCCTCTCCACCTTCTGCCTCGCCCCGCCGCCGCGGGGTCTCTGATTGGTTTGCGTCTCGTGACGTCACGCGCGGGTTTTTATGGCCCAGCCTCCGGCCAGCTCCGCAGAGGCGGCGGTGGCGGCGCGCGGAGTGTTTGCGGAAGGCTGGCTCTTCTGCTCCGGAGGCTGGCCAGAAACTACACTGGGAGAGCGCAGCTGACGAAAGGTAAAGGAGTTCTTAAGGCTATGCTGAGGCCACTCCAGTCCAGGGCCCGAGAAACTGGTGTTGCTGGTCGGAGAAAGGCGGGCAAGGGAGCGTCGCGGGGCGCTCGTGAGGGGTCGCGGCATAAGGAGCGGCGTGTCAACCCCATGGAGACCTGGCTCAATCCTCGGTCTCAGCATCCGCATCCTAACTCTTAAGTTTGGGGGCGCTGCTCGATTTTCCCTTCTCGCGAGGATTCTAAGGAGGCACCGACTGCCTCCGCGCCACAAGCTTGGAAAAGAGGCTCTGGAAGCCGACTTTCCACCGGTCTAACCCTCACCCCTAACTTGAGTGTATTGGGACCTGGAGATTTTTGTAGGGCTCATTACCACCACCCACCCCGGACCTCCAGGGAGCTGGGAGCACCTCTGTTAAACACAGCTACTTAAAAAAGAGAGAGAGAGAGAGAGAATTTTAAAAGGGCGGCTGAATTAGGAAAAGGATCAAGGAGTTGCAAATTTTATAATTAACCCTCGATCTTTCCCTGTTCACAGAACAGTGGTGCTTACGAGGCCTGCAATTTCAAGGCCTCCTCCCTGTCTCTCTCTACTCGGAGCCCCGAGACTTGCCATGGGCAACCACTTGACTGAGATGGCGCCCACTGCCGCCTCCTTTTTGCCCCACTTTCAGGCCCTGCACGTCGTAGTCATTGGACTGGACTCTGCTGGAAAGACCTCTCTCCTTTACCACCTCAAGTTCAAGGAGTTTGTCCAGAGTGTCCCCACCAAAGGGTTCAACACTGAGAAGATCCGGGTGCCCTTGGGGGGGTCCCGTGGCATCACCTTCCAAGTGTGGGATGTTGGTGGGCAGGAGAAGCTGCGGCCACTGTGGCGCTCCTACACGCGCCGGACAGATGGACTGGTGTTTGTAGTAGATGCTGCTGAGGCCGAGAGGCTGGAGGAGGCCAAGGTTGAGCTACACCGAATCAGCCGGGCCTCGGACAACCAGGGTGTGCCTGTGCTGGTGCTGGCCAACAAGCAGGACCAACCTGGGGCCCTTAGTGCAGCAGAGGTGGAGAAGAGGCTGGCAGTCCGGGAGCTGGCAGCAGCAACCCTCACCCATGTGCAGGCCTGCAGTGCTGTGGACGGCATGGGTTTGCAGCCAGGCCTGGAAAGACTGTATGAGATGATCATCAAAAGGAAGAAGGCTGCCCGGGCAAGCAAGAAGAGACGGTGACCGGAGGAGGTCCCCTCCCTACCAGTATGGATCTGCACACTTGGGGCCTATGGCCTCGGTCCGCCCAGCATACAGGAAATGTCCACCTCAGTGGAAGATGGAGGAGCATGGGGGCTCCTGTTTAGTTGCCACACTGGGAGGGGGGATGGGAGATGGGATGTCTTTGAACATCTCTCCTTCATCCTCTCCTCTGGAGAAGTGGGGGCTGCAGGACTATGGAGGCTTAAATGTAAACTGTGACTCTACCTCGATCCTGTTTCTTGTATTTCTTCTCTGGCTTTTTAATTAGATGTGTTTTGGGGGAGGGAATGGAAAGTGGTTTGGAGAGTGCATTTGGGATGAGTGAGAGCTATCTCCCCATTTTCCTTGCCCCAAATGGGGAGTCCCCAGGCTGCTTTTCTAGGGATACCAGTCACAGTAGTTTTTATTTTGTGTCTGTGTGAAAGTGCCAAGAAGCCCTCCCTGCATTTTAGATCCACGACCCTTTTTTATAAGTCATCTGTGTTCCCTGTATTATTATTATTAACTGTTTTTTAACATTTGCTTGTAAGTTATTAAAGACTGATGACTCTGTAGTTCTTACCTTGGTTTAGTATTTTCCTTTCTCATCTTGCCCCAGGGATAGTCCAGGATTTCTGTACAGTGTGTGGGGAAGAGACTTCCCTTGAAGCTGAATCTGCAAAGCAAGCACTCCTAAAAATTAGATTGTGTGTTTATGAAATGGTTAGTGAAAATGAGGGAGAAGTTGAAAACTCCTCAAGCTATGGCCTAATCTTTGTAGTTGGTGGTGGTGGGGGGAGCATTTCTCCTTTCTGAGTTTCCTCCCCTCATCCTCTGACTCTTAGTTGCATCTGAAACCAGCTGCTCTCTGCAGATTTAACTTCAAATTTTGCTGGTCTCGGTGGTGCCTGTAGCTCAGTGGGTAGGGCGCTGGCCACATACACTGAGGCTGGCGGGTTTGAACCCGGCCCTGGGCCAGCTAAAACAATGACAATGCAACAGAAAAATAGCTGGGTGTTGTGGCGGGTGCCTGTAGTCCCAGCTATTTGGGAAGCTGAGGCAAGAGAATCTCTTGAGCCCAAGAGTTTGAGGTTGCTGTGAGTTGTGATGCCATCAGCACTCTATCCAGGGCAACAGCTTGAGACTCTGTCTCAAAAAAAATTTTTTTTTTTTTGCTGGTCTGAGATGCTTCTAGGACCCTGGAGATACTACCTAGGTCTAGGTTGGTAAGTCAGCAAACAGCCATTCTGTTCCCATCCTTCTTATTTCCCTAGTACTCAGGTTAGTCTGATCTTCTTCCTCCCTTAGAGGATGTGGTGAGAATGGAAAGTAATTGCTATTTGGCCTTAAGCCATCTTGGTGTGCTCAATCCTGCTGATTGTGGCTTTGGCAGTGATGGCAGCAGCTGGTGCTGGGAAGGCTCTGGCTGGATTGAGCCACCTGGTCCTGGTGACTAGGCCTGAGTATTTGGGCCTGAGAATGGTAGCTACTCGCATGAAAGGGGCAGTAGTAGTAGCTGCTTGTGCTTGGTGGCAATGAAGACTGCTGGACATCCAGTCTCCCAGATGGGGGGTGGAAGACATAGGCTCCCAATGTTAGTAGTAATCACATGAATAAAATGCTAACATTGCAAGGCTCAAAATTTCAGGGGTGCCCCCTCCTCACCAGCATCAGGGCCATCTGGGTCCGATCAGTGGGAACAATTAGATACTCCTAATCTTTCTGGGTGGGAGTAGTGAGTAAAAATCCAAGCACAATTCTTTCCTACCCCCACACTTTATGCCAGTGTTTTTCAACCTTTTTTTATCTCATGGCACATTTGAACCTATAGCTAAACTTGCATAGAACAGTTGAATTATGTTGATTAAAAAAGTTAAAAAAGAATATAGTTACTGTGCTTTGAACTTCTTTCAAAAATAATTAAAACTTTTTGTGGCACCCGGGTTGAAAATGACTGCTTTATGCAAACGGAATCCCCAGAGCAGGCTCAAGAGTCTCCTTTGGAATTAGATAAAAGGACTTGGGAGGATGAAAAGGTGCTGGCAACCCTCCTTCTGGGGGAGGCTTCCTAAAGAACTTGCTTCTTCCTACCCAGGGCTGCCAGAAGTTCAGATTTACCCTCTGCCACCTGTCCCTGGGGGAGGGGGTGTGCATTGATCCGGAAGGGTGCCCACATGTGCGTCAGTACTAGGATCTGCTCTGCAGAGTTGCTGGGCTGGTTCTGCTGGTGACATGTGCTACCTGCCCCTCACACACACCTGTGACTCATTTCTCCATCTTCTGTGGCACAGTCTTGCAGCTCAGGAACATGTCAAGGCCCCTGTCCAGGCTGGGAAGGACCTGGCCAGAAACATCTGTCCTACTGGTAGATCTTTCCTCCCCATCCTAGCCTACCCCATCCAAATTCTGCTCTTTTGTCTCAATATCTCCAAGGACGGGTTTTCTCCATTTCTGGTCATCTGAGGCACTGAGGTCTCTGGGTTTGCAGGAAAGATGTGCAGAGGTGCTTTCCCACCCCTAGTAGAGGGGCCTCCAAGGTGCCAGCTCCTGGTTCTGGCTCTGCCAACTGCTGTCTGTCTGTCTGGCTAGAACTGGCATCTTTTGCTTCCCTACGTTCCAGCCCCCAGGGCAAGCAGGGACTGTGGTCCACAGGAGGCATGAAAATGTCCCAGGCTTTTCCCCCAATCCCTCTGGCATGACTTTCCAGCTGGTGGCCATAGAGGTAAGGGGAGGACTGGTGGCAGAGAGAAAAAGATGGGGAAGCCAGTGCTCTGTAGGGATCGTGGGGAGAGTAAAAAACTATGCACCCAGCTCAGGAATTCTGAGTAGAAAGCCAATTGCAGATTGGTGGGAGTTGGAAGCATTGGAATAATCCTCTGCCTTGGCCCCTGAAAGGGACTGGAGGCTGGAAAGGAGAGATCACTTTCCTGTCTGCAGGGCATTGGAAGGGAGACAGGGTCTCCTATTCTCTAGTTCTGCCCAGGGATTCTGCATTTTGAACTTGGCCAAGGGCAAGGAATGGGGATGGGATGAGGGTTGAGGACAAGGCTGCAGTTCCTTGTCCCGGCTTCTCTAGTAATCAGAACTTCTTTTTTTTTTTTTTGTAGAGACAGAGTCTCACTTTACTGCCCTTGGTAGAGTGCCGTGGCATCACACAGCTCACAGCAACCTCCAGCTCTTGGGCTTACGTCATTCTCTTGCCTCAGCCTCCCGAGCAGCTGGGACTACAGGTGCCCGCCACAATGCCCGGCTATTTTTTTTGTTGCAGTTTGGCCGGGGCTGGGTTTGAACCCGCCACCCTCAGCATATGGGGCCAGCGCCCTACTCACTGAGCCACAGGCGCTGCTCCAATCAGAACTTCTTGATTCTGACATGGGTGCAGAGGTTGCCTGGGGGCAAGAGCAGTGGCTGGGGTAGAATGCCTGTGAAGTGAAGAGAAGGAAACCTGTAGGGCTGAGTTGGAGTTCCCTTCTGAGTTGGAGTTCCCTTCTGAACTACCCTTTCCCTTCCAGCCAACCCCTCTGCTTGCACAGGTTGGAATGTAAAATCCCTTCTTGGAGCCCTTCCTCCTGAGGGCAAAAGTGGCAGTGCTACCCTATTTTCCCATGCCTTCTCCAGTCCTCCCACTGCTGCATGGGCTCAAGGAAGAGAGAAAAGAAACAGAAGGAGGCTTGCTGCCTGTAGGACAGTGGTTATGGCATCAGCCACATGCACCAAGGCTGGTGGGTTCAAGCCTGACCCTGGCCAGCTAAACAACAATGACAACTGCAACAAGAAAATAGTTGGGCGTGACGCCTGTGGCTCAGTGGGTGGGGTGCCAGCCCAACTATTTTCTTGTTGGCGGATTCGAACCCGACCCTGGCCAAACTGCAACAAAAAATAGCCGGGTGTTGTGGTGAGTGCCTATAGTCCCAGCTACTTGGGAGGCTAAGGCAAGAGAATCGCCTAAGCCCAGGAGTTGGAGGTTGCTGTGACCTGTGTGACACCAAAGCTCTCTACCTAGGGCAACACAGTGAAACTCTGTCTCAAAAAAAAAAAGAAAAGAAAAAAGAAAGAGGAAGGAAAGAAGTTCTTAAGGACCAGAGGGGGCACTGACTTGCCTAAGAACACAGGGCTACTTAGTGATACATCCAGATCCTACCTCCCTGGCTTGCTCTTTGCACTCCTGGGACAGGCAATAGGAGGCAGGAGACAGTCCAGCATCTTAGAGCTCTGACTTTGCTCTGCCTCCTGCTTCCTTCTCCTTGATTAGATTAAGAGCCAACTTTCCTGCTCACCCACTCCCCTTCCTGGGGAGTGGAAGCTTTATCTCTGGTACCCAGCAGAACTCTGGCCTCAAATCTGGCCAGAGGTCCCCACCCTCCTTTCATACTGACCACGTGTCATTCCAAGTGAGATGGACAACTCCATCAGGGCCTGGGAAGTGCCGAGTTCCACCCAAGTGCTGGGAGCGCACAGGACGGCCTGTTCTCTAACACAAGCTTGTTTGAATGGGGGCCAGTGGGCAGTGGGAGGGGTGGGGAGGGGGTGAAGGCAGCAAGGGAGGTCTAGCAATTGGCTGCAAGAGGGGGAAGTCTGTGGCCACATTTCATTTCCAAGGCCATCTGTTGGGAAATTTGTGGGTGTATGTCATGGGATCTTCTCTCCTGGGTAAGCTGGAAGAGGGTATTCTGTATAAGTTCTTCCTTTTTTTCTTT
This sequence comes from Nycticebus coucang, assembly GCF_027406575.1. NCBI lineage: Eukaryota > Metazoa > Chordata > Mammalia > Primates > Lorisidae > Nycticebus > Nycticebus coucang. The sequence continues at coordinate 58,949,546 of NC_069797.1, forward strand.
TCTTTTAAAACATTTTTTACAGTCCCCATCTCATTACAAAAGTTAATACATCTTTATTGTGAAAGAAATCCAGACTCAGCAAATAAGAGAAGCCCAATAATCTCAACTTCAGAGCTAACCATTGTGAACAGGATTTTATGTATTCTTCCAGATATTTTTTCTCTGCATGTTCAAAAATGGTATGTCTACATAATATGCATGGGATTATATAAGACATATTGTAAAGTTTTGCTTTTCTCATTTGTATCTTGAACAGTATTCAATGCCAGAACATATAGATTTCTCTCTCTCTCTCTATTTTTTTTTTTGAGACAGTTTCACAAGTCGCCCTTGGTAGAGTGTTGGGACATCACAGCTCACAGCAATCTAACTCTTGGGCTTAAGTGATTCTCTTGCTTCAGCCTTCCATATAGGTCCTGGCCACAATGCTCGGCTATTTTTTTGTTGCAATTGTCATTGTTGTTTAGCAAGCCCGGGCAGGTTCGAATCCGCCAGCCCCAGTGTATGTGGCTGGTGCCCTAACCACTGAGCTATGGGCACCAAGCCTTCTCATTTTTTTTTTTTTTTGAGACAAGTCTCACTTTATCAGTAGAGTGCTGAGGCATCACAGCTCACAGCAACCTGAAACTCTTGGGCTTAAGTGATTCTCTTGCCTCAGCCTCCCAAGTAGCTAAGATTGCAGGCACCTGCCACAACACCCAGCTATTTTTGTTATTGTTGTTGTTGTTGCAATTGTTGTTTTAGCTGACCCAGGCTGGGTTCAAACCCATGAGCCTTAGTGTATGTGGCTGGTGCCCTACACACTGAGCTATGGGCGCCGCCCCATTCTCATTCTTTTTGATGACCATATGAGATTCCATTGTACGAATATACATCATTTATGCATTAAATCCTCCATCAAATCCACAGCCATGACCCTCCTTGCACATATAATTTGTACATATGGGGAAGATTTCCTGTAAGACAAATTTCTAGAAGTGTAATTGTTGTGTCAAAGGTATATGTATTTTAAGTTTTCTTGTCTTTTTTTTTTTTTTGAGGCAGAATCTCACTATGTCACCCTCAGTAGAGTGGTCACAGCTCACAGCAACCTCTAACTCTTGGGCTTAAGCGATTCTCTTGCCTCAGACTCCCAAGCAGCTGGGAGTATAGGTGACCACCACAATGCTCGGCTATTTTTTGTTGCAGTTGTCATTGTTGTTTGGCAGGCCTGGGCTGGGTTTGAACACGCCAGCCTTGGTGTATGTGGCTAGTGCTATAACCGCTGAGCACATTTTCTTTTCTTTTTTTTTTTTTGAGACAGTCTCACTTATTAACCCTCAGTAGAGTGCTATGGCGTCACAGCTCACAGCAACCTCCAAATCCTTGGGCTTAGGCAATTCTCTTACTTCAGCCTCCCGAGTAGCTGGGACTACAGGCGCCCGCCACAACACCTGGCTATTTTTTTGTTGCAGTTTGGCTGGGGCTGGGTTTGAACGCGCCACCCTTGGTATATGGGGCTGGCGCCTTACCCACTGCGCCACAGGCACCACCCTTCTTTTCTTCTTTTTTTTTTTGAGGCAGTCTCACTATGTCACCCTTGGTAGAGTGCTGTGATGACACAGCTCACAGCAACCTCCAACTCTTGGGCTTAAGTAATTCTCTTGCCTTAGCTTCCCAAGTAGCTGGGACTATAGGCACCTGTCACAATGCCCGGCTATTTTTTGTTGTTGTTGCAGTTGTCATTGTTGTTTGAACCCGCCAGCCTCGGTGTATGTGGCCAGTGCCCTACTGAGCTATGGGTACCACCTGCATTTAAAGTTTTCATAGATAACTGCTAACGTTTATGTATTTGTGTAGATAAGTTTTGGGGGGAATTTAATACCACTTCCTCATTCCCTTTCCGCAGATTTCAAGGCCTCTTCAAGCTGAGACATGTGTATCGGGGGTAGATATTACAGTGTCCTTGTTTTTGGGAGGCAAGAAATAAAATCACCAGCAACTTGGCAGAAGATTTGTAGGGATGGGGAGTGAGCTTGGGCTCACTTTCTGGGCCTGGGGACTGAGCCACCTGGGGCTCCCTGGCGGTTGGCAGAGGTGGGCAGATGGCGAGGACTCCCTAGCACCCAGCTTGTCACAGACGTCAGGCAGAGTGGGAGTGGGTGAAACAAGTCCTGAAATAGATTCCTGGGACTTGGCTCAGGGAGGGAGGGAGGCTGAGACTAGGAATGCATGTTCTGAAGGGAAAATGGAGAAGGAACTTTCTGCCCCAACAAGGGCAGCAGAGGCCTTGGACCTCCCTCAGGGTGATTCCCAATCCCTCTAGTTGGGACCCCTTCCAACTGTATATACCTCGTGGACTCCTGGGACAGGAAGCAGAAGACTGAAGTGTTAGAGACTTCGGGCACCCTGGGTTGTTTGGGACTTGACCTCTACTTGGTTCATTCAGGCTCCTGGGCTAATCCTGGGTATTTATTCCTCCTCTATGGAGTGTGGTGGTGGGGAGGTAGGAAGGCTTATCTTTTTGGCATCCGCTTCTATTAAATCTTGTGAAAAGTTCCTTGGAGGAGGGGAGGGGGACAGCAAGATTTCAAAAGATTGTTGAAAGTGAAGTTTTGTGCTTTTGACTGTGTTTGTTTTTATAAGATTACCCATTGCTTTCCATTCTATACGCCTCTCTTATCCTTAGGGTAAGAGAAGGCTGTGCTTACTCTCTGGAACTCTCCCAGCCTGATGGGGGAGGAAAAGAGTTATCAGCCAGACCAGGCAGCATCCCAAAAAGTTACCCACAAGGCTGCATAAGGTAAGACTTGGCTCTGCCACCAACTTATGACCTTGACCAAGGCATTCCTAGTCTCCTGGCCTCAGTTTGCTCATGTTTAAAGTGAGGGGTTTGGGAGGGGGGGGGGGCCTGGGTGTGTGCCACACCTTTTGGGGGCAAGACATGATTTTAAGAGGGACTTTACCTAACAAATGCAATGAGTGTAACCTGGTTTCTTGTACCCTCAATGAATCCCCAACGAGAAATAATAATAATAATAATAAATAAAATATCTACTCCATAAAGAAAAAAATAGGGTAGTGCTTGTGACTCAAAGGAGTAGGGCGCTGGCCCCATATGCCGGAGGTGGTGGGTTCAAACCCAGCCCGAGCCAAAAACTGCAAAAAAAAAAAAAAAAGTGAGGGGGTTGAATAGACAATACTTTCTGGTTCACTTTCTATGGTTCTCACTCTCTGAAATGACTTTATTATTATTTTTTTATTGTTGGGGATTCATTGAGGGTACAATGAACCAGATTACACTGATTGCATTTGTTAGGCAAAGTTGAAATGACTTGTTTTTTTTTTTGTAGAGACAGAGTGTCACTGTACCGCCCTCGGGTAGAGTGCCATGGCGTCACACGGCTCACAGCAACCTCTACTCTTGGGCTTAAGCGATTCTCTTGCCTCAGCTTCCCGAGCAGCTGGGACTACAGGCGCCTGCCACAACTTCCGGCTATTTTTTTGTTGCAGTTTGGCCAGGGCTGGGTTTGAACCCGCCACCCTCAGCACAGGGGGCCGGTGCCCTACTCACTGAGCCACAGGCGCCGCCCAATGACTCGTTTTTTTTTTTTTGTTTTGTTTTTTGGCCGGGGCTGGGTTTGAACCCGCCACCTCCAGCATATGGGACCGGCGCCCTACCCCTTGAGCCACAGGCGCCGCCCCAAAGACTCGGTTTTTAATGTAGCTTTTAAGTTTGTTCACTGTCTGCCTTCTTTGTTAGCTATCCATTTTATGAGGATGGCCCTTATCCATTTTGCTTACCACTGTATCCTCAGGTGCACAGTCAGTACGCCCAGTTAACACTGGGTGTCAACTCAAAAGTTTATAGGTAGAGGGTGTCACTTCAGTGAAAAACTGGTATTAGTTTATTAAATGCTGACATCCAAGAAACAGAGCTATCTTCATAGGTTCTAAAGAGGAAAAAGGAGCTGTCTAGTAAGATTGGATAGTTTATTGAGAAGGCTTCCTGGAGGAGGTGAGGAAAAGAAGATGAATTGGAACCAGAATTAAGTATCGTGATTAATGAAGGACTAGAGCATTTTGGGCTTGGATGTACTTTCTTGGTCCTACCTATTACTCAGGAGGAAAGTCCTGAGTTTGAGGCTGAAGTTATTGAACTTCATGCTTTCATTCCTCCTTTCCCTATAATTTTTTTTTTTTTTTTTAGAGACAGAGTCTCACTTTGTTGCCATGGGTAGAGTGCTGTGGCATCACAGCTCATAGCAACCTCCAACTCCTGGGCTTAGGTGATTCTCCTGCCTCAGCCTCCCAAGTAGCTGGCCTAAAGGTGCGCACCATTACATGTGGCTAATTTTTTAATTTTTTGTAGAAATAGGATCTCGAACTTCTATCCTCAAGGATCCTCTCACCTTGGCCTCTAAGAGTGCATGGATTACAGGTGTGAGCCACTGTGCATGGCCAGTTTTTTTTTAACCTTTAAAAAAATGTGGCTACCAGAAATATTAAAATTACATGTCTGGTTTACATTCTATTTCTATCACTAGTTCAGATACAGATATTTGGGGAGAAGAAGCATTACAGAATGAAAGAATGAAAGACTTGGGCGGCACCTGTGGTTCAAAGGAGTAGGGCGCTGGCCCCATATACTGGAGGTGGCAGGTTCAAACCCAGCCCTAGCCAAAAACTGCAAAAAAAAAAATGACAGACTTAATGCTCAGGGCAGTGCCCATAGCTCAGTGGGTAGAGGGTAGGGTGCTGGCCACATACACGGAGGCTGGTGGGTTCAAACCTGGCCTTTGCCAGCTGAAACAACGATGCAACTACAACAACAACAACAACAACAAAAATAGCCAGGCATTGTAGTCCCAGCTACTTGGGAGGCTGAGGCGAGAGAAAAGCTTAAGCCCAAGAGTTGGAGGTTGCTGTGAGCTGTGATGCCAAAGTACTCTATCGAGGGCGACACAGTGAGACACTATCTCAAAAAAAAAAAAAAGAGAAGAAAAATTTACTGCTCTATCTTTACCTAAAATGAAGAAGGTAGAAGAGAGATAGATCCCAACTGTAGAGGTCTCTAAGGAGAGTAGGCACCTGCCACATTACAGAAAGGTCTTGATGGGGACCACTGAAGGATCTGCATAGTCTCCTTCCTGGAAAGCTTTCAGAATAGAAGAAGACTTGGCATATCTTGAATCTTTTTTTCTTTCTTTTTTTTTTTTTGAGACAGAGTCTCACTATGTTGCCCTTGGTAGAGTGCTGTGGTGTCACAGCTCACAGCAACCTCAAACTCTTGGGCTTAAGCAATTGTCTTGCCTCAGCCTCCTGAGTAGCTGGGACTACAGGTGTCCACACAATATTTTGGTTGTAGTTGTCATCGTGCCAGCCTCCCTGTATGTGTCTGGTGCCCTACTCACTGAGCTATTGGCGCCAAGCCGAATCTTTTTTTCTTTTTCTTTTTTTCAGAGATGGAGTCTTGCTCTGTCATCCTGGGTAGAGTGTGGTGGCATCATCATAGCTCACTGTAGCCCCAAATTCCTAGGCTCAAGCCTTCCTCCTGACTCAGCCTGCTGAGTAGCTGGGACTACAGGTAAGTGCCACCATGCCTGACTAATTTTTTCTATTTTTTGTAGAGATGGGGTTTTGCTCCAGCTGGTCTTGAACTCCTGAGCACAAGCGATTCTCTTCCCAGCGTGTCAGGAATGCAGGCATGAGCCACCATGCCCAGCCCATATCTTGAATCAATTTAAGACATTATCTTATCACACTATGATTCTCAAGGATCCAAACCTGGTTACTTAGCAGGTGATTTTCCTAGTTCCATTCATGGTGTTTTTACTTTACGAACAGCTCTTAACTGTGTACCTGATGATAAGCCCAGATACCTGGAATCCACAGAATATTCTGAAGGTGATTTACCCAGTAGTTTCTGATCTTTCATCAGTCTGCTGAAGCAGCAGCAACAGTGTTGACACACTGAGATTTCATCATCTCACTCCCCTCTGTTGCCTGGGAAGGTGCTAGAGCAGAGGGAGGGCTCAAGGAGGCCAGAAGAACGGACATGCCAGCTGGGGGCTGGATAATCTCCCAGTTGGATTATCTGCCCATGACTACACATACACAAGCAAGTGGCCTATATGCAGACAGGATGTCCCGGTATGAGGCATGAGGATCAGGTTAACATGCACGTGTGTGGGGAGGAAGGGCGGAACTACAATATGTTCTCCCACCTGCTCAGTTTCTTTCCAGAGTATTAATTCAGTCAATCACTCCAATCACTCCTCTCTTTCTTTGTCTTTTTTTTTTTTTTTTTTTTTGAGACAAAGTCTCAAGTTGTCATCCTGGGTAGACTGCCGGTGGTGTCACAGCTCACAGCAACGTCCAACTCTTGGGTTTAAGTGATTCTCTTGCCTCAGCCTCCCAAGTAGCTGGGATTACAGGCGCCTGCCACAATGCCTGGCTATTTTTTTGTTGCAACTGTCATTGTTGTTTTAGCTGGCCTGAGTGGGTTTGAACCCGCCAGCCTGGGTATATGTGGCTGGCACCGTACCCACTGAGCTACGGGCACTGCCTTGGCTTTTTGTTTTTTGAGACAGAGTCTCACTTTGTCACCCTTGGGAGAGTGCTATGGCGTCATAGCTCACAGCAACCTCAAACTCTTGGGCTCAAGCGATTCTCTTAAATCAGCCTCCCAGGTAGCTGGGACTACAGGTGCCTGCCACAGTGCCCTGCTATTTTTAGAGACAAGTAGAGACAAGGTCTCGTTCTGGCTCAGGCTGGTCTTGAACCCGTGAGCTCAGGCAATCCACCCTCCTCAGGGTCCCAAGTGCTGGGATTACAGGTGAGGTGGCTCTCTCTCTCTCTCTCTCTTTCTTTCTTCCCTCTTTCCCTCCCTCCCTCCCTTCCTTCCTTCTTTCCTTCCAATTTCTTGACACAAATCTCACTATGCTATCCTGGATAGAGTGCTATGGCCTCAACCTAGCTCACAGCAACCTCAAACTTCTGGGCTCAAGCGATCATCCTGCTGCAGCTTCCCAAGTAACTGAGACTACAAGCACCCGTGTTGACACCCAGCTAATTTTTTCTTTTTCTTTTTCTTTTTTTTTTTTTGTAGTTTTTTGCTGGGGGGGTTTGATCCCGCCACCTCCAGTATATGGGGCTGGTGCCCTACTCCTTTGAGCCACAGGTGCTGCCCTAATTTTTTCTATTTTTAATAGAGATGAGGGTCTTGATCTTGCTCATGCTAGGGTCTTGAACTCCTGAGCTCAAGGGATCTTCCCGCCTTAGCCTTCCAGAGTGCTAGGATTTCAGACGTGAGCCTCCCACCCTCACTCCCCACCAATCACTCACTCTTTCTTTCAATCAACAATCAACTACATAGAATATGAATAGTAGTTTGTATGAATGTGCAGTGAAGGACTGACACATCATCTTAGGCCCTGGGATGTACCTAGTTTGTACACAAAAAAGTGTCTTAGATCCAGTTCCCTTGACACAGAGACTGAGAGGGATTCAGGAGCACATTTATTTATTGAAGGGCAAACTCTCAGGAGGGGAAGGAGGGAAGCAGGATGGGGCAGGGAGGAGCTAAGCAAGGACTTGCTTCACAGCGGGAGTCTGGTTTTGGCTGGATGCTGCAGAAGTTCTGGGTGGAGAATCACATCACAGAATGGATCCCACCAAGAGCTGGGAGGCTGGTCTTTCGTGACCTCATTAGTCAGTTAATTAGCTGCTGGTTGCTTTGGGCTTCCTCTAGACCAGTGTTTTTCAACCTTTTTTATCTCATGGCACACTTGAACCTATAGTTATACTTCCACCACATACACATCGTTTATGTTGATCAAAAATAAAAAGTAGTTAAAAAAAGCACTTACTGTGTGCTTTGTACTTCTTTCAAAAATAATTTAATTAATGATCTTTAAAAATTTTGGGAGAGGCTCGGCACCTGTGGCTCAGGCAGCTAAGGCACCAGCCACATACACCTGAGCTGGTGGGTTCGTGTCTAGCCCCGGCCCACCAAACAACAATGATGGCTGCAACCAAAAAATAGCCAGGTGTTGTGGTGGGTGCCTGTAGTTCCAGCTACTTGGGAGGTGGAGGCAGGAGAGTTGCTTGAGCCCAGGAGTTGGAAGTTGCTGTGAGCTGTGATGCCACAGCACTGTACCCAGGGTGACAACTTGAGGCTCTGTCTCAAAAAAAAAAAAAAAAAAAAAAATTGGGAGAACACTGATTAAAAATCACTGCTTTAGACCAAAAACAAGTCCAGAGAAGGGGCGCCACTGGCAGTCAACACAGCCAGTCCAGGGGATCTGGGTGGAGCATGAAGGGCATCCTCTCAGGGTGTAGCCCAGGAAGAAATGAGTGAGCTGACCTGGGTAAGCACCACCCTGATTGCTATCCACATTTGGAGCCCAATCCAGCCCTCTTTCTACTCTCACTCTCAGCCTGGCCTCAACCCTTATCTGTCCTTATTTTGCCTTGTTTCTCCCTTCATCTGTTTGTCTTTTCTCTTTTCCACACCCGTGCCCTTGGTCCCTACCTCTGATCCTGCCTTGTCTCTCTTGAGGTTTATTAGGATGAAGCCCTAGTTTTCTTTGAGAGCCCCGAGGAGGCTGGGGCTACTGAGTGGTCCCCTTTGATCTCTTCCCTTGCCTATGGGTCAGTTGAGCCCAACCGGTCCCCTAGGCAGAAAGCTTTGGTGTTCCAGGGTACATTTGATGCTATCCCCTTCTTTTGTGCTTTGCCTTTATTGAGTGATCCATTCCCATATCCTGTGGGGGAAAAGAACAGATCAGGAGACATTATTATTATTATTATTATTTTTTAGAGACAGAGTCTCCCTTTGTCACCCCCAGTAGAGTGGCATGGTGTCACAGCTTACAGCAACTTCAAACTCCTGGACATAGACGATTCTCTTGCCTCAGCCTTCCGAGTAGCTGGGACTACAGGTGCCCACCAGAATGCCTGGCTATTTTTTGTTGCTGTTTGGCTGGGGCCGGGTTCGAACCTACCCACCTCGGTATATGAGGCTGGCGCCCTACTCAGAGCCACAGGCAGTTCCCAGAAGAAATGATTGTTTAAAAAAAAAGAAAAAAAGAAGAGATGTTGTTTTGGGGGGAGTGAATGGATGAACCTCTGAACCTTCCTTTTCTTCTGGTTCAGCTCTATTTGTAGAAGTACCTAAGCAAGAGAGAGAAAAAGAACATTCTCTGAGAGCATTTGGCTACTCTTTACCCTCAAGATCAAACAGAGCTGGCTCAGTGACAGTGGCTCAAGCAGCTAAGGCGCCAGCCACATACACATAAGCTGGTAGGTTTGAATCCAGCCCAGGCCCGCCAAACAACAATGACGGCTGCAACCAAAAAATAGCCGGGCGTTGTGGGAGGTGCCTGTAGTCCCAGCTACTTGGGAGGCGAAGGCAGGAGAATCACTTGAGCCCAGGAGTTGGAGGTTGCTGTGAGCTGTGATGCCAAGGCACTCTACCCAGGGCGACATCTTGAGGCTCTGTCTAAAACAAAAAGATTAAGCAGAGAGGCTCAGTGCATGTAGCTCAGTGGTTATGGCGCCAGCTACATATACCATGGCTGATGGGTTTGAGCCCAGCCTGGGCCTGCTAAACAACAATGACAACTACAACAATAACAAAATAGCTGGGCGTTGTGGTAGGTGCCTGTAGTCCCAGCTACTTGGGAGGGTAAGGCAAGAGAATTGCTTAGGCCCAAGAGTTTGAGATTGCTGTGACCTGTGACATCACAGTACTCTATCAAGGGTGACATAGTGAGACTCTGTCTCAAAAAAAAAAAAAAAGCTCAAGCAGAGAAAGTCCAGTGTCAGGCCCTCCCATCTTTCTGTCCCTAGAATGTGGACGTCCTATGTATGTCTCATAGATACAAACACACCCTCACATTGTTGAAACTAGAGGTACTGGCTCCAAGGAGGAGACTGAGGAAGCAGCTGTGGACAGGTGTGGGTGGCCACATACCTGTCCTTCTGGGAGGTGATATTTCCACTACACCTCCCTACACCTCCACTGGTTTCATGTGAACCTCACCCTAGCCTTGACCCAATGTTGTCAGGGTGGACAGGAGAGATGGAAGTGTTGAGTTGGCCCTATGCCAACAAGGAAAGTGTTCATCAGGTCCTTTTCTTTTTTTTGAGACAGAGCCTCAAGCTATCGCCCTGGGTACAGTGCCTTGGCATCACAGCTCACAGCAACCTCAAACTCCTGGGCTCAAGGGATTCTCCTGCCTCTGCTTCCCAAGCAGCTGGGACTACAGGCACCTGCCACAACACCTGGCTATTTTTTGGTTGTGGCCGTCATTGTTGTTTGGTGAGCCCAGGCTGAATTCGAACCCATCAGCTCAGATGTATGTGGCTGGTGCCTTAGCCGCTTGAGCCACAGGCGCGGAGCCTGTTCATCAGGTCCTTGAAATGCCAGTGAATCAATTTCCCTAAGAACCAAATCTGGAGGAAGCTCAGCTTAAAGCATAATAGCAGGGATTCGGCCCAAGTCACGAGGTGAATTTCAGCAATGGCTGAGAATAGTGCTCTGGAGACCCCTTGAGATGTCAGGGAGCCCCCATCCTCTGTGATGTGTTGTTGGGAAGGCAGGGTGTGGGCCCAGGACAATGTCTGGGATCTGGACTAGCGAAAATGACCCTGGCATCTCTGAATCAGGATAAGAGACCAACTGAGTGGCCGTGTGTCACCCCCATTAGGCTGTGGCTGTGGTTGTAATTGCTGTAATTCATTGATGAATGCAATTAGCAGCTGGCTTCTCTCCCTGTGACAGGCCTCAATTAGAGCTGCCAGAGAGATCTGAGGAGGGAGGGAGAGCTGGGATGTTGTTTCCAGCTCCTTCTCCTGGTCTCCTTTCAGCACTGTAACCTACCTTGAAACAAGAGGGGGTTCTTCAATGGGCACAATGTTTGGGTATATGGCATATTCCCTGGGTGCAGGATACAACTATAACGCTAATTTTTACCTGTAATGTGTAAATTATATAACCTAATGGTTTGTACCCTCATATTAATCTAAAATAATAGAAGAAGGAAAAAAGAGGGGGTTCTCCAGGCCAGTTAATTGTCTCCTACTTACAGAGACATAATCTTGGAATAAGTGGGCTCTGGAGTGGAGAGAGAGAAAGGTACAAAATGAAGGATGCTTCCCTGCAGGTTGATGTGCATGCCATCTGGGGATTTAATTTAATTTGTTTATTTATTTATTTTATTAATTTTTTTTTTTAGAGACAGAGTCTTACTTTGTCGCCCTCGGTAGAGTGCCGTGGCGTCACAGCTCACAGCAATCTCCAACCCCCGGGCTTAGGCGATTCTCCTGCCTCAGCCTCCTGAGTAGCTGGGACCACTGGTGCCCGCCACAACGCCCAGCTATTTTTTTGCCAAGGCTGGTTTCGAACCTGCTACCCTTGGTATATGGGTCTAGTGCCCTACTCACTGAGCCACAAGTGCTGCCCTATTTATTTATTTTTTGAGACAGAGTTTCACCTTGTCACCCTGGGTAGAGTGCTGTGGCATCACAGCTCACAGGAACCTCAAACTCCTGGGCTTAAGTGATTGTCTTGTCTCAGCCTCCCAAGTAGCTGGGACTATAGGCACCTGTCACAAAGCCTGGCTATTTTTTTTGAGACAGAGTCTCAAGCTGTCACGCTGGGTAGAGTGCCATGGCGTCACAGCTCATAGCAACCTTTAACTCCTAGACTTAAGCAATTCTCTTGCCTCAGCCTCCTAAGTAGCTGGCATTACAGGCACCCACCACAACACCCGGTTATTGTTTGGTTGTAGTTGTCATTGTTGTCTGGGGGGCCTGGGCTCGATTCAAACCTGCCAGCTCTGGCATATGTGGCTGGCACCTTAGCTGCTTGAACTATAGGCTCCAAGCCTATTTTTCTTTTGTTGTTGTTGCAGTAGTCATTGTTGTTTAGCTGGCCCAGGCTGGGTTCAAACCCTCCACCCTCACTGCATGTGGCCCGTGCCATAACCACTGTGCTATGGGCGCCACACCCCGGCTGGGGATTTTAAAACTCAACCATGTTTCCTTCTCTTTTTTTGAGACAAAGTCTCACTTTGTCACCCTTGGTAGAGTGCCATGGCATCACAACTCACAGCAACCTCAAACTCTTGTGCTCAAGAGATTCTCTTGCTTCAGCCTCCCAAGTAGCTGGGACTACAGGCACCCACCACAAGGCCTGGCTATTTTTTTAGAGACGAGGTCTCACTCTGCTCAGATTGGTCTGAAACTCCTGAGCTAAGGCAACCCACATTACTTGGCCTTCCGGAGTGCTAGGATTACAGGGGTGAGCCACTGCGCTTGGCCCCCTTGTTTCCTTTAGTTTAGTATTTTCTTATTTACTTTTGAGCTACCAAAAATCCTAAAGGAAGGAAGACTTTTGAGCCAAGATACTTATTTCTATCTTACAGTCCCATCTCCCTCAGACAAATGGGGGGGGGGGGAAGGAATCAGAATGATGGAAAAAGAAGGAGAAAAATCAACTCCCCATCTCCCCTAGACACTAGAGAACATTTGGTCCTGTTGGGCCGGGTAGTAATCCTAGCACTCTGGGAGGCCAAGGTTGGTGGATTGCTTGAGCTCAGGAGTTCAAGACCAGCCTGAGCAATAGTGAGACTCCATCTCTACTAAAAATAGAAAAACTAGCCAGGTGTTGTGGTGAGCTCCCATAGTCCCAGCTACTGGGGAGGCTGAGTGAGGGAAGAGGATTGCTAGAGTACAAGAGTTTGAGGTTGCTGTGAGCTATGATGATGATATGGCACTCTACTGAGGGTGACAGAGTGAAACTCTGTCTCAAAAATAAAACAATAATGCCAGGCACAGCGGGTCATGCCTGTAATCCTAGCATTCTGGGAGGCTGAGGCGGGTAGATCACCTGAACTCAGGAGTTTGAGACCAGCCCAAGCAAGAGAGAGACCCTGTCTCTAAAAAAATAGCTGGGCATTGTGGCAGGCACCTGTAGTCTCAGCTACTTGGGAGGCTGAGCCAAGAGGAGCGCTTGAGCCCAAGAATTTGAGGTCGCTGTGAGCTGTGACACCATGACACTCTACCAAGGGTGACAAAGTAAGACTATGTCTAAATAAATGCATACATACATACATACAGTGATAGGAATATTTCTTCAAACAAAATCAAATGTAGAAGCTCAATATATAAAACAAGTCACAACTGATCCATTAAAGTGGAATTGGGAGCTCTGAGCCCCACCAGACTGTCTACCTCTCTGAGTCCTACCTCTCCTAGCTCCTGCCTCAGTGGCCTCCCTAAGATATCTGTCAGGTTCACTTGGAATAACAAACTCATCCATGTTTGCCCACTTTTAGCCCTGATGGTTCTGCATTCCCCCAAATATCTGGGACCTGGGGAAACAGGGACAGTGGCTGCCCTAGGTTCAACGAAGCAGAGTTTGAAACCACTGACACAAAGCCTTTGATCTCTTGTTGCAGATACTGAGACATATGTTTGTTTGAAGTCTCATAGATCAATGATTATGCCCAAGAGTAACCTGTGTTGGAGGTAATCCTGCTCTCATGCTCTCTATGTTGGTGAGAGGTGAAACCATACAACAAATTTTTCCCTTCCTTTTTTTTTTTTTTTTTGAGACAGAGTCTCACCATGTCATGCTTGGTAGAGTGCTGTGATGTCAAAGCTCACAGCAACCTCAAACTCTTGGGCTTAAGCAATTCTTCTGCCTCAGCATCCCAAGCAGCTGGGACCACAGGCGCCTACAACACCCAACCATTTTTTTGTTGCAGTTGTCATTGTTGATTTTGGCTGGCCCTGGCTGGGTTCAAACCTGCCAGTCCCAGTGCATGTGGCCAATGCCCCACTCACTGAGCTATGGGTGCCGCCAAATTTTTCTCCTTCTTTAAGACCCTCTCTTCTGAAGCCTTCCCTAGTTCCTCTAGAAGGAGCCTCTCTCTAATTCTTCTTTTAGGCACTTATCAGGTAGAGTTATTTTATTTATTTATTTTTTTGTAGAGACAGAGTCTCTTCTAATTCTTCTTTTAGGCACTTATCAGGTGGAGTTATTTTATTTATTTATTTTTTTGTAGAGACAGAGTCTCACTTTATGGCCCTCGGTAGAGTGCTGTGGCCTCACACAGCTCACAGCAACCTCCAACTCCTGGGCTTAAGCGATTCTCTTGCCTCAGCCTCCCGAGTAGCTGGGACTACAGGCGCCCGCCACAACGCCCGGCTATTTTTTGGTTGCAGTTTGGCCGGGGCAGGATTTGAACCTGCCACCCTCGGTATATGGGGCCGGCGCCTTACCGACTGAGCCACAGGCACCGCCCCATGTAGAGTTATTTTTAATCTTGGGTCTTGGGTAATGCCTGTGGCTCAGTGTATAGGGTGCCAGCCCCATATACCGAGGGTGGCAGGTTTGAGCCCGGCCCCGGCCAAACTGCAACAAAAACATAGCCACACGTGTGGCAGGTGCCTGGAGTCCCGGCTACTCGGGAGGCTGAGGCAAGAGAATCACCTAAGCCCAGGAGTTGGAGGTTGCTGTGAGCGGTGACACCATAGCACTCTACTGAGGGCGATAAAAATAATTAAATAAATAAATAAATAAATAAATAAAAATCTTGAGTCTTTCTCTGCATCTGTACTGGAAGAGTCTTAGTTTCATGTCCCATTTATTTTCATACCCTCTACACCTAGTGCAGTGTGTGCACAGAGTGGGCACTCAAAGATATTTTTAGATAGAAGGAAGGATGGACAAGTTGAAAGAAGGATGGATTTGGAGGATGGATGGGAAGATGGAGAGATGGAATGTATGAACAGAAGACAAAATGGATAAAAGTCTGAGTGCCATGTTGAAGGTGTTGGGATGAAACAATTAGGAAGTTTCTAGACAAGTTCCCCCCATTATGGCAAATTTCCTTAAATTTGATCTTTTGAACATCTAACACACCTACGTTCAGATGCAAGGACCAAAGCAATTTCCCAAACCAATTAGAAGTCATTTAAATGTTTCAGTTGGGAATTATTTGTACCATTGCTTTCCTCTGCAGAAAATTATGGTTTAACTACACAGATACAATATTTGATGAAAATACCTCAAATAGGCAGCTGATGGCAGTGACGAAGACCGTCTGAAAATAAAACATTTTAAAAATATCAGACATGGGAGAGTGTAGGAGGCAGGGAGAGAGGGTAAGCAGTTGGTGAATACAGCAAGCAAGACAATCAGGACTGAAGGGCTGGAAGGGTGGAGTTCAGAATGCACATTAGAAGGACTCTCCGATTATCAGGATCAGAAGATAATAGGTTAGAAAGTTTTGAAAGAAAGGAGGAAAAGGTAATGACTGTTTGGAAGCAAAACGTTAGACAATTATTCATGATTTTTTTTTTTTAAGAGAAGAGTCTCACTCTGTTGCCCAAGCTAGAGTGTAGTGGAGTCATCATAGCTCACTGCAACCTCAAATTCCTGGGCTCAAGAGATTCTCCTGTCTCAGCCTCCCAGAGTGGGAGGATTATAAGCCTGTGTCAGCTTGTTTGCCTGGCCTACTCATAATTCTTGACCTACTATTCATTCAACTGAAATTTAGTGAGCCTTCATTCTGACCCACAGATGGGGCCAAGCACTTTCACTGATACTATCTCAAGTCTTCATGCCTGGAGCAGGAAGACAGAGTTCATATACTCTTCATGTGCACATTTTTCCTGGGCGACCTCATCCATACCCAGGTCTTTCTTTTTTTGAGACAAAGCCTCACTTGGTTGCCCTGGGTAAAGTGCTGTGATATCACAGCTCACAGCAACCTCAAATTTTGGGGCTCAGTGATCCTCTTGCCTCAGCCTCCCTAGTAGCTGGGACTACAGTCACCTGCTGCAACGCTCTACTAGTTTTAGAGACAAGATCTTGAACTCCTGAGCTCAAGCAATTCATCCGTCTTGGCCTCCCCGAGTGCTAGGATTTATAGGTGTGAACCATTGTGCCCGGCCCAGGGTTTTAACCACAGCAGCTACCCTGATTCCCAAGAGTTTATCCCCAGTCCAGACTTCCTCTTGCGTCCCAGTTCTTTCCTCCACCCTGCCACTGACTGTCTCCTGGTAAGTGTCTGCAGGTGCCTAGAGCTCAAGAAACCCCATTTTAAACTCATCCAGATCCCTCATCTCTATTTCTGCATCCTCACCTGAATCACTCAGCTCCCAAGTCAGAACGTGAGCACCATCTTCTTCTCCCTATCTGCGTCCCATCTTGGTGACGATATCCAGTAAATGCCTCAGAGATCTGCAGGTTCCTCCTCCTTCCCGTGGGAGCTGCTTGCTCTTTCTCATGAGGTCACTCCCCTAACTTCTTGTGGTCTCTTGCCCTCCCACCTTGTGTCCTGGGAATCCATTCCCCACTTGGTTACCAGGAGTCATTTTTCCAAAATGCAAATCTGATCAGTCAGACCTCCCCCTGAAACCTTTTTATAATAGCCCAACATTTGTTTATTTTTATTTTTTGAGATAGAGTCTCAAGCTGTTGCCCTGGGTAGAGTGCTATGGCATCACAGCTCACAGCAACCTCAAACTCTTGGGCTTAAGCGATTCTCTTGCCTCAGCCTCCCAAGTAGCTGGGACTACAGGTGCCTGCCATAATGCCTGACTAGTTTGGTTGTAGTTGTCGTTATTGTTTGGCAGGCCTGTGCTGGATTCGAACCTGCCAGCTCCAGTGTATGTGGCTGGCACCCTAGCCACTGAGCTACAGGCGCTGAGCTGCATCTTTATTTTATTTTTTATTTTTATTTATTTATTTTTAGAGACAGAGCCTCACTTTATTGCCCTTGGTAGAGTACTGTGGCATCACAGCTCACAGCAACCTCCAGCTTTTGGGCTTAGGTGATTCTCTTGCCTCGGCCTCCTGAGAAGCTGGGATTACAGGTGCCCACCGCAACGCCCGGCTATTTTTTTGGTTGCAGTTTGACCGGGGTCAGGTTTGAACCCACCACCCTTGGTATATGGGGCTGGAGCCCTACTCAGTGAGCTACAGGTGCTGCCAGCATCTTTATTTTTTTATTATTTATTAATTTTTTTTTTTGAGACAGAGTCTCAAGCTGTTGCCCTAGGTAGAGTGCCATGGCGTCACAGCTCATAGCAACCTCAAACTCTTGGGCTTATGGGATTCTCTTACCTCAGCCTCCCAAGTAGCTGGGACTACAGGTACCCGCCACAACGCCTGGCTACTTTGGTTGTAGTTGTCATTGTTTGGCAGGCCTGGGCTGGATTCAAACCCGCTAGCTCCAGTGTATGTGGGTTGAGCCCTAGCCGCTAAGCAACAGGCACCGAGCCAGAGCAACTGTCTTTTTTTTTTTTTTTTTTTGAGACAGAGCCTCAAGCTGTCACCCTGGGTAGAGTGCTGTGGCATCACAACTCACAGCAACCTCCAACTCCCGGGCTAAAGCGATTCTCCTGTCTCTGCCTCCCAAGTAGCTGGGACTACAGGTGCCTGCCACAACGCCTGGCTATTTTTTGATTGCAGCCGTCATTGTTGTTTGGCAGTCCTGGGCTGGATTTGAACCCGCCAGCTCAGGTGTATGTGGCTGGCGCCTTAGCTGCTTGAGCCCCAGGCGCCAAGCCCAGACCAACTGTCTTTAAAATAGCATCTGAGCTCCTTAGTTTTTTCGACAAGAGCCTTGGTGCTCTGACCATTCCTCTTCTTTACCCTCACTCTGCCACACAAAATCCTGGCACCTGCTGGCCTCATGCCAATTCACCTCATGCCACAGGTGAATTCCTGCTGCCTACCAATGTCTTTCCTCCCATTTGCACTGATGTATTAATTGCATCAATTAGTAATTCCTCTTCCTTCTACATGACTCAGGGTGTTGGGTGGCACCTCACCTCAGCCAGACTCTCTGAATACCTCTCTGCTCCAGAGTCTGGGTGAAGTTCCTTGGCCCCACAGCCCTTGTTTCCTCCTGATCACACTGTGTTACAATTGTCTGCTTACTTATCTGTAAAGTGGCCA
This sequence comes from Nycticebus coucang, assembly GCF_027406575.1. NCBI lineage: Eukaryota > Metazoa > Chordata > Mammalia > Primates > Lorisidae > Nycticebus > Nycticebus coucang. The sequence continues at coordinate 58,967,508 of NC_069797.1, forward strand.
AATCCTAGCCACTAGACCACCAGGGAGAGGTTCAATTGCAAGATTTTTCTTTTCTTTTTTTTTTTTTTGTAGAGACAGAGTCTCACTTTGTCACCCTCGGTAGAGTGCTGTGGTGTCACACTGCTCACAGCAACCTCCAACTCCTGGGCTTAGGAGATTCTCTTGCCTCAGCCTCCCGAGTAGCTGGGACTACAGGCGCCCGCCACAATGCCCAGCTATTTTTTGTTGCAGTTTGGCCGGGGCTGGGTTTGAACCTGCCACCCTCCGTATATGGGGCCGGTGCCCTACCAGTTGAGCCACAGGTGCCGCCCAAGTGTGAGATTTTTCTAGGACAGGTATGCTGTCTTTCATATCTGCATTCCTTGTGCTGAATGTGTTGGCTGGCATGCAGTATGCCCAGTGTTTGTTGAATGAATGCATGGCCTGCAGTTCTCTATCATCTATATGCTTTTTTTTTTCCCTTGAGAGAGATCCTCACTTTGTCCCCCTTGATAAAGTGCTATGACGTCATAGCTCACAGCAACCTCAACTCTTGGACTCAGGCCATCCTCTTGCCTTAGCTTCCCCAGCAGCTAGGACTATAGGCAAGAGCTACAATGCCTAGCTATTTTCAGAGACAGGGTCTCACTCTTGCTCAGGCTGGTTTTTAACTTCTGAGCTTAGGTGATCCACCCACCTTGGTCTCCCAGAGTGTTAGGATTACAGGCATGAGCCACTGTGCCTGGTCGTCTGTGTGCTTTTGATCTCATTCTCCGTCCTGGGGAAGCCAATTCAGTTCAGTTTAAGATAGGACTCAGGAGGTGCTGTGGATTTTTCTCTCTCCCCTTCCCCCATCTCTCTTAGAATTATTCGGTGGCCACACCCTTGGCACAGACACAGGCAGCTCTGTCTGCAGAACGTCAGCTGGCAGCGAGCAGCCCTTCCCTTCCTCCCTGGCTCTGTCTTCCCTCAGCACAAATCGTTTTTCCTTTTTGGGTGTTCAGAGCTCTTACAGCAGAGGCTGGGTGGGAGGGTGGCAGCGGCGGGCTGACTGCAGGGAGGCAGAAAAGGGGGGATGTGGGAGAGCCAAGATGTGGGTGGAAGCATCACTCTGTAGGTCCTTTTGAGGGAAAAAGGAAATTTAACTCTTTTGGACTGCCTAGGGAGGAGCAGCTGGGATGTGCTTGTCCTCTTTTGCTCTCTGGGGACTGGGATCCCTCCGTTGATATTTAGATATTTAGCCTCCTGAGGATTAGCAAGTCTTGAGAGAGAGAGAGGTGATGGATTTTCAGATGGGCAGAATCTTAGGGGTCAGGCTATTGCTGTTTCCTTGTTTTAGAGAACAGAGGAAAAGAGAATCTGCTATGTACTTCAATCATTCATTCAGAACCTGAGTAATGCAGGATGCTGGGGACATGGAGGTGAACAAGGCACAGTGTTCCTCCTGGAGCTCACAGTCTAAAAAGACTGTATAAGTCTTCATGAAGGGAGTAGCATGATGCGTGGTAGAAAGAGTATTGATGGCTCGGCGCCTGTGGCTCAAGCGGCTAAGGCACCAGCCACATATACCTGAGCTGGTTGGTTTGAATCCAGCCTGGGCCTGCCAAACAACAATGATGGCTGCAACCAAAAAATAGCCAGGTGCCTGTGGTCCCAGCTACTTGGGAGGCGGAGGCAGGAGAATTGCTTGAGCCCAGGATTTGGAGGTTGCTGTGAGCTGTGATGCCACAGCACTCTACCCAGGGCGACAGCTTGAGGCTCTGTCTCAAAAAAGAAAGAAAGAAGGAAGGAAGGAAGGAAGGAGAGAGAATTGAATTCGGAGAACACAAGTGGTTTCAGATCCTGACTCACCACATCTTTCATTCAGTAAATTCCTCAATCAGCTATGAGAATTTAAACAGTGGCTCACGCCTGTAATCCTAGTACTCTGAGAGGCCATGGTGGGTGAACTCAGGAGTCTGAGACCAGCCTGAGCAAGAGTGAGACCCCGTCTCTACTAAAAAATAGAAAAACTGAGGCAAGAGGATTGCTTGAGCCCAAGAGTTGGAGGTTGTTTTGAGCTATGACACCACGACACTCTACCTAGGGACAGCTTGAGACTCTGTTTCAAAAAAACAAAACAGGGCGGCACCTGTGGCTCAGTCAGTAGGGCGCCCGCCCCATATACCAAGGGTGGCGGGTTCAAGCCCGGCCCTGGCCAAGCTGCAACCAAAAAAATAGCCAGGCGTTGTGGCGGGCACCTGTGGTCCCAGCTACTCGGGAGGCTGAGGCAGAGAATCGCTTAAGCCCAGGAGTTGGAGGTTGCTGTGAGCTGTGTGAGGCCACAGCTCTCTACCGAGGGCCGTAAAGTGAGACTCTGTCTCTACAAAAACAAACAAACAAACAAACAAAACAGGAAAGAAAAACAGTGGACAACAGTTCTCTGAGCCTCAGTTTTGTTATCTACATAACTGAAAGAGTGGTGACACCCACCTCTCCATTCTGTTGGGAGGAATACATGAGCTGATGTATGTGACAATGCTTTATAAACTGTAAAGTGCTGTCATTTACTCTTCTCTCCATCCACTGATCAGTTAACAAGTAACTATCAAGTGTCCTTTTCCAAGGCAAGGTCCTCTCTGAGGCAGGAGTCTATTTTTTTTTGTGTGTGTGTGTGGGGGGTCTGTGTGGGTCTGTGTGATTAGCGTGCTCTGGTTAAGCAGCAACCATCTACTCCGTCTGAAGGGAAGTCCTAGCTCCCTCAGCCCCCAGTCTTGTCCTGGTGTGGGTGTGCAGGGACACGTTCTCAACTCTCCTTGCTGGCAGGGTGTGTGAATCACCAGCCTTAGTCACCACCTTGCCTGTGGGGCTTCTCTTCTCTACAAGGTGATGGGCTCAAAATAAAAATATGGCTGAAGAACAAGTTAGTGTTCCAGGCTATCTCTGAGAAGGAGGTATGTGAGCCACCAGGAAGGGAGCTGTGTTCATCATTTTGCATTTTTCTCAGCCACCAACACGTAACATCAGGAGCATCCTGGGTAACCCCAGAGCTGGAGGGTAGCAGAGAGAGAGAAGCTCTGGCCTAGTGGTGATGGGGGGAGACTGTGGTGGCTTTCCTTGCAATCACTGTTTCAGCAGTCCACTTGGATACAGTTCCAACTTGTATACAGTGTCTTATGGTTTATAAAGTGCTTTTATACACTGTCTCTCATCTGATGCTCACAAGATCTTTGGGAGGCAGTTACTGGAGAGGCAGAAGAGCCCGGAGCTCAAGTGTGTGGCTTCTGGAGACAACTATCTGCATTTGAATGTCTCTGTTGCTTATGGGCCGTGGGACTTAACAGCAAATTCCATAACATTTCTTTCTTTCTTTCTTTTTTTTTTTTTAGAGACAGAGTCTCACTATGTTGCCCTCAGTAGAGTGCTGTAGCGTCACAGCTCACAGCAAACTCCAATTCCTGGGCTTAGGTGATTCTCTTGCCTCAGCCTCCGGAGTAGCTGGGACTACAGGTGCCCGCCACAATGCCCAGCTATTTTTTTGTTGCAGTTTGGCTGGGCCAGGTTCGAACCTGCCACCCTTGGTAAATGGGGCCGGGGCCTTACCCACTGAGCCACTTGAGCTGTCTAAGTTTTCTATGTTTTATAGAGGTAGGGTCTTTCTGTGTTGCTCAGGCTGGTCTCAAATTCCTGGCCTCAAATAATCCTCCTGCCTCAGCCTCCCAAAGTGCTAGAATTACAGATGTAACACACATCTGTTCCTTTCTAAAAGAGATATTGACCTATATTCCAGTGCATTCATCCTGTCTTCTGCTGCAGCCAATCTTAAGCCATTGATTTCTTAAAATTTTGGCCTGGCCTAAAATTTTATTTTATTTTATTTATATATTTTTTGAGACAGAGTCTTAAGCTATCACCCTGGGTAGAGTACTGTGGCATCACAGCTCACAGCAACCTTAAACTCTTGGGCTTAAGCGATTCTCTTGCCTCAGCCTCCCAAGTAGCTGGGCCTACAGGTGCCCGCCACAACGCCTGGCTATTTTTTGTTGCAATTGTCATTGTTGTTTAGCTGACCCAGGCTGGGTTCGAACCCGCCAGCCTCGGTGTATCATTTTTCCCTCTCTCCACCCCTACCCCCCAGTGGCCCTCTAGATGTGAGTGTAGAGAAAGAAGGGCCTTGGGGTCAATTCCACATTTCCTACTTACCTAGTTCGTGACATTAGAACTCTAACCTCTCAGTTTGACCTGAAAATGGGGATGCTGTGAGAATGGCATGACATCTAGCTCACAGGCTAGGACAGGGACTCAAGGACTTTTCTCCTCTTTCTTTCGGCTCTTCCCACAGCTGGTTTTTGACCGAGCTCTCCCTCCCTGAGGGAGTTGCCCCAGGGAAGGATCAAGGTTTAATGGTGTAAAGCAGGTTTCTCCATTGACTAATGGAAGGAGACCAACAAGCTTGGCCTGAGGGCTGAAAGGTGATAGAGCAGGGTCTCTATTCATAGCATGTGGCCCTGGGGAATGATAGCCTCAGGCTACAAGGTGGATAATAGTAATTTAGGAGAGATAATGAAGTTTCCCAGGGGCTGAGCTGGGTTTACCCCATAGCTATCTGGGAAAGGAAGACATCCAACCAGACAGAGCTGCTGCAATCTGTCACTCCTCAATAGCCTTTCCCAGCCCCCCAGGTTAGGCACAGAGATGCACGTTTTCATTTAAACCTTACACCTATCAGAAGCAGACATGGGGGTGTGCTGGAGCCAGTGCCTACTCTCTGCGATGGCAAGAGCTCATTGTTAAATTTTCAAGAACTTTGTGAGCTGGTTGACATCATATTGGTAACTTAAAATCTGCCAAAGGTGGGAGAATTTACATTGTGGAACTCAGCCAACATTGCAAAGCAAGACTTTTCTTTTAGTTCAGAGAGAGAGGTTCTTTCTTTCTTTCTTTTTTTTTTTTAGACAGAGCCTCAAGCTGTTACCCTGGGTAGAGTACCATGGCGTCACAGCTCACAGCAACCTCCAACTCCTGGGCTCAAGCGATTCTCCTGCCTCCTCCTCCCAAGTATCTGGGACTACTATTTTTTGGTTGCAGCCATCATTGTTGTTTGGCGGGCCCGGGCTGGATTTGAACCTGCCAGTTCAGGTGTATGTGGCTGGTGCCTTAGCCGCTTGAGCCACAGGTGCCAAGCCAAGAGTGGTTATTTCTGTCCTCTCTTCCTCATTTCCCCTTCTACCCAATCCATTTGTGTCAAATGCCCTTGAATATTTTCCCTCTTACCTGACGTTTTTTGTTTTTGTTTCCGTTTTGAAGATAGGGTCTCCATGGGGTTATGTTGCCCATTGCTCAGGCTGGTCTCAAACTCCTGGGCTCAAGTGATCCTTTTGTCTCAGCCTTCCAACTGGCTGGGATTATGGACACACACTACTATGCCTGGTGGCTTCAGCTGTTTCTTTTTGTTCTCGGGATGGTCAAAATAACCCCAGTGTAGGAAGAAATAAAAATGCCGTACTCCCCCACCTACTTTCTGCCCTGATGTGAGTATCCATAGAATTTAAGAATGTCACTTTTTCTCACTGTGATCCTCACCATAACCCCCTGACATAGGCTGCTACTTTTAATCATCCACACAATGACTCCCAGCCCGAGGGTCGCACACAGGTGCCAGGACTCAATGGAGACCTCTTCACTGGAATTCAGAAACTCTCCCCATACTTAGCTCTGGCTGCCTTATAATTATGGAACAGAATTCTCACTTCAGGTCAGGTTCAGCAACAATGTACATTTCCTTTCATTTTCCCTTCAGGTGACAGGAAGCCGTTGCTGGTCCATAGGAAGGTTTCGTCCACTGCTGTCACAGCCTGGGCTGCAACCATGGGTGCAGCTGGGAAGTGACTCCTTGAGGAAAGCATGGCACAGATGCTGCTGAGAGGCTGAGGATGTAGGTTAAGGTGTCAGCTGGACCTCAGTGTGAATTCTGACTCGACCACTTGCCTTAGCTGGGAACTTGCACTAATCACTGTGAGTCTTAGTTTCCTCCTTTGTAAACTGGGGACAACAAAGACTAATATCAGGCCGGGTGTGGTGGCTCACACCTGTAATCCTAGTACTCTGGAAGACTGAGGCAGGTGGATTGCCTGAGCTCACAAGTTCAAGACCAGCCTGAGCAAGAACGAAACCCTCGTCTCTAAAAAATAGTCAGGCATTGTAGTGGGTGCCTGTAATCTCAGATACTTGGGAGGCTGAGGCAAGAGAATCGCTTGAGACCAAGAGTTTGAGGTTGCTGTGAGCTATGACATCACAGCACCCTACTCAGGGTGACAAAGTGAGACTCAGTCTCAAAAAGAACTTTTTTTTTGGAAAATTGAAAGAAAAAGGAAAGATAAAAAAATAAAAATTTAGTAGCCAAATTTCTAAGGTTTATCATAGTGTAGAAATAATTTCTCAGCATTCAGCAGCTAAATTGCTCCTGTGGTCACTACATGGCACATTTAAGACATTAAATAGCAGTGTCAGACTGGGCTCTGTAGCTCATGCCTGTAATATGAGCAGTTTGGGAGGCCAACATGGGAGGATAGCTTGAGGACAGAAGTTTGGACCAGTTTGGACAACATAGTGAAATACTATCTCTACAAAAAAATTTAAAAAAATTAAGTGGATATGGTAGTGGGTGCCTATGGTCCCAGCTGCTTGGGAGGCTGAGACAGAAGGGTTACCTGAGCCTAGGGGGCTGATGTTGCAGTGAGCTGTTGTCAGGCCATTGCACTCTAGCCTGGGGCACAGAGTTAAGACCCAGTCTCTTAAAAACAAAACAAAAACAGGGCGGCGCCTGTGGCTCAGTCGGTAAGGCGCCGGCCCCATATACCGAGGGTGGTGGGTTCAAACTCGGCCCCGGCCGAACTGCAAACCAAAAAATAGCTGGGTGTTGTGGCGGGCGCCTGTAGTCCCAGCTACTCAGCCCAGCACTTTGGGAGGCCAAGGAAGGAGGATTGCTTGAGCCTAGGAATTCGAGGATGCAGTGAGCTGTGGTCTTACCACTGTACTTCAGCTTGGATAACCCTGTCTCTTAAAAAGAAGCGATTATTTTGTCTAAATGCTAGCTCACAAAACAATTCTACGAACACTAGAATTATAACATAGTAACTATTATTTTGCCTATACATGTATTATCATTTAAGTTTTCATAAGTGTTTCCTGGCCCAAAAAGGCTTAATATTTTTCTTAAATTTTCTAGCTCAGTGTCATTCAATGTGGGTCCTCCAACTAGCAGCTTCACCATCACTGCAGAGCTTGTTAGAAAGGCAAAGTCTTGACTTGGCACCTGTAGCAGAGTGGTTGTGGCACCAGCCACAAACACTGAGGATGGCGGGTTTGAGCCTAGCCCAGGCCAGCTAAACAACAATGACAACTGCAACAGAAAAATAGCTGGGCGCTGTGGTGGGTGCCTGTAGTCTCGGCTACTTGGGAGGCTGAAGCAAGAGAATTGCTTGAGCCCAGGAGTTTGAGGTTGCTATGAGCTGTGGCGCCACGGCACTCTACCGAGGATGACATAATAAGACTCTGTCTCAAAAAAAAAAAAGAAAGAAAGGCAAAGTCTTGATTCAGTCCAGAGACTTACTGAATGACAACGTTTGAAGGATGGGTCCCTACATCTGTATTTCTTTTAACTTTATTCAAATGAATATGAGGGTACAATATTTAGGTTACATTGTTCTCACTTCCAGGGTAAAGTTTCATTTGCCTAGAATCTGTATTTTAATCAGCTCTCCAAAGGATTCTAAGATTCTAAGTTTGAGACATACAAATCTAGCCAATAAACTCTCCTGATATTCTCAAAGTTGTCCATTTATTTCTTTATATCAACATTTAAAAGTTTCAAGTTGTGGCGGTGCCTGTGGCTTAGTCGGTGGGGCGCCGGCCCCATATACCGAGGGTGGCGAATTCAAACCCGGCCCCGGCCAAACTGTAACCAAAAATAGCCGGGCGTTGTGGCGGGCGCCTGTAGTCCCAGCTACTCGGGGGGCTGAGGCAAGAGAATGGCTTAAGCCCAGGAGTTGGAGGTTGCTGTGAGCTGTGTGAGGCCACAGCACTCTACCGAGGGCCATAAAGTGAGACTCTGTCTCTACAAAAAAAAAAAAAAGTTTCAAGTTGTTTTTGTACATAGAACTGCTAGTTTTCACATTCAAAATTATTACAGCATTTTAATCTTGAGACAGTTGTTCCAACACAGAACACATAAGAAGGTTTTCTCTCTAAGTTACATTGGTAATGCTTACTTACCTTGAAATGGATTATCCACCTATGTCAATAGGTTGAAATGACACTCCTTGTTTATTTATTTTTATTTATTTTTGAGACAGATTCTTACTATGTTGCCCTAGGTAGAGTGCCGTGGTGTCACAGCTCACAGCACTTCAAACTCTTGGGCTTAAGTGATTCTCTTGCCTCAGCCTCCCAAGTAGCTAGGACTATACGTGTCAGCCACAATGCCCGGCTATATTTTTGTTGCAGTTGTCATTGTTGCTTAGGTGGCCCAGGCTGGGTTTGGACCTGCCAGCCTCAGTGCATATGGCCGGCGCTGTAACAACTGTACTATGGGCACCAAACTGACAATCCCTGTTTAGATTACTGATGGTATGCTGGCAAAATGTGGTGGCCAAATATGGTGGATGGGGACACAATTGCCCATTACATACAAGTTCCAAACATTGAAATAGACATTTTGCGGGGCGGCGCCTGTGGCTCAATCGGTAAGGCGCCGGCCCCATATACCGAGGGTGGCGGGTTCAAACTCGGCCCTGGCTGAACTGCAACCAAAAAATAGCTGGGCGTTGTGGTGGGCGCCTGTAGTCCGCAAGAGAATCGCTTAAGCCCAGGAGTTGGAGGTTGCTGTGAGCTGTGATGCCACGGCACTTTACCGAGGGCCATAAAGTGAGACTCTTTCTCTACAAAAACAAACAAAAAAATAGACATTTTGCAATTAATCTTCCCAAGACAAAAGATGAAGCTGAGGTGGAATAACAAATTTGGTCATATGTCAAGGTTAAAGCTGCGGCGCTTGTGGCTCAAGGAGTAGGGCACCGGCCCTATATGCCAGAGGTGGCAGGTTCAAACCCAGCCCTGGCCAAAAACTGCAAGAAAAAAAAAAGTAATAATAAGGTAAAAGCTAAACATTGAGGCATCCCTAGTAGTGATTAGCTACTAAAGACATTATGCTCTCCAAGCCTGAAGGGAGTTCAGTGTTCTTTATACCCTCCCAATCCCAGGAAAGGAGGGAGCTCAGGTTCTACAACTCTGAATGGCACTTTTATCTGTTTCTAATTCTAACACCAGGGACTTCTAATTCAACACCAGATCCTGTTAGTATCTTGTCTCAACTTTCTGCAGCATCCACTTCTCTCCCTGATCTGAGCTGCCAGTCACTTCTTACAGTTTTCACTCTTACCACCCTGTAATTTATTTCTCCACACAGCAGCTAAAGTGATTAAAAAGAGTAGAACTTCCATAGCTGACCACCTCCTTACAATAGCCACCTCCTTAAATTGACCTAATTTTCATAGACTGGACATGCATCACACATACATATCAGTACAATAGGCCTAGTTCCTTATGTTGACCACCTCTGTATGGTGACCAGTTTGTTACAGTCCCTTGGGTGGTCAACTTACAGAGGTTCTACTGTATATAAATCCTGATATTCTTGGGCTTAAACCTCTCCATTTGCTTCCTATCAATTTGAATATGAACTTTGACCTCCTCACTCTGGCCTGTCCGCGTCTTCCTGCTCCTGCCTACCTTGTCAGCTTCATTTAGAACCTCTCTCCCTTTGAATCACAGTCATCCAGCCAAACAGGACTCATTTCTGTTTCTGAACGCCCCCAACGCATTCCTGCTCTGCGCCTTTGCACTCTTTCCTCTCCGCTGGAATGCGTCCCACTACCATTCCTTGCTGGCTTCTTTTCATCCTTCAACTCTTCTTAAATGTCACTTCCTTAGAGAGGCTTTTTCTGAGTGCCCAATTTAATGTAAGTTCCCAACCTCTCACTCCAGCTCCCCCCATGACACTTAAAAAATGTGTATTTATGGGGCGGTGCCTGTGGCTCAGTTGGTAAGGCGCCAGCCCCATATACTGAGGGTGGTGGGTTCAGTCCAGCCCCAGCTGAACTGCAAACCAAAAAATAGCCAGGCGTTGTGGCGGGTGCCTGTAGTCCCAGCTACTCGGGAGGCTGAGGCAGGAGAATTGCTTCAGCCCAGGAGTTGGAGGTTGCTGTGAGCTGTGTGATGCCATGGCACTCTACCGAGGGCCATAAAGTGAGACTCTGTCTCTACAAAAAAAAAAAAAATGTATTTATATACTGGTGGGTTTATTTATTCAATATCTGCTTCCTCACTAGGTGTCATGAGAAAGGAACTGCTTCAGTTTTGTGTTCACTGTTATCTCTGGTGCCAGAAACACAGTAGATGCTCATCAAATCCTTGCTGAATAGTAGATGGGCCCTGGACTTAGCCTGAGCCCTGGGCATGATGTGGGTGGTACCAGGCTCACTGTGGAAACATCTGGCGGGTGGTCTTGGGCTGTGGAAACATTATTCAAGGGCCTGGTGCGGTGGCTCTTGTTTGTAATCCTAGCGCTCTGGGAGGCCCAGGTGGGTGGATTGCCTGAACTCAGGAGATCGAGACCGGCCTGAGCAAGAGTGAGACTCTGTCTCTAAAAAAAGCCATTGTGAGACTAATTGGCCCCACCGTAGGAAGGAAATTCAGCCTAGTAGCATCCCTCCCTTCTGAATCTGCTTAAGGACTTCACTTGTTTTACTTCCTCTTCTTTTCTAGCCTATCAAGGTAAATGTGAATCATCTGTGAGATCCAGTTGTGAAGGTGCTTCATAATCCACAGGGACCAGGAGAAGGGGCCCAATCAGTTACCTTCCTACCAGAAGACATGGTCCCTCTGACAGTGTCTGCCCTTGAACATGTGGTGATCCCCTAAGAGAAATGCTCTTTGAGGAATGGTTTGTAGCCAGGGTGTATTCTCTGAGCTCTGTGTTCTCTCATTCATTCATTTGTTCATGTGGCCAACACTCCTTGAGTACTGCCCTATGCCAGTCCTTTTCTGGGCACTAAACATAGGCTGGTGTGAACAAGACAAATCTGGTCCTTGCCCTCAAGTCACAAGCAGTGTGGGACACAGGGAGTCCAGGAGGATTCCAAATATATGTGATTGGTTCCACATAAGGAGGCTCTAGGATTGCAGAGTCATCATATTGGTCCTTCCCATTTTGCAGGGATCTGCTCAGTAAGGGACTCCCCCACCCCAGTCTGAGATATCCCTTTTCTCTAATGGGTCCAGAGTGGATAGTAGATGGGGAAGCTCTAGGATGGCTCCATGAAAAGAACCCAGGTTGGGCCCATTCTTGCTGCCCCAACCTTCGTGTCTCCCTGTTAAGGTGTCTGTCTTGACATTTTAGCTTTCTCCAATTAAACATCATGAAGGCAGGGAGACTTGGAGTGCAGTCCAGCCAGTGGGTTATTTATGCCACCACTTGAATCACAATACATCTCCAAACTTCCCTTGATTTGACTAATTCAAAAGATTAAGGCTCAAATGTGATGGGGGCAGGGCTACCACTAAGTGTTATAAACCCCTCCTTTTGTACCAGCTGATGGGAGACCATAATTGCCCAATGAGAGAGCATGATTAGTCCTCATTTCATGCCAAACCCCAAGGGAGACGAAAATTAATCAGGGAGCAGGGTGGGAGGGGCTCCTCTGTCCTTGCTCTGTCTCAAGCTGGCGAGAAGGTTCCCTGATGAATATGCAGTAGCGAAAGCTGGTTAGTCTTCCTGCTTAGCTGTAGTCGGTCCAGCTATATCTTCTGATTCTGGCAGGCTCTGTGCTCAATACAGCTTTTCCCTCCAAGTCCTCTCCCTCTGGCTGCATATTTTATTTCCTCCCTTTTCCCACACACTTCACTTCTTCACCTCCCACTTATCCTGTTCAATGTATTTTTATGTTCTTGGCAACACTTACCAAGGTCAAGAGTGACTTCCTACTCACCAAGGTCAAGAATGACTTCCTTACTCACCAAGACTAATGTTCATCAGGACTGTCCTCATCTATTTGACATCTCTCAACGTTTGAAGCTGTCAGCCACTTCTTCCTTCTGGAAACTCTTTCCAGGTCTTCTGGGAGTCCTTCCTCCTACTTTTCAGATCTTTTCTTTTTCTTTCTTTCTTTCTTTTTTTTTTTTTTAATTTTTAGAGACAGAGTCTCACTTTATTGCCCGTGGTAGAGTGCTGTGGCATTACAGCTCACAGCAACCTCCAACTCCTGGGCTTAAGCAATTCTTTTGTCTCAGCCTCCCAAGTAGCTGGGACTACAGCCGCCCGCCACAATGCCCAGCTATTTTTTTGTTGCAGTTTGGCTGAGGTTGGGTTCAAACCTGCCACCTTTGGTATATGGGGCCTGTGCCCTACTCACTGAGCCACAGGTGCTGCCCCAGATCTTTTCTTCTTCATCTCCCTCCCTCATCCTGAAAATGTTGTCAATTTTCCAGTTCTCTGCCTCAGTCCTTTTTGTATTCTCTTTGCTCCCTTGTGGAGTGGCAGATGCTGTTGGTGGCCCATTCTCTCTTTGTTGTTGTTGTTGCTGTTCAGGGAAGGTGACCCCTTCTCTGTGACAAGAGATGAATCACGATTGGTCCAAGCCATCATGGTAAATCATTTTTCTTTGCCAGTGATTTGTTTAAAGGTGGATATGTGACATACTCCTGGCCAATGGGGCATGAGTTGAAGTTTAGGTGGGAGGGATTTCATGGAAGACATGTGGGGAGAAACTGCCCTTTATGCCTTTAAACAAGATTTGAGGATATGGTGCCTGAAGCGGCACCATCCATCTGTGAGCTTGGGGAGAAGTCCAACAGAATTAATCACAGCCATGCTGCCCAGAGTTTTGACGTAGTTAAGCCAATGAATAAATCAGTCCTGGACTGAACCTGCTATTATTGTTTTTAAGCTGCTATGAGTTAGGCTTTGCGCTACACACAGCTGAAAGCATTCCTGATGGATACATGGGGAGATACTAACATCTCCCATGAGTTCAACTACCAGTTTTGCAAGGTTGCCTCCCAAGATTGTTTAATTCAGAACTCTTACATGTAGCCTCCCAAACATCTTTACCTGTATATCACTCAGACCTAAGGTCTAAAACAAAACTCCACCTGGATATCTTCTTATCTTAGACAAAGACAATTGGCTTTCTATCATCCTATAGTTTTTTGTTCATACATCTGTTGCTAGAGCATTTTTTCCCATGGGCTAGTTGGCTTAACTGTCTTCCCCTCTAGACTTTAAACTCTCAAAGGGTTGGAAACTTATCCATTTTTAAATCTCTACTACCAAGTAAGAGCTTGTTAAATTCTTGTTGAATGGATTAATTGGTAAATGTTCAGATGTTGTACTAAAGTACAAGTATTATTAAGTTACTAAAGAGTAGTAACATAAATTGTAAAGACATTTACTTATCTCACAAAACATGAAATCTGAAGTCAGAATTAGTTAAGCAGCTCTGTAAGGTCAGGGTACTGAGTCAGAATTTCTGAGATGCTCTTGGCCCAGAATCTCTAAGAATCTGTGAGATTCTTCACGGTTGCAAGGTGGCTGCCACAGCTCCAACATTATATCTTCACACACAGTCTTCCAAATTGGAAACAAGGATGGAAAGGGTGGTTCTTGGTGGCAGCAAAAGGCCTTCCATTTCCCATATATCTCTCATTTGGAGAGACAAATCCTTCCATAAACACCTCCTGGTATTGTTAGCTAGAACTGGGTTATATACCCTTGAATTAAGGGTAAAGGGAATGGCAATTACCAAGACAGGCTTCTAGCAATCTCAAGTCATCCCTGGTGCTGGGCACATTGCTCTCTGACAACAGTAGAGTTCTGAGTCAAGGCACAGAGAGTATCTACTGGATAGGTGATCAATGTTACTTGCCACTGATAAGCTCTGTCCTGTGTGAAAGTTCTTCTTGGGCACTTCTGAGATACATGTAGCTCTATGGCGAACCCGCTTCTGTGCAGGAACAATCCCCAAATGCTTCATGTTTAGTGACCCATAACTGAGACTGATTATGTGCAACCCCACAGCTGTGTGAACTTGCCCTCTAATGCACATGGGAGCCAATGTCAAGGGGAGCAAGATGTGGGCTGAAAATCCAGCTTCAACACTGCTTATCAAGACATGCACTGCGGCATGGGGAGGGCTGTGGCTGTTTGGAGGTAGGAGCATCTTGTTCCAATCCTCACAAAGGCAACCTCATGGCTGGGGCTGCCCTGCCTTTCAGAAAGGCTGTGCCAGCATAGTGAGTGTATCATGAGAATGTTCCTCTCTCTGTACCCTCTCCATTACCAGGTACTGTCACTTTAGGAAATCTTTAATCATCTTTTATTGGTCTCTCGGCTTCATGCTTTCTGTACTTGATATCTATCCACTCCCAGATTTACCTTCCCCCAAATCTCAAAGCAGTCACCTCTCTGCTTAAAATCTTCTGTGACTCTCTTATTAGGTACATGTTAAACTCCCTCCTTGGCGTTGAGGGCCCCTGGAGATATAGCCCCCCATGCTCCCAGCCTTATTTCTCATTATGAACTTTTCACCTAAGCCAAATGTTTGCTTATGCTATTCTCTTCCCTCAACTTCCTTTCTTCTTTTTTGTTCCTTCTTAGAGACATGGCTCAGATCCCATCAGCAGAAACATTCCTTAGTCATTCTAGCCTACGCTTTTATCACCTCTGAATTCCTTCAGTTCAGTGGTTCTCAACTTTGGCCACCCCACCCAGGGAGCTTTAGAAAAGATCATTGCTGATTTGATTGATCTAGGTGCCAGACTGGACTCTGAGATTTTTAAAGACTCTCCAGGTGATTCAGAAATGTGGCCAAATTCCAGAATTCATTTGGACTTTTTGTGTTGCATTTGGGTCAGCTTCCTGGGGGAAGTTTTAAAAATCAGATTCCTGGGCTGTGCCTCCAGAAGTTCTGTCATCTATCTATTTTTTTTTTTTTTTTTTTTTGAGACAAAGCCTCAAGATGTCACCCTGGGTAGAGTGCTATGGCATCATAGCTCACAGCAACCTCCAACTCCTGGGCTCAAGCGATTCTCCTGCTTCCGCCTCCAAAGTAGCTGGGACTACAGGCGCCCGCCACAACGCCCGGCTATTTTTTGGTTGCAGCCGTCATTGTTTGGCGGGCCTGGGCTGGATTCGAACCCGCCAGCTCAGGTGTATGTGGCTGGCGCCTTAGCCGTTTGAGCCACAGGCGCCGAGCCCATCTATTTTTTAAATCTCCTCAGGTAATCCAGATGTGCAGTTGACTGAGGGCCTTGGTGCTGTGTTTATGTACTTCCCACAGTGCCAGGCACAGACTAGGTGCCTGAGCGTATCTGATTGCTTATACATTGACTATGAAGGGGAAATGGAATGACTTAAGTGTGTAAAAGGTATTTGCCAACTGCAATGTGTTATGTATGTATAAGAGTTTATTATTAAGAGGTTATTATTACTTATTTATTTATTTTTTGAGACAGAGTCTCACTTTATCACCCTTGGCAGAGTGCAGTAGCATCACAGCTCACAGCAACCTCCAACTCCTGGGCTTAGGTGATTCTCTTGCCTCAGCCTCCTGAGTAGCTGGGACTACAGGCACCCGCCACAATGCCTGGCTGTTTTTTGTTGTTGTTGTTGCAGTTTGGCCAGGGCTGGGTTTGAACCCGCCACCCTTGGTATATGGGGCTGATGCCCTACCCACTGAGCCACAGGCGCCACCCAAGAGCTTGTTATTACTATTAAGTTCTAAGCTTGTCTTCGCAATTTCTGAGGTAGGGATGTGTTTGTACCATGAGTGATTAGGAAAGTTTGTAGAATGTGTATATCAAGGGGACACAATCTAGGATAGTGTCCAGTGTCCTAGATTGTGTCCAAAGTCCTAGATCGTGGCAACTCTTGGGAGTTCTTGGTTTGGAGATGAGCTAAGGCCTTGTGTACTTATGGTATTAGGATTGCCTTTTTAAATTCAGTTATTCTTTTTTTTTTTTTTTTGTAGAGACAGAGTTTCACTTTATCGCCCTCATTAGAGTGCTGTGGCGTCACACAGCTCACAGCAACCTCCAACTCCTGGGCCTAGGCGATTCTCCTGCCTCAGCCTCCCTAGTAGCTGGGACTACAGGCGCCCGCCACAACGCCCGGCTATTTTTTTGTTGCAGTTTGGCCAGGGCCGGGTTTGAACCCGCCACCCTCGGTATATGGGAACGGCGCCCTGCTCACTGAGCCACAGGCGCCGCCCTAAATTCAGTTATTCTTATATCTTCCTCCTTTCCCGGTCAGTATAAAAACAATACATGTACAGGTGGGGTGCAGTGGCTCACGCCTGTAATCCTAGAACTCTGGGAGGCCTAGGCAGGTAGATTGCCCTGAGCTCATAGGTTGGAGATCAGCCTGAGCAAGAGCAAGACCCCCATCTCTAAAAATAGCTGGGCATTGTGGCTGGTGCCTGTAGTCCCACCTACTTGAGAGGCAAGAGAATTGCTTGAGCCCAAGAGTTTGAGGTTGCTGTGAGCTATGATGCCATGGCACTCTATCAAGGGTAACAAAGTGGAATTCTATCTCAAAAAAAAAAAACCAAAGCAAAACAAAACAACAACAAAAAAAACAATTTATGTACAAGGTAGACAATGTAAAAAAGAAAAAAAGCCTGTCAGAAACATCTACATGCATCACACCTCCCGTAATCCCACCATCTAGAGAGCACCATTGTTATTGGAAATTCTTTCGGGCTTATTTCTACACCTAACAAAAATGATATTACATGGTGGCTTGATTTGTAATTTTTACTTAGCAATATAGCATAAACATTTAACTTTGTCAGTAAATATTCTTTTGTAGCAGTGGTTGGCAAACTTTCTATAATGGTCCAGATAGTAGATATTTTAGGCTTTGTGTGCCATATGATTTGTTGCAAACCTGCTGTTATAGCATAAAAGCAGCCATAGACAACACATACTCATAAATAAATAAGTGTGGCTGTGTTCCAATAAAACTTTATTTACCAAAAAAAAAAAAGCATGTCCATTTGGCCTGTGGGTATGATTTGCTGGTTTCTGTTTTATAGCTTTATTATTAAATTTTTTTTTTTTCTTAGACAGAGTTTCATTTTGTCGCCCTCGGTAGAGTGCTCTGGCATCATAGCTCACAGCAACCTCAAACTCTTGGGCTTAAGCGATTCTCTTGCATCAGCTTCTGGAGTAGCTGGGACTCTAGGTGCCTACCACAATGCCCAGCTATTTTTTGGTTGTGGTTGTCATTGTTGTTTGTAGGCCCGGGATGGATTCAAACCTACCAGCTCCAGTATAAGTGGCTGGTGCTCTAGCCACTGAGCTACAGGCGTTGAGCCGAGCCTTATTATTATTATTTGAGATAGGATTTTGCTCTATTGCCTAGGCTGGAGTGTAGTGGTGTGATCTAGCTCATTGTAACTTTGAACTCCTGGGTTTTCCCACTTTTGCCTCCTGAGTAGGTAGGATTACAGGCTCGTACCACCAGCCCTACTAATTTTTTTTTTTTTTGAGATGGTCTCACTATTTTGCCCTTGGTAGAGTGCTATATCGTCACAGCTCACAGCAACCTCAAACTCTTGGGCTTAAGTGATTCTCTTGCCTTAGCTTCCCAAGTAGCTGGGACTACAGGCGCCTGGCTATTCTTTTGTTGTAGTTGTCATTGTTTAGCAGCCCTGGTGTATGTGGCTGGCGCCCTAACCACTGAGCTACGGGTGCCAAATTTTTTTTTTTTTTTTTGAGATGGCATTTTGCTATGTTTCCTAGGCATAGCATTGGGGCTCCTGGCCTAAAGTGATTCTCCAACCACAGCCTACCAGAGTTACTGGGATTATTTGTACACGCCACTGTGCCCAGAATCTTTCATTTATTTTTCCTTGGGATAAATTTCTAGAAGTACAATTGGTGAGCCTTAGGATTTGTTTAACTTTTAGGGCTTGTGACTCAAATTATGCAGTCGTCTTCTAGGAAGTACAGAAGAGAGGGCTGCTTGCTTCTTACATCCTTGCCAGCACTGGGTATTATAATTCCTTTTAATCTTTGTCAATTTGATTAATTTTGAAAAAGATATTTTACTGTAATTTGAATCCTATGGTATCTTCGCTTAATGGTTTTGCCACTATAAAACCAATGTTTGCAGGTCAGAGGTAGACACAGAGTGGTTTTGTGAATCCTTTTGTCTCCAGAGTGTTGCTTTTTGACATGCTGTGTAAGTGCCCTAAAGACAGATAAACAAATAACTTGGTTCAGAGCAAATCATACCAGCCCAAGTTTGAAAGATAGGCTGAGACCTGAGATCTCTGCTCACAGATAAGTATGTGGTGGAGAGTAAGGTAGGAAGATTGCTGTAAGTGTGAAGTTAAAAACCCTCTCTGTCCTGCTTCCAATAAAGGGAGAGATATTTGAGAACTTATGTAAAAACATCTTTGTGATTTTGCCCTAACAAACTAGCCTGACTCCTTTGTTTTAAGTCCAGGGGCTGGTGGTCCACTCTGGGGGTGGAGGGTGGGGGTGTCTTCTCACACAGGAGGTGGTCTCTTTGTGTGCCTTCCAGTCTCTGCTGGCTCTTTAAGAGTTTGATTGGGGGGGGGGGAAGCCGACTTAAGTTGTTGCCATCAGTTCCTGGGATGAATGGCTAAGTGATGGTGCTGATAGTGATATTGCTGATGAACAATTTGCATCTAAGAGGCAGTTTGGGAGTTTGGTGAATAGCCCGCGATTGCACATAAACACCACCTGCCATGCTGTCCACCCGCAGCCCCCCTTCTGCTTGAGAGAGAGAGAGAGAGAGAAAGAGAGAGAGAGGGTCTCCTTTTCCTTCTCTCTCCAAAGCTTTTATGCTAATGCTTTGGACTAGAAGAGAAAACTGGATTTACAAGAAGTCTAGTTGGCTTCTCAGAGAAGAAGAAAAAGTTGTTTTTAGTTCAGGCACATTTTGATTAAATCAGAAAAGTGGTGGCTGCAGAAGCTCTCTCTCAATCCCCAAAGGCCCCCATTCTGCAGTCTATGGTCATTATGCTTGTTGAAACGCAGATTCCATGGCCCCATACCAGACCTCTGGTAGGCTGGGAATCTGCAGGGTTTTATTGTTATTGTTGCTGTTAGTTCATGTCTTTTATTAATTCATACACGATGGCCATATTCTGGCTTGTTGAAGCAGTAAATCAGACAACGTTTGCCACAATAATGTCTGTCAAAGTGGCTGGCCATGAACACTCCAGCACCACATTCATCTGAAGGACGTTCCCGATAAAGGCACCTAATTCTGCCATTTTCATCCACCTTATAGTATTTCAGAATATTTGGCTTAACCTTCTTTCTTATGCTTATTTTTCTTGGGAATGGTGTAAACCTTCTTTCTTTTCTTGGCACCACCACAAAATCTCAATATAAAATAAAAGTGGATTCCTATCCCAGCACTCTGGGAGGCTAAGGCGGGTGGATTGTCCAAGCTTAGGAGTTTGAGACCAGCCTGAGCAAGAGGAAGACCCCGTCTCTAAAAAAACATAGCCAGGGGTTGTGGTGGGAACCTGTAGTCCCAGCTACTTCGGAGGCTGAGGCAAGAAGATGGCTTGACCCCAGCAGTTTGAGGTTGCTGTGAGCTGTGATTCCACAGCACTCTACCAAGGCGACAAAGTGAGACTCTGTCTTTAAAAAAAAAAAAAAGTGGACTCCTGAATGCTGTATTCAGATAAAGCATGTCCGACTTCTAGTTGCTTGCCAGCAAAAATCAATCTCTTTTTTCTTAGAGGTAGAGTGCTATGGCGTCACAGCTCACAGCAACCTCTGATGGGCTTAGGCGATTCTCTTGCCTCAGCCTCCTGAGTAGCTGGGACTGCAGGCTCCTGCCACAATGCCCAGCTATTTTTTGTTGCAGTTTGGCCGGGGCTGGGTTTGAACCTACCACCCTCAGTATATGGGGCTGGCGCCCTACTCACTGAGCCACAGGTGTTGTCCCTAAAATTAATCTCTTTGCTGATGGGAAGGAATTCCTTTCTTATCCTGGAGCTTGGAGTTTATATTTTCTACTGTATTTCAGGGTTCAACCTTCAGAGTGATGGGCTTCACCTTAAGAGTGTTTATAGGGTGGAACCTATGGCTCAAAGGAGTAGGGCACCAGCCCTATATGCCGGAGGTGGCAAAAAAAAAAAAAAAGAGTGTTAATAAAAATCTGCATCTTGATGGCTATTCCACTGAAGATGACAGATTAGAAAGGAAAAGCTAGAATCTGCCTTTTAATTTTTTTATTTTAATTTAATTTAATTTTTATGTATTTATTTTTGAGATAGAGTCTTACTATGTCTTCCTCAGTGGAGTACTGTGGCGTCACAGTTCACAGCAACCTCAAACTCTTGGGCTTAAGTGATTCTTTTGCCTCAGCCTCCTGAGTAGCTGGGACTACAGGCACCCACCACAATGCCTGGCTATTTTCTTGTTGCAGTTGTCATTGTTGTTTAGCAGGCCTGGGCTGGGCTCGAAACCCCCAGCCTTGGTGCATGTGGCTGGCGCCGTAACCACTGTGCTACAGGCACCGAGCCTATTTTTATTTTTTTATTTCAGATTAATATGCATGATGCAATGGTACACTTTAAAACTATTAAGAAAAGAGTATAATTGTGATGGATGTGTTACTTCTTTCAACATAAGGATTTCACATTGTATATCAAATCAGTACACTGAACCCCATAAACGCATCAATGTACACAGTTATGATTTTTTTTTGAGACAGAGTCTGATTATGTTGCCCTCGGTAGAATGCCGTGGCGTCACAGCTCACAGCAATCTCAAACTCTTGGGCTTAAGCTATTCTCTTGCCTCAGCCTCCCGAGTAGCTGGGACTACAGGCGCCTGCCAAAACACCTGGCTATTTTTCATTGCAGTTGTCATCATTGTTTTAGCTGGGCTGGGCCGGGCTTGAACCTGCCACCCTTGGTGTATGTGGCTGGTGCTGTAACCATTGTGCTTCAGGCACCAAGCCACAGTTATGATTTAATAAAAATAAATAAATAAACAAACAAACAAAACCTATAGATCTGGGAAATTGAATTCCTCATCCCCAGGAGAGAGGGGTAAACCTGTCATTTGTGCCAAATTTCTAGAAAAATATTTACAAAATTATGAAATAGATGAAGACATTTAAAAGCTACTAGACACACCAGCAAACATAAAGAAATGGCAGGAAGAAATAAGCTGCCTCAAGCTACTTTTCCAGGGCTTGATTTATTTGAAAAGCCAAATCTGAAACTGGATAATTAAGAGGTTGAACAAAATTCCTTGGTTTCTGAAAGAGACCAGGATAGAGCAAGTGAGTCAAAAACAGAGAAGACACTAAAGAAAACTGACCACTGCACCAGGAAAAAGGTAATTCTATGCTATAAAAGGAAGAAAAGCTTTTTAAAATCTTGCAGGAAGCAATGGATACAGTGATGAGCTGTGAAGAAATTGTCTCAAAAATGCTGCAATCTCTGAAATAACCCCTGCTTTCAAGAGCTCACCAATGGCTATCTCAGTAACTGTTGTCTCAGTGACTGACTATCCATGCGTTAATGATATGCTTACTTTTCCTTCAAATATTGAAATGTTTTGAATGTACTTTAAAGCCTCATACAGTGGGGCCTGTTCTTACTTGTCACTACTATAGTTAGAAACCAGAGAGCAACCTCTAAGTTTGCAAAATGCCTTTTCCAGAGAAAGTTTAAATTTGGAAATAATATTATCAATGTAATAAGTGAAGATGTCTAGAAAAAAAAATAAATAAAAACTATAGATCTTCAGACTCCAGTCCCTGGAGATTCTGATTCCACAGGCCAATCTGTGCATACGAAGAGTTTTCTGAAGGGATTTGAGAAGCAGCTGGGTCTAGAAATCACTACCTTAAGGAAATTCCTGGGACCCCCTATTCATTTTACAGGACCTGGGGAAGAAGAGGCAGGGACGGGGCTGGAGGTAACAGAATCCCTTCTGGGGGCTGCCTTTGTCTTCCTCTTTGGACATGGGTGGGTTACTTGGAGCCAGACAGGCATTAACTACAGAGCTCGGAAGCACTTAGGACCAGCCCCTCATTCCCTCCTGGGTGGGAATTGCACCGGGAAGCTGGTTTTAGCATTGAACATATCTGAGCTAGAGAAGGACACAAGGTGGAGTGGAAAAGGTACAGGTCTAAGCAGGCCAAAAATATTTTGGTTTTTGTTTGTTTGTTTTGATTTTTGAGACAAGATCTTGCTATATTGCCCAGGCTGGTCTCAAACTGCTGAGCTCAAGTGATCCTTTTGTCTCAGCCTCCTGAGTAGCCAGGACTACAGGCACATGTGCCACTGTACCTGGCTGGAAAATTTTTACTGTAAGGTTGGCCAACTCTGCCAACTCGGGCAACTTCACCTAATGTCTCTGACCTGCAGGGTTTTTATTGGCAAAATCAAGATAATAATTCTCATTCTAAATGTGATATAAAATTTATTAATATGAAGGAATGGATATAATAAACAGCACCAGGAAAATACACAAAATCACAGAAATGCAAATTCAAGCCAACCTGAAATACCATTTTACATATATGGACAGATTATTTAAAATAATTAGAGCCCCCAATGCAGGTGAAATTGTGGCAAAGTTGGTACACTCATGGACTGCCAGGAAACACTGTAAACTGGTATATTTCTCTTGGGAACTGAGATGGAGCTGCATGCCAAGAACCATAAAGGTGTCCACACCCATTGACTCAATAATTACATCTCTGGGAATTATCTGAATAATTAAAGCAGAAGCAGATTTATATGCATAAAAATATATATTGCAGCGTTACCTATGAAATAAAAAAACAAAACCCAACAAACCCGGAAATTAGACAAACATTAAATAAATGTACTTGGGAGGCTGTTTAAAATTAAGGCATATTTGTGCAATGGAACACTGTGTAAGCATTTAAAAGATTGTTCATTATGAAGACCATGTAGCAATATGGCAAACATTTACAAGGTGTTAAATGAACATAGCAGTACCCCAGGTGAGACACTTTTTAAAAAACATTGAAATGTTTTTTTGTTTTTTTTTGATACAGATTCTCACTTTTGTTGCCCTTGGTAGAGTGCTGTGGTCTCATAGCTCACAGCAACCTCAAACTCCTGGGCTCAAGTGATCCTCCTGCCTCAGCCTCCCAAGTAGCTGGGACTACGGGTGCCTGCCACAACACCCGGCTATTTTTAGAGACAGAATCTCACTTTTGCTCAGGCTGGTATTGAACTCCAGCAACCTCAAACTCCTGGGCTCAAGCAATCCACCCACCCCAGCCTCCCAAAGTGCTAGGATTATGGGCGTGAACCACTGTGTGCAGCCTGCAAGATGGGGTCCTGGTTTGCTGCCCAGGCTGGTCTCACATCCAAGACTCAGACAATCCTCCCACATCAGCCTCCCCAGTAGCTGGGACTACAGGCATGCACATCATGACCAACTCTTACATTTTTTTTTCCTAATGGAAATTACTAATTCTTTCCCTTTCTACCATCTTGGCTTGTTAGGGAGACCAAATGAGAAGCTGAGAAAACTGTCATATCTTCCTAACAGTTGTTGGAGGTAAATCTACCACACATGACTCGTCATCCTAGTTCTGTAAACTAGACAATCCCCTCATTCAACGCCAAGTTGAGTCCTGGGCACATCCAGCACTTGTGGAGTAAGGTCTCTGGGCCAGTTGCTGTGGGAGGAGGAAAAAAAGACACATGGCTATCAGCCATCAAGGGCTTTACAAAATAGAGATGTAGACACCTTTTGAAGTTGTCTGTTTATCCTAGTGGTTCTCAGCTGAGGCTAGTACGCTTCACCAGGGGACATTTTGATTGTCCTGATGATTGGGAAGATTACTACTACCAACATTTATAAATGAAGAATAGGACAGTCCTGCACAACAAATTATCTGCCTCTAACTCCCCTTAGTGCCCTTGTTGAGAAATATGGCTTTAGTCTATAGTCAGGGCTGACATATATGGGTGTGCAGGTTGCCTACTGCACAACTCCTGAGGGCACCATTTACATGGTGGTTAAGTGTTTGGATTCTTTTTTTTGTGTGTGTTTTTTGGCCGGGGCTGGGTTTGAACCCACCACCTCCAGTATATGGGACCGGCGCCCTACTTCTTGAGCCACAGGCGCCGCCCCAAGTGTTTGGATTCTTAAACGGGACTGCCTGTGTTTAAATGCCAGCTGGATTCAAAAGATTTTACATATACTAGAAAACACAAACAACAATAAGGAAAACCCAAATGCTGGCTGGACACCTGTGGGAATACTGCTTACTTTTTGTGTACCTCAGTTTTCTCATTTGTAAAATGGGAATAGTAATAGTAACACACCTCATAATGATAAGAATAACCTGGGCTTGGCACCCATAGCACAGTGGTCACAGCGCCAGCCACATACACTGAGATTGGGGGGTTCGAACCTGGTCCAGGCCAGCTAAACAATGACAACTGCAACAAAAAACAGCCAGGCGTTGTGGTGGGCACCTGTAGTCCTAGCTACTTGGGAGGCCGAGGTAAGAGAATTGCTTAAGCCCAGGAGTTTGAGGTTGCTATGAGCTGTGATGATGCCACAATACTCTACCCTAGGTGACATAATAAGACTCCATTCAAAAAAAAAAAAAGAATGACCATATAGGATTATTCTTTTTATTTGAGACAGTCTCAAGCTGTCCCGCTGGGAAGAGTGCTGTGACATCACAGCTCACGGCAACCTCAAACTCTTTGGCTTAAGTGATCTTCTTGCCTCAGCCTCCCAGGTAGCTGGGACTACAGGTGCACGCCACGTTTGGCTATTTTTTGGTTATGGTTATAGTTGTCATTGTTGTTTGAGAGGCCCGGGCTGGATTCGAACCTGCCAGCTCCCGTGTGTGTGGCTAGCGCCCTAGCTGCTTGAGCTATAGGCACTGAGCCGTTATAGGATTGTTCTTAGGACCAATACATTTAGAACTTAGAACAGTGCTTGGCACATGGTGAATTTTTTTTTTTTTTTGAGACAGTCTCACTTTGGCATCCTCAGTGGAGTGCAATGGCGTCATAGCTCACAGTAACCTCAAACTCTTGGTCTCAAGTGATCCTCTTACCTCATCCTTCCAAGTTGCTGGTACTACAGGCACCTGCCACAATGCCCGGCTATGTTTTTAGAAATAGAGTCTTGGCTCGGCACTTGTAGCTCAGTGGCTAGGGCGCCAGCCATATACACTGGAGCTGGCAGGTTTGAATCCAGCCCGGGTCTGCCAAACGACAATGACAACTACAACCAAAAAATAGCTGGGTGTTGTGGTGGGCGCCTGTAGTCTCAGCTACTTGGCAGGCTGAGGCAAGAGAATTGCTTAAGCCGAAGAGTTGGAGGTTGCTGTGAGCTGTGACGCCACAGCACTCTACCCAGGGCGATTAAAAGAAAGAAAAAAAAAAAAAGAAAAGAAAGAAAGAAACAGGGTCTTGCTCTTGCTCAGGCTGGTCTCGAACTCCTCAGCTCAAGCAATCCACCCACTTTGGCCTCCTAGAGTGCTAGGATTACAGACGTGCGCTACCACACCCAGTCCTCAAGGTGAATGTTTAAAGTTAGATGATTATTCTCTGAGCTCTGACCTCCACGTCTGCTGGGGTGGGGCCCCCATTTCTACTTCCTGTTCCACACCATGTACATCTGGATTCCTGCTCTCCCTGAGGTTTAACTTTTCCTGGTTCTACCTGTAATCTTATTGCAAACTCTCTTGTTGCTTAAGCTTGTTTGAGTCTATTTTTGTAATCTACAACAAAAGTCTTAATAAGAAAGACAGGGAGCAAAGATTTACCCCTAGTAAACAACAGTGGATATTACAAAAGGGCTTTCAATTAAGTATGAGATTGCTTGGCACAGAAAGACTATAAATGCCATAGGCAATACCTAATCATAACGCAATGAAATCAGTTCAAACTTAAGTTGTTAAGCTAATGGAATATAGCTAGCACCTCATTCTCTGTTCTGTGAAGACAGACAGGCCAAACCACCAGGACCAGTCCAGCCATGTGTCCAGAAAATTAAAGGAAAGAGACCCTCTCCTTCAAGATCTTCCCTACTAGCACCTGAAATTCTACCATTGGCGACTCATATCTTTGTTTGGCAGGAGGTCTTCTTTTTAATCATTTTTCTTTTTGAGACAGAGTCTGACTGTCACCCTAGGTAGAGTGCTCATTGCAGCCTCAAACTCCTAGGTTTCAATGATCCTCTTGTGTCAGCCTCCTGAGTAGCTGGGACTACATGTGTGCCCCATGATGTCTGGATAATTCTTTTTTTTTAGTAGAAATGGGGGAGGATCTCATTTTTATTTAGGCTGGTTTTGAATTCCTGAGCTTAAAGGATCCCCCCCAACTTGGCCTCCCAGAGTGCTAGATTACAGGCATGAGCCACTGAGCCCAGCCTAGGAGGCCTTCTATGAAATATGGATAATCCCTGGGAAGGGTAACTCAGAAACCTACTACACCCTACTGAGAATGATGTTGTTATTAAGTGGCTTCCTTTCTCCTTCCCAGTCCCCGCTACAAATGGGGGAGAGAAAGACAGAGCCTGGGGAGAATGGAGAAGGCCAGGCTTTGCAGGATGGATTCTCCTTCGGAATTGCCAATGATCTTGTCAGCCACATGTTCAGTGGCCCTGAAGGAACTGGAGAAAATGTTCTGATGTGCTCTGCACGGCATGGTGAATAGCAGGAATGACTGTAGCTGTTTCCTTGCCAAAGACAAATCTGATGTGATTGCTCTGATGTGAAAGTGAGGAGGAAGGGCAGCGGGTTCTGGCTTTTGGCTCCCAGAAATGGTTGTTCGTCAATCATTTGCTAAGCCAGTGGTTCTCATGTCAGAATCACCTGGGAAACTTTAAAAAAAAAATCTAATCTCGGGCCAATAGGAGAACTGGATAACCACATGTAAAAGACTGAAACTGGACCTGTACCTCTTACCACTTACAAAAATTGATTCAAGATGGATAAAAGCTTTTTTAAATCTAAGGCATGAGACAATAAAAATCCTTGAAGAAAGTGTGGGGAAAGCACTTGAAGATATCAGCCTGGGGAAAGATTTTATGAAGAAGACTTCCATGGCAATTGCAACAACAACAAAAATAAACAAATGGGACTTGATTAAATCGAAAAGCTTCTATACAGCTAAGGAAACAACAACCAAAGGAAACAGACAACCTTCAGAATGGGAAAAGGTATTTGCATATTATGAATTGGACAGAAGCTTGATAACTAAGATCTGTAGAGAACTCAAATTAATCAACAACAACAAAAAAAGACCCAAGAATCCAATATATCACTGGGCAAGAGAGATAAATAGAACCTTCTCTAAAAAAGACAGACAAATGACTAACAAATATATGAAAAAATGCTCATTGACCCTCATCATCAGAGAAATGCATATCAAAACTACCCTGAGATATCACCTAACCCCAATGAGTATGGCCCACAGTGCAGTCTCAAAACTGCAGATGCTGGCATGGATGTGGAGAGAAGGGAACACTTTTACACTGGTGGTGGGACTGCAAACTAATACAACCTTGTCGGAAGAAAGTATGAAGAATCCTCAAAGAACTCAAATTAGACCCCTGTTGGATCCTGCAATCCCATTACTAGGCATCTACCCAGAAGAAAAAAAATCCTTTATTACAAGGACATTTGCACTACACTGTTTATTGCAGCTCAATTTGCAATTGCCAAAATGTGGAAACAGCCTAAATGCCCACCAACTCAGGAATGGGTTAACAAGCTGTGGTATATGTATCCCAGGGAATACTATTCAGCCACTAGAAAAGATGGAGACTTTACATCTTTTGTATTAACCTGAACAGAGGTGGAACACATTCTTCTTAGTAAAGCATCACAAGAATGGAGAAGCAAGAATCCAATGTACTCTATTTTAATATGAAGGCGGCAGATGAGCTAATACAGGTGGTGGGTGGTGGGTAGGAGAATGAGCAATTGGGGAGAGGGGAGAAAGGAGGGAGAGGTGGGTCGTGATGTGTGGCACCCCTCTTGGGGGCGGGACATAATTGTAAGAGGGACTTTCTCTAACAAATGCAATCAGTGTAACCTAATTTTTTATACCCGCAATGAAACCCAAACAATAAAAAAAATTTTTTTAAAAATCTTGGGCTTGGCACCCATAGCTCAGTGGCTAGGGTGTCAGCCACATACACCAGAAGTGGCAGGTTTGAATCTAACCTGGCCCTGCCAAACAACAATGATAACTACAACCAAAAAATAGTGTTGTGGTGGGTACCTGTAGTCCCAGCTACTTGGAGGCTGAGGCAAGAGAATCACTTAAGCCCAAGATTTGAGGTTGCTGTGAGCTATGACACTACAGCACTCTACCAAGGGTGACTCTGTCTCAAAAAAAAAAAAAAAAAACAGAGTGATATTTTGATATGTGTATATAATGTATAATAATCAAATCAGGATAATTAACATATCCATCACTTCAAACACTGATTGTCTCTTTGTGCTGTGAACATTAAAAAATATACCCTTGGGCAGCGCCTGTGGCTCAGTGAGTAGGGCGCCGGCCCCATATACCGAGGGTGGCGGGTTCAAACCCAGCCCCGGCCAAACTGCAACAAAAAAAAAATAGCCGGGCTTTGTGGCGGGCGCCTGTAGTCCCAGCTGCTCGGGAGGCTGAGGCAAGAGAATCACGTAAGCCCAAGACTTAGAGGTTGCTGTGAGCCGTGTGACGCCACGGCACTCTACCAAGGGCAGTACAGTGAGACTCTGTCTCTACAAAAAAAAAATATATATATACCCTTAAGTTATTGGTAATCACATTCACTCTATGGCACTACAGAATATTAGAACTCATTTCTCCCATTTATACATTCTGCCCCAAAGAGAGCAGTTTTATTCTGTCTTCCTTCTTTCATCCCCTCCTCTCTTTATCCTGTGCTGTCTCCTTATGAAATCTCTTTCTTTCCTGTCCCAATCTCACCTCTTTCCTTTCTCGCCTGCCAGAGCCCTCTGAGCTCCTCTGTGTCCTTGGCCCTATGAGGTCACTGACCCCTGGGTTATGGAGCCCTGCTCTGAGGCTGCAGGGCCATCTTTGGCCCTTCAATGGGGACTTTGCACCCTGCTCCAAACGAGTAGAACGCTGTCTTGGGGTGTTTCCCTTGTATCCTTTTGCCAGGCTCTAGGGAAAGAATTTAGCACTGGGTCACTTCCAGTATAAATTATTGAGCAGTTTTCTGTGTGGACATCAGGCCTACGTTGAGATAACAGCTCTACCAGCTCGAGCTCATTCAGTTAATAATTTACTGCTGGGGAAATGGGAGTTAAATGAGTTAAGAGGCATATTTTTTGTGAACTTTAGGATACATCTGACGGCAATTCGTATAATCTATACAGGCAGATACTAAAGCTGTCTGAATTCTAATGTCCTGCCTGCCACGCTGACCCTCTGGATCCATTTTATTAATATGACTGGCTTTGATTTATGTTTATTTTATTGCTTTGGTTTCTGCTCCGAGCTCATGACCCAGAGCAGCTGTGAGTATGGAAAATGGCTCTATGAGGAATTAAATTTCTAGGTGTGCTTGTGCAAGGACACCCACCAGCAGCTGGGGCTCTTTCTGCTTTTCAGGCCTGGGATATCTTACAGCAAAATTTCTGACTTACTGGGCTCAGTGTATGCTCAGAGCCCATTCTATGGGAGTGCTAACTGTAGTTGAGTAGGGACCCATGTTTAGAAGGACCCCTTACTTGATTTAACACTCCGCTATTACCATTTTAACATTTCTTTTTTTTGAAACAGGGTCTCTTTCTATAGCCCAGGCTAGAATGCCATAGCATCATCATAGCTCACTAAAATCTCAACCTCCTGGGCTCAAGTGATCCTTCTTTGTCAGCCTCCACAGTAGCTGGGACTACAGGCATGCACCACCACACCCAACTATTTTTTTTTTTTTTAATAGAGACAGGGTCTTGCTATGTTTCTCAGGCTGGTTTTGAACTCCTGGCCTCAAGTGATCCTCCCTCTTCGGCCTTCAAATGTGCAAGCATTACAGGGCTGAGCCACTACACCTGGCCAATGTGACATTCTTTCTTTGTTTTTAGTTGTTGTTGTTGAGACTCACAACTCACCCCGGGTAGAGTGTCATGGCACCATCGCAGCTCACAGCAACCTCAAACTTTCAGGCTCAAGAGATCCTCTTGCCTCAGTCTCCTGAGTAGCTGGGACTAGAGGCACCAGCCATAATGCCTGTTTAGTTTTTCTATTTTTAGTAGGGACAGGGTCTTGCTCTTGCTCAGGCTGGTTTCAAACTCATGAGCTCAAGGGATCCATAGGCTTCAGCCTCCCAGAATGCTAAGAGTACAGGCGTGAGCCACTGTGCCCAGCCCAATTTGACATTGGTTATTTTTTTTTAAGACAGAGTCTCACTTTGTCATCCTTGGTAGAATGCTGTGGCATCATAGCTCACAGCAACTTCAAACTCTTGGGCTTAAGTGATTCTCTTGTCTCAGCCTCCCGAGTAGCTGGGATCACAGGCACCCACCACAACGCCCAGCTATTTTTTGGAGATGGAGATCTTGCTCTGGCTCAGGCTGGTTTCGGACACCTGAGCGCAGGCAATCCACCCACCTTGGCCTCCCAGAGTGCTAGGATTACAGGTGTGAGCCACCATGCCTGGCCTCCAATTCTACATTCTTAATAATTTATAAATAATTAGTTAATATTTATACTGGGCCCTGAAAATTTCATAACTTGCTCTAAACATGTGTCATGGTCCATACCCCGAATTCTTTATGTTGAGCTTAGGTGACCCATTTAGGTCATTTGTCCTTCTTTAATGGGATATCCCAAAATCCTGACTGTTGAAGACTCTAAGGGAGGCTATGACAACTTTGTCCAGGAGTCTTACAGCCCCACTAACCAAAATATCTTTTTTTTTTTTTTTTTTATAGAGACAGAGTTTCACTTTATGGCCCTGGGTAGAGTGCCGTGGCATCACACAGCTCACAGCAACCTCCAACTCCTGGGCTTAAGCAATTCTCTTGCCTCAGCCTCCCAAGCAGCTGGGACTACAGGCGCCCGCCACGACACCCCGCTATTTTTTTGTTGCAGTTCGGCCAAGGCCAGGTTTGAACCCTCCACCCTCAGTATATGGGGCCAGCGCCTTACTGACTGAGCCACAGGTGCCGCCCTAACCAAAATATCGTAAAACACACAGATAAAGAATTTGTTTACAGGGCGGCGCCTGTGGCTCAGTGAGTAGGGCGCCGGCCCCATATGCCGAGGGTGGCGGGTTCAAACCCAGCCCCGGCCAAACTGCAACAAAAAAATAGCCGGGCGTTGTGGCGGGCGCCTGTAGTCCCAGCTGCACGGGAGGCTGAGGCAAGAGAATCGCATAGGCCCAAGAGTTGGAGGTTGCTGTGAGCCGTGTGACGCCACGGCACTCTACCCGAGGGCGGTACAGTGAGACTCTGTCTCTTAAGAAAAAAAAAAAAAAAAAAAAAAAAAAAAAAAAAGAATTTGTTTACAAATAAGTAAGGTAAAGATAACATTTCAGAATTCAGAAGATACAGAAGGGCCAGGTGTGGTGGCTCATACCTGTAATCCTAGCACTCTGGGAGGCTGAGCCAGGAAGATTCTTTGAACTCAGGAGTTTGAGATCAGCCTGAGCAAGAGTGAGACCCCGTCTCTACAAAAAATAGAAAAACTGGCAGTGTATTTGTGGTGGGCGCCTGTAGTCCTAGCTACTCAGGAAGCTGAGGCAGGAGGATCGCTTGAACCCAGGAATTTGAGGTTGCTGTGAGCTATAGCACTCTAGCCTGGGCAACAGAGTGAGGCTCTGTTTAAAAAAAAAAAACCAAAACAAAAAAACAGGGTGGCTCCTGTGGCTCAAAGGAGTGGGGCGCCAGACCCGTATGCATGCCGGGGTGGTGGGTTCAAACCCAGCCCTGGCCAAAAACTGCAAAAAAAAAAAAAAAAAAAGGATACAGAAGGGTGTATATTGTGGCTCCCCTGTTAACCCCTTTTTTTCTTGTTCCTCTTCTGCTGAAGCAAGCACTGCTATCTGTCTCTGGGCATCTTCCAGCGTCTGTTTTGATGAAAGAGATGTACATGTCTCCATATTTATTGTTCTTGACCAGATGGTGGGATAACTTGTACACTGTTTTGAACCTTCTTCTTTTCTCCTAACTGTACATGATGGAAATAATTCAAAGTCACCATATAGATCTACTTCATTATTTCTTTGGTAACAATGTTCCATTGTTTGGATACACTGTCATTTGTCCTGTTGATAGGCACTTAAATTATTTCCAAACCTTTGCTCCTATAAAAAAATGCTCTTAAAATAGGGTTGCCAGATTTAGCAAATTAAAATGCAGGCTGCCCAGTTTTGAATTTGAAATTCAATTTTTGAATTTGAAATTTCAGTTTTGACTTTGAAATGCAGATAACAATGAATACAGTAGAATCCCCTTATCTGTGGGTTTGCTTTCCAGGGCTACAGTTACCCATGGCCACCCACAGTTCAAAAATATTAAGTGGAAAGTTCCAGAATCAAGCAATTATACATTTTAAATAGTGCTCTATTCTGAGTGTAGCATGATGAAATCTTAAGCCATCCCACTCTGTCCCACCTGGGACTTGAATCATCCCTTTGCCCAGTGTACCCACACTGTATATGCTCCCTACCTATTAGTCACTTAGCAGTTGTCTGGGTTATCAGATCAACTGTCACGATATCTCAGTGTTTGTGTTAAAGTAACACTTACTTTAGGTAGTGATGCTGGCATGTTGTTATAAGTGTTCTATTTTTTATTGGTTATTGTTGTTAGTCTCTTACTGTGCCTAATTTATAAATTAATCTTTATCAGGCCTGGATTTATGGGGAAAATTATAGTATATACAAGGTTTGGTACTATCTGTGGTTTTAGGCATTTACTGGAAGTCTTGGAAATGTATCCCCTTCCCTTATGCTATAATTTCTTAGTATAAATGTGCTCCATACTTATGTCCTAAGAAGGCGAGACATTTGGGGATATAGCTATACTTAAAAAAAAAAAGTTGGGCGGCGCCTGTGGCTCAGTGAGTAGGGCGCCGCCCCGTATACCGAGGGTGGCGGGTTTGGACCCAGCCCCAGCCAAACTGCAACAGAAAAATAGCCAGGCGTTGTGGCGGGCGCCTGTAGTCCCAGCTACTCGGGAGGCTGAAGCAGGAGAATCGCGTAAGCCCAAGAGTTAGAGGTTGCTGTGAGCCGTGTGACGCTACGGCACTCTACCCGAGGGCGGTACAGTGAGACTCTGTCTCTACAAAAAAAAAAAAAAAGTTGTTTCTCTGAAATACAAATTTAACTGTGCATCCTATGTTTTATATGGTTACCTTATCCTGGAACAAAGCCTGGCACATAGTAGGGGCTCAGTAAATATTTATCGAATGAAAGAATAGCTGTTCCCTTTCTCAAATAAAAGCTCACAATGGTCGCAACTTTGGCATAGTCTCTGCTCAGTGGTTCATACCTATTTGTTCAATACGTAAATGGGCTGGATACAGTGGCTCAAGCCTGTAATCCTAGCACTCTGGAAGGCTGAGTTGGGTGGATTGCTAGAGTTCAGGAGTTTGAGACCAGCCTGAGCAAGAGCAAGACCCTGTCTCTACTAAAAATTAAAAAAAAAAAATTAAAAAACTAGCCAAGCATGGTGATGCATACCTGTTGTCCCAGCTACTCAGGAGGCTGAGGCAGGAGGATCACTTGAGCCCAGGAGTTTTCTTTTTGTTTTTATTATTTTTTTTAAGACAAAGTCTCATTTTGTCGTCCTTGGTAGAGTGCCATGGCATCACAGCTCACAGTAACCTCCAGCTCTTGGGCTTAGGCGATTCTCTTGTCTCAGCCTCCCAAGTAGCTGGGACTACAGGTGCTCGCCACAATGCCCAGCTATTTTTTTTTGTTGTTATTGTTGTTGCAGTTTGGCTGGGGCCGGGTTCGAACCTGCCACCCTCGGTATATGGGGCTGGTGCCCTACTCACTGAGCCACAGGCACCACCCTGAGCCCAGGAGTTTGAGGTTACTGTGAACTATGATCCCCTGGCACTCTACCCAGGGTGACATAGTGAGACTATCTCAAAAAAACAAACTACAACAGCAACAAAAATACATGGATAAATGATATAATGCATGTATTCCTGAATGCTTTATTTGGCCTAGAAAGTAGTATATTTGTAGGATAAATTCATTTGTTTAAAAGTCTGATAGATTCTAATAAATTGCCCTCCACAGGCTTCCAACACGTTTATTTTTCTGAGACAGAGTCTTACTCTGTTGCTCAGACTAGAGTGGTGTGGTATCAGCCTGGCTCACAACAGCTTCAAACTCCTGAACTCAAGCAATCCTCCTGCCTCAGTCTCCCAAGTAATGGGGACTACAGGTGCCTGCCACAACATCCAGCTAATTTTTCTATTTTTAGTAAAGCCTGGGTCTCACTCTTGCTCGGGCTGGTTTATTTTTATTTTTTTATTGTTAAATCATAGCTGTGTACATTTGTGCAATCAAGGGGTACAATGTGCTGGTTTCATATACAATCTGAAATATTCTCATCAAATGTTCAACGTAGCCTTCATGGCACTCGGGCTGGTTTTGAACTCCTGAGCTCAAGGGATACTCTAGCCTCGGAGTCCCAGAGTGCTAAGATTAGAGGTGTGAGCTATCACACCCAGACCTTTCCAACACTTCTTGACAGAGTTGTCCAATTGTATTCCTGTTGTTACCTAACTTCACTTAACCTTTGGGGAACTTCCCCCTTGAAGCTGCCGTAAATGGGGTCAGAAAGGAACGGAGAAAGCCAATCCCATTGTACCACCCCTTTATGCCTCCTTCAGTCAGTCTAAGCCAGGAAACGAGCAATTTAGATGTAAATGGCAGGAGGTAACATCTGGCTCATCAGGGCCCCAGACTGTCTTGTCCCCAGAGGTGATGGAGGACCAGCAGGCCCTGCCAGCTCCTGGTGATGAATGGCTTATATGGCCTGGGCTGTCCCAGGGGTGCTCTTGGGTTCATTGTCTACCTGCCTCCTTTCTTCCAATCTGTCACCAATGCCCAACAATTTAATTCATGCTAAGGAGGCTGTCAGTGAGACCACACTCTACTGCCTCCCATGGGAAAGTAGGTTCCCTGACCTCCCCCAGCCAACCTAAGCACATGTGGTCTCTGTTTGCCAACTACAAAGCTCTGGATGGAGGAAGAAGAGCTGGGGTTACACAGAGCAAAGGGGACACAATGTTCAGCCCTTTGAAATAGGATTTGGATTGCTTGGATTTGGGTCCCTGTTTCACCACTGCCGTACTAGCTGGATGACTTTGGACAAGTTACTTGACCTCTCTGAGCATCACTTTCCTCTGCAGGAAAATGGGGCTAATAACCCCTAACTATATAACCTCATGAAATTGTCACGAAATTCAAATCAATAATTTAAGGGCAAAAGGGTATATACGTTGTGAAGTATTCTACAGATACAAATATTTTGGGGGAGAGATATCAAGTATGGATGGCAGAGGATCTTGAGTGGCTTCTGAGTTATTATTATTTTCACTAGTGTGGTTTCAAAATTTCTATCTAGGAAGGTTTAAAGGATGACAACATGGCAGGTGTGTGTGTGTGTGGGCTGGTTCTTTACAAAAGATTGGGCAATAGTCAGTATCAACAATATCAATCAATAGTGTCCAACCAAGTTGGGGACAAGGTGGACTGATTACAGGGGTATGAGAAGCATTTCTAATCTGTCTCTTGGTGACCCTATTGGGGTCCCTGCTCCATTTAGTTCTTTGTCTATGTGGAAACCTCTCTCATGGAAACATGCAATATTGACTCCATAAGCTTCTAGAAACCTGCCATTCCAAGGAAGCAGCTGTCCAGTCTAATTTAAGATGGGGCTTCTCCTAAGGTCTCACTTTGGCACCTCATGATCCCTAGGGGATGGGAGTTCTTGCACTTTAAGAAGCCACTTTCTCAGCACTTCTGAGGTTGGAGAGCCTTCCCAGAAAAGGCTGGGTAGAAGAGGAAGTGCTGAGCCTTGAGGCGAGAGAGGGTGGTTCATTCTTTTTTTTCCTTTTTGTAGAGACAGAGTTTCACTTTATTGTCCTCCGTAGAGTGCTGTGGCGTCACAGCTCACAGCAACCTCCAACTCCTGGGCCCAGGCGATTCTCCTGCCTCAGCCTCCCGAGTAGCTGGGACTACAGGCGCCCGCCACAACGCCCGGCTATTTTTTTGTTGTTGTTGTTGCAGTTTGGCCGGGGCTGGGTTTGAACCCGCCACCCTTGGTATATGGGGCCTGCGCCCTGCTCACTGAGCCACAGGCGCCACCAGAGGGTGGTTCATTCTTACACCACAGTGAGTGAGTGTGGAAGAGAAGGTCTTGACCCACCCCATACTTGCCAGCCAGCCGGGTGTGTGTTCCGAGCTTCTTTAATTTTTCTCTGAAGTAAATGGAAAGGTGGCGAATCACAGTGTGTGTGTGTGTGTGTGTGTGTGTGTGTGTGTGTGTGGTGGGAGTGGGCAGAGGCAGCCAAAAGGTGTCACAGACCTGGTCTGGAGGGGCCCCTTTCCTGGGAGGACCAGTGAGTTTTTGTCATTGTGTGAAACGCCAGTGAGCTGCAAATGAAGTACAATTTCCAGCATCTCCTTCCAGTGTGAAGTGCTCCCAAAGCATCACGTTCTACCTTTGCAGAAAGGCTGCCAGCTGCACTGTGGAGATGCCTCTGCCAGTTGTTGGCCTGACAGCCTCACACCTCAGGTGGGAAATACACAAAAATGAAAATGGGCTGTCTAGGCTGCTTGAAGGGTGTGGGTGGGAGAAATTCCCTAGATGGAGAAAACAAACAGACCTGACCCAAACAGATCAAAACCAGCTTATCTCACATTGTTCCACATCTGGGAGCAAAAATAAATTCAGAGCTCTAACAAAGCAGGAAAGTGAGAGGGGGCAGGCAATCCTCCAATGCTGGAAAAATTTAGTAAAACCTTTATAGCAAGGGTGGGGCACCTTCCCTCCCTCCAGAAAGGGAATCCTCCTAGCTCAGTGGGTGTCAACCCATAGTGTTTCCTCACCGGCACTCTTAATTGCCTGGGTGTTTGGAATTGGAGAGGTGGATGTGTCCCTTTCAGGTAGTAGCTGAAAGCCTCCCCCACCCCTGCCCCAGCGTTTCTGGACTCCCATGTCCGACCACATTCGGAAGTTTGAGGACCTGTGGATTTTTCCACAAAGTGTCAGTTCCCTCCAATGTTGTTTCAGCTCCACTGGCCTCCTTTCTGTTTCTGGAAGCTGCCTTCCTGCCTCTGGGCCTTTGTATCTGCTGTTCTCCTTGCCAGGCTCTTGGTGAGATTCCCCTTCAGCTATACTCCCATCCTCAAAGAGGCTTCCCCAGGCCAGGTGTGGTAGCTCATGCCTGTAATCCTAGCACTTTGGGAGACCAAAGTGGGTGGATTGTCTGAGATCAGGAGTTCCAGACCAGCCTGAGCATGAGCAAGACCCCCATCCTATTAAAAATAGAAAAATTAGCCAGGTGTTGTGACAGGCCCCTGTAGTCCCAGCTACTTGGCAGGCTGAAGCAAAAGGATTACTTAAGCCCAAGAGTTTGAGGTTGCTATAAACTATGACACTGGGACACTCAATCCAGGGCAACGGAGTGAGGCTCTGTCTCAAAGAAAAGACCCTCCCCTCAACCTTACACCTTCTATTTCCTTCTAGGACTGGACCATGAGTTCCAGTGTGCAGGTCTCCAGCACCTAGCTCATTAGCTCATTGCTGATGCTCCCTACAGCTTATTTAAACAGACATTGAATGAATGAATCACCTGCTTTGTATTTCCCTAGCCCTTTTTGCTATTGTTGAGGCTCAGTAGATAATTCTCCAAAGCATGACCCAGGCATGCTGAACACTTAGAACTAAAGGAGACTCAAAGGCCTCAGAAGCAAAGTCTCTCTGACCTTCTTTTGCCCTCCTGTTTTTCTTTTTCCCCAAACTAAGTCATAGAAACCAGAATTTCTCTCCCCTATGGTGGCTCAGAGAAACTAGAACCTCGTTCCCCCAAAGCAAGCCATAAAACTTAGTTTACTCTCTCCCCTCTCCCTTGAAGACCCTTATTCCAGAGCGTTCTGCCACATAGGATGAGGGGTGTTTGTGTGTGTGTGTGTGAGTGCTACACAGAAAGAGAAGCCAAGAATCTGAACAGACAGGCCTTGCTGGGTTCCCTCTCCCCAGTGTATTACATGAGATCATACCCTTTTGAACAGTCACATTTCCATTTGGCTGTCCATTTTTTGTGGAATCTAAGCATAAAAACAGAGTTTTCCCTGGTTCTTTGGGCCTGTATTTCGGAAAGTTCCTTTATCATGTACAACTTTGATTAAATACATTTGTTATGCTTTTTCTCTTGTGAATCTATCTTTTGTTATGAAAGTGTTATCTTTATAATGCATGAGGAAAGGTATCACTCCTCCTGCCCCTGTATTATCAAGCACCATCCTGTTTACTTCTGTTTTTTTGTTTTTTGTTTTGTAGAGACAGAGTCTCACTTTATCACCCTCCGTAGAGTGCAGTGGAGGTCACACAGCTCACAGCAACCTCCAACTCCTGGACTTAGGCAATTCTCTTGCCTCAGCCTCCCAAGTAGCTGGGACTATAGACACCCACCACAACGCCTGGCTATTATTTTGTTGCAGTTTGGCCGGGGCCGGGTTTGAACCGGCCACCCTTGGTATATGGGGCCAGCGCCCTACCCACTGAGCCACAGGCATCGCCCCTGTTTACTTCTTTATCAGTTTGTTTGTTGTCGGACTCCCTGGCCAGATTGGAAGCTCTGTGAGAGCAGAGACATTTCTGCATGTTTTCCAATGCCCATCTTCAGTGTCTTCAGGAAGAGTGCCTGACACATAAAAGATTGTCAATATTGGGTGGCGCCTGTGGCTCAAAAGGAGTAGGGCACTGGCCCCATATGCCGGAGGTGGTGGGTTCAAACCCACCCCCAGCCAAAACTGCAAAAAAAAAGATTGTCAATATTTGTTGAATGAATGAACAAGGACCATGTTTGTCACAAACAGGTGTGTCCAGATTAAAGAATATATCCTCTTTATAAAAAAGGAGGATTGTCCTGAAAATATTTTACTGCATAAAAAGAGAAAAGAAAAAAATAGAAAAAAGGAGGAAAATTCTGATACATGGGTAGATTAGGGTTGTAGTGGAACTCTTCCCATTAATCCAGAGTCATTTCCTACACAAAGCATGAATTACAGGGTTTCTTTGGCTAACATTAAAAAATATTAGCTTATATTTGCCTTGATTACCTACTGTGTGCCAGGTACTGCTAGGAGCTTTCACATATGTTATGACTCAATAGAGAAAGTCTGTCCAGTAGATTAATATCATTTACAATTTTGCATCTTTCTTTCTTTTTTTTCTTGCATCTTTCTTTAAAAAAAAAAAAGCACAAGGACAAAAAATTTAAATACCCATTTTATAGAGGGCTCCGGCTTCTGGCTTATTGGTTCTTTATTTGCTTGGCATTAAGTGCCCTGGAGTGCCCTCCATATGTATCTTTCCGAGTATCTATCCCACCACTTCCCTTCAGGTAGGCCATCAACTGCACAACAGCAAATCAGCTGCTCACAATTCCTGCTCTTTTCTTCCTATCCTATGCACCTGCTGCTTCTGTTCTTGTCCCTGGACTGTCTCTTTCCTAATCTCCATGCGTCTATGCCTACTCACCAGTTAAAGTCTAGCTCCTCCAGAAAACCTTTCCTGATACCACTGTGGATTTATGGTAGGGCATCCCTTATCTCTTCTCTTTGGGATCAGGGAAGCTTTTTGGTGAGCCCCTGGCTGCTCCTCCCCTGGTCTTTAGCATGGATTTCTGCACATAGTAGGAGATATAATGAAATTAAAGGGTTTAGCATAGGTACAAAAAGATTTTATTCACTCTTGTATTCATTTGCTAGGGCTGCAACAACAAAGTAACTAATAAATGTTTGTGGCTTAAACAACAAAGACTTAATTTCTCATAGTTCTGGAGGCTAGGAGTTTGAGATCTTCTAGCTGGGTCCCCCCTCCCCAGTATATTACACGATAACATGTAATATGTACAGGAGGGTTTCCCTTTGAGGGCTGTGATGGATAATTTGTTTCATGTCCTCCTTCCAGCTTCTGGTACATTGCGGGCAATCTTTGGCATTGCTTAGCTTTTAAATGTATCAGCCTGATCACTGCCTTTATCTTCATATGGCATTCTCCCTGCCTGCAGGTCAATCTTTGTGTAAAAATCTTTCTTTTTGTAAGGACAACAGTTGTATTGGTTTAGGGCCTACCCTAATGACCTCAGTTTAACTTGATCATCTGCAAATTCCTTATTTGTAAATAAGTCACATTCACAGGGGTGTGCTATGGGTTAAGATTACAACATCTTGGCGGGTGGATGGGTTAAGATTACAACATCTCGGCGGGTGGGCGGACACAGTTCAACCCATAGCAACTCTTTTTTACCTTTGTGGTATGAGGTCTGACAATTAACTTCACAAACTCATCCCAGAAAATGTGCTACATACCTCATTGCTGAGTATCACTATAGTCACCTTCAAACTACTCTCCCCTTGGGAGGCTATGACCCAATACCAGGGCCTAATCTACCTTTCTTTTTTTTGAGACAGAACCTCAAGCTGACACCCTGGGTAGAGTGCTGTGGCGTCACAGCTCACAGCAACCTCCAACTCCTGGGCTCAAGCGAGTCTCCTGCCTCTGCCTCCCAAGTAGCTGGGACTACAGGCGCCTGCCGCAACGCCCGGCTATTTTTTGGTTGCAGCCGTCATTGTTGTTTGGTGGGCCCAGGCTGGATTCGAACCCGCCAGCTCAGGGGTATGTGGCTGGCACCTTAGCCGCTTGAGCCACAGGCGCCGAGCCTAATCTACCTTTCAAAACAATTTTGGAACTCTTTTTCTGGAACAGCCATCAGAACTGTTGTCATATTACCTTTGATGTCCTGAATGTTATCAAAATGTCTTTCTTTCAATATTTTCTCTTTTTTTTTTTTTTTTGGCCGGGGCTGGGTTTGAACCCACCACCTCCGGCATATGGGACCGGCGCCCTACTCCTTGAGCCACAGGCGCCGCCCTCCATATTTTATTTATCTTCAGGTAAAGAAAAAAAATAGAATGGGGGCCAGACAGGTGAGCACGGAGAGTGTTCCAATAAATACAGTTATTTGTTTACTGGCTAAAAACTCCTACACAGACAGCGCCATGTGAGCTAGTGCATTGTTGTGTTGTAAAAGCCCATTTTTGCACATACCTTCCTCATGCCAAGATTTTCAATTAAGGTTTTCCTATTGATGTTTACTTGGTCCGTTATGCTTTTCACAGTAAGCTGACAATTTTGGCACACAATTTGATGAATTTCTGCAATGTTTTTGTCAGTTCTGTACATGGCGGCAAGTCCAAGAACTTAAATGTCAGACCTCTTGTAGGACTGACTTCCCTAGTACAAGAATACCTTGATAAACCATAGAGTGCTAGGAAATAGAGGAAGTTCTGAATGAATGGACTTTTCTAGTTAAAGGATGGCAAAAATAAACCTCTTTTAGCTTAGAAGCTTGTTGAAAATCTTTCTACATTAGCCAGGTGCAGGGGCTCATGCCTGTAATCCTAGCACTCTGGGAGGCCAAAGTGGGTATATTGCCTGAGCTCAGGAGTTTGAGACCAGCCTGAACCAGAGAGAGACCTCATCTAAAAATAGCTGGGCTGGCGGCACCTGTAGTTCAGTGGGTAGGATGCCGGCCACATACACCAAGGCTGGTGGGTTCAAACCCAGCCTGGGCCAACTAAAACAACAATGACAACTGTAACAAAAAATAGCAATGGGAGGCTGAGGTAGGAGAATTGCTTAAGCCCAAGAGTTTGAGGTTGCTGTGAACTGTGATGCCACGGCACTCTACCCATCTACCCAGGCGACAGCTTGAGACTCTGATTCCAATAATAATAATAATAATAATAATAAAATAAATAAAATAAAAAATAAATAAAAATAGCTGGGTGTTGTAACAGATGCCTGTAGTCCAGCTACTTGGAAGGCTGAGGCAAAAGAACTGCTTGAGCCCAAGAGTTTGAGGTTGCTGTGAGCTATGATGCCACAGTACTCTACTGAGGGTGACATAGTGTCTCAAAAAAAAGGAAAAAGAAAAAAGAAAATCTTTCTACATTAGTCAGGCATGATGGCTCACACCTATAATCCTAGCACTCGGGAGGCCAAGGTGGGTGATTGCTTGAGCTCAGGAGTTTGAGACCAACCTGAGCAAGAGCAAGACCCCGTCTCCACTAAAAATAGAAAAAAACTAGCCAAGCATTGTGGTGGGCACCTATAGTCCTAGCTACTCAGGAGACTGAGGCAAAAGGATCACTTGAGTTCAGGAGTTTGAGGTTGCTGTGAGCTATGATGATGACTCTACCCAGGGCTACAGAGTGAGACCCTGTCTTAAAAAAAAAAAAAAAGAAGGGCGGTGCCTGTGGCTCAGTGAGTAGGGTGCCGGCCCCATATGCCGCGGGTGGTGGGTTCAAACCCAGCCCCGGCCAAACTGCAACAAAAAAATAGCCGGGCGTTGTGGCGGGCGCCTGTAGGCCCAGCTACTCGGGAGGCTGAGGCAAGAGAATCGCTTAAGCCCAGGAGTTGGAGGTTGCTGTGA
Source organism: Nycticebus coucang (assembly GCF_027406575.1). Taxonomy (NCBI): domain Eukaryota; kingdom Metazoa; phylum Chordata; class Mammalia; order Primates; family Lorisidae; genus Nycticebus; species Nycticebus coucang. The sequence continues at coordinate 59,010,254 of NC_069797.1, forward strand.
GCTGTGTGATGCCATGGCACTCTACTGAGGGCCATAAAGTGAGACTCTGTCTCTACAAAAAAAAAAAAAAGAAGAGAAAGAAGAATATCTTTCTTCATTGTCTTGATCCATGACTTTAGAACTGTGTGGTAAAGATGAGATGTTTTTTGATTCAGAATCAAGGGACTTGTTTGGGAGCGGCTGTGTTCAGTACTGGCAAATTATATACATAACAGTGAATGTAGGTAGGTGATTTGGGTTAAAACCATGGTGACACATAAGATTAAGCCTAGTCTTTACCTTCGAAAAAGAACACAAAATATTGGTTTATTCTGCTTTTGTGCTTCCAGTTAAAAAATAAGCATTAAAACACAAAAGAATTCGCTTCTTTAAGCAAAGATTATGTCTGATTAACAGAGATTTTATTGTACATTTAGATTACCTATACATTTGTATTAAATTTTGATGCCACAAAATTTTGAGTATTCGATAATAGTAAGTGACGTATGTCATGCATATGTGTCAGGTACTATCCTGACTGTATTTATTAACTCATTTAATCCTCAAAATAGTCCCATGTAGGTATTTTATTATCCCCATTTTACAAATGAGAATGCTGAGGCTCAGAGAGGTTAAGCAATTTGTCCAAGGTTACACAGCTAGAAAATAGCAGAGTCAGAATTTGAATCCAGGCTCCAGAGCTCACGTTCTGCTCTTCTGTGTAGGGTGAACAACTTGTCCCAGTATGCCAAGGACTTTCCTAATTTTGGCAATGAAAGTCCTGGGCGGCACCTGTGGCTCAAAGGAGTAGGGCACGGGCCTCATATCCCAGAGGTGGTGGGTTCAAACCCAGCCCTGGCCAAAAACTGCAGAAAAAAAAAAAAGAAAGTCCTGTGTCCTGGAAACCCACTCAGTCCCAGGCAACTCAAGATGATTGTTACCTTGGCTTCTTCAATTTAGCTTTTTAGCCAGGAACAGTGGCTCACATCTGTAGTCCCAGTGCTTTGGGAGGCCAAGGTGGGAGGATTGCTTGAAGCCAGGAGTTTGAGGCCAACTTGGGCAACAAAGTGAGACTCCTATCTCTTCCCTCCCCCCAAACAAAAATAAGCTAGTCTGGTCACATGTGTCTGTAGTCCTAACTACTTGACAGACTGAGCCAAAAGTAGGATGACTTGAGCCCAGGAGTTTGAGTTTATAGTGAGCTATGATTATGCACTTCAGCTTGAGGGACAGAACAAGACAAAACTTTGTCTCTAAAAAATAAAATAATATAAAATAGGCTGGGCACCTGTAGCTCAGTGGCTAGGGTGCCAACCACATACATGGGAGTTGGTGGGTTTGAATCCAGCCTGGACCTTCCAAACAACAATGACAACTACAACCCCCAAATAGTGGGGTGTTGTGGTGGGCACCTGTAGTTCCAGCTACTTGGGAGGCTGAGGCAAGAGAATCTCTTAAGCCCAAGAGTTGGAGCTTGCTGCGAGCTGTGATGCCATGGTACTCTACTGAGGGCAATGTAGTGAGACTCTGTCTCCAAAAAATAAATTAATTAATAAATAAAATATAATAATATATAGAAAAACTGGATGATGGTGATGGTGATGTCATCTCTAATGCTGGTTGAGATTGTGTCTAATCATTTTACCAGCATTAACTCATTTAATCCTTAGGCAGTGCTGTGAAGTGGGCACCACTAATATCTTACTTTACAGATGACAAAATTGAGGTTCAAAGAAGTTAAATTAGGCAAATCCTTGTAGCAGCAAAGGAAACAGCTGACCTCAGGAAGGGATTACTTGAGAAAGCCCAAGAAAAGGTGGTGGACTTAGACTTGTTCGTGGCTCAAGAATTTTTTCAAAACGTTGTCAATTTGTACTTTTTCCAGAATCTATGAGGACTGAAGTACTTTTTCCAGGCAGGCCTATGATCAACTCAGATTTGAACAGCATAAAGACTGATGGTGAACCTGCCTTTTTCATTCACCAAATTACTTTCCTGCAAGCAGTAAACGTCTTTTCTTTTTTTTAGACAAAGTCACTTTGTTGCCCTTGGTAGAGTGCCATGGCATCACCATTCAAACTCTTGGGCTCAAGTGATCCTCTTGTCTCAGCCTCCTGAGACTGGTCTTGCTCTTGCTCAGGCTGGTCTCTAACTCCTGAGTTCAGGCATTCACCTGCTTCGGCCTCCCACAGTGCTAGGGTTGCAGGCATGAGCCACTGCACCTGGCCTAGCAATAAACTTCTTTTACGCACAGAGCTTACCACATGTCCTGGTTTTTCTGAGTTATTAAGAGTCAGGTATCTCCTGTGTGACTTGGCTGGATAACTAAACGTTAATGAGTGACTGGCAAGAAAATATGGGAGCAATTGCCCCCATTAGCTGTCCCAGTGCTGCAGGAGATGCTTTCCTGATGTCTGCCTTCAGGGTCTGCTGGAACACCAGTTTCATTTTATGCACCAAGATTATTTATCTGTTACTTTCAAGGGCTTGCGATTAATTTTCATTTGTCGTGGTCTTTTACAAGAGGCTTACAAATGTCTCCCTTCCTAGTCTTCTGCAAGAGTCTTTCCTTTTAAAATAATCCCCTATAATAGGTAGAGAAGATTTCTTTAGCACTAGATAAGTATATGAAGGGCTTTTGTTTTGCTTTGAGAAGGGAGTAGGCCTAATTTCCCAAAATCCCAGTGGCTGTCCTTGATTCTGCTCTCAGAATGTATTTTAAAAGGTGGCAGTGCTTTTGTTCTTGCTGTGTTTTGTTGGTACCATTGCTTTAAAAAAAAAACCACTGATTTAGTGGATGTGTAAAGTGTGAGGTTGAATGGAAGAGTAACTATCTGCATGCATTTTAAAAAATAGATATACATGGTATTTATTTATTTATTTACTTCTATGTTTTGTAGAGATGGGGTATCACTATGTTGTCCATGCTGGTCTTGAGCTCCTGGTTCCAAAAATCCTTCCATCTCATCCTCCCAAGTGCTAGAATTACAGGTATGTTGCTTGAGTTTTAAAAAGATACTGTGTGGCCAGGCACGGTGGCTCATGCCTGTAATCCTAGCACTCTGGGAGGGCGAGGCAGGTGGATTGTTTGAGCTCATGAATTTGAAAGCAGCCTAAGCAAGAGTAAGACCTCGTCTCTACTAAAAATGAAAAACTGAGGCAAGAGGATCTCTTGAACCTAAGGGTTGAGGTTCCTGTTAGCTATGATGCCATAGCACTCTACCAAGGGTGACAAAGTGAGACTCTTTCTCAAAAATAAATAAATAAATAAACAGGGTGGCACCTGTGGCTCAGTGGGTAGGGCACTGGCCCCATATACCGAGGGTGGAGGGTTCCAATCCGGCCCTGGCCAAACTGCAACAAAAAATAGCTGGGTGTTGTGGCGGGTGCCTATAGTCCCAGCTACTCGGGAGGCTGAGGCAAGAGAATCGCCTAAGCCCAGGAGTTGGAGGTTGCTGTGAGCTGTGACGCCACAGCATTCTACCAAGGGCGACAAAGTGAGACTGTCTCTAAATAATAATAATGATAATGATAATGATAAATAAATAAATAAAAATAAAAGATACTGTGGTAGAACCCACCTGGCTAGCTCAGCTGGTACAGTGTGACACTCTTAAAAAGATTGTGGTAAAAGCCACGTAACATAAAATTCACCATCTCAACCATTTTTAAGTGTATAGGTCAGTAGCATTTCACATTAACCTTGTGCTACTATCACCACCATCCATCCACAGACAAACAGAACTTTTTTTTTATTTTGAGGCAGTCTTGCTCTGTCACCAAGGCTAGAGAGCAGGGGAGTTATCATAGCTCCCTGCAACCTCAAACTCCTAGGCTCAAGCTATCCTCCTACGTCAGCTTACCAAGTATCTGGGACTACAGGTGCCAGCCACTATGCTGGGCTAATTTTTATTTTTGCAGAGATGGAGTCTTGCTATGTTGCCCAGACTGGTCTCAGACTTCTGATCTCAAGTAATCCTCCCATCTTAGCCTCCCAAAGTGCTGGGATTGCAGGCCTGACCCACCATTCCTGGCCATCCACAGAGCTGGTTTTATCTTGCAAAACTGAAATTCTATAGCTACTAAGCATTAACACTTCATTTCCCTCCCCCTACCTTTGTTTTTTTTGTTTTGCAGTTTTGGCTGGGGGCAGGTTTGAACCCACCACCTCTGGCATATGGGGCCGGTGCCCTACTCCTTGAGCCACAGGCGCCACCCCCTACCTTTGTTTTTGACAGTATGTTTTAGGATGATCGGAAGGAACATTGAAAGTGTCGATTTGGGGAGGGCACCTGTGGCTCAAAGGAATAGGGCGCTGGCCCCATATACCAGAGGTGGTGGGTTCAAACCCGACCCTTCCCTCCCAAAAAAGAAGCAAAAAAAAAAAAAAAATGGTATGGATTTGGGTGCGCTGAGTGGCTCATGCCTGTAATCCTAGCACTCTGGGAGGTCAAGTCGGGTGGATCACTTGATCTTAGAAGTTGGAGACCAGCCTGAACAAAAGCCAAACCCTGCCTCTACTAAAAATAGAACAATTAGCTAGACGTTGTGATGGGCACCTGTAGTCCCACCTATTAGAGAGGCTCAGGCAGGAGGATCACTTGAGCCCAGGAGTCTTGAGGTTGCTGGGAGCTATGATGATGGAACTGCACTCTAGCCCTGGCAACAAGTGAGACTTTGCCTCCAAAAAACCCCTCCAAAATCCAAAAAAAGCCTGTTATTATGATGTGATTTTATGTCCTCTATGGATTATAACTTGCTGTGGGCAGTGGCTTTTTACCCACTCCGGAATCTCCCACAGCATTTATCCTGTACTAGGTGTTCAGTTGCTTTACTCAATTGCTTGTTTGAATGACCAATTACCTAGAACCATGCAGAGACCTGGGATAAGTCTGACTTCTCATTTTCCCCAAAGCCAAGGGAGATTCCAGGTGCCTGGTGGCTGACCTGGAGGAGTCTGTCCAAAGGAGCAAATGATCTCCCCATGGGAATTATTCTATTTATTTCCTCAGGATTGAGTCTGGTTGGAATCTAGCCAGGAGCCCAGATGGTCCAAGACAGATTTGAGTTAGACATTCGCACCCAGCTGATGCTGCCTGCCCAGGGAACAGAAGCATCTGTCAGGTGCCAGGGTAGTCCATGACAGATGTCTCCCAGTGGGAGCAGAAAGAGCTTTGACAACTTCAGCTGGGGGACATTCCCCAAGTGACAGAACTGCCTCCGCCCCCATTTACATTTTGATCTAATTTCTGCATATGATTTCTGAACTGACATTCTCCCGGTGACAATGGAATAAAGCAATGACAGGTCTGAATCATCTTCATGTGCTCAACAGGAGAAATCACGTATCCAATTGCTGGGACTGCCTACTAATAGGGCAGGGTTTTCACTTCCACAGGTTTTAGGCAATGGAATGCCCTGATGCCTCCTCTAGTTAGCTTCACATGTCATTGAGAGCAGTGAAAGAGCTTGGGGCCATGTGTCTAAATTATAAATCCTTTGGCAGTTCCTGTGTTAATCATTCTATTTTTCTTGAATGTTTTGTGCTCAAGCCATAAATTTTGATACAACTTGCTTGAGAAGCAAGACCTTTCAATGCTTGAAAAATCTAATAATTTCTAGGGCCAGCAAGCATTTATTTGAAGGATTTTCTGCAGGGCTGGCAGGCATGAGTTGTGCTTCTCTCCTGCAGTGGGGAAGTAAGCTCTCTGAACTTGTAGTATATAAATTCATGAAAGGGTTAGGAATGCTCACAGTTTAAGATGTAGTATTGTGTACAGTGATCCAGGGCAAAATAACCCAAGTTTAAGTGCCTCCTCTGCCCCTTTTTAGTTGTGTCACATTGCATGAGTCACTCCATTTGTTCATTCTTCAAATGGTCACCAAGCGTCCATAGCACAGAATGAATGAAGGAGTTTATTGAGCACCTACTATGCTCCTGACATCGCAGGAAGTGTCTTTTCACAGTTTTCTCTTCTATAAAATGTAGGTAATACCGTACCTGCTCTCTACCCCTCCAGGGTTGCCACAAGATCCAAAATAAGATCTCATGCAGGAAAGTGCTTTGGAAGCAGCAAAGTATATAACTATGAAAAGGCCTGTTACCTTTGCCTTTAATTCAGACTTTCCACATCCTGTTTTCCCCTCTCTTTCTTCCAAGTCTGCACAAGTTTGCCTGGGTGTGGACTTGTGGGAATGATTATTCACCATGTCCCATTTAAGTCCAATATAGACACACAGCTGGGAAGGAGTGTAGCATTTCCTTCTTATCCCATGCCCCTAGGTGCACGTGTCATATTGAAATGTATAGCGCCAGTGGGAACACCAGGTTCCCAGATGCTTTAGGAGATTGAGGCCGAAATGTGCATGAGTCACATAAAGTTGAAGTGCCTTTATGCTGAGTTTGGTGCCTTTATGCTGTTCATTCCCACGCTGGCAGGGATAAGATCTAAGTGACCAGGTGAACTTGAGCTCCTGCAGCAAAAAGAACATGGGCTCAGAAGTCAGACCCTGCCATCCAGGCCTCTTTAGTCTGCTAGATACTAGTTTTATAAAGATGGCTTGACCCAGCTTGGAGCAAAAGGGAGATGTAGTAGGAGGATCCTAGGGCATCTAGAATCAGGGATAATTGGAATAAGGGACTTAAATACCCCATGGCACTCTTTTTTTTTTTTTTCTCTCTCTCTTTTTTCCCCCCTACATGTTGGCTTTATTCTTTCAGTCCAGCTTTCTTCCCAGAGAGGGGATCATGGCTTCTGGTATCTCTTGTGTTTCATGGATCATCCATAGCTTTTTTTTTTTTTATGCAGTTTTTGGCCGGGGCTGGGTTTGAACCCACTGCCTCCAGCATATGGGGCCGGTGCCCTACTCCTTTGAGCTACAGGTGCCGCCCCAGCTTTTTTTTTTTGAGACGGAGTCTCAAGCTGTCACCCTGGGTAGAGTGCCATGGTGTCTCACAGCTCACAGCAACCTCAAACTCCTAGGCTTAAGCAATTCTCTTGCCTCAGCCTCTCAAGTAGCTGGGACTACAGGCACCTGCCATAATGACCGGCTATTTTTAGAGATGGGGTTGCACTCTTGCTCAGGCTGGTCTGGAACCTGTGAAATCAGGCAACCCACACAGCCTCCCAAAGTGCTAAAATTACAGGTGTGAGCCATTGCGCCCGGCCTTGAAACTTTATAAATATTGGAAAATGCAAACTTACCTGAATATTACTACAAAACTTCCAAAAGGACAAAACACAGGGGCCAACACAAGCACCGGCTATCCTCGGGGCTCATACCTATAATCCCTGCATTTTTTCTGGCTGAGGAAAGAGAATCACTTGAGGCCAGGAGTTTGAGACCAGCCAGGCAAAAGTGAGATCTCATGGAAAATAAAAAAATCAGTCAAGTGTAGTCGTGCTTGCTTGCACTCTTGCCCAGAAGACAAAGCAAGACTCTCTCAAAAACAAAAAACTGAAAACAAACAAAAAAAATTATATAGGGCAGTACCTGTAGCTTGGTGGGTAGGGTGCTGGCCACATGCACCGGGGCTGGTGGGTTCAATCCCAGCTCTGGTCTGCTAAAAAAAAAAAAAAAAAAAAGCTGGGCAATGTGGAGGGCACCTGTAGTCCCAGCTACTCAGGAGGCTGAGGCTAGAGAAAGCCCAAGAGTTGGAAGTTGCTGGGAGCTGTGACACCATAGCACTCTACCAGGGGCAACAAAATGATACTGTGTCTCAATAAAAAAAAAAATTATGGGGTGGCGCCTGTGGCTCAGCGGGTAGGGCGCTGGTCCCATATGCTGGAGGTGGTGGGTTCAAACCCAGCCCCAGCCAAATTAAAAAAAAAAAAAATTATATAGTGATCTTATATTAAAATGTAGATGCTCAATAAATACCAATTATTTTCCTTTTCTCTTTCTTTCTTTCTTTCTTTTTTTTGAGACAGGGTCTCATTCTATTGCCTAGGCTGGAGTGCAGTGGCGTCATCATAGCTCACTGCAACCTCAAATTCCTGGGCTCAAGTGATTCTCCTGCCTCAGCCTACCAAGTAGCTTGGGATATAGATGTGCACCACCACACCCAGCTAATTTTTGTATTTTTTGTAGAGATGGGGTCTTACTGTTGCCCAGTCTCATCTTGAACTCCTGGGCTCAAGCAATCCTACAGCCTCAGCCTCCCAAAGTGCTGGGATTATAGGCATGAGTCATCATGCCTGGCCTCAACAATCTTTAAAGAAATCATGAGCACACAAACAAAGATGGCTACAGACATTCCATTATAAGAGCTGGCCATGGTTAATTATTGGCTGTGGTACCCTCTGATTTGTTTAAAATTAGCCCAGAGGATCCCACAGTGATTCTTGATTTGGCCTAAGCAAGCTCATTTAAAATAGATTTTGGTATTCTGAAAGCTTTCCCGGCCCATAAGGAATCAAAGGAATCAGGCAGGCTGCAGCATGTTTGCATGAAGACTCACATCTAGCCCATAAACACATTAAAAAACGCTTATACAGTATTATTTATCTTGTATTACACAGACCCATGCACGTAATTATAGTGGATGGCATACCAAAGGCTCAAAATAGCAAAAAAGTTATTTAAATTGTAGTTTAGAATTCCTGAAATCACTACCTTTTCCTGAGAAGTCCATGTGCTGATTACTTTGTTAGCCCAATTAAAAAAAAAAAAAGAAGGAAATACGGGTTTTATCATCTGAATGCACCATCTCCATCATATGGCAGAATTTCTGTAACTGGTTTGTGGCTGTGGGCAAACCACTCGATCTGTTCCATTCAAAATGTTTGCATGCCTACCACGTGCAAGGTTTTGAGATGGACTTCAGGGGGATGACTCAGACTTGCCTTTAAAGAGAAGGGCCTTCTGATTGGAACTCTCAGTAAAAGTAAGTGCAGAAACTGCAATAGTTCTGCACAGGGCATATTTAGAAGTGGGAACTAGCAAGTAGGCTGGTTTGGCAACAGTGTATGGGACATGCAGAGATTGTAGGGAGCTAAGGTTGTAGGGAGCTATTAATGATGTAGGGGTCATGGCATTGAAGGAATGTGGCATCACAAATTTGGAACCTGAGTGACTCCGAGAATGGGACTGCCTTTTCTTTCTTTTTTTATTTTTAGACAGAGTCTCATTTTGTCGCCCTCATTAGAGTGCTGTGCTGTCACAGCTCACAGCAACCTCTAACTCCTGGGCTTAGGCGATTCTTTTGCCTCAGCCTCCCAAGTAGCTGGGACTACAGGCGCCCACCACAACGCCCAGCTGTTTTTTGTTGCAATTTGGCTGGGTTCAAACCCGCCACCGTCAGTATATGGGGCCAGCGCTCTATCCAGTGAACCACAGGCACTGCCCTTCTTTTCTTTTCTTTCTTTCTTTTTCTTTTTTTTTCTCTGTTGCCTAGGCTGGAGTACAGCGGTGTGATCATAGCTCACTACAACCTTGAACTCTTGCACTCAAGCAGTCCTCCCATCTCAGCTTCCCGAGGGGATTACAGACATGAACCACCACATCCTATGATTATATTGTGTCTTAAACTCTTTCCAACTCTATGAGAAATATGAGTGAGTGAATATTGCATTACATCCAAATTTCCAAGCAGCTGACAGTGTGACCCTAACCAATCCTTGTTCTAATACATGTGAAGTCCCATTAAGTCCATAACTTGGACTATCTTGGGGGTTTCTGCATGTGCTCAATGGTGGGAATAATCAATCCATATTGGACCTCTATGTCTTTCAAAAACTTTTATACAGCCAGGTGTGGTGGTTCATGCCTGTAATCCTAGCATTCTGGGAGGCCGAGGCAAAAGGATTCTTGAGTTCAGGAGTTCAAGACCAGCCTGCGCAAGACTGAGACCCTGTCTCTACTAAAAATAGAAAAACTAGCTGAGTGTTGTGGTGGGTGCTTGTTAGTCCCAGCCTCTTGGGAGCTGAGGGAAGAGGGTCTCTTGAGCCCAAGAATTTGAGTTTCTGTGTGCTGTAATGCCACAGCACTCTAGGCTGGACAACAGAGTAAGAATCCATGGCAAAAAAAAAAAAAAAAAAAAAAAAAAAAAACAAAGAAAAAGAAATTGTATAAATTCTACTCATACCATCATTTGGGAGTGGGTTGTGGGAGTTAGGAAAGATTAGCCTTTCTTTGTCGCAGAGAAACAAATACATGACTAAGAAGAAAAAACATCTTTGCCCCACACATACCCAGGTGATAGAGGTTTATCCTTACTTCCCTCTTTCCTTTCCCTCAGCCAATTTGAAATAAAAAAAGGTAAAATGTCGATGTCCTGGAACAAATCACTTTGTCTGAAAGGCTGAATCACAAGTTGGTGGGTATGGGAAGACTCAGACTCAGACTCAGACTATTATGAGGAAAAGAAGATGCTTGTTAGGGACTTGTGATCATTATCGAACCAAGCTGGGGGACCAGGGGCCCTGATCTCTGTCTCTTTATGCTGTGTTCTGAAAGCAGGAGCTCAGCTCCCTAATTGCCCCATATGCTGGTTTTACATAGTATTTGGTGGCTCAGCTGGGTGGAGTGAGGCCCTGGGAAGAGATGCATTCATTTTTAGTTACTTCACCAGATTGTTAATTTTCACTCGAGAGGCATAAATCACCATAATTACTGTAATCCCAAAGTGAAGGGGCTGCTATTCTGGTACAAGGGCAGCATCTATTGCTACCAACACAGCTGTTTTACCTGAGGCTTAGGGCTGGGGGTGGTTTGGTGTGGGGAGCTGCCTATGGCTAATATTTGGGATGGAGGGCATGCTGAGGACTCATTCTCTTGTGAGGGTGGGGCGACAAATGGAGGTCCTGGGGGAGCAGCTTTTTCTGTTAGTGGCAATAGCCCAGGGTTTAAGCCAGAGTGTTGGCTGTGGGCTCTTAGGGCAGCTGTTTACATGCTTGGCTTGCAAATAGGATGTCAACAGAACTTCAGAACTAGAACATCAGTCCTCTTCTCTATCCCTTTTTCCTATCAACTTACTTCTTGGTTTGGCTTTGTTCTTGTTTTTACATCTCTCTTGGGGAAAGCCTTAAAAGTTCCTGAAGAATTCCCTCAGACAGAAACCGGAGACAGCAAAAACACCCAATTCCCCAGAGTGGGGGCTAAATGCCATTAGAGAGAAGAAAAAGCCCAGTGTAACTTGTTACTTTGTCATCCATACTTGTAATGTGGATTTAGAAAGTTTTTTTAAAAAGAAAACTAACCTGGGCGGCGCCTGTGGCTCAGTGAGTAGGGCGCCGGCCCCATATGCCGAGGGTAGCGGGTTCAAACCCAGCCCCGGCCAAACTGCAACAAAAAATAGCCGGGCGTTGTGGCGGGCGCCTGTAGTCCCAGCTGCTTGGGAGGCTGAGGCAAGAGAATCGCGTAAGCCCAAGAGTTAGAGGTTGCTGTGAGCCGTGTGACGCCACGGCACTCTACCCGAGGGCGGTACAGTGAGACTCTGTCTCTACAAAAAAAAAAAAATAAATAAAAGAAAACTAACCTAAACTAAGTCTAAGAGACACCCACTAGATTCCAAATCAGGGTGACTTAATAAATGAACAACTTTAGGCTGGGTGTGGTGGCTCACATCTCTAATCCTAGCACTCTGAGAGGTCAAGGTGGGAGGACCCCTTGAGCTCAGGAGTTCAAGACCAGCCTGGGCAGAAGCAAGAAACTATCTCTACTAAAAATAGAAAAATTAGGCCAGGCACAGTGACTCACACCTTTAATCCCATCACTCTGAGAGGCCAAAGAGAGTGGATTGTTTGAGCTCACAATTCAAGACCAGCCTGAATAAGAGACCCTGTCTTAAAAAAATAGCTGGGCATTGTGGCAGGTGCCTGTAGTCCCAGCTACTTAGGGGACTGAGGCAAGAGAATTGCTCAAGACCAAGAGTTTGAGGTTGCTGTAAGCTATGATGCCATGGTGCTCTACTGGGGGCAAGAATGTGAGACTGTGTCTCACAAGAAATTAAAATAACAGGGCGGCACCTGTGGCTCAGTGGGTAGGGGGCCACCCCCATATACCGAGGGTGGCAGGTTCAAACCCAGCCCCGGCCAAACTGCTACAAAAAATAGCCGGGCATTGTGGCGGGTGCCTGTGGTCCCAGCTACTCAGGAGGCTGAGGCAAGAGAATCACTAAGCCCAAGAGCTGGAGGTTGCTGTGAGCTGCAATGCCACAGCACTCTACCGAGGGCGATAAATGAGACTCTGTCTCTACAAAAAAAAAAAAAGAAAAGAAATGAATCCCCAACAATAAAAAAAAATGGAAAAAAAATTTTAAATAACATAAAATAAAATAAAAGTAGAAAAATTAGCTGGGTGTGTGGCAAGGGCCTATAGTCCCAGCTACTTGGGAGGCTGAGAGAGGAGAATCACTTCAACCCAGGAGTTTGAGGTTGCTATGAGCTAGGCTGATGTCACAGTATTCTAACCTGGGCAACAGAGTGAGACTGTCTCCAAAAAAAAAAAAAAAAAAAACCTCATAAATAAATCATGAAAATTCCTCACCATTACCATGGACAGTGGAGAGACAAAAAGGTAGAAATAACATTTTCTTGACAAGTTGACATCGTAGTGGCGTCTGGGTACCTGGCTTTGCTTTTGTTTTTGCCTGACATTTTATTTATTTATTTATTTATTTATTTTTTGAGGCAGAGCCTCAAGCTGTCGCCCTGGGTAGAGTGCCATGGCATCACATCTCACAGCAACCTCCAACTCCTGGGCTCAAGCGATTCTCCTGCCTCTGCCTCCCAAGTAGCTGGGACTACAGGCGCCTGTCACAACACCTGGCTATTTTTTTGGTTGCAGCCATCATTGTTGTTTGGCGGCCCCAGGCTGGATTCGAACCCGCCAGCTCAGGTGTATGTGGCTGGCACCTTAGCCGCTTGAGCCACAGGCACCGAGCCTTGCCTGACATTTTAAATGTAGTATTAAAGTGAGGGAGAAGAAGAAACTTGACTATAACAAAAAAGACAAAGACTGACAAGGAGAAATGTTTCTTTGCCTAACATAATACTAGAAAGCCTTGGAGAATTTAGAGCCCAAAGCATCCATTCTTGCTAATGGCCTAAGAAGGAAGGGAATTTTATGTCAGGAATGTTTTGTGCAAAATGAAGATAAGGCAGACAAATAATGGATTGCAATACACTAAGTTGCCCTGAGATACACACACACACACACACACACACACACACACACACACACGCACCCTCCTCCAGGCTGTCCTCAGATGACAGGGAATAGATCTGCTTTGCTTGTTTCTTGCAATCACCTCCCTTCATGTTTGGGCAGCAGAGAGACCTGAGCTACAAACAGCTCTGCCAGGAGCTCCCTTGGCCAAATATGGCATTTAGAGTATTCTAGTATTCCTGTTCTTCCTTGATGTTTTTCACTATCTTTCAGATTTGTTCATGATCCTTTCCATTACCTGCCTCACGGTGCCTGGGCACAAAGTAGATGCTCAGTATAAACTTGATCAGTTGGTTCAAATTCAGAGAAGAATTTTGGGGAAAGTCAATTAAAAGAGTGAAAAAGAGGGGTATTTCCACGTGCCTAGCAGTGAGGGCCTCCAATGAAAGGGTTCACACCATTTTCACCAGGGTCTTTAGATGGTTCCCAGGCTCTCTGGTTGGGTCAGGACCCCAAGGAAGCAGTGAAGAAAGGGCCATTTTTCTGAAGTCTCTGCATGAATGACAATAGTCACGTGGCAGTCACATGCTTAGAAGCAAATATCCTGATTTTGCTTTCAAGAGCAGAGATGTTTCCCCTAAGATCCCAGTTTTACCCCAGCAAAAAAATCCAGAGATGTCTTGGTTGCAGCCACATTATTTTATTTTGGTGATAGGAAACCTTGTGATTTTTCTTAATCAACTTCCCTGAGGATGCTGCATTTCAGGTACACACACTTAGATTATTTCTTCTTTTTCCCACCCAATCTAGGCTTGCTAAGAAGTTCAATAGTTTCTTCTCTGCCTCCTACCTCATCTCAATCCTTAAGTTCTACTCAGATACCAGGAGCTGGGATCAGTCTCTGCAACAGAGAAGAAATAATGGAATTGGGCGTAGGATTGAACACATATCAATCTAGGACAGGCAGAAAAGCAACACCTTTGTTACTTCTAGAAGAGTGGTGGGAAATTTTTTTTTTTGGGGGAAATAATTTCTTAACCATCATGGGTGGTTGTGTGGGTAGTAACTGAATGTAAGCTATTTGTAGAGGTAAATTATTTACTGGGCTATATTATCAATGGCTATGTTAAAGGGCCACATGGAAGCTATCTAAGGAAAGTCACACAATAACAACGAACAATTCATACCTGATATATTAAAATATATATATTCTGGGTGGCACCTGTGGCTCAAAGGAGTAGGGCGCTGGCCCCATATGCCAGAGGTGGTGGGTTCAAACCCAGCCCCAGCCAAAAACTGCAACCCCCCCCCAAAAAATACTACACACACTCACAAAAAGAATATATATATATATTCTATCCAAAGAACAGTTAGAATTATTTCTTCCTTCCTTCCTTCTTTCTTTCTTTTTTGAGACAGAGTCTCATAGCTCACAGCAACTTCAAATACTTGGGCTTAAGCAATTCTCTTGCCTCAGCCTCCCAAGTAGCTGGGACTATAGGAGCCCGCCACAACACCTGGCTATTTTTTGGTTGTAGTTGTCATTGTTGTTTAGCAGGTCCAGGCTGGGCTCGAACCCACCAGCCTCTGTGTATGTGGCTGAGTGCCCTACTCACTGAGGTATGGGCGCCAAGCCAAAATGCATTTACTTTCAAATGGCATTTGGCTCAGTGTCTCTTATTGGGAGAGAGAGGAGGATTTCATGTGCATCTGTGTTTGGACCGTCAAATTATCTGTATCTATATATTTGTTTTCCCTTTCAAAAAATACCTGGTGTTAGAGGAAATAGGTGTATTGCATAAAAACTGTCATTTAGGAGAATGTGGAATTAATGGCATATTTAAATAAAATGTAATAATTATTGCTTTTAATATTTACTATCGAGATATATGTTCAATAATTCAAGTAATTCTAAAAACTCTTACAGTATTTATTGCTACTACTATTACATGTTATGATTCTACAGCTCCTTTTCTGACAGCTTTTAACACAAAACAAACTCTGTATCAGCACTCAGTTAGATACTGGAGAAAATCAGAATAGAAACATGAATTTTGAAAGGCAAAGCAGCACAGAAAAAGGAAGTCAAGTGGAATAAGCCTCTGCAGTCCTAATGATACCAGAATTTTTTCCTCAGTAGGTGCTTGGTCTTGTGGATTCGAAGAATGAACCCACGGACCACAGATCAGTGGTAAGATAGGATTTTTATTAGATAGAAAGGAATACAGAAGTAAAAAGCACCTGAGTTTCTGGAGGGGGGGAAGAACTAACTGGGGAGTCTCTACCTGGGCTTTTCATCTAGGGTATTAGGTTTTGAGAATTACACTTGGCCAGGACTTGGTAGGTGGAAAAACATCTTTTCAAAGTCTTTGAGTGTATTAACAAACGAATGAATGTAGTTCCTCCTTCACTAGGGTAAGGTTATCAGGTCCTTATAGTTTTTGTCTCCAAGAAGGGATTAAGGTGTGTGCTCCCTACAAGGTGGAACCACCCCCCAAAAAACATCTCAGGCTGCTTTGTTTATGATCTCGTTACAGCCCAGAGGTTGTGTCCTGAAAAAGGCAGCCTGTTTGTGCCTGGAAATGAGGGTCTGATTTCTGAGCTCACTCGGGCCTAGAGAACGGGTGGTGGAATCCATGTCCAGCCCTGAGTGGTGGAATCCTGTATCACTAACTCCAAGCTGGCAAGTTGAATACATTTAATCAAGTGCAGGGTTTTCCATTCCAATTATGGGAAGGAGGAAGAGAAAGGGGATGGGGCAGGAAGAGCTCAGAGGGTACAATCCTCAGGAACCTGGAAACAGGGAGTCCTTGGAGACAGTGAGGACTGCTTCGGTTTTCTCCTCCTGTCCTTGGCGAGATGTTGGAGGGACAGATCCAAAGGTACACCAGTGTAATTAGCCAAAACAAGAAGCAGAAGAGTCAGATTTCCTCACTGTTTAATTGGCTAGCCACTCACTTTGGAGGGGTGGGGGTGGCTCACGTCCCTTATTTATCCCAGAGCGTGGTGCTGTGGGGAAATCCCTACCCCACCTTAGGGTTGCCACAAAGGAAAAAGGGACCTGATGTAGAAGGTGGGACACCTGAACTTATAACCTTGGGTTCAAAACACAGCTGATATTTGGGGGGTACAAGTTCTGAGAGGACTGAGAGTATTGGCATCAGGAAAACTGGGGGATGTGAAAGTAGGATTTCACCAGAGAGAAGGCCGGTGGCTCTGTGGGGTCCCAGACTGACCACCGTCTTGGCCTTGGGATATTATAGTAACTGCCATTTGTAAAGTGCCTACCGTATGTCAGGTGCCTTGTATAGTTTTCACCTACACCCAGTTACAATAGTGTTGTCTCAGTTTATAGCTGAGAAAACCAAGGCTCCAAAATTAACTTGCCTGAGGTACCCAGCTGGATAGTGGAAGTTCTAGTTTCGTTTTCTGTAAAATGAGAGCAGTTAATCCACCGCCTGCTGGTTTGTCAAGAGTCTCTCTTTTTTGTTTTTTGAGACAGAGCCTCAAGCTGTCACCCTGGGTAGAGTGCTATGGCATCTTAGCTCACAGAAACCTCCAACTCCTGGGCTTAAGCGATTCTCTTGCCTCAGCCTCCCAAGTAGCTGGGACTACAGGCGCCCACCACAACGCCCGGCTAGTTTTTGGTTGCAGCCATCATCGTTGTTTGGCAGGCCTGGGCTGGATTTGAACCCACCAGCTCAGGTGTATGTGGCTGGCGCCTTAGCCGCTTGAGCCACAGGCGCGGAGCCAAGAGTCTCTTGAGATCGAACATCAGGAGCCACGAATAGGCAAGCCCTAAAAACATGCGGGTCTACAAGAAAGCGTGTTTTGGTTTTCTCAGACGCGTTTAGAAGTCTTTTTCAGGCTTCCAAAGCCGCAGGCGCGGACGGTATGAGGCTGCCGCGGCTGCTTCCTTGAGCTGGTGACGGTCGCTCTCTGCCGACTTAGAGCGGGAGCGCGCTGAGAGGGAAAAAGCCTGAGGGCGGGAGGAGATTTAACTAACCTATAGAGGGCGCAAGTCGGCGTGGCGAGTAACCCGCTCTCGCCGGCCCTTCCTTAAGAACTTCCTGTCTGATCTCTATGATCCATCCTGTGGCGGCTAGAGAGTTCCGGAAGTTTTCAATTTCCAGTAAACAAAAGAGACGTGCGCCAACCCGGAAGTAAAAGCCAGAACCCGGCTACAGCACCTCGGAGCTGGAGTAGGGAGGAAGGAGGCCCAGGGAAAATTGTAGCCATGGCAGTTGCTGTGGCGCTGGCGGGAGCCGTAATCGGGTCGGAACCAGGCCCCGCAGAAGAACTCGCCAAACTCGAATATCTGTCTTTGGTGTCAAAGGTTTGCACTGAGTTGGACAATCACTTGGGGATCAACGACAAGGATCTGGGTGAGCCTGGGGAGGTCTCTGCGACCTCTGGGCTTGGGTTGGGCCTGAGGGAAGTGGCAGGAGAAAATGTGGTCGATGGGCCCAGTTCGTGTGTTTGTGTGTCTCTCTATTTGTCACAGACAACCGGGCCCAGGGAACCTGCGGCTATGGCCTCTGCTTGCGAGCCCTGCAGTTCGAGCTGTTAGAAACGATTTCTCAGCCGGGCGCGGTGGCTCAGGCCTGTAATCCTAGCACTCTGGGAGGCCGAGATGGGTGGATTGCTTGGGCTCACGAGTTCCAGACCAGCCTGAGCAAAAAAAAGAGAGACCCCTGTCTCTACTAAAAATAGAAAATCTGAGGCAAGAGGATTGCTTGAGCTCAAGAGTTTGAGGTTGCTGTGAGCTATCATGCCACAGCACTCTACCCAGGGCGACAGCTTGAGACTGTGTCTAAACAAAAACAAAAACAACCATTTCTCAGAGTTGTCAGTGAAGCCCGAGGCAGTTATCTCTGCTTGATTGATTTTTCCAGCCTGAAATAATTAAACAGCTTTAATAACAACAGCAGTAGCCGCTGTGATGATGGTGATGGTGATGATAATGACGGGCATTGTTGGGTAGTACTCACTATGTGTGAGGTGTTATTCTCAGTTCTTTATTTACATTGTCTTATTTGGTCTTTTTTTTTTTTTTTTTTGAGACGGGGTTTCACTTTGATGCCCCTCTCTATCCCCCGCCCCCCGCAGCCCCCAGTGCCATGGTGTCATAGCTCACTGCAACCTCAGATTCTAGGGCTCAAGCAATTCTCTTGCCTTAGCCTCCCGAGTAGCTGGGATTAGAGGTGTCCACTACAACACCTGGCTCTTTTTTAGGGCTGGTCTAGAGCTTCTGAGCTCAAGCATTCCTCCTGTCGCGGCTTCCCAGAGTGCTAGGGTTATAGGCTTTAGCCACGGTACCGGGCCTATACATACTATCTTTTAAACAACAGTTAGACGTTTGGGACAACCTACATCTGGGGAGCTCAGTCTGAGGAATGAGTAAAGTCTAGTGTCCTAGACCTATGGAGTGTCTATGAAGGTAAACAGGAATGGATGGGATCAAGGATTTTAGTGGAGAGATTGATCCATGATAGAGCCATTGTAACAGGAGAGAGGATAGAATATAGTCGTAGATGCAAATGGGTTTAGAGATTGGTGATAGGAAGAATGAGTGAGAGAGGTCCATCTGACTTATTTTCTAAACCAGCTGTTCTCAACTTGTGGGTCTCGACCCCTTTGGGGGTGGAACCGACCCTTTCACAGGGTTACCCAAGACCATCCTGCATATCAGATATTTACATTATGATTCATAACAGTAGCAAAATTGCAGTTATTAAGTAGCAACGAAAATAATTTTATGGTTGGGAGTCACCACAACATGAGGAACTGTATTAAAGGATTGCGGCATTAGGAAGGTTGAGAACCACTGTAAATGAAAATGAAGTGACATCATCAATTGAAGAGATAGAAGGGAAGGGGCAGATGACAGAAGGGGTAAGGAAGGTTAGATATATGACCTTGGATAAAATACTTGGTTTCTCCAAAGCTGTTTTTATCATCTGTGAAGTGGGATAATAGTATCCCTGGTAATCCCAGGGTTACCAGGTATCACTTAGTAAAAGGTGAAAGATTTATGTGATCTGAAGAGAAACCAGAGTATATCCAACTAGTACTTAGGAAGATGCCCTGCAGCCAATGTATTTTAGTTCGTTTTTCTCTTGCCTCTCAGTGAATATGTGCCTGTCCTGTATAATTTTTCCTGGATCTCCCTCTTTGAGGTGATAGTCTTGTCAGTTTTGCTATCTGGATAGTATGTTTCCTTCATTCCCCAAATATTGAGCTATGGGACTAGGAATACAGCAAAGAAAAAGACAGATTTCTACTGTCGTGGAGCTTATATTTCTCTCCATTTTTGTTTTAACTTCAACCCCCTTTGTTTACCTTCTTGGCCCTTTTAGAGGAAACAAAAAGTTATTGACACCTTCCAGAGTTTCATTGTTTTGGTGTTAATCTCATTATGTACAGAAGTAAAATGAGGTATGAACTCCTATTCTCTTAGTTTATATATAATTAAATATCCCAATTCGTTTGCATATAAACTATAAATAGACTTTCTGTTAAGTACGGAATTACAAAATCAGTAACATTAAAAATACTAACATTGGTTTAATGTGATAGTGTTGTTTTTGAAACTGAATTGCTAGAGTTGGGTTTAATAACAGAAAGGTATATATTTGCTTCTTTTGTTTTATTTAGTGCCTGATTCTTCTATTTTTTGGCCTTGATGGATTATCATTTAGATCAGTGTCATTATTTTTCCTATTTTCAACACTGAACTTGTTTTTTTCTCTATTTAATCATAACTATGTACATTGATGTATTTATGGGGTACAGTGTACTGATTTGATATACAATGCGAAATGCTTACATCAAACTCATTAACACATCCATTACCTCACTTACTTATAATGAACTTGTTTTTAACTACTAATCCATTTCTGATAATGGATTCAGTTAATTTAATGGTACCCCATAAAGTTCTGAAAATGAAAAATATTGATTAATGATGACTGGCAGTGTGAATGTTTAGAAATGGGATTTTTGTTTGTGGTGCCTAGCACCATGTAACTTAATTCTCTCTCCACATTTCTTTAATGAATGTAGACTCTGAAGTCAGATTGCCTAGGTTCCAGTCCTGGCTCCACCAGTTATTATTGGATAGGTCAGTGCCTCCAACCCTTAGCTACCTCATCTATGAAACAGGACAGTAATGGCACCTACTTATGGTGGATGTTATGAGGATCATGGGAATAACCCATCTAAAACACTTAGCATAGTACCTGACACATAATAATGTTGAATAACCATGAACTTTTGTCCATGTTGTTATTGACTTGTTATACACAAGCTATGTCCATGTAGCCTGATGGCATTTGGCTTTCACTTAATGTCATCAAAAGATAAAGGTAAATTCTAGCATGGAAATGATAATGGTAGTTTAAGTTTATAGATTTGTCATCCAGATCTTTCATGTTATTTATTTATTTACTTTTTAAGGATTAGCATCCAAATGAAATTATTGAAAACTTTTTGTGGGACTCACAGTGTGAAACTCATTATCTTAATCTGTGGTAAAATGTACTTCCTTTCTGAAAGTCTCTTAATAAATAGCTCTAATATTAGATCTTTCAAGAACTAGGCAGATTTGTAGAAAAAAAATTGGGAAGCAAGTTATTTATTTTTTTCTTTGGCGATAGGATCCCACTTTCTTGCCCTGATAGAGTGCGGTGACATCATAGCTCACAGCAACCTCAAACTTTTGGGCTCAAAATCCTCTTGCCTCAGCTTCCCAAGTAGCTGGGAATACTTGGCTGTTTTTTTAGAGATGGGGTCTTGCTCTTGGTCAGGCTGGTCTCAAACTCCTGAGCTCAGGGGATCCTTCTGCCTCAACCTCCCAGAGTGCTAGGATTACGGGCATGAGCCATTTCATTTCATTGGTCTTTCGTTTTTATGACTGTTGAATAGCTTAACGAGTTTCATTTTCAGCATACTTGAAACTGACTTCTTACTCACGTCTCCATTCTTTTAATTTGAATTTCTTTTCTTATTTGCAGCTGAATTTGTGATCAGTCTTGCTGAGAAAAATACCACCTTTGATACTTTCAAGGCTTCTCTGGTCAAAAATGGTGCAGAATTCACGGTATGTGTATCTGGCAACTTTTAATCACTAGATATTCATGTTTTAGTTTATGGGTTTTTTTTATTGGACCTGTTTTGTGTGCATAATTTGTTTTAATGTCACTATTGAATTTAAATTCAGATTTACTGTAGGATTTTGATACAGAAAGGAGACAATTTGTACAAACCAGCTAAATAAGCCTTTAAGCATGTAATGTTTCCATGCCATTAGACAGTGATGTAACCAAATTTCCTGTGACACCTTTCTAGTAAAACAGGGCAGAATTTCTTCTCACTGTACCGCCCTCGGGTAGAGTGCCGTGGCGTCACACGGCTCACAGCAACCTCTTAACCCTTGGGCTTATGCGATTCTCTTGCCTCAGCCTCCCGAGCAGCTGGGACTACAGGCGCCCGCCACAACGCCCGGCTATTTTTTGGTTGCAGTTTGGCCGGGGCTGGGTTTGAACCCGCCACCCTCGGCATATGGGGCTGGCGCCCTACTCACTGAGCCACAGGCGCCGCCCAACAGGGCAGAATTTCTATCATTAAGTTCCTGTGGGTATTTATATTTTTGTCTGTAAGTCAAGCAGTCAGAAATAAGAGTTTGGGTTTTGGGGACAGTTCTAAATCATAGGAAATAAAATGGTTGTGAGGAGTTAAATAACTTTTCTCCCCAAGTGTCCTAAAAGTATCAGCTTTCTCTGAAGCTACTTTACTAGTTTCATGCTATAGCAGGTTGATACCCTGTGCTTCACTTGTTCCAATTAAATTCTGGTGTATAACCACCCTTCTCTAAAGGACGTTCTTTGCCTTCTTCTTTTTCTAAGTGTGTTTAAGCATGGATCTAGGACCTGACAATTTTTACGTTTCTTTTCAAAGGATTCTCTTATTAGTAACTTGCTGCGTCTCATACAAACCATGAGGCCTCCAACAAAGCCTTCTACAAGCAAAGGTGAGCAGAACTTCCAGCTGAGCTTAGTCTCCAGAATGGTTTAAGTTGTTAGCATTCTGTAAATTGCATTTCTTTTCTTCTCCCACAGCTGCTGAGTAAGTAAATGTTCTAGTAAAATTTTTCAAATGCCTTAAGAGAAAATTGAAATTATAAGCCATAAATAAATGAGTACACATGCACCCCTTCTCTGCTATATGCCCAGATAATTTTTTGAAGATTTTGTGGTCATTGGTTTTAGAAAATTAATTATTTTTTTTTTTTTTTGAGACAGATTCTCACTTTTTTGCCCTCAGTAGAGTGCCTTGGTGTCACAGCTCACAGCAAACTCCAGCTCTTGGTCTTAGGCGATTCTCTTGCCTCAGCCTCCCGAGCTGGGACAATAGGCGCCTGCTACAACGCCTGGCTATTTTTTGTTGTTGTTGCAGTTTGGCTGGGGCTGGGTTTCAACCCGCCACCCTCCGTATATGGGGCCTGCGCCCTACTCACTGAACCACAGGCGCCCTAGAAAATTAAATTTTATTTACAGTAATGTATATGATTAACATGGAGCAAAATGCCATGTTCTGTTTCAGGTTGATGCAAGTCAGATGTTGAAGTTATTTTCTTGACCAATAATAATATTAAATATATCTTTTTGTTAATCCCTTCATGCTCTTTAATGAAACAAGATCCAGTTGTTAAACCAAAAACTGAAAAAGAAAAGTTGAAGGAACTCTTCCCAGTCCTTTGCCAGCCAGATAACCCTTCTGTTCGGGTATGTTCTCCTTTACCTTTTTTCTATGTCTCATTAGTAATTTTATTAATTTTAAGTTTGTTTTTGTTGTAACATATTTTTCAGTGTGAGTGAGTGATCGGTATACCCTAAGCATGTACTACATATAGAATAGTGTTAAGGGATTTTGAGAATGGTATTCTAGAGAAATGAGATTGAGAATTGTGGGAAACAGTGATTGGGGATATGAAATATATGTGAAATAACCAAAGGTTCTGGAACAGATACTTGATGTGTGGAATTAATTATTTTTGCTCCATTACATATGTTAGAGGGTTTAATTTTTTAAGTATTTTTATTTTTATTTGTTTTATTTTTTTATTATTAAATCATAGCTGTGTACATTAATGCAATCATGGGGCACCATACACTGGTTTTATAGACCGTTTGACACATTTTCATCACACTGGTTAACATACCCTTCCTGGCATTTTCTTAGTTATTGTGTTAAGACATTTACATTCTACATTTACTGAGTTTCACGTATACCCTTGTAAGATGCACATTTTTATTTTTAATTTTTTTTTTTTTTGAGATCAAGTCTTACTTGGTTACTCTCAGCAGAGTGCCATGGTGTCATAGCTGACAGCAACCTTTAACTCTTGGGCTCAAGTGATTCTCTTTTCTCAGCCTTCCAAGTAGCTGAGACTACAGGAGCCTGCCACAATGCCCAGCTATTTTTTTAGAGACAGGGTCTTGCTCTTGTTTAGGCTGGTCTCGAACTCCTGAGCTCAAGCAATCTACCCACCTCAGCCTCCCAGAGTGCTAGGATTACAGGTGTGAACCACTGTGTCCAACTATTTCTATGTTTTTGAGACAGAGTCTTGCTCTGTTGCCCCAG
Source organism: Nycticebus coucang (assembly GCF_027406575.1). Taxonomy (NCBI): domain Eukaryota; kingdom Metazoa; phylum Chordata; class Mammalia; order Primates; family Lorisidae; genus Nycticebus; species Nycticebus coucang. Next base: position 59,033,987 of record NC_069797.1, read on the forward strand.
CTAGTATAGCTCACGGCTCATCATAGCTCACAGCAACCTCAAACTCTTGGACTCAAGCCATTCTCCTGAGTAGCTGGGACTACAGGCTCATGTTACCATGCCTGCCTAACTTTTTTCTGTTTTTTGTAGAGATAAGATCTCTTGCTCAGACTGGTCTTGAACTCCCGAGCTCAAATGATCCTTTTGCCTTGGTCTCCCAAAGTGCTAGAATTATAGGCATGAGCTGTTGCGCCCAGCCAAACACTGTCCTATGTACCTGAGTTGTAGCAGTGAAGAAAACAGATAAGATCTTCTTTCTGCCTTTTGGAGCTTATATTCTAGTGTTGGGATGGGGAACAGGAAATAAACATGAAAACAATCTAGTGGGGAGGAGCTGGCAATAAATAAATAAGTATAATAACAGTGGATAGTGATAAGGGCTATGATGGAAATCTTTGTCTCCTACTTCCTTTACATAAGTGGTTAGTGATTTGTAGATGCACCTAAAGTACATTCAGGTTCTTGAATGGCTTTTTTTTCCTTCTTCTAACTTTATTGGCTTTTGTCCCTATAGACAATGCTGGACGAGGATGATGTGAAAGTTGCTGTGGATGTCCTGAAAGAACTGGAAGCTTTGATGCCTAGTGCAGCAGGCCAGGAAAAGCAAAGAGACACTGAGCACCGGTTTGTCCTTAGTGTCCTGTTCTTTGGAAGTTTAGGATACTGCTAGCTAAATTTTGTGAACTAGCCAAGCAAAATTTTAGACAAGTTTATAGAATCTGAACTGGCCATGCACTGTATACTTGAATCTATTTTCATTGCTCCCTGCCAAGAATACTTCTGCAGCAAATGCTAGGATGTTCAGAAGATAGAAATCAGGGTTGAAAAAGGCTAAATATGTTTGTGGTCTGCTTCTTTATTGGCCTGTAGGGATGTTAGTTATTGAAAAAAAATTTTTTTGAGACAGAAAAAAAGCTGTCACCTCAAGCTGTCGCCCTGGGTAGAGTGTTGTGGCATCACAGCTCACAGCAACCTCCAACTCCTGGGCTCAAGCGATTCTCCTGCCTCTGCCTCCCAAGTAGCTGGTACTATAGGCGCCTGTCACAACGCCTGGCTATTTTTTGGTTGCAGCCGTCATTGTTGTTTGGCGGGCTCAGGCCAGCTCAGGTGTATGTGGCTGGCGCCTTAGCTGCTTGAGCCATAGGCGCCGAGCCTAGTTATTGAAATTTTAATTCATTTTCAACCTTAGTGGATACCTACCACTTGCATGGTACTGTGCTTGATGCTTGGGATGCAAAGATGATATTGAGCTAGTTTCTTTTTCTTTTCTTTTTTTAATTTACTTTGGTTAGTTTCTTTTTCAAACTGGTGCTTGTTGATTTGCTTGGGACAGGACAAAGAAGAAGAAGCAGAGTCGGAGCCGAGATCGAGATAGAGACAAAGACAGAGACAGAGATCGAGAGCGAAACCGAGATAGAGACCACAAGCGGAGGCACCGATCCCGCTCTCGATCACATTCCAGGACCCGGGAAAGGAATAAAGGGAAGTCTAGATACAGATCCAGGAGCAGAAGTCAGAGTCCCCCCAAAGACCGGAAGGACCGAGACAAATATAGCGAGAGGAATCTAGACCGATGGCGGGATAAACACGTGGACCGGCCTCCCCCTGAAGAGCCTGCCATTGGGGACATTTACAATGGCAAGGTTACCAGCATCATGCAGTTTGGTTGCTTTGTGCAGCTGGAAGGACTAAGGTAATTTTGGTACTTTTCACACCTCTGATAGGCAGGATTTCTTTTATCACTAGGGATTTACATTCTTCTTTTTTTCTTAGTATAGATGGGGATTTAGTAGGATGCCTATAATCCTAGCACTCTTGGAGGCCAAGGCAAGAAGGTTGCTTGAGCTCAGGAGTTTGATAACAGCCTGAGCCAGACTGAAAGCCTGTCTCTACAAAAAATAGAAAAATTAGCTATGTGTTGTGGTGTATGTCTGTAGTTCCCACTACTCAGAATGCTGAGGCAGGAGGATCACATGAGCCCAGGAGTTTGAGGTTGCAGTGAGCTATGATGATGCCACTGCCCTCTAGCCTGGCTACAAGAGTGAGACTCTGTCTCAAACAAAAAATTAAAATTATCAGTAATAGGTAGGATTTCTTTTATTGCTAGAGGTTTTCACATTCTAAAAAGTTACTATGATTAACGGCACTTTAATCTGCCATATATAGTTCTTAGAAATTGACTTTTCTGGGCTGTTTGGTCTTTCCTCTGCCTTCAGGAAATCTGTCCTTTGCTGGTTATAGCAGCTAGGATTTATCCCCCTCTAAGGTCTTTTCCTTGGGAAGGTAGTAATACTATTTTATTGTTTGACCACTGCCTTGGTACTTCTCTCTTGTGTTTAAGGCCATTTTCATTTCTTTTTAGGTTTTTTGTTAGATGGGGTCTCATGCTGTGCCCTGGGTAGAGGGCCATGGTGTCCTAGCTCACAGCAACCTCGAACTCTTGGGTTCAAGTGATCCCCTTGCCTCAGCCTACATAGTAGCTGGGGCTACAGGTACCCATCACAATGTTCAGCTACTTTTTCTATTTTTAGTAGAGATGGAATCGTGCCTTTGCTCAGGCTGGTCTTGAATTCTTCACCTCAGGCAATTCTTGACTCCGCCTTGGAGTCCCAGAGTGTTAGGATTACTGATCTTTTCAGTAATCGCCTGGCCCATCATTTTTGTTTGTTCAGTTTTAATAAGGACAGAGATTGGGGAAAAGGTATTTTTAGGCTTGTTTCAGATGTGTCTGACTCTCTCTCAGGAAACGCTGGGAAGGCCTTGTGCATATCTCTGAGCTCAGGCGGGAAGGCCGTGTGGCCAATGTGGCTGATGTGGTGAGCAAAGGACAGAGAGTCAAAGTCAAAGTTCTGTCCTTCACTGGAACCAAGACCAGCCTGAGCATGAAGGTAGGTGACATGTTCAGCCTATTTCCATATCTGATGGCTGAGGGAACATAGAGGGCAGCAAGTGAGTTAGCTTCCTTGCTTTTGTGGCTTAGGATGTGGATCAAGAGACTGGAGAAGATTTAAACCCAAATCGACGACGAAATCTTGTTGGGGAGACCAATGAGGAGACCTCGATGCGGAATCCAGACAGACCCACTCACCTCTCCCTTGTCAGTGCCCCTGAAGTAGAGGATGACTCACTGGAACGCAAGCGCCTCACCCGCATCTCTGATCCAGAGAAGTGGGAGATCAAACAGGTTGGGGCCATTAGTCTTCATGGTTACATGGTCATTCAGCATGTAGCATGGTGGTTAGGAGTGTGGGCCCTGCAGCACAATGGGCTGGGGTGACTTCTGGCCACTTAGCCAAGTTATTCTACCTCTTTGTACCCCAGTGTCCTCCTCTGTAAAACAGGGCCTGTGGTGGTGGTATGGGGATTGAATGAGATGATAGAGATGAAAATCTTAGGTTAGTGCAATTGTGAAGGATTACATATTTATATAATAAGAATGTACCTAAGAGCTATGGAAACAAGGGAAGGAGAAGGTACTTCTTTCTGGGAATGACAGCTTTAAGCCTGTGCTTTTCAGCACCATGTTTTAGAACTCTTCAGGGATGGGAGTTTTGTACCCAGGAGTTCCACAAAAACCACATTGCCAAACAAGTCAAATTTACAGCAGAGTTCTTTTATTGAAGAGCCAGCTGGTGGGGTGGTGCCTGTGGCTCAGTGGGTAGGGTGCTGGCCCCATATGCCAAGTGTGGCGGGTTTGAACCCAGCCCTGGCCAAACTGCAACAAAAAAAAAAAAAAAAAAAAAAAAGAGGGCGGCGCCTGTGGCTCAGTGAGTAGGGCGCCGGCCCCATATGCCGAGGGTGGCGGGTTCAAACCCAGCCCCGGCCAAACTGCAACCAAAAAATAGCCGGGCGTTGTGGCGGGCGCCTGTAGTCCCAGCTGCTCGGGAGGCTGAGGCAAGAGAATCGCGTAAGCCCAGGAGTTGGAGGTTGCTGTGAGCCGTGTGACGCCACGGCACTCTACCCAAGGGCGGTACAGTGAGACTCTGTCTCTACAAAAAAAAAAAAAAAAAAGAAGAGCCAGCTGGCAACTGCCTCAGTGTCCCAACATGGGGTTTCTGAGTGCAGCCCCAAGTGTTTAAGGAGTCAGATTTTTAAGATTTGGTCTGCGTCCTGGTTGGCACACAGGCTGTCCAGGTGCATTTGGGAGGAAGGAGGGGTAGCAAGTAAGCATTGTACAGAAGCAGAATTTTGCGGTTAGTTAGCTATACATCATATATCTTTGTTTTAATATTTTCCCATACATTTTAGTTCCAGTATTTTTTCTCCATACATCTTTGTCTCAGTATTCTCTCCACCCGCCAATGTTTAAAGGTCAGTCTGGGGATAGTCCAGACCAGGAGTTAGTCAAGCAAGAAGTTAGTGAGTACTTACACATCTGTCTTGAGAGTGAACCAGACTTACTCCATTTTGTTGAGGGTTTGCAGCCCAGGCATTTGTCAGGAGTTAAACTGGTATTTTTCTACTTTAGCCTAGACCTAATAGGAGTATGACATTTGAGGTCCTGATGCCCTAAGTCAGAGAAGGAAAAAATCTCTGGTTTTGTTTGTAAAGCCTCTGAAATTAATTAATTCCTAAAAAAGAAGAGTTTTGATGCTAGTGGATTATAAATACTGCCTTCTGTTTTTTTTTTTTTTTTTTTTTTTTATTGTTGGGGATTCATTGAGGGTACAATAAGCCAGTTACACTGATTGCAATTGTTAGGTAAAGTCCCTCTTGCAATCATGTCTTGCCCCCATAAAGTGTGACACACACTAAGGCCCCACCCTCCTCCCTCCATCCCTCTTTCTGCTTCCCCCCCATAACCTTAATTGTCATTAATTGTCCTCATCATAGGATTCATGCTTCTCCATTTTTGTGATGCTTTACTAAGAATAATGTCTTCCACGTCCATCCAGGTTAATACGAAAGATGTAAAGTCTCCATTTTTTTTAATGGCTGAATAGTATTCCATGGTATACATATACCACAGCTTGTTAATCCATTCCTGGGTTGGTGGGCATTTAGGCTGTTTCCACATTTTGGCAATGGTAAATTGAGCTGCAATAAACAGTCTAGTACAAGTGTCCTTATGATAAAAGGATTTTTTTCCTTCTGGGTAGATGCCCCAGTAATGGGATTGCAGGATGGAATGGGAGGTCTAGGTTGAGTGCTTTGAGGTTTCTCCATACTTCCTTCCAGAAAGGTTGTACTAGTTTGCAGTCCCACCAGCAGTGTAAAAGTGTTCCCTTCTCTCCACATCCACGCCAGCATCTGCAGTTTTGAGATTTTGTGATGTGGGCCATTCTCACTGGGGTTAGATGATATCTCAGGGTTGTTTTGATTTGCATTTCTCTAATATATAGAGATGATGAACATTTTTCATGTGTTTGTTAGCCATTCGTCTGTCGTCTTTAGAGAAAGTTCTATTCATGTCTCTTGCCCATTGATATAAGGGATTGTTGGCTTTTTTCATGTGGATTAATTTGAGTTCTGTATAGATCCTGGTTATCAAGCTTTTGTCTGACTGAAAATATGCAAATATCCTTTCCCATTGTGTAGGTTGTCTCTTTGCTTTGGTTATTGTCTCCTTAGCTGTACAGAAGCTTTTCAGTTTAATGAAGTCCCATTTGTTTATTTTTGTTGTTGTTGCAATTGCAATGGCAGTCTTCTTCATGAAGTCTTCCCCCAGGCCAATATCTTCCAGTGTTTTTCCTATGCTTTCTTGGAGGATTTTTATTGTTTCATGCCTTAAGTTTAAGTCCTTTATCCATCTTGAATCAATTTTTGTGAGTGGGGAAAGGTGTGGGTCCAGTTTCAGTCTTTTACATGTAGACATCCAGTTCTCCCAACACCATTTATTGAATAGGGAGTCTTTCCCCCAAGGTAAGTTCTTGTTTGGTTTATCAAAGATTAGGTGGTTGTAAGATGTTAGTTTCATTTCTTGGTGTTCAATTCGATTCCAAGTGTCTATGTCTCTGTTTTTGTGCCAGTACCATGCTGTCTTGAGCACTATGGCTTTGTAGTACAGACTAAAATCTGGTATGCTGATGCCCCCAGCTTTATTTTTGTTACTAAGAACTGCCTTAGCTATACGGGTTTTTTTCCGGTTCCATACAAAACGCAGAATCATTTTTTCCAAATCTTGAAAGTACGATGTAGGTACTTTGATAGGAATGCCTTCTGTTTTTTGGCTAGATGATTGCTGCCAATGTCCTTTCCAAAGAAGAATTTCCAGACTTTGATGAAGAGACTGGCATTCTCCCCAAGGTGGATGATGAAGAAGGTAAGTAGCCACTTGGATTGAGCAGGATAATGGATCAGAAGAATAACTGGCCAGTTGAGCCAGTGGACTGGGTACTCTGTAGTTTAATTCAGTGGTTCTTTTTTCTTTTTTTTTTTTTTTTTTTTTTTTTGTAGAGACAGAGTCTCACTGTACCACCCTCGGGTAGAGTGCCGTGGCTTCACATGGCTCACAGCAACCTCTAACTCTTGGGCTTACCCGATTCTCTTGCCTCAGCCTCCCGAGTAGCTGGGACTACAGGCGCCCGCCACAACGCCCGGCTATTTTTTTGTTGCAGTTTGGCCGGGGCTGGGTTTGAACCCTCCACCCTCGGCATATGGGGCCAGTGCCCTACTCACTGAGCCATAGGCGCTGCCCCGGTTCTTTTTTCTTTTTGAGACAGAGTCTCACTCTGTCATCCTGAGTAGAGTGCTGTGGTGTCACAGCTTACAGTAACCTCAGAATCTTGGGCCTCAGCCTCCCAAGTAGCTGGGACCACAGGCGCCCGCCACAACGCACAGCTATTTTTTTGTTGTAGTTGTTATTATTGTTTGGCAGGCCTGAGCCGGGTTCAAACCCGCCAGCCCCAGTGTATGTGGCTGGCACCCTAGCTGCTGAGCTGTAAGCACCTAGCCAATCCAGTGGTTCTTAATCATTTATTCTCTGGTTCTTAGGAGTCATCTCTAAGACTAAGTCATCTCACTCACCCTGGGTAGAGTGCTGTGATGTCATCATAGCTCACAGCAACTTCAAACTCTTGGGCTCAAGTAATCCTCTTGCCTCAGCCACCCAGGTAGCTGGGACTACAGGCATCAGTCACAAGCCCAGCTAGTTTTTCTATTTTTAGTAGAGACAGGGTCTCACTCTTGCTCAGGTTGGTTTGGAACTTGTAAGCTCTAGCATCCTCCACCCTCGGCCTCCCAGAGTACTAAGATTACAGGTATGAGCTACCACAGCTAGCTGTACTAGGAGTTATCTCTTGAAGAATAGGGTCTTTCCATGATGGAAGAAAGAAGTTTGTTTTTCTGATAAGCATTTATATGTTATAGTTGTCGCTTATAATAAATTTTCTTTTCTTTTCATTTTTTTTTTTTTTTGAGACAGAATCTCACTTTGTCACCCCGGGTAGAGTGCTGTGGCATCATAGTTCCCAGCAACCTCAAACTCTTGGGCTTGAGCAATCCTCTTGTCTCAGCCTCCTGAGTAGCCAGAACTATAGGTGCCCACCAAAAAGCCTCTATTTTTAGTAGAGATGGGGGTTTCGCTTTTGCTCAGGCTGGTCTTGAACTCCTAAGCTCAGGTGATTCACCTGCCTTAGCCTCCCAGAGTGCTAGGATTACAGGCGTGAGCTACCATGGCTGCCTTGTAATTATTATTATTATTTTTTTTTTTTTTTTTTTGGCTGGGGCTAGGTTTGAACCTGCCACCTCCGGCATATGGGACCAACGCCCTACTCCTTGAGCCACAGGCGCCACCCATTTTTTTTTTTTTTTTGTGATTTTTTGGCCGGGGCTGGGTTTGAACCCGCCACCTCCGGCATTATTTATTTATTATTTTTGAGACAGAGTCTCACTATGTCACCCTCAGTTGAGTATAGTGGTGTCATAGCTCATAGCAACCTCAAACTCTTTGGGCTTTAAGTGATTCTCTTGCCTCAGCCTCCAAGTAGCTGGGACTAGAGGCACCCGCCACAACGCCTGGCTATTTTTTGTTTCAGTTGTCATTGTTTAGCAGGCCTGGGCTGGGTTTGAACCTACCAGCCTTGGTGTATGTGGCTGGCGCCGTAACCACTGTGCTACGGGTGCCGAGCCAGCCTTATAATAAATTTTTAAGATATAAGGCCAGACATGGTATCTCATGCCCATAATACAAGCACTTTGGGAGGCTGAGATGGAAGGACTGCTTGAGGCTAGGAGTTCAAGACCAACTTGGACAACATAGCTGAACCCCTTCTCTATACATTAAAAAATTAGCCAAGAATAGTAAATATATGCCTGTAGTCTCAGCTATCCAGCTACTCAAGAGGCTGAGACAGGAGGATTGCGTGATTCCAGGAGACGGAGGCTGTAGTGAGCTATGATTGGACTCCAGCCTGGGTGTCAGAGCAAGACTTTGTCTCTTAAAAAAAAAAAATCTTTTTTCAGGATATAAAAAACTTATCATTGTATTTTTGGGAATAAATTGTAAATTCCTATAGTTTGGTAATAATTGTTCTGAAAACTTTGGATTCATCTAGTTACCTTTGAGTTGTCCTGCAAACCACTTTTTTTGTTGTAGTTGTTATCGTTGTTTTTAGCAGGTCTGGGCCAGGTTGGAACCTGCCAGCCCCGGTGCATGTGGCCGGTGCCCTAACCACTGAACTATGGGCACTGAGCCCTGGCTATTTTTAGAGATGGGGTCTCACTCTTACTCAGGCTGGTCTCAACTCATGAGCTCAAGCAATCCACTCACTTTGGCCTCCCAGAGTGCTAGGATTACAGGCATGAGCCACTGCGCCTGGCCTGCCCAACTAATTTTTTTATTCAATTAATTAATTAATTTTTTGTTTGTTTTTTACAGACTCAAGATTTCAAATTCATGGTGCTTCATTTTCTTTTTTTTTTGAGACAGAGTCTCATTATGTCACCCTTGGTAGAGTGCTGTGGTTTCACAGCTCACAGCAACCTTGAACTCTTGGGCTTATGTGATCCTCTTGCCTTAGCCTCCCAAGTAGCTGGGACTACAAGTGCCTGCTACAACGCTCAGCTATGTTTTTTTTTTTTTTTGGTTGTTCCCTGGCTGGGTCCGAACTCGCCAGCCTTGTGGCCAGCGCCGTAACTACTTTGCTACGGGTGCTGAGCCCTAACTAATTTTTTGAAAAAACTTTGCTAGTCTTTTATGGGTTCAGAATTATTCCACAGTAAAATTGGATGGCAAATGCCTTAGTACCATTTAGAGTATCAGAACAGCATTTTTCCACATGTTCAACTTCTTTTGAAAGTAACTCCTGTCAGTTCTTGGGCTGGAGCACAAATGCTAGTCTAGAAATGGCTGGGGCGGGAGTGGGAGGTGGTGGCACAGTCACTTGGGTTAGAATTTTACTTGCATTGCTTTCCTTTTGACCGTGGAAGCTATTTTTGATAAAGATTGCTGGTGCCCATGGAAATTGTTTAGTGAAAATGGCTATTTCACCTGTGGCTCAGTGAGTAGGGAGCCAGCCCCATATACCGAGGGTGGTAGGTTCAAACCCGGTCCTGGCCAAACCGCAACAAAAAAAAAAAAAGAAAATGGCTATTTCTTTTCTTTGTTTATGTGTAATTCTTCTTTGTGGGGAACTGTTAGATGAGGACCTGGAGATCGAACTGGTTGAGGAAGAGCCTCCATTCCTGAGAGGGCACACCAAGCAAAGCATGGACATGAGCCCCATTAAAATTGTTAAGGTAAGAAGTGCTGGGACTTTAACCTGGAAATGTCAAGTGGACTTTTTCCCCTAAAATGATAGGTCCAGTTATTAGGTCTTTGTAAGCAGAACTCAGGCTACAGAAAGTAATATTGTCTTTTAACCAGGGTCTAGAATTTTTTTTTTTTTTTTTTTTTGCGACAGTTTTACTTTGCTACCCTGGGTAAAGTGCTGTGTGGTGTCACAGTTCAGAGCAACCTCAAACTCTTGGGCTCAAGCAATTCTCTTGCCTCAGCCTTCCAAGTAGCTAAAAAAAATGCCCGCTATTTTTTTTAGAGACAAGGTCTTGCTGTTGCTGAGGCTGGTCTTGAGCTCCTAAGCTTAGGCAATCCTCCTGCCTTGGCCTCTCAAGAGTGCTAGGATTATAGGTGTGAGCCACTGCACCTGGCTGAGGGTCTAGAATATTTTTATTGGCTTTGTTTGTTTGTTGCTTTTGGTTTTTTAATTCTTTTGTGCTCATTTATTTATTTTTTATTTATTTTTATTTTTGAGACGGAATCTCAAGCTGTCGCTCTAGGTAGAGTGCCGTAGCTTCACAGCTTACAGCAGCCTCAAACTCTTGGGCTTAAGCAATCTTCTTGCCTCAGCCTCCCAAGTAGCTGGGACTACAGGCGCCCACCACAACACCCAGTTATTTTTTATTTTTGGTTATAGTTATCGTTGTTTGGCCGGCCCAAGCTGGATTCGATCGAATCTGCCAGCTCCAGTGTATGTGGCTGGTGCCTTAGCCACTTGAGCTACAGGCACTGAGCGTTTTGTGCTCATTTAGTGTGTTTTGGGAGGAAGCAGAGATAAATAAAAGTGCTTCATATACCTACCATCATTGCCTGTGCCCTGGTTCCTTAGGGCTTGAATCATTGTCTTATAGAATTCAAAGGCAATTTTGAAGGTTTTACTTGCACAGTTGGGGCTGGCTCCTTTAGAAGGCAGGTAGTACTGGGTGTTGTGGAGGGTAGAGCAGACTTTCTGGTTTCTAAACCAGAAACCATGAGATACTTATACCATTTTAGGTATAGAAGGATTATCTTTAGGTCTTCCAGTCCAGCTACCCATATAATACTTATAATCTACCCACGTAATTCTTTTTTTAAAAAAATTTCATGTTAATGTGAGGGTACAAATTAGGTTACAATGTTTGCACCCATGTAATTCTTCTGCAGTGTTCTTCCCATGTGGTCGCTTCATAGCTGCATGACGTTGTTAATGACAGGGAATTCCCTAACACTTGAGAAGAGACATTGCGTCCATCTTTATTTATTTATGTATCTGTTAGATTCTGTTATTTTTATTTTATTTCAAAACATTAAAGGGTTTTAAGTGTTTTTATTTCATGGATGAATCAAATAATGACATTATAAGTCAGGGCTTATAGCGCGCCAGTCACCAGAATAGTGTACATTGTACCCAATAGATATGTTTTTCTTCCATCTTTATATTTTATTTATGTATTTATTTTGAGACAGAGTCTCATTCTGTTGTCTGAGGCTACAGTGCCATTGCTTCAGCCTAGCTCACAGTAACTCCTGAGCAAGCTATCCTGCCTCAGCCTCCCAAGTAGCTGTGACTATAGGTGCCTGCCATAATGCCCAGCTAATTTTTTCTGTTTTTAGTAGAGACAAAGTCTTATTCTTGGTTAGGCTGGTTTTGAACTCCTGAGTTCAAAGGATCCTCCTGCCTTGGCCTCCCAGAGTGCTGGGATTATAGGCATGAGCCTCTGTGCCTAGCCCCTTCCATCTTTAAAGCTGGAGCTGAAATCTGTTTCACTGAAGTATTTACATTGGCTTTATTTTTTGAGATAGAGTTTCACTATGTTGCTCTTGGTAAAGTGCTGTAGTATCACAGCTTTCAGCAACCTCAAACTCTTGGGCTTAAGCTGGGACCACCTGTGCCCGCTACAATGCCTGGCTATTTTTTGGTTGCAGTTGTCATTGTTGATTTTAGCTGGCCTGGGCTTAGTTCAAACCCACCAGTCTCAGTGTACGTGGCTGGCACTCTACCTGCTGAGCTACGGGCACCACTGGTCTTAATTTTAATTCTTAGGATCATATAGAAGAATTCTTGTTTTTTTTTTGAGACAGAGTCTCACTTTGTCAACCTCGGTAGAATGCCGTGACATCACAGCTCACAGCAACCTTAAACTCTTGGACTTAAGTGATTCTCTTGCTTCAGCCTCCCAAGTAGCTGGGACTACAGGCGCCTGCCGCAGCGCCCAGCTATTTTTTGGTTGTAGTTGTCACTGTTGTTTGGCAGGCCCAGGCTGGAGTTGAACCCGCCAGCTCTGGTGTATGTGGCTGGCGCCCTAGCCGCCGAGTTATAGGTGCCTTTTCTTATGTCCCTCATGCAATTAAAGGTGGCATAATTTCTGCCTTTCTTGGGGTTCTCATCTTCAAACTAAGCATCCCAATTCTTTCAGTAATTTATCATTATCGAACGGTGCCTGTGGTTCAGTGAGTAGGGTGCCAGCCCCATATACTGAGGGTAGCGGGTTCAAACCGAGCCCTGGCCAAACTGCACAAAAAATAGACTGAGGCAAGAGAATTGCCTAAGCCCAAGCGCTGGAGGTTGCTGTGAGCTGTGATGCCATGGCACTCTACCGAGGGTGACAAAGTGACACTCTGTCTCTAAAAAAAGAAAGAATAATAATTTATCATTATCCTCATTTATTTTATTTGTATATGCTATAGTTTATCCATGTCTTTCATATAATCTGGTACATTGATAGGAACTTCATTCTAGGCACTGTCTCATATTTTAGATTACTGTGGCATAACATATATATGTGTATATATATAAAATTTCCTGAATATTTAATGCATGTTGCTTTTTCCTCTGTTGCACTAGAACCCAGATGGCTCCCTCTCCCAAGCAGCGATGATGCAGAGTGCCTTGGCCAAAGAAAGACGGGAGCTCAAGCAGGCACAGCGGGAAGCTGAGATGGATTCTATTCCCATGGGACTCAACAAACACTGGGTCGATCCTCTACCTGATGGTAAGATCTTTGGAAGCGGGTGTGAACCTTTTTAAAAAAATTGAGCCTTCTAGTACACAGGAGGGGCTCCACCAATACACACTGAAAATTTAAGCTTGGTTTTTCACTTTAGTTAGAACATATTTTTTTTTAAACATGTTTAAAACCAAAAATGTTTTAATAACCTTGGTCCCATGGTCAAATCATTAGACTGGCTGAGTTTCTCTTCTGAACCACTTAGAAGATTTTATTCTAAGGCACAATGGCTCATGCTTGTAGTCCCAGCTAATTGAGGGGCTGAGGTGGGAGGACCCCTAGAGTTTAGGAGTTCAAGGCTTTAGTGAGCTATGATTGTGCCAGTGCACTCCAGCCTGGGTGACAGAGTGAGACACTCCATCTTTTAAAAGAAAAATATTGTTTTGGGCGGCGCCTGTGGCTCAGTCAGTAAGGCGCCGGCCCCATATACCGAGGGTGGCGGGTTCAAACCCGGCCCCGGCTGAACTGCAACCAAAAAATAGCTGGGCGTTGTGGCGGGCGCCTGTAGTCCCAGCTACTCGGGAGGCTGAGGCAAGAGAATCGCTTCAGCCCAGGAGTTGGAGGTTGCTGTGAGCTGTGTGATGCCATGGCACTCTACCCAGGGCGATAAAGTGAGACTCTGTCTCTACAAAAAAAAAAAAAAGAAAAATATTGTTTTTTTAAGTCTAAAGATGATATGTCTTTGAAATTCTCCTTTTCATATAATTCTTGGTGTATTAAATATTAACTACTAGATGTAGTCATAACAAATACTTTCTAATCTGTTTCACAACTGTAGATATAAATGTGAACAAAATAAAACAAACAAACAAAACCAAATGTGAACTAAATAGACATAATCTCTGCTCTTATAAAGCTTACAGGACATTAATCCTGTAAGGATTATGTAGAAGATGGACATTAATCAAATAATTACCAACCAATTAAATTATGGTCAATGCTCTGTGAAGAAGTACAGGTAGTGTAATTGTGATGGGTCACTTCCCTGGTGCAGTTGAGACCCAAAGGATAACTGAGACTCAAGTCTATGATGGGAGGATGGATGGGGGTGTTGGGGAGTGTGTTTCAGGCTCAGGAATAGTTTGTGTTGAGGCTGTGGTGTGGGGAAAATGGACCTAAAAGGAGGCTTATGTGGCTGGAATTCAGAGAGCCATGGGCAGAGTGATGGGAAATGAGGCAGAGTGATGGGAAATGAGGATCTGAAATGAGGCCAAGCCTCTGTAGACTGCATTTGGAATCTGGACTTGATTCTGAATGCACTGGGAAATGTTGAAAATTTCTAAGCTGGGGAATAGCATGATGAGAGTTGCATTTCCAAAAGATAATTCAGGGTGCCCTGCAGAATAAGTTGTATGGTGCAAGAGTGGACCTTTGAGTTGATTTAGGAGGTTTTTATTTAGTTTAGAGAGAGGGCGGTAGCACTAACATGGAGGTAGCAAAAAGAAGGGATACATTGGGCTGCGCCTGTGGCTCAAAGGAGTAGGGCACCAGCTCCATATACCAGAGGTGGTGGGTTCAAACCCGGCCCAGGCCAAAAACTGCAAAAAAAAAAAAAAAGAAGGGATATATTGAGAAATATGGTTTGTTGACTGTAGTGGGCAGGGGAGTGGGAGCTGTCAAAGATGACTTCTTGCTTTCTGGTGTGAGCACCAGGGTGAGTAATGGGAATACTGAAGGAGAAATGTATTTGTGGGGAAAGATTGCAAATTTAGTTCCGGACTCGTACCTTGGGTAATTGGAGAACATCTTACTTGAGGTGTCAAGTATGTAGTTGAGTATAAGGGCTCAGAAGAGAAGTCTGGGCTGGAGACAGAGTTTTAGGAATTATGATAGTTTGGATATCAGTTTGGCTGTATGTAACAAAGGCTCAGAATATTAGATTAACAGGAGAAGGTTGGAAATATTCGTTGATTGCTTAAAAATATAAATCTCCATTTATTCAGAATTAGCCCCATTCCCTTCCCTCCTTTCTTTTTTCTTGAGACAGAGTCTCACTCTATTGCTTCAAGCTAGAGTATGTTGGTGTCAGCCTAGCTCATTGCAGCCTCAGACTCCTGGTTCAAGTGATCCTCTTGCCTCAGTCTCCTGAGTAGCTGGGACTGCAGGCACCTGCCATAATGCCCAGCTAATTTTTCTTTTTTTCACTCTTGCTCAGGCTGCTCTTGAACTCCTGAGCTCAAGCAGTCCTCACACCTTGGCCTCCCAGAGTGCTAGGATTATAGGTATGAGCCAGTGTGCCTGGCCCCCTTCCTTCCTTTTATTGTTTTTTTTTTTTCCATCTAAATTTTTTTTTTTTTTTTTTTTTTTTTTGCAGTTTTTGCCCGGGGCTGGGCTTGAACCTGCCACCTCTGGCATATGGGGCCAGTGTCCTATCCCTTTGAGCCATAGGCACCGTCCTTCCATCTAAATTTTCTATATCTCTTTTTTTTTTTTTTTTTTTTGGAGATAGAGTCTCACTTGGTTAGCCTTTTTTAGCTCATAGCAACCTCAAACTCCTGGGCTCAAATGATCCTCTTGCCTCAGTTTCCCAAGTAGCTGGGAATATAGGAACTGGCCACAACACCTGGCTGTTTTTTAGAGACGGGGTCTTGCTCTGGCTCAGGCTGGTCTTGAACCTGTAAGCTCAGGCAGTCCACCTACCTCAGCCTCCCAAGTGCTGGGATTATAGATGTGAACCACCGCAACCGGCCTGTATCTCATTTTTTTACAGAATATTTATTAAATTTTTTTTTAGAGACAGAGTCTCACTTTATGGCCCTTGGTAGAGTGCCATGGCATCACACAGCTCACAGCAACCTCCAACTCCTGGGCTTAAGCGATTCTCTTGCCTCAGCCTCCCGAGTAGCTGGGACTACAGGCGCCCACCACAACGCCTGGCTATTTTTTGGTTGCAGTTTGGCCGGGGCTGGGTTTGAACCCGCCACCCTCGGTATATGGGGCTGGCGCCCTACCAACTGAGCCACAGGCGCCGCCTATTTATTTATTTTTAATATGCCACAATTTTTATTGCAACATGGCCTTTTCTGTGAGGGTAGGGAGTTTGATTTCAAAACAATGTTCCATTTAAGGCTCTTTTATACAGAAACTGCCATCATGACTGATATTCAAAATATCTTTAGTGTTGTGGGATTCACATGGTAAACATAAAACTCCTACACTTATTCAGTAGTGTACATTCAACAGAAAACAAAAAGGCATTGATAAACAGCTATTTCTTTTAAGATTTGCAGGTAACAGGAATGAACACTGAGGTACTAAGATAAATTGATGACACAGTTAACAAAACTTAATTGGCATTCCTTTTGGGAGATTAAACTTGTTGCAAAAAAGTGCTTTTAATGCATAGTGTTATATTCGTGCTGCCATGTCACAAAAAATAGGCTTGCCAAGGCAGGTGTATGAACCCTTGAGCCTCACAGATTGCAATCAAGTGCAACTTTAAATAATACTGAAAAAAGAGGCGGCTCCTGTGGCTCAGTGAGTAGGGCGCCGGCCCCATATGCCGAGGGTGGCGGGTTCAGGCCCAGCCCCGGCCAAACTGCAACCAAAAAATAGCCGGGCGTTGTGGCGGGCGCCTGTAGTCCCAGCTGCTCGGGAGGCTGAGGCAAGAGAATCGCGTAAGCCCAAGAGTTAAGAGGTTGCTGTGAGCCGTGTGCTGCCACGGCACTCTGCCCGAGGGCGGTACAGTGAGACTCTGTCTCTACAAAAAAAAAAAAAATAATAATAATAATACTGAAAAAAGTTTACCAGAGGGCGGTACAGTGAGACTCTGTCTCTACAAAAAAAAAAAAAAAAATAATACTGAAAAAAGTTTACCATCTGACCAGTGGATAACACTTTCAAAGCATTCAATTAGCTTACCCTTAGCTGTATTGTAAGCCATTCACATTGACAAACACATTTATTGTAGTGCTTGCTACAAGGGAGGCATATAACCAGTTGTTTCGGCTAAAATATGACAGGAAGGCGTTCCTTAGGTTCTATACAAAAGTAACATTTTAAACAGTCTAATGGCAATCACTGATAGGCTGTTTAAATAAATAACTCCTTCATTCATTGTGTTGGAAAGGCCCAGTGGAAAGGGGACTAAAACACAAAAAATAAAACAAAAATACAAGACCTAATACTATTCCAAGACCGAGCAGGATATATGGAAGCTCCTTAAGATCCAGATGGCACTTGACTGTCATTTTATAATGGTTTTCCTTCAAGTGAAACTACTACATTGCCTCCCAATTTCCCCCCAAGTGTCAAATGGTCCTTAATATCATCCAAGCCATTTACTTGCCACTCATGTTTAATACCTGTAAATTTCTTTTTAATGGCATCTTTAGAGATAGCATAAATCATCTTGCTTTTTATTTTATTTTATTTTTTTTGTAGAGACAGAGTCTCACTTTATGGCCCTTGGTAGAGTGCCATGGCATCACACAGCTCACAGCAACCTCCAAGTCCTGGGCTTAAGCGATTCTCTTGCCTCAGCCTCCCGAGTAGCTGGGACTACAGGCGCCCGCCACAACGCCCGGCTATTGGTTGCAGTTCAGCCGGGGCTCGGTTTGAACCTGCCACCCTCGGTATATGGGGCCGGTGCCTTACTGACTGAGCCACAGGCGCCGCCCTCATCTTGCTTTTTGGTGCACTTTTAGGAGCCCAGAAAATAGATACTAGGTCTTTCTTAGACTCTTTTGTTTCGTATGTGGCATCGCACAAAGCGTATCGGCAATCATTCAGAGGTAGCAACTTCACAAAAGATGTATAGGGGTCCTCTATAGTATCACCAATGTCACCCACCAAGATCTGCTTTGCTTCCTCTACAATTATTTGTCTTTTGTCATCACTTAAACAGAAGAGAACTGCTTTCTTTCTTTTTTTGATCTCCTCTTGTGTAGAAGATTTACTTACTTTCATATCATTAAAAACTTTGGTGACTTCATCATTCACTGTAACTCCAGAAGCCAATTTTAGAGTGCGTGTGTTAAGTAAAATAAGGAAGCCAAGGGCAAATGTGGCACACGTAGGGCTGCACTCTGTGGACCCTCCCGCGCCCCTGGCGCCGGGCCCGACTCCTCCAGACCGCACCAGCGCGGGGGGCCCCTATTTATTTATTTATTTGTTGCCCCACAGTAGAGTGCAGTGATGTCATAGCTCACAGCAACCTCAAACTCTTAAGCTCAAGCGATTCTCTTGCCTCAGCCTCCCAAGTAGCTGGGACTACAGACACACGCTACAATGCCTTGTTTTTTTTTAGAGGCAGGGTTTTGCTGTAGCTCAGACTGATCTTGAACTGGTGAGCTCAGGCAGTCCACCCACCCTGGCCTCCCAGAAGAGGTGTGAACCATTGCACCCACCCACATTTTTCATTTTAGAAGTCATTTATTGTAAAGGGAATTCTTTTGTCTGATGACAAACAGCAGCCATAGTGATTACTCTGGACCTCCAGAAATTGAATATATCCTTCCCTTGTTTCAGTGAAAGGTTCCCCATGACCCTCCTTGGTCTCTGCCAAAGGTCACTTATTTGGTTACTTAAGTACTGTTTTGTAGCTGTCTTTTATCATCAAATTTGTAAAATATTTGCTATTCTAGGGAACCACTAACATTCTGTTTATTTTTTTGTTTCTCTCTCAAGCCACAATACCAGGGTTAACCTTGAAAATGTTAAGCTAAGTGAAAGAAGCCAGACATGTATGAAATATCCAAAATAGGTAAACCCCTAGAGATAGAAAGTAGGTTAGTGGTTGCCAGGGGAAGGGAAAAGAGAAGAATTGGGAGTGGTTGCTAATGCACATGAGATTTCTTTTGGGGATGATGAAAATGTTCTAAAATTACATAGTGGTGATGGTTGCACAACTTTGTGAATATACAATAAACCACTGAATTGTACATTTGTGGTTTAGGATGACATAGTATGCAAATTGCATTTCAATATAGCAGTTATTTTGAAAAAGAGAAAAAGAATCACAGAGTCAAACAATCAGAATCAGGTCTTCACTTCTCTCAACAACCTTTTTTTTGTTGTTTGTTTGTTTGTTTATACTGAGTCTCACTCTGTCGTCCTGGGTAGAGTGCCATGGCTTCATAGCTCACAGCAACCTCAAACTCTTGGGCTTAAGGGATCCTCTTGCCTCAGTCTCCTGAGTAGCTGGGAATACAGGCACCCTGCTACAATGCCCGGCTATTTTTTTAGAGACAGGGTCTCCCTGTTGCTCAGGCTGGTATCTAACTCCTGAGCTCAAGCAATCCACACACCTCCCAGAGTAACTAAACTTTTTCTATCAGGAAACATCACAAGTATATAGCACCACTTATTATGGTCTCTTTCCCTATTACGCCCCCTGCTGCTCCTTTTCCTTTTTTTTTTTTTTTTTTTTGAGACAGAGCCTCATGCTGTTGCCCTGGGTAGAGAGCTATGGCATCACAGCTCACAGCAACTTCCAACTCCTGGGCTCAAGCAACTCTCCTGTCTCCACCTCCCAAGTAGCTGGGACTACAGGCGCCCACCACAACGCCTGGCTATTTTTTGGTTGCAGCTGTCATTGTTGCTTGGCGAACCCCGGGCTGGATTTGAACCTGCCAGCTCAGGTGTATGTGGCTGGTGCCTTAGCTGCTTGAGCCACAGGCACCGAGCCAGCTGCCCCTTTTCTTAATTTGTTTCTCTGAGTCCACTTGATCAAGGATCAGACTGCATAATTGAAATACTGCATATATGGTGAACACCTGCCATTTTGGTTTTTTCCCTGGTCCATCATGAGTAGTTTGAGGACAATATTAAGTTGCCTGATTTTCTTTCTAGCGGAAGGCAGGCAGATTGCTGCCAATATGAGGGGTATTGGGATGATGCCTAATGACATTCCTGAGTGGAAGAAGCATGCCTTTGGGGGCAACAAAGCTTCTTATGGGAAGAAGACCCAGATGTCAATCATTGAGCAGAGGGAGAGCCTGCCCATCTACAAGCTGAAGGAGCAGCTTGTCCAGGTGAGAGAAGCCCTTTTAGGATGTACTGGGTGAGGCGGGGGCCGTGGGGGTAAGCATGTTTGTTTATTGTTTTAGAGACAGAGTCTCACTTTGTCGCCCTGGGCAGAGTGCCGTGGTGTCAGAGCTCACGGAAACCTCCAGTTCTTGGGCTTAGGCGATTGATTCCCTTGCTTCAGCCTCTTGAGTAGCTGGGACTACAGGCGCCCGCCGCAATGCCTGGCTATTTTTTTGTTGTTGTTGTTGTTGCAGTTTAGCCGGGGCTGAGTTCAAACCCGCAACCCTTGGTATATGGGGCCAGTGCCCTACTCACTGAGCCACAGGCGCCGCCCAGTATGCATGTTTTGTAAAAAAGGGAAACATACTCTGAAGAGGGACATTTAAAAATTGTAATTAGTGGGCTTGGTGCCTGTGGCTCAAGTGGCTAAGGCGCCAGCCACATACACCTGAGCTGGCGGGTTCAAATCCAGCCCGGGCCCACCAAACAACAATGACAGCTGCAACCAAAAAATAGCTGGGCGTTATGGCAGGCACGTATAGCCCCAGGCACTTATAGTGCCACTATTTGGGAGGCTGAGGCAAGAGAATCACTTGAGCCCAAGAGTTGGAGGTTTCTGTGAGCTGTGATGCCATGACACTCTACCCAGGGTGACAGCTTGAGGCTCTTTCTCAAAAAGAAAAAAAAAAGAAAAAGAGGAACAAAAATATATAATGTATAAAATAAAATTATAAAAAAAATTGTAATTAGTGGGACAGGTACGTACCTATTTGAAGTGGTTCTTCCAAAAAGATAAGAAAAAAAACAGAAAAATTTTCCAAAGACTTTAAAAATATATGTGTGTGGGGGCAGCACCTGTGGCTCAAAGGGGTAAGGCGCCGGCCCCATATGCTGGAGGTGGCAGGTTCAAACCCAGCCCTGGCCAAAAACTGCAAAATAAATAAATAAATAATCATTTAAAAATATGTATATATATGTGTGTGTGTGTGTATAGTATACATTAGTCTACACATTTTTCCCCCTGAGGAACCTAGAACATTCCAGGTGGAGAGTATTGTAGTTCATGAACTAACAGCTCTGATCAATAATAAAAAATAGGGCTACTCTACCAATGAACCCAGGTAGGCAAGTACATTGCTTCAGGTACTTGTTTCCTTATTCTGGAAACCTTCCTTGAAGTAACCAAGTTCTCTAGTTGCCAGTGAACCCTTTCAATAATAACATATGTATACAAGCCAGTATAAATATATATGTGCATGCACACCTATTTTATTTATTTTTTAATATTTTAATTTTAATTTTTTGTTTTGATGCAGAGTCTCACTATGTTGTCCTACATGGAGTGCCATGGCGTCACAGCTCACAGCAACCTCAAACTCTGGGCTTAAGTGATTCTCTTGCCTCAGTCTCCCAAGTAGCTGGGACTTTAGGTGCCCGCCACAACGTCCAGTTATTTTTTGTGGCAGTTTGGTCAGGGCCGGGTTTGAACCCGCCACCCTCGGTATATGTGGCTGGCGCCCTACCCACCAAACTACAGGCACCGCCTCTCTTTGTTTTTTGAGACAGGATCTTGCTTGCTTTGTTGCCTGGTCTGGAGTGCAGTGGTGTAATCGTAGCTCACTGAAACCTCAAACTCTTGGGCTCAAATGATTCTCTTGCCTCAGTCTCCTGAGTAGCTGGGATTACAAGCGTGTATTACTATGTCCAGCTAATTGTTTCTATTTTATATAGAGATGGGGTCTTGCTCTTTGCTCAAGCTGGTCTCAAACTCCTGGGCTCAAGCAGTCCTGCCTCTACCTTCCAAAGTGCTAGGATTATAGGCGTGAGCCACTGTGCCCAGCCCCATTACTTTAATTTTAAAAAATTTTTAAATTTATTTTTTATTTTTTGAGATAAGCTCTCAATTTGTCACCCTCTGTAGAATGTCATGGCAGCAACCTCAAAACTCATGGACTCAAGTGATTCTCTTGCCTCAGCCTCCCGAGTAGCTGGGACTACAGGTGCCCACTACAATGCCCAGCAATTTTTTTTCTTTTTTGAAACAAGAGTCTCAAACTGTTGCCCTTGGTAGAATGCCATGGCATCACTGCTCACAGCAACCTCAAACTCTTGGGCTTAAGCGATTCTCTTGCCTCGGCCTCCCAAGTAGCTGGAACTACAGGTACCCACCACAATGCCTGGCTGTTTTTTGCTGTAGTTGTCATTGTTGTTTTAGCTGGCTTGGGCTGGGTTTGAACATGCCAGCCTCAGTGTGTGGCGCTAGTGCCCTACCTACTGAGCCACAGGCGCTGGCTTTTTTACAGATGGGGTCTCATTCCTGCTCAGGCTAGTCTGAACTCCTATGCTCAAGCCATCCACCCACTTCAGCCTCCCAGAGTACTAGGATTACAAGTGTGAGCCACCACTCCCAGCCTACCTGTTAGTTTTTAAAATTTTTGTTTTGTTTTGTTTTTTTTGAGACAGTTTCACTATGTTGCCCTCAGTAAAGTGCTATGGCATCACAGCTCACAGCAACCTCAAACTCTTGGGCTCAAGCTATTCTCTTGCCTCAGCCTCCCTTGTAGCTGGGACTATAGGCACCTGCCACAATGCCCAGCTATTTTTTCAATTCTTTGTTAAGCAGGCTCTGGCTGGGTTCGAACCCACCAGCTCTGGTGCATATGGCTGGCGCCCTAACTGCTGAGGTATGGGTGCGAAGCCTTATTTTTTTTGAGACAGAATCTCACTTTGTCATCCTCTGTAGAGTGCTTTGACATCATAGTTCACAGCAACTTCAAACTCTTAGGCTCAAGTGATTCTCCTGCCTCAGCCTTCCTAGTAGCTGGGATTATAGGCGTGAGCCACCATGACTGGCCCTTGGTTACTTTTTTTTTTTTGCAGTTTTTGGCTGGGACTGGGTTTGAACCCACCACCTCCAGCATATGGGCCAGCACCCTACCCCTTTGAGCCACAGGTGCCACCCTCGTTACTTTTTTTTTAAATGCCATTTTAGTGCTTTGTTTTGTGGATGGACTGTAATTTGTTTAACTAGTCCTATATTAATAGACTTGTAGGTCGATTGCAGTCCTTTGCTGTTATAAACAGTGTAGAAATAAGAAATAAAATAACTTTTAGGGGAAAAGTACTGGAGATTTGTGAGTTGCAGTAGGAAGGAACACTTTTTATGGATCCTTTTAATTTACTGTTGAATTCTTTAGCCAAGTGTTTATATCCCCCCTTTTTAATTTAGTTTAGAATGTAAACATTAATTATTTTATTTCAGAGTAATGCATGGCACATTAATGACCCTATTTATATTCTGTTGTTTTCAGGCTGTCCATGACAATCAGATCTTGATTGTTATTGGAGAGACAGGATCTGGCAAGACAACGCAGATTACCCAGTACCTGGCAGAGGCTGGCTACACTTCCAGGGGCAAGATTGGGTGTACCCAGCCCAGAAGAGTGGCAGCCATGTCGGTGGCCAAAAGAGTATCAGAGGAGTTTGGTTGTTGCTTAGGCCAAGAGGTAAGTAGATAGTGAAGCTGAAAATGCCAGAATAAAAGTATAAAGGCCCACATGTCTTTATTTATAAAATGGAAATACATGTACTACTACTTTTTTTTAGGTTTCTCCTGAGAGAGGGTTCTCATTGTTATGATTGATCTGTTCAGTCAAGTCTACCTTACTATGAGGAAATCATTGTACATCTTGCTCAGATTCAGGTTTTTTTTTTTTTTTTTTTGTTGTTGTTGTTTTTGTTTGAGATAGAGTCTCACTCTGTTGCCCAGGCTAGAGTGCTCTAGCGTCAGCCTAGTTCGCAATATACTCAGACTTCCATGTTACAAGAGGATCTTCCTGCCTCAGCCTTCCATGTAGCTGAGACTACAGGCCTCTCTGCCACAATGCCTGGCTAATTTTTCTATTTTTAGTAGAGATAGGGTCTTGCCCTTGCTCTTGCTCAGGCTGCCTGGTTGGTCTCAAACTCTTTAGCTCAAAGGATCTTCCTGTCTCCCCCCTGTTTTTTTTTTTTTTTGTGGGGGGGGTTGTCCTTGGTTTTTTTTTTTTGTTTGTTTGTTTGAGGCAGAATTTTGCTGTCGTTTCCAGGCTAGAGTGGTTCAGTAGTGTCATCAAACTCCTAGGTTAAATCATCCTCCTGCCTCAGCTTTCCGAGTAGCTGGGACTATATACCAATACCACCACCCTCCCCCTCCAGCTAATTTTTTAATGTTTTGTAGTGATATAAAAAAGGGGTCTTGTTGTGTTGCTCAGGCTAGTCTTGCACTCCTGGTTTCAGGCAATCCTTTCACCTTGGCCTCCCAAAGTGCTAGGATTATAAATGTTAGCCATCATGCCCAGGAAAATTCTTATCATTAAGATTATGAGTAATATTAAAAAATAATAATAATAAAATAAAACAAAAAATGTCACAGAAATTAAAAAAAAAAAAAAGAAAGATTATGAGTAACAGTCTGGGCCAAAACCTTGCCTCTTGATTATGAAAAGCAGATGTTTGTGTCTTAGGTTTTCCATTTTGCTCTGCTTTAGGTGGGCTATACCATTCGATTTGAAGACTGCACTAGCCCTGAAACGGTCATCAAGTACATGACAGACGGGATGTTGCTCAGAGAGTGCCTGATTGACCCTGACCTTACTCAGTATGCCATCATCATGTTAGACGAGGCGCATGAGAGGACAATTCACACTGATGTGCTTTTTGGATTATTGAAAAAGGTAACTAGGCACTCTTCAGTGACCCTTCTGGCTGTTGGAAACTGAATTCTGGGAATTGGATTTGAGTACCTATGCCTTTTCAGGTAGTTCTTTTTAATCAGCCACATTGCATTTCTCTTCAGACAGTTCAGAAACGGCAGGACATGAAGCTGATTGTCACTTCAGCCACCTTGGATGCCGTGAAGTTTTCTCAGTACTTCTATGAAGCTCCCATCTTCACTATCCCAGGTCGAACATATCCAGTGGAAATACTGTACACAAAGGAACCCGAGACAGATTATCTGGATGCCAGCCTGATCACTGTCATGCAGATCCATTTAACAGAGCCACCGGGTAAGGAGAAAGAGCATCTTTTAGGTCAAAGGTCATAATATGGGTATCTTTTTTGCTAATCATTTTAAAAATGTCTTTTAAATACTGCTCTTTCTCTCTGAGTCTCATGCTTGTATATTTGAAATGGTGGTAGTGATGGGCGGCGCCTGTGGCTCCGTGAGTAGGGCGCTGGCCCCATATGCCGAGGGTGGCGGGTTCAAACCCAGCCCCGGCCAAACTGCAACAAAAAAATAGCCGGGTATTGTGGCGGGTGCCTGTAGTCCCAGCTGCTTGGGAGGCTGAGGCAAGAGAATCACGTAAGCCCAAGAGTTAGAGATTGCTGTGAGCCATGTGACGTCATGGCACTCTACCCGAGGGTGGTACAGTGAAACTCTGTCTTTACAAAAAAAGAAAAAGAAATGGTGGTAGTGAAACTATGAATAACTGTGCAGGATTTTTTTTTTTTTTTTTTTCAAGACAGAGTCTCACTTTGTCGCCCTCAGTAGAGTGCCTTGGCATCATAGCTCACAGCAGCCTCAAACTCTTGGGCTTAAGCAATTCTTTTGCCTCAGCCTGCCAAGTAGCTGGGCCTAGAGGCAGTGCCCACCACAACTCCTGGCTTTCTTTTTAGAGACAAGGTTCTGCTCTGGCTCAGGATGGTCTGGAACTCCTGAGCTCAGGCAATCTACCCACTGTGGCCTCTCAGAGTGCTAGGATTACAGATGTGGGCCACTGCACCTGGCCTGTAGGATTTAAATGCAGCTGTTAAGGCTCGGCGCTTGTAGCTCAGCAGCTAGGGCGCCAGCCACATGCAGTGTGGCTGGCGGGTTCGAACCAGGCCCAGGCCTGCCAAACAACAATGACAACTATAACAACAAAAAAATTAGCCGGACATTTTGGTGGGTGCCTGTAGTCCTAGCTACTTGGGAGGCTGAGGCAATAGAATCATTTAAGTCCAGGGGGTTGAAGTTGCTGTGAGCTGTGATGCTACAGCACTCTACTGAGGGTGACATAGTGAGAAACTATCTAAAAATTGATAAATAAGTAAAATAAATGCAGCTGTTCAACATGGATAGATGATAACTTCTGTATAATGTTATGTGAACTGTTGTTTACTTGGAGGTCAGACTATGAATGTGTATTTTCTCTTATTTATAGAGTTTTGTTGATGTCACTGTAGCCTTTTTATAGAACACACTCAGAAAGTGAATTAATGCTCTGTTCTCCTTATAGGTGATATTCTGGTCTTCTTGACTGGTCAGGAAGAGATTGATACAGCTTGTGAGATCCTATATGAAAGAATGAAATCCCTGGGACCTGATGTTCCCGAGTTAATTATTCTCCCAGTGTACTCTGCTCTTCCCAGTGAGATGCAGACCCGAATCTTTGACCCAGCACCACCAGGCAGCAGAAAGGTAACACTAGGCAGAAATGAACCTCCTGGGTGCCCTGAAACCATGTGGTTATGTGTAGCCTGCCTCAGTGGGGATTGCTTAAGATGTATACAGGTTTTGTTTGTCATGTTCAGAGGCTGGTCCAACCTTTTTGTTTAGGGATAAGGGTCTTGAATGTGACCTATGCTCTTCTTCCTCTCCTGCTTCCTTTGACAAATATTTTTTGAACATCTACCAGGGTTTGGTCTCGACACCAGGGCTGCAATATGAGGATAAGCTTCTATCTGCTGTGGGCTATCCGCCAGGTGACAGACCTTCAGCATATGGTTTGAAAGTGCTGCTGCTGTTCTAGATACCCAGGGCAGGCGCTTCCTCTAACTTACTTCCCAGTGTAGTTAGAGGAAGTAAGGGTCTAAACTAGTTCAGAATAACTCACAAAAGGCAGGGGGATGTGCATTCTGAGCAGACAGAACCACTTGTGATGGCCTGAATAAAGGTGAGTGAGCAGAGAGCAATATAGTTCCAGTGGCTAGACCTGACTGTATGTGACTTTGTGTATAAGACAACAGAAAAAAAGACGGATTTTTTTTTAATAACAGCTTTATTGAAATATAATTTCAAGCTATGTAGCAACATCAGTGCCTACTCCACCCTTCAAAGCACTTTTTCTAGGATGAGTTCACTAACTTAATTGTCAGACTTCATGTGGCAATGACTCTAATGACCATTCCAGAAAAAAGAGTTCCAAAATTACTTTGAAAGGTAAAATAGGTGCTAGCATCAGTGCATAGCTTCCCAAAGGGAGTACTTCAAAAGTATGACCCTAGTGGCTTGGTGCCTGTAGCTTAAGCAGCTAAGGTGCCAGCCACATACAACAGGGCTGGCTGGTTTGAATCCAACCCCGACCTGCAAAACAGCAATGACAACTACAACTAAAAAATAGCCGAGTGTTGTGGCAGGCGCCAGTAGTCCCAGCTACTTCGGAGGCTGAGGCAAAAGAATCGCTTAAGCCCAGGAATTTGAGGTTGCTGTGAGCTGTGTGATGCCATGGTACTCTACCCAGGGTGATAGTTTGAGGCTCTGTCTCAAAAGAAACAAAACAAAAGAAAAAGAAAAAGGTATGACCATAGTGATATTCAGTAATGAGATATGTAGCACTTTTTCTAGGATGAGTTCAAAAATTTAATTATCTGTTCTTGTATTTTAATACTTTCTTTTTATTGCCAAATACTATTTGATTGTATGGATGTACTACATTTTGTTTATTCATCAGTTGACAGACACGTGGGTTATTTCCACTTTGGGGCTAGCACGAGTAATGCCGCTATGAACATTTTTTATAAGTTTTTGTGTGGACATATAAATGGACAGGATATGGTGGGTGCCAGGTGGTAGAGAGAAGGGTAAGAGAAAAGTCAGGCGTGACTCCCAGGTTTCTGGCTTGGGCAGCTTGATAAAAGACAGTGCTGAGAAGGGAAATATGGGAGGAGGAACAGATCTGGGGGGAAAGGTGGTAAATTCCTCCTCTGTTCTATTCCTAGTAGTTGGACTTCTTTCTAAGTAGGGTTTTTGTAGCTCTGTGGCAGGTAGAAGCCTTTGAGGGCCAGTAAGATGTTAGCCTGATGAGAGCTATTCACTCCTAGCAGTGATTTTTCTAAGCAATTGTGTTGTATTAGCTGAACCTCTGGGTGGAAGAATAGCACCAAGCTGAGACTAATAATCTTGCGGATCACATAGACTGCTGCACACACATACACCATGAAATTCCTCTGTCACCTTGTGGTTCATTTTACGATTAGGGAAAAAATAATCTCCCTCTTGTTCCACATATACATTTCCACAAAACATGAACAGCCCCCATTTTGTAGACCAGATGTCTCAGTAGGGGAAGGAAATATTTTGCACTGGCACGTGTGATGCCAGAAAATCTCTGCTTTCTCATGGTGCTAGAAAATTAAAATTGTAGTAATCAACATTGGATCTAGAAAATGAGGTATGTAGCTGTTTGCACCAAATGTAATTGGCTTTGATTGGCCTTAGCTTTTCCCTATTCCACGTCTCCTCTCAGGTGCCACCCTGTCTCCAACATAACTTAAGATGAAGGTACCTCCCCTTCTGCCCATTGGAGGCTAAACTGGGATTAATTATCATTTTAACCCTCTAGAGAGGGAGACAGCCACACACTCCTTTGGGAAGATGTTTGAATTCAGAAGACCTCACTCTAGCTGTGTGCTCCTCTCACCTGCAGGTTGTGATTGCCACCAACATTGCAGAGACATCACTGACGATAGATGGCATCTACTATGTTGTGGACCCTGGATTTGTGAAGCAGAAAGTTTATAATTCAAAGACAGGCATTGACCAGCTCGTGGTGACACCTATTTCTCAGGTATGGTGGTTTCTATCAATAACTTTCCTAAAAATCCTGAAAAAATTCTGAGAATTTTTATGATTTTAAAAATTAGTATTTTGAACTTTGTTGTTTTAGAGATGAACTTTTAAGATACTGAGTGCGTCAGTGGGATAAAGAAAATTTTTTTTTTGTTGTTGCAGTTTGGCTGGGGCTGGGTTTGAGGGATAAAGAAAAATTTTATGTTTTTTTTTTTTCTTTTTGAGACAGAGTCTTACTATGTCACCCTCGGTAGAGTGCCGTAGCATCACAGCTAACAACAACCTCAAACTCGCTCGGCTGAGTGTTGTGGCAGGTGCCTGTAGTCCCAGCTACTCGGGAGGCTGAGGCAAGAGAATCACTTAGGCCTAAGCTCTTGGGCTTAGGTGATTCTCTTGCCTCAGCCTCCCGAGTAGCTGAGACTACAGGTGCCCACCACAATGCCCAGCTATTTTCTTGTTGCAGTTTGGCTGGGGCTGGGATTGAACCCACCACCGTCGGTACATGGGTCCGGCACCCCACTCACCGAGCCACAGGCGCCGCCCTATTTATTTATTTTTAAATGAGGTCTGTTCAGGATGGAGTGCAGCAGTGTGATCACAGTTCACTGTAGTAAGAGGTAACTGTGATACTTTATTTGAAAAAAATGAGCCCATAAAACAGCATAAATAGTATAATCCAAGTTTTGTTTAAAAATAAATGGTGTGAATTTCTGCAAAGTGTATGTGAGTGATGTGTGTCTGAGAGTGAAAGTACGTCATCTAAATGTTAGTTGAGGTTATTTCTGAGAGGTGATGCTGGCGATGTGCATTATTTTGTTTGTACTTTTTATGCAGTTTTAATCTTTTACAATGGGTATGTATTATTTTCATGAATCGTAAAAACCATAAGGCTATTTTTATTTTGAAACTCCAGTCATAATAACAGCCAACACTTACAAGGTACTTATCAAGTAGGAGGCACTGTCCTGGATACTTTTACATGCATTGACTCAGTGCTCCCAAATTAATTCTATGTGGTAGGTATTATTATCCTCAGTTCACAGCTAAGAAGCCTGAGGCACAGAGGATTTAAATGACTTACCTAATGTCACAAGCCAGTGGAGTTGGAATTTGAACCTGGTTAGTTTGGCTGCAGCTTACATGCTCTGTGTTCTCAGGCAGTGTATGACACACTGTGATCAAAAAATTAGTTACACATGCCGTCCCTGCTTTGGAGAGAGACATCTGTAGACTGCTCTGGAGTCCTGCCACTGTGTGTGATTGCTGCCTGAATTTGTGTGGTTAGTTGTCCTTTTATACTCCATGCTTTGGTTTGGAGCTGGCATGGTAATTTGTAAATCCTGATACTGTTTGTAATAACAGATGGTTTTGTCAGAAAATGGTCCTTTTCAGATTGCTATTCACTGTTTCCTAGCAACCTATGGGTAAACAACCTTTTTTTTTTTTTTTTTTTTTTTTTTTGAGAGTGTCTCACTGTTATCCTGGTTAGAGTGCTGCGGTGTCATAGTTAACAGTAATCTCAAACTCTTGGGCTCAAGCCTCCTGCCTCAGTCTCCCGAGTAGCTGGGACTACAGGCACCTGCCACAATACCCAGCTAGTTTTTTAGTAGAGACATGGTTTCACTCTTGCTCAGGCTGGTCTCAAACTCCTGAGCTCAGGTGATCAGATTACAGGTGTAAGCCACCATGCCCAGACACTTTCTTTTTTTAGAGACAGAGTCTTCACTTTGTCACCCTTGGTAGAATGTGGTGGCATCACAGCTCACAGCAACTTCCAGCTCTTGGGCTTAGGCAATTCTCTTGCCTCAGTCTCCTGAGTAGCTGGGACTACAGGTGCCTGCCACTCGCCTGGCTATTTTTTTGTTGCAGTTTGGCCGGGGCCAGGTTTGAACCCACCACCCTCCGTATATGGGTCCAGTGCCCTACCGACTGAGCCCCAGGCGCCACCCCAGACACTTTCTTTTTAATTAAAAAAATTAGTTTTCTGGGCAGTGCCTGTGGCTCAAAGGCACCGGCCCCATATGCCAGAGGTGGCGGGTTCAAGCCCAGCCCTGGCCAAAAACTGCAAAAAAAAAAAAAAAAATTTGTGTTCTCCCTCTAATTCTAAGTACAGAAAATGGGAAAAAAACATTTTTTTTTTTTGAGACAGTCTCGAGCTGTTGCCCTGGGTAGAATGCTGTGTCATCATAGCTCACAAGAACTTCCAACTATTGGGCTCAAGTGATCCTCTTGCGTCAATTTTTCTGTTTTTAATAGAGACAGGGGTCTCACTTTTGCTCAGGCAGGCTGGTCTCGAACTCATGAGCTCAAACTATCCACTGGCCTTGGCCTCTCAGAGTGCTAGGATTATAGGCATGTGCCACCATGCCCAGCCAGGAGAAAAGCATTTTAATTATGCATAATCCTATGACCTCTACTGACATTTTGTTGCCATTTCTTTTTTTCAGTCTTTTTTCACTTCCCTGAAGTGTTTCTTTCATGGTTGCAATTTTAGTAGTCAAGTAACTATACAGTTTTGTTCTTTTTTTTTTTTTTTTTTGAGACGGAGTCTGTCTATGTTGCCCTTAAATTCTTGGGCTCAAGAGATCCTCTTGCCTTAGCCTCCCAAGTAGCTGGGATTATAGGTGTGTGTCTCTATACCTGCCTAGTTTTTTTCTATTTTTGGTAGAGATGGGGTCTCTCTCTTGCTCAGGCAGGTCTTGAACTCCTGAGCTCAAGAGATCCCCCTGCCTTTGCCTCCCAGTGTGCTAGCATCACCCACGTGAGCTACCTCACCCAGCCTACTATGCAGTTTTGTATACAGTAGAATCGCCATAGTCGATCACCTTCCTACATTGACCACTTTCTTAAGTTGACCTAATTTTCATAGACCAGACTTGCACCACATATACTCTGTGGAGTTTCCTTATGTTGACCTCCTCTCTATGCTGACCAGTTTGTTACAGTTGCTTGTGTGGTCAACTTTCAGAGTTTTGCTGTATTTTTTAAATGTTTTATTTTCCTGACTATTAAAATAATACATGTTCTACATTTGTTAATGTCTAAAGAAAATAAAACTCATCTGCAAGCCTGCCATCAAAGTTAGCCACTGTTAGTATTTTAGGGTATTTCCCCCCCAGTCATTTCCTTTTGGTGGCATGTATATATATATGTGGTTTTACAAAATTAGTATTATATTGTTGTGTAATTTACTTTTTTCACATATTAAGTGAATATTCTCCTTGGTCAAGGAACATTTCAAACCTAACTTTTAAATGGCTGCAGAGACCAGCTTGAACAAGAGCAAGACCCCATCTCTACTAAAAATAGAAAAACTTAGCTGGGCACTGTGGTGTGTGCCTGTTGTCCCAGCTACTTGGGAGGCTGAGGCAGGAAGGTTGCTTGAACCCAAGAGTTTGAGGTTACACTGAGCTACCATTATGCCCCTGTATTCTAGCCTGGGCAACAGAGTGAGACTCTGTCTCCAAAAAAGGCTATAGAATCATCACTGGTATGATAAATAGAGTTTTATTTAGTTCGTTTACATTTTTTGGTTATAATTGTAGGGATGGTATTTTTCAGCCTGTTTTATGCTTTCTCTTTCATATTGTGCAACACTAGTTTGAAAGTACATTTCTTCTATTTTTTTGTTTGAGACAGAGTCTCACTTTGTCGCTCTCAGTCATACCTCATAGCGCCTGGCTATTTTTTTCTTTCTTTTGAGACAGAGTCTTACTATGTCACCCTTGGTAGAGTGCCATTGCATCACAGCTCACAGCAACCTCAAACTCTTGGGCTTAAGTGATTATCTTGCCTCAGTCTCCCAAGTAGCTGGGACTACAGGCGCCCTCCACAATGCCTGGCTATTTTTTTGTTGCAGTTGTTCAGCTGGCCCGGGCTGGGTTCGAACCCGCCACCCTTGATGTATGTGGCTGGTGCCATAACCACTGTGCTATGGGTGCTGAGCCTGAGGCTGGTTTCAAACTGAGCTAAAGCCACCCACCCGCCTCCGCCTCCCAGAGTGTTAGGATTGTAGACATGAGCCACCATGCCTAGCAAGTTTGAAAGTATATTTCTGAGATCTTTATAATAGTTCTTCCATTTACCCTGCTTATATTTCCCTCTCCTGAACAAACTTCCCCTGAAGTGCTGAGTGTGGAGAGGGGATGATAAGAACATTGGTAGTCTTGGAAATGTTCCTAAAGAAAGTGAAATAAACCCCATTTCCAATTTTGTCAGTTGTAAGTGACCCCCTTCTAACGGTTTTCCTGGGTAAAGCTGTTAAGCAGCATTTAACAGATAAGTTACTTTCATATGCTCGCTCCTCTAGGCTCAGGCAAAGCAACGAGCTGGCAGAGCTGGGAGAACAGGCCCAGGGAAGTGTTACAGGCTGTACACGGAACGTGCCTACCGAGACGAAATGCTGACCACCAACGTGCCGGAAATCCAGAGAACTAACTTAGCCAGCACAGTGCTTTCACTCAAGGTAGAAATCACTGTCTTGTTGGAATGGATTGATGGAATAGTCCTATCCTGTGGCCTTAGTAAATGAACCTCAGTTTATGAACCTTGTTAAATACTTTAGTAACCTCATGGAACCGTTCCCATTGAGTGAAATGCAGCTGTGATAACAGCCTCTCATGGTGGGTCCGGGGCTAAGTTGGCAAATCTGCCGTGAACATATTCTTCCTTACCATAATAACCAGCAGGATATTTGGTTGTATAGGTTTTAGTTAGGAACATTTTCTAAAAAGAAATTTGAAAAATATAATCAATGCCAAACTCTGGACAAGCACACTTAACCTCAACCACTTTAACATTCAGATCCAATTCTGTTCTTTTAGAATGGGAGGAAAACTCCCTATCTTGAAACTTTTTGAGAGAACTGTCAGCAGCACATTTCATACTGGCCCTTTGGGGGCTTGGCTTTCATTCTGAATCATGGCTCTTCCTCTCTAAGTCCCCAGTGAAGACCTTCGTTCTCTTTTGGCAGGAGAAACTGTGCAAGTAATTTCCCAGCTGATGGCATTTCCCGTGATGCTGATGCTACCCTGGAGCCCTGGCACTTTACTGGTGCAGAGTGCTCTGTTTCATTTATTATTCATTCCTTACCAGAGAGTCTAAAACAGAGCTTCAGAAGAAAACCAGCTCCAGCCTCTGGAGTACCAACAGAGAGGCATCTGTGGCTCAGACTTCAGCTCTGAGTTGTATGACCTTGGGCAAGTTTATCTACTCTGCCTTCTCCTCTGTGTTCACATCTTGGCAACCTCAAACTCTTGGGCTTGAGTAATCCTCTTGCCTCAGCCCCACAAGTAGCTGGGACTATAGCTGCCCACCCTGACACCCAGCTAGTTTTTCTATTTTTTTTATTTTAATTTAATTTTTATTTATTTATTTATTTTTTTTTGGAGACAGAGTCTTACTTTGTTGCCCTTGGTAGAGTGCTATGGCATCATAGCTCATAGCAGACTCAGATTTCTGGACTCAAGAGTTTCTCTTGCCTCAGCCTCCTAAGTAGCTGGATCTACAGGCACCCACCACAACACCTGGCTATTTTTAGAAATGGGGTCTTGCTCTGGCTCAGGCTGGTCTTGAACCTGTGAGCTCAGCCAGTCCATCTACCTCAGCCTCCCAGAGTCCTAGAATTACAGGCATGAGCCACCATGCCTGGCCCATTTTTCTATTTTTTATTTTCTTTTTATTTTTTTGAGACAGTCTCACTTTGTTGCCCTCGATAGAGTGCCATGGAGTCATAGCCCATAGCAAACTCAAACTCTTGGGCTCAAAGCGAGTCTCTTGCCATGGCCTCCCAAGTAGCTGGGACTAGGCACCTACCACAACACCCGGCTATTTTTAGAGATGGAGGTCTCGTTCTTGTTCAGGTTGATCTTGAACTCCTGAGCTCAGGCAATCCACCTGCCTATCCCATCCAGAGTGCTAGGATTACAGGCAAGAGCCACTGTGCCCAGCCTGTTGTATTGTTATTATTATAGCCATCCTAATGGATACTCAATGGTATTTCATTGTGGCTTTGATTTGCAATTTCCTGATTACTACTGATGTTAAGCATCTTTTCATGTGCTCCTTGACCATTGGTATATTTTGTTTTGTTGCGGAGTTGTATATATTGTTATTGAGGGAGTGTTTTTTAAAGTTTTATAAGCAAGTACATGGAAATTACTGGTAATCTTGCTGGTGGCTTTCTAAAGTTGAAGAAATAGGAAAGAAAGTGACAGGGTGGCCTCCCTTACCTATTAACACAGGCTAGGTTGACTCTCCCTTCACAGGTTTTCTTCCCTTCTGTTCTAGGCCATGGGCATCAATGACCTGCTGTCCTTTGATTTCATGGATGCACCCCCAATGGAAACTTTGATCACAGCCATGGAGCAGCTATACACACTGGGGGCCCTGGATGATGAGGGCCTGCTCACTCGCCTGGGGCGCAGGGTAGGGGACAAACTTCATTTCCTGTGCTTTTGGAAGATTCCTTGGTCAGCCTTTCAAATTCTTGGGTCTATGCAAAATCAAGCTCTGAGAACCTAGATGAGCTTTGGTTAGAATTGTAGATGCTTATTTTTTTAAAAACCTGAGTTCTATTCCACATTAAACTGTTTTTTTCTTTATAGAAAAAGAAATTCTATTCATAGTTAATTTTACCTAGGGATATATATGTTTTTGTAGACCTTTTTTTTTTTTTTTTGTAGGATATATATGTTTCTAAGCAAGGTTTCACTCTTGCCCAGGCTAGAGTGCTGTGGCATCATCATAGCTCATAGCAACCTCAAACTCTTAGGCTCAAGTGATCCTCCCACCTCAGCCCCCCAAGTGTGTGGGACTACAGGTGCATACTACCATACCCAGCTAATTTTTTATTTTTACGTTTTGTAGAGATGGTGGTCTCACTATGTTTCCCAGGCTGATCCCGAGCTCCTGGCCTCAAAGATATTCCCTCCTTAGCCTCCTAAAGTGTTAGGATTACAGGCATGAGCCATTGTACCCTGCCCCCAGGATGTATCACTGAGTCTAGCCTTGATTACAAAAAGTCTGCAGAATTCCCACCTACCCCAACAATAGTTATGGATTTGGTCACGTACATTTAATTGGGGTTTATTTTGGAAATGAAAAAAGCATTTTTCTGATAGAGAAGACATTGTACATCATGATTTGGGGAGGTGTCTGCTGTTACCCACTCTGACCAATCTCTGGGGAATACAGGTGTCTTCGATGAGGAAGCAATTGTAGTTCTTTTTTCTCTCTGTAGATGGCAGAGTTCCCTCTGGAGCCAATGCTGTGTAAAATGCTGATCATGTCTGTGCATTTGGGTTGCAGTGAGGAAATGCTGACCATTGTATCCATGCTATCCGTGCAGAACGTCTTCTACAGACCCAAGGTAGGGAGTTCAGACTCATGTTCAGATAGGGGTGTTGTGAAATTGAGTGAAGTCAGCCTGTTGCCATTCTGACGTTTGATGCAGACACTTAATAGAGCCATGGAGGGCTCCCTAGAACTGCTGGATGTTCATTTAGTAGCTGGTGAGTGGGAAGTGATCCTTTGTCCCATTGCTTGGTAGGATAAACAAGCCCTTGCTGATCAGAAGAAGGCCAAGTTTCACCAGACTGAAGGGGACCACCTCACCCTGCTGGCTGTGTACAACTCCTGGAAGAACAACAAGTTCTCTAACCCGTGGTGCTATGAGAACTTTATCCAGGCTCGTTCCCTGCGCCGGGCCCAGGACATTCGCAAGCAGATGTTAGGTATAATGGACAGGTAAGCGGGATCTGGTGACTTCCATGTTTGGGCATCGGGTCTGTCTCTGTGTGTACCTGTAAAGCTATAGGCACCTGTTTTCTTGCTCCTTATAGGGCCCTTTTCTTCTAGCTTTTCCATCTTAGTTCTACACCTCCCTAGACAAGAATTACTTCAGAAAGTTCCTAAGAGGAAGATGATTTACTGTTGAGAATGCTGTTTGTTTAAAAGCCTCTGAAACATTATTAGTCTGGAATTGAATTCTTGTCTAAGCGAAGCATCTGGTTCTTAGTGCCTCCATCTTACACCGTGTAGAGCTGCTACTCTAGTACTATTAGGGCTGGAAGGAAGGCCCTGGTGACTGCTCTGAGGATTCTAAGATGGGGGTGTTGGGCATTGCCATTCTGGAAGGTAGAAACTCTAAAAGCAGAGTAGACTCACATCTTTGTCCTGTCTTGAATAGACACAAGCTGGATGTCGTTTCCTGTGGTAAGTCCACAGTCCGAGTGCAGAAGGCCATCTGCAGTGGGTTCTTCCGCAACGCTGCCAAGAAGGACCCACAGGAGGGTTACCGGACACTGATTGACCAGCAGGTGGTCTACATCCACCCTTCCAGTGCTCTCTTCAACAGACAGCCAGAATGGTAGGTGGGCGGGTCCCAGGATCTCAGGGTTCTTCTGGGCAGAGAGGACCTATAAATCTCCTGCACTTCATGCTTGTGTCTTACCACCATCAGTATTTCCTATTCCAACATTGCTTATATTTCTAAACTAGCAGAAACCTGAAGTAGGCACAATATATCAAGCCATATTGAGAGAAATAAAATCATAGAGATCCTAGGAAGGATCTTACCTAGTGAGGTGGTTTAGAATCTTTTTTAAAAGTAGCACTTAAAAAAAAATGGACTCAGGCAGTGCCTGTGGCTCAGTGAATAGGGCACCAGCCCCATATACCGAGGGTGGCGGGTTTGAACCTGGCCCTGGCCAAGCTGCAACAACCAAAAAAAAAAAAATAGCCGGGTGTTGTGGCAGGCAACCTGTAGTCCCAGCTACTCGGGAGGCTAAGGCAAGAGAATTGCCTTAAGTCCAGGAGTGGGAGGTTGCTGTGAGCAGTGTGACACCACGGCACTCTACCGAGGGTGATAAAGTAAAACTCTGTCTCTACCAAGAAAAGAAAGAAAAATGGACTTATGGGGGGCTGAGGTAAGATAATCACTTAAGCCCAAGAGTTTGAGGTTGCTATGAGCTGTGACGCCACGGCACTCTACCCAAGGCGACAGCTTGAGACTCTGTCTCAAAAAAAAAAAAAAATGGACTTTATAACTCTGATTTAATATCTAAAACTGATTTAAAACCACCATGTTGCCACAGTAGAAGAAGAGTTGGAGATGTATTAGAGTCTTACCTGCTTGGCCTTCCCTATCCCTTGTGGCAGTAAGGCTCCTCTAAGGCTCCTTTTCAGGGCTTTTGAATTCTGTGGAAACCATCTGAAAAAACACCCTGCCATTTTATGGGGCAAGAAATTGAGGTCCAGAGAGAGAAGGGATATATTGGCTCCATGTCACTTAACTAGTCAGAACCAGAACCAGTATTAGAACACAGTTCTCCAGAGAGCTTTCTTATGGTTAGAGGTAGGCAGGCTCCTCAGCATTGGGTGTGGCTGTCATAAACAGACTGTAGTCTTCAGAGGAGTCAGGCAGGAGAGGTAAGAGAGTAAAAAATGCAAGCTCAGCTGAGGCCCCACGGACCAGGTTGACAGGGAGTGAAGCCCACATCAGAGGCTTGAGTCCTCTCTCTGTCCTTCTTTAGGGTGGTATATCATGAGCTGGTGCTGACCACAAAGGAATACATGCGTGAGGTCACCACTATCGATCCCCGATGGCTTGTGGAGTTTGCCCCAGCCTTCTTCAAGGTCTCTGACCCAACCAAGCTCAGCAAGCAGAAGAAGCAGCAACGTCTTGAACCCTTGTACAATCGCTACGAAGAGCCCAACGCCTGGAGAATATCCAGGGCTTTCCGTCGGCGCTGAAAGGCAAGCTTGTCTGTTTGCCTCCCTGGCAGCAGCAGCCTAGGGCTTGGACTTAACTTTTATCGATGAAAAGCTGGTCCTGTGGATGCAGCTGTCCTGTGACTGAATATCTCAGCCGGGCATTTTCTAAACTTGACTAATTTCTTCCCTGATTGTAAAATTGGCACAGGAATTTAAGCCTGGCTTTGGCCAGAGACTCCAGCCCCCACCACCCCAAGTCTTGGGACCAGTTGGAATCTCATAACCAACGTGGGGACACATTGCATCATCTTCAACAAAGGGGCAACTTGTGTAGCCCTGGGATGGGAAGGGGAGTGTGAGCATCTGGCACAGGAATGCACTGAGGACACTGGTGCTTTCTGGAGGAGGGAGGCTCTGTGCTTATCTCAAGTGTTGATCCTGGTTCCTGCCCCTTCTCTTGTCCCTGTACTTCAGCTAACTTCTTGGAAATATTTATTTTCATAAGGAAACAAAAAAGATGGTTTTCTGTGACTGTTTCTTTTGATGAAAGGTTAGGATATTGGCCTGGGCTCAGGGATAAGGAGATTTAGTGTCTGTGGCTCTGGTGCATGTGATGGAGAAACCAGAGCTGGGGGCCTCTTTGTGCTTGGACATGATGTACTGCCTAGACACCCAGTTTTGTCTTTCAGCATCAGAGCTAGCCCAGTGCTGCTAGAGGATGACCCCGTGACTGACCATATCCACTCCACAGAGTGCTTCAGCCTGGGTGCCTGAGTGCTTACAGA
Organism: Nycticebus coucang; assembly: GCF_027406575.1. Lineage (NCBI taxonomy): Eukaryota > Metazoa > Chordata > Mammalia > Primates > Lorisidae > Nycticebus > Nycticebus coucang. The sequence continues at coordinate 59,073,005 of NC_069797.1, forward strand.
TGCTACATACTGAATACAGAGGCTCACCCCTTGCTGCTTCCCACCACACACACAGCATGCCGTGTGTCCCATTTCCTTTTGAAACATGCTAAGTAATGACTTCTATTTCATTTTGTTTTTATTCCCCCACCCCCACACCAAGTCCTCGATAGACTTTAACAAAGGGATTTTTAAGTCAAGGCCTCCCTTTTCCAACCCAAAACAGAAAAATAAATATAATACTTCTAGAGCTGGTTTGTGCTGCCCCTCACATCTGTGCTCTGGGGCTGTTCTTAATGGTTTATTCCTAGTACTTGCATTAGGAATCACCATCTCCTAGTGCCCCCCTCACAGCTCTTTTATTTTTCTTATTTTTATTTATTTTTTTTGAGATAGAGTCTCAAGCTGTCACCCTGGGTAGTGTGCCATGGCGTCACAGCGCATGGCAACCTCAAATTCTTGGACTTAAGTGATTCTCTTGCCTCAACCTCCCAAGTATCTGGGACTACAGGCGGCCGCCCCAATGCCTGGCTATCTCTCTGTTGCAGTTGTCATTGTTTTAGCAGGCCTGGGTGGGGCTCGAACCCACCAGCCTCAGTATATGTGGCCTGTGCCTTACCCACTGAGCTATGGGTGCTGCCCCTGCCCCCACAGCTCTTAAGGAGGCTCTTTACCTAGGGTAACATCAGGCAGGTTCTGCCAGGCCAGTCTATGGAACTTCTACAAAGCTCATCTGGGGGCAGTGCCTGTGGCTCAGTGAGTGGGGTGCCAGCCCCAAATACCGGAGGGTGGAGGGTTCGAACCCGGCCCCAGCCAAACTGCAACAAAAAATAGCCGGGCATTGTGGTGCGTACCTGTAGTCCCAGCTACTCGGGACTGAGGCAAGAGACTCGCCTAGGCCCAAGAGCTGGAGGTTGCTGGGAGCTGTGATGCCACGGCACTCTACCGAGGGTGACAAAGTGAGACTGTCTCAAAAAAAAAAGCTCATCTGGATGTGGATCTTGTAGAGGAGCCCCTCGGAGATGGGGCACCTCCCACTGCTGCCTCCACCCTATATTATCGGTAAGTTCTGAAAAAGTAAACACTGGAACTGTTGCAGGACTGTATGCCAGACACTAAAAGAGACTATATGACATTCTTGGACATAAAGGAATGTGCTTTATTGCTGGGCAGCAAATAAACCACATTAAAGATAAAATTCAGGAAGAATTCAAAGGAAAGGAATGTAGGCCAGAGAGTCTGCTGACTACAGATCCCTGCCCCTTCATTAAGCTGAGTGCCTCCCAGTTCTGTTTAAGTAAGCCCAGGCCAGTAATCAAGGGGCAGGATGTTGTATGTTAGCTTTGAATGCCTTATGGGGAGACACTCTGAGGACTGACAGGTAGCTCCCCAATCTTAATTCCAGGACCGTTCCCCTGGGGCACTGGTTTGTGTCCTCATTCAGAAACTAACTCCTGGGCATGGTGGCCTAGCCCATCCCATTCCGAGTCCCTGGCACTTAGAATTTTGGCACCCAAGGAGGGAAGTTTGGGTTTTGAGCTGAGATAGGAAAGGGTGTTTAACAGGCCAAACATGAGGGATGGCAGGGCTGGTTATCTTTCTGGCTTCGGTAAGGAAAAAGATGGATTCCAACTCTGTGGGTGTTCCTTGACCATCTCTACAGTGGAGCTGGGGTCACTTCTCTGCTATGACAACACAGCTGGGGTCCAACCTTTTGGTCAGTCAGGAAAGCAATGTCAGCAGCAGAGTCGTGCCTGCTCTGAGGGAGAAGGAGGCTCTCCAGATTTGAAAGGGGAGCTCTCCTGCTGCTCTCACACAATAGGGACCTTGTTTCTTTTCCCCAACTAACATTTCCGAGATTGAGTGACAGATAGCCCAGGAGAGGATGTGTGTCTCATGTAGAGAGCTGGAATCTTTTTGGCCTTAAAGTATATTGTTCACTTTGACCCCCAGCTGGAGCTTAGCTCTGGGTTGCCTGCCCTGCACATGTGCTGAGTCTGCTGTGTTTGTGTATGTAGGGGAACCGTTGGGGCACTGAGAAGCTCCACTGCTGAGTCAGGTCCTTAGTCCAGGTTTACTTCATCCAGTCTAGAGTGCGATTTGGTTTTGGCAGTCCCTCTTGCAACCCAAAGAATTTCTACATGGTGGTTACTGTAACCATCTCATTGGAACAGCTTTGAGATTTGAACAAAGAGTTGCAGGAGTGGCTTATTAATGAACAGTTTAGAGGGCAGAGGTCAAAATCACAGCCTGTGGAGACTTTTTCTTGGACATTTCTCATCTAAATCCCTCTTTTTTCAAGTGTGCATTGTCAGGCCTCAGTTTCCACTTGAATTTTACACTTTCTTCCCACCATGATAGCCTGGCTTTGATGTGGAATTAAATTATGTATTTTTAAAAAGTTTTTTAAAATTGGTTTTCTATCTCTTGCTCTAAACTGTAAGTCAGTACATTGCTGTTTTGGTTTCTAAGAAAAACCATTGCTTTTATATGCAGGTAGTGGTCAAGAGGCATCCTTTCAGTTCGGCACCTGTGGCTCAAGCAGCTAAGGTCCCAGCCACATACACCTGAGACGGCGGGTTCCAATCCAACCCAGGCCCGCCAAACAATGATAGCTGTAACCAAAAAATAGCTGGGCATTGTGGTGGGCACCTGTAGTCCCAGCTACTTGGGAGGCAGAGACAGGAGAATTGCTCGAGCCCAGGAATTAGAGGTTGCTGTGAGCTGTGATGCCACAGCACTCTACCCAGGGTGACAGCTTGAGGCTCTGTCTCAAAAAAAAAAGAGGTATCCTTTCCAGTAAGAGCTGCTGTGGTCTTGGTTCAGTGCTGGGCAGGGCTGCTGGCAGGAGCAGTTCAGGCATTAACGGAATTGGGCTGGCCCAGCCTCAGTACAGCTGCAGCAGCAGGAACCAGAGACTGTCTCCTAGGGAGCTGTTCACACATGAGCTGGCTCTGGATCCTCAGCTGCCCTTCGTCAACATCTGCCAGTCACACTCCCTCCCTGGTGGGCACTACTTTTTCAGCCTTGCTTTTTCTATCTATCCCTAAAAACTCAACCCCAGGACTCCACTCTCCCAAATTTGGCGATGAAAATCTATGTGGTTTCCTATTTCCTGCACCCCTTAAGCCCCAGTCTCCTCTCCTGGCCAGGACACAGGGCCTGCTCTAGCCTTTCTGTACCTTCTTGTCTGGGTGCCTTTCCTTTGTCTCATTCTCCAAACACCTGGCCCAAACTGCAGCGAGAATAGCAACCTGGAGCAAGGGTAGGAGGGAGAACACACAGTTGGAATACGTGTGGGACAGCACTATCATGGGACTTAGATGCTCTGTGATCACAGAAGCCAAAGACCAAAACCCCTGCCTGAGGAAGCCCCAGGATGGAGGGCCTTGCAGCTCAGTAACCCACATGTTCCCACCCCCACCCCCACCCCAAGGCAGGAACTACATTGAAGGTAGCCAAGGGGCACCCGTTCAGATTACTAAGTGCTTTTAATCTAGCACACAACAATACTGGGAGGGCAAAGAGCAGGTATCATTAAGCCCATTTTTAGAGGAAAAATGAAGTCAGAGGGGAGCTTTCCTTCTCCAAATCCAAGGCCAGAGCTCTTTCCACCCAGGACCCCCCTCCATGACAGCAAAGAGAACATGAGAACTAACAGGAGAAGCAGGGGCTTTTATTAAGGTCTGGCAGATGTGGAGGTGGATATGGAACCTCAGGCTTGAGCCTAGGCAAAGGCAGAAGGGGCTAGGGCCCCTTGGAGCAGGAACTCATCCCTCCCTGCCTGCACCCAGCACCCACTGCCCAGGGTCCTCCTTCACCCTCTCTCTGCCTCTGTGAACAGAGCACCAAGAACTGATGATCGAGGCCCCCCAGGGTGGAGTTTGGAGTCCAGCCTTCGGTGTCCCCACAGTGGGAGACCTGGGGAGCTCAATGAGCCCCCTTACCTCCCAGCCAGAATAAAATTGGGAAGCTCCTTCTCCTGGAACAGAATAAACTCTTGTTCTCTGGTTCGGAAATAGGAGTGAGGGGTTAGGCCTCTTAAGCAGGACCTAGGAAGAGGCTGAGCTGGACTTCCCAGAGGGGAAACTGCAGGGGGGTTTCTGAGACTCCACCTTTAGACTGGCCCTTTCTCCACTTCTCCTTCCCAGTGACTCTGCTGAGCTCTGGGTCAGGATGACTGACGGGACAGCGGGGATCTGCCCCAGAGACATCTGTGGGTTTAGGAGTGAAGGTTTCCCCACCACAAAATTCATCTGTGTGTACATAGGGCAGCACCCACCCACAGTAGGGGAAGCAGCCACTGGGGACTAGTAAGAGTAGCCACCCTTGGGGCCAAAGGGCTGGGCAGGGCCAGCCAGCTCTGGGAGGTAGGCGGGGCTCTCGTCCAAGTGGGACAAAGGGACTGTGTCCTCCTCACTGACTGGCCGGTCAAACTCGGCCTTGAGAGCTGGACGCTGATTGTCTGGGAAGGCCAGAGAGAAGAGGGCCTCGGGCTCGCACACAAACTTGTACACATAACGCTCACCAGCCACCTACAGGAAGGGAGAGAGGCTGTGTCAGCCCAGGAGTGAGAGATGCAGCCCTTCTGCTGGTCCAGGCAGACTTGTTCACTTCTCATCCCTATCTCTCCATGCTTCAGGCCTTTCAGTTACTGTTTAGCACTTTTTGGGGAGAGGAAAACCTTGGGATTGTCCACAATTTCTTGTCTTGCTGACTGGCTCATTATCTGTTCCTACAAACTTACTGAGAAATGCTCTCCTGGCCCTCTCCTGCATTATCCCACAGCTACTGTCCCCCACCTCCTTGTCCCTGGACCCTCAATCCCTGACCTTCTGCATGATTCCTTTCTCATAATAGTATCGAAGTGAGCGGCTCAGCTTGTCATAATTCATGGCAGGCCGGTTCTTCTGGATGCCCCAGAGCCTGGCAACCTGGGGACAAAACAGTTTTAAGGTGGAGATGCTACCACAGCAGAGGAAAGGTAGGGGGCAGGCTAGAAAGAACACTTGAGATCCTTGGTGTAAAGTGCTTAATCTTATCGTGAAATTAAGTAAAATTAAAAAACAAAGTTCTAAGCCCTGCAATTAAGCACTGGCTCATAGACTCAGGCTGGGCAAAATGCAGGTTAGGTAAAACCAGGATGACAGCAGAGGCACATGCCACCATCTCATTGACAGGGCCTAAACCTGATGGTGAGGAGGGGTAGGGACATCTGAGAGGCCCACCTCCTCAGGCTCAATTAGCTTGAACTCCATCCCCCTGCCTGTCCAGGCAATGAAATGGGCATTTGTTGGGTCATCTAACAGTGCCACCAGAAATTGCCACAGCTGCAAGGCACCCCGGCGCTGGTAGGGCGGCCCCTCTCGGAATGTGCCAATCCCTTCCTGCTTGATGTCTCCTGAGAAATAGGAAATAGGAGGTATAAGGGTTATGTCCTCGGGTCTCTCAAGCAACCTCCTCCCCTCTCCCCAGAGGTTTCTCCAAGGGGGTCTCTCCTGGTCCTTCCCCATGTGTCCCACCCTCTGGAAACAAAATGAAATGTAATGTGATTCCTGCAAGGATATAGTTAGAGGGTGTGGATAAGACCCTCTAACCTCCCATGAACAGTTACTTCTCTGACCTTCAAATTTCTCAGGGACAACGCAGACGTCATCTGGGAATGGTCGCAGAGGTTTCTCATAGCCATAGCCTTGTGGAGGAAGTTGGGGTTGCTCAGATCTGGGGGGTTGCTGATATGAGACCCCAGAGTCCAAAGGGACTCCTGGCCAGGGAAGCCCTCCCTCATGGCAAAGCTCCCTCCCCCAACCTGAAGGGCCAGGCAGGGGCAGGAGGGGGCTGGCTTACCCATGGCCCCATCACCTGGAGAGGGCCCGGAGAAGCCCTTTGTGTGGAGGTACATCGATGCACATCCAGCGACATCTGTGGGGGGAAGAAAGGGTGGTGTTATAGGTGGCTGGTGTGAAGCTGGGGGGTGGGGAAGGAGGAAGCCCCTACACACATTCACGAAGTTCTTCCTGACAGCCTGCTTTCCGGCCACTGTTCTTTTCCTAGGTGCCTGCCCACCACCAAATCCCCAGGGAAGTTCTCCCAGAGGGAGTTGAGGCTTGAGCCCTCAGCTTGATTGAGGGCTGGGGCAGAGGGCATGGCTGGCGGCAGCTGGGGCTGGGCAAGCTGTTCCACAAGGCCCAAGATTCCAGGGAGCAGCTGTTTCCTGTGAGTTCAGGGGGAGGAGTGAGATGAACCTCCGGGGAAAGGGTTTGGTGTCTACACCTAAAACTCCCTTGGAATAGGCAAACGTCCGGTCAGCAGGTCAGGTTCCCAGCCCAGTGTGTATGTGTGTGTAAGTGTGTAAAAGCAAGCCAGAGCCAGAGCGTGTGCCTACACGCTGCATGGGGAAACAAACACTGGGCATTAGACTATGTTTGTTCAGATCTAACAGCAGAGCACATTCCACTTCATTTTCATTCCATTCCATAGGATAGAAACCTCCCCACTTCACCTCCGGAGGCGGCTGTGTAAAGCCACTGGTTCAAGTTCCAACCCCTTTCCCCCCCTCCACTCCCACCTATGAATGAGGAGATGGTGAAACCTGACACCTCCAGGAGGAGGCGGGAGGGTGGGCTCATTCATGCTTCCATTTTGTGAATGGAATTCCTGACTCCATTCAAGAAGCTGAGGGGGAGGGGCAGGAGTTCAAGGGCATGAAACATGATCCCCTCCGGTCTACAGCCTTTGAAGGTCAGTGGCAAGAATGCCTCCCCCTCCTCTATTTCACTGCCAAGTCTGGCTCAGGCTTCTGCCTTCAGTCTGAGGACACCAGCACCCATCCGGTTCTCACTGGGGCAGGGTTTGTGGTTCATCCTCCTGCCCTGAAAAAGTGTGGGCACTGGGAAAGAGAAATTCTGAAGTTCTGGGACGGCGCCTGTGGCTCAAGGAATAGGGCACTGGCCCCATATACCGGAGGTGGCAGGTTCAAACCTGGCCCCAGCCAAAAACTGCAATAAATAAATAAATAAATTCTGAAGTTCTAGCCAGCTCTGAGCCTACTCTAATCTCTGAATTTATCTTTCTAATGCAACCTTGCACATACACTTAGCACTCAGATTTGGGCATAGTAACAATGTGACAGAGCCAGGAGGAAAGAAGAGAAGGCAGGGTTTTCTGGGTACTTCCTGAGAATGGCCCTCCCTCGGCAATTGGGGCTTGGAACTGTAACTATTTATGAACATGGCTAGGTGTATTTCAGCTCCAGTTAGCAGCCGGGTGGAGCTAAAATTTAAAGCAGGCTCGGTGCACATAGCACAGTAGTTATGATGCCAGCCACAGACACCGAGGCAGGCGGGTTCAAAACTGGCCTGGGCCAGCTAAACAATGACACCTGCAATAAGAAAACAGCTGGGCGTTGTGGCCGGCGCCTGTAGTCCCAGCTATTTGGGAGGCTGAGGCAAGATAATCGCTTAAGCCCAAGAGTTTGAGGTTGCTGGGAGCTGTGACGCCATGGCACTGTACCGAGGGCCACATAGTGAGCGAGACTCTTGTCTCAAAAAAAATATATATGTAAAACAAAATAAAATTTAAAGCAGTCCCTACTTCTGGTACCCAGATTTTGACAGGGTAGTGAGTCACCCAGCCACTGGGAGGCTCAAACAGAAGTGGAAATCACATGTTAACCCTGAATTCCTACTGGGAACTAGTAGGTGTGATAGGCCTGGCTAGTTTCAAGTTCATTTTTCTCTTCATTGAAATCCTTTTGTATTTCTTAACTTCAGTGGGGACAGGGACCAAGGGCATTTTCTATTCATCTTTGTATCCTCAACGCCACATGCTCATTCCTGGCACAGTAGTTTGGTCTTAGTAGGTAATTAAATCTCAGACACCTGTTAAATAGAAATAAATGCCTTAACTTTCTCATTAAGTCTTAAGTTACCTGAGGGTAAAACCTACATCCCCTCTATCTTTTTATTTAAGTTTGATAACTGAAAAATGACAATGCGTTTAAATTTATGAAAAAAAGTGAGTGAGTGGGTTGGATGTATGAACTGGTAAACAGACGGGAAGGTAAAAAAAAAAAAAAACAACTCGTGGGGAAACACTCTGGGCTTAATAGAACACTTCACTTATCACATGCCACCCCACCTGGCCAGCCCATAAACATGACTTTGTGCCCACCCCCTGCCCAGGAAAGTCTCTTACCTGAGTCGTAGGTGAAGTCCGTCTGCTCCTGTTTGATCACCACCCCCGCCCCTGGGTACCTGTGCCCATTGACCCCAGCCTGACCCATGGCTGGCTGGCCTGCCTGCTCGTACAAGGGGTCGTGGTATTCCTGCTTGAAGCTCTGCTGGGGGTAGGGTGGGCAGGGCTCTGACAGCTGGTGTTGGTAGGGGGCTGGGAGGGGTTCCCGGCCCCCTCCTGTAGAAGATGTGAAGGAGTGGCAAATGTCCAGGGGCTGCTGGAAAACGGAGCTGGATGTGATTGGATGGAGAAGAGAAGAAAATCTGAAATTAACCCCTCCACAAGCTTGTCCCTCTCAGGCCAGTACAGTGGGCCTTGGAGATAGGGGGTCAGGGGGCTGGGCATTGAGTATCCCTTCCTCCCCCACCCCACACCCCAGGTCTCTATGGAGAATACTCAGGGTTTGAGGAAAAACTGGTGAGCCTGTGGCTCTTACCTATGTCTCCAGACTTCTTACCTATGTTCCCCGAGGTACCCATGGCCAGGGTGGGGCTGGGAGGTGCTGGAGGATCTCAGGAAACTCCGTTGTTCTGCCCGGGGAAAGGGCTGCAGGGGTGACTGTCCAGGGGCACTGGGGGCGGGGGACTTGATGGCGATTTGTCTGGGGGGGTCATAGGCACTAGAATTGAGAGGGACGCGAGTGAGGGTGCAGAGAAGTTGGGTGAGCACCTCTGATCCCTTCACCCCCAGGGATTTGGGAGAAGGAAGGATAGAGGCAGCTGAGAAGAGAATGGCAGGAGTCATAGACTCAGCCCCTAATGAATTCTTCTTCTCCTTCCTTCAATTCTGCCACTGAGCCTCTTCTTGAGAATGCCTTTTCCTAGCTCAGCTTAACTGATTTGAGCGGGATGGTAGGCCTCCTGCTGGAAACAGACTTGGCCTTAATACACACCCCTAAGGCCCTCTGCTGTGTTTTCCATCCTATCTTCTTAGAGGAAATTCTTAGCTGCATTGCTCCCTTATAGGAGCCAGGAAATCCTCTCTGTTGTCTAACTTCCATCTCAACTGCCACTTCTGCTCAAGGACACCTCCCGACAGCCTTACCCTACCCTCCACCAGGCCCTGCTGGGGCTCACCTGGAGTAAAGGCACTGCTCGCCATGGTGGTAGGGAAGTGGCGGCCTCCTGCTGCAGGACAGGGCCGGGTCAGTGCAGGGACTCTGGGGCTCCTTCTTGATCCTGGTGGTGGGGCTATGGAAAGCTACTGCAGGGGGGCAAAGCAAGGCCAGAGCCTGTCACAGAAGAGGCAGGCAGGGTGTCTGACACCTGCTCTTTGAGGCAGGGCTGGGTAGCTGAACAGCCTCCTCCCCTTTCTGGGTGTCAGTTTTCTGGAATCTGTAGTTAGATGCTTTTATGAACATTTTGGCTATTTACATTATGTCTAGTTCTATACTTAAGGCTAATATCCAGTATGAACCAAGGAAACTATCTCAAGTTCAACATTTAATGCAACCACAAATTCCGGGTAACACCTTCAAAGGAGTGAGCACCTCCAAATGAGGGCTGGTGCCTTTCCTGAGTGCCCTGGAAAATTCCAAAGCAGAGAAATGTTATTTTATTTGGGGGATATAAAAAATCTTTTTCTGGTTAAAGTTGGATATCAGCCCACTTAAATGTCAGCTGAATATTCACATCCTTCCAGTTATCTGTGAAGAACATTGGCCTTTCCTATGGCCTCTGCTGGGTTCTCAAACTCCAGCCACCAGGCTGAGCAGCAAAGTCGTTTCCAAGCTGGAGCGAGTCAGAGTCAGTCTCACTGCAGTCCAAACACCCTGTTTGGAATTCACTGTTCTCTGCTGTTTTCAATTCCTTGTGCCCTGTATAATTTCACTGAAGACAGTTGAGAGCAAAGTATCTGACATTACAGTAGGGTTTCCCAACAGTGACACTATCAGTATATGGGCCAGGTAATTTTTAGATTGTGAGGGGCTGTCTGAGCATCATAGGATGTTTTTGCCATCTCTGGCCTCTGCCCAGATGTCAGTAACACCCTGCCTTCAGTTGTGACAACCAAAAATGTCTACAGACATCATCAAATGTCTCCTAGGGAGGCAAAATTGCCATCAGTTACAAGAAAATAACTTACAACATTAGAACTCGACCTGAGGAGTTGGCCCAAGCCCTTCACTTCAGAGATAAGGAAATGGTGACCTCTCTGAGGTCACACAGCTAGGATGGGGCAAGCCCCAGATATGAGCCAAGATCTTCATCTCCCAGTTACTACCCTAGTCTTTGAGACCAAACCCAAGGAAGGATAGGGAGACCTGACCTTCACGCTTTTCTCTAGGGGAGAATATGCCGAGCTCCTTGGGTTCCCTATCTTCCAGGCTGGCTTCCTGCCTTCCCTGCCCCATTCCCTCCCTGCCAGGGCTCTCTACTCACAGTTTTCTGAATGGAAATCAGGAACGAACTGCTCATCACTGTCTGGTACCTGAGCTGCAGAGAGAGGTTAGAGGTGAGTCTGGGTTGGGGCCCTGGCTGGTAGCCACTGGGAGGCGCCTTTTCTGCAGCCCTGCAGATTAGCACCAGCCTAGAAAGGGAACAGAGCCCTCTTTAGACCAAGGGCAGCTCCACCCAGGTCCTAGTGCCCTCCAACTCTTAGCTCCATTAGCCCTCAGAACCTGTCTGAGCAGATTCCAGTCTTTTCTTTCTTTCTTTTTTTTTTTGAGACAGTCTTACTTTGTCACCCTCAGTAGAGTACTCTAGCGTCATAGCTCACAGCAACCTCAAACTCTTGGGCTCAAGTGATTCTCTTGCCTCAGCCTCCCAAGTAGCTGGGACTACAGGTATCTGCCACAACACCTGGCTATTTTTAGACAGATGGAGTCTCCCAGCTGCTCAGGCTGACCTCTGAACTTCTGAGCTCAGGCAGTCCACCCGCCTTGGCCTCCCAGAGTGCTAGGGTTACAAGCAGGAGCCATGCTTTGTCTTTTATTTCCTCCATTTTTCAGAAGGGAAAACAGCCCCGCCCCTCAGAGTTTACAAAGCTCCCTGGAGCTCACAGCAGTCACCTCTGGGCTAGAACTAGGTTCTGTGCATTTAATATCAGGAGTGCTAGCCAAGGTGCATTTTTAACACCATCCCAGGTGATTTTGATATGTACAAGAGTTCTAGAGCCTGGGAACAGGGATGGAATGAAAGAAAGAGGGAGATTGAAGGGAGGTGAAAAAGGATAATAATGGGAGAGCAAAAGGCCAGGGCTGGGGACCTTTGCAGAAGGCACTTTGTACACTGGCCAGGTAGACAAGTGTCTCAGCCCTTTGATGTGGAGCTAGGAAGGAAAAGATTCCTAAGGAAGTAAGAACAGCAGTTCATCCATGGCCTCCAAGCTGGATATGAGACTCTGATTTCTAGTTCCTCTCCTGGCCTCCCCAGAGTTGGGCTTCCCAAGTGAGTGCACAGCTAAGTAAGTACCTGCTTGATCCCAGAGACTTTGCCCACTTTTGCCCTTTCTTGAGAATAAACAGATCACAGCAGAAAGGGCAAGGGTAGACACCAAGAATAACTTCCTGATAGTCTAAGAAAAGAGTGGTTTTAAGGTGATACAAAGGAACTTGCCCAAACACTGGCAACTGAAGACTGTTCTCAAATTAGAAAATGGAGAAACAGATGAATAAAATGCTTAGGGAGGCTCGGCGCCTGTAGCTCAGTGGTTAGGGTTCCTGCCACATACACCAAGGCAGACAGGTTTGAACCCAGCCTGGGCCTGCTAAACAACAATGACAACTGCAACAACAACAACAACAAAAATAGCTGGGCATTGTGGCAGGTGCCTATAGTCCCAGCTACTTTGGAGGCTGAGGCAAGAGAATTGCTTAAGCCCAAGAGTTTGAGGTTGCTGTGACCTATGACACCATTGCATTCTACTGAGGGCGACATAGTGAGACTGTCTCAAAAAAAAGCCTAGAGAGTTCAGAATGGCTGGTGAGAGGTATGAGATGGCTGGAAGCACCTCCATAGCCCTGGCCTATACACACACACACACACACACACACACACACACACCTTTTCCGCTTCCCCCAGGCCAAGGCTCCACGGGTTCTTACTCGAATTTCAGCCACAGCCTCCTATCGCAACTACCTACTTCCGCTCTCACCTTCTATAGCCTGTTGCTCTTCATATAGCTGTCAGTGATCTTTTTACAACAGAAATCAAATCACTTCTCTCTCTTGCTTAAAGCATGAAATCCAGGGCGGCGCCTGTGGCTCAAGGAGTAGGGCGCCGGTCCATATGCCAGAGGTGGCGGGTTCAAACCCAGCCCTGGCCAAAAAAATAGCATGAAATCCAAACTCTTGCTCTTGGCCTCTAAGGCCCCCGTGTTTTTGCTCACCTCTCTGATCTGCCTCTCCTTGCCTGTCCTTTCTATCCCCAAACCTGCTGAGCTCCTTCCCTCTTCCCCAGATCCTTGCGTGAAATTTCTGTCTGGCTATATTGGTCTTAGCTCACTTTGCATCTCTTCAGATGCCTTCCCTGATTACCCACACCAAAGTGGCCCCTCCTGGCTCTCTACTGCATCTCTTATTTTTCCTTGAACCTATATTTTTTGGGCTTGAGTGTGGGGGAGGGTTGGAGACAATCTTACTCTGTCACGCTGGCTAGAGTGCTGTGGTGTCACGTTAAATCACTGCAGCCTCAAATTCCCGGGCTCAAGTGATCCTTCTACCTCAGCCTCCCAAGTAGCTGGGACTACAGGCGCCTGCTACAACACTGCCTAATTTTTTCTCTATTTTTTTGAAGAGATGGGGGTCTCACTCTTGGTCAGACTGGTTTCAAACTCTTGACCTCAGGTGATCCTCCTGCCTCAGCCTCCCAGGATGGTAGGATTATAAGCATGAGCCACTGCACCCTGCCTGAGCTTATTAATTTTTATTTGTGTTTATTGTCATCTTCTCCATTAGAACATTAAGCTCTGTGAGGCCAAGAGCTTTATCTGCCTTGTTCATCTGCTTCCCCAGCATCCAGAGCAGGGTTTGGCTCAGAGTAGACACTTCAGGCATTATTTGTTGACTATGTGAATAAACACAATGACCCTTTGTCCTCAAGCAGGGGGAGCCAATAACCTAACCAGCCTAGCTTTCCTCCGCCCCTCCACTCACACACACACAAGGTAACACTAGAAGCAGGTCCTCTCTGGGAAAGCACGTCTTACAAGGGATATTTTAGGTTGTGATAAGTTGTTTGGCCGGAAGATTCTTCACTGACTTGCTTTAAATATCAGAGGTGCCGAATGCTTTTAAATATAGGTTTATAATTAGTTGGTTTCTTGACAGATGGGGAGAGAGAATTTACAAATCAGTAGCCACTGGCAGCTAATGGAGAACTTATGACAAGTTAACAGAATACAAGTCTAAAATGATCAAATCAAATAATTCCAGGGGACAAGAAATCCCCTGGCTAAAACAAACACACACATCTGGCACACATCTTCTTAAGAGCCTACCACAAAATCAGCCTTTTCAAAACTGGTCTGATTCAAGGATCACCCAGACATCGCTAAAAAAAGATCTCGTCTCCTGCCTTCTTTGGAATGAAGACTACCATTCCAAAGGCCCAAGGTAGGGCCTGGGCATCTACGTTTTTAACAAGTATGCCTGGTAGTCCTTAAGAACAGGCATTTTGAGCCCAGTGCAGTGGCTCATGCCTGTAATCCTAGCACTCTAGGAGGCCAAGTTGGGAGGATTGCTTGAGCTTAGGAGTTTGGGACCAGCCTGACCAAAAGTGAGAACCTGTCTCTACTAAAAATAGAAAAATTAGCTGGTTGTGGTGGCACTTGCCTGCAGTCAGTCCCAGCTACTTAGGAGGCTGAGGCAAGAGAATCGCTTGAGCCCAAGAGGATTGCTTGAGGTTGCTGTAAGCTAGGCTGGCGCCAGGGAACTCTACCCAGGGTGACAGAGTGAGACTCTTATCTCAAAAAAAAAAAAAAAAAAAAGCATTTTGGGCATTTGGGGGAAGCACTAGATAAAGAGAAGGAGAGAAAATCCACCCAGCTAGCTACGCAGAGGTGTAAGGCCCAAGCTCTTCATCCCTGCTGGGCCCTCCAGCCTATTCACAGGTAATACCCCCAAAGGTGGCTGGAAGGTGTGTGATGGGAGGAGTGTGGGTAACATTTCCCTTCCTACTACCTAGGCAAGGAGGGTCCCCAGAGCATGGGAGGTGTAGACCTGGGGCGGGGGTGAGGTGGGGGTGGCTGACGCATCTGGGCCCCCTCCTGGGGCCTCATTAACTGCCAGTTTCCATTGAGGTAATGGGCTGGGGGCAACTCCTGCTGCCGTCACTGGCGTCAGTGGCATCACTGGCACTGGAGAGCAGGGAGACCTAAGAGTGACCTTGCCTTTACTCCTGGCACAGGCCTGAAGGTTTGACCAGAATGTTCCTGCCCAGCAGTCCCAGAGGAGGCCTCCCCAGCACACAGATCACACCCCAAAAGAGGTGGTGCCATCTTCTATTCCAGAGCCAAGAAAAATCAGTCCCTGCTCAAACCCCTCCGAAACACTGGCCTTCTCCCAAAGGGGTAGGCCAGGGCCCTCGGTCACCCAGAGATTGTCAACAAGGATAGAAATAGGAACACGGAATCTGGAGTTCCTGGAGAGCATGAGAAGTTTTAATTACCATGTTTGGTCTTGAGTGTACACCACTCTCTTTATTTATTTGTTGACTTGGCTGAGTTTTGGCTGGCAAGCCAGTGTGCCAGGATTTGTCCCCAGCTCCATCCTGGCACTAACTTGGAGTTTATCTGCCTGGGATACAGCAAATGATTAAGGAAGGAGTGGGAAAAGTACCAAGCCAGCAAAATGCTCAGAGACAGAGAAGTTTAGGAACTGTCCCTCTAAAACAGGAGTTAGTAAAAGAAGAGGAGGGGATTGGGGAACTCCCGAGCTGAGATCCAGAAGAACTGGGAGGGTAAAACACAGAAGCAAGGGCCAGGCTTCATGGCTCACACCTGTAATGGTAGCACTCTGGGAGGCCAAGGCAGGAGGCTCGCTTGAGCTCAGGAGTTTGAGACTACCCTGAGCAAGAGCAAGACCACTCTTAAAAAACTAGCCAGGCTTCGTAGTGGGCTTATGTAGTCCCAGCTACTCAGGAAGCTGAGGCAAGAGGATCACTTGAACCCAGGAGTCTGAGGTTGTTGTGAGCTGGGCTGATGCCGTGGTGCTCCAGCCTGAGTAACAGAGTAAGACTCTGTCTCAAAAATAAAAGAAAAAAAACCCCACAGAAGCAGCGACGCCCACCGTAAGTTAGTCACCCCCCTATGCTATATATGCCCCATCACCTTCTTCCCAGGGTCCAGTGCAAGGTGAAGGGGGTGGAGGCATTCTGGAGCTCTATTGTGTCACCCTTCTCTCACCCTTACCCCGCCCCCACCCTGGTAGCCTCTGTACTGGAAGAAACCAGTTCTGTCTATGGAGGGGACATTTGTCCCCAGGAGCCTTCTAGAAGGGGAAGAGGCAGAAAGATGGAGAAGGAGGCATTGTAGCTAGGAAAGAGTCATCTCTCCTCACAGACATGCCAAAGCATCAGCGTGCATGCACGGAGATTCACACATTTAGGGAGGCACACACCCTAATTCCTTTTACTTCACTCTTTCAGCAACGCTGCAGCACACAGGTGGGTGTAATGCCCCTCCGTGAACACCCTCCCCATAGGGGGTCTCTCTTTAGACCTACAAATATGATGGGGGAAAGCCAAAGGGCAAGGGACCTGGAGCCTTTGGGAGAAGGTTAGGGGGCCATGATTCCTGTGAAAAGGGGAGCACAGACCTATCCCTTTGAGAATCTGATAAAGAGAAGATCATTCTCTTCCTAGAAAAATCCATACACTTCTATGTATGGTGCATCCTCAATAATTTAATTCACAGTATCAGTGGAATCAAGCAAGAACCTTTGCAAACCATCCACAGGGCTCTGGGAAGCCAAACCCCAGCCCCACACAAAGGACATACATGGCCCAGAGTCAATGGTCCTTACTACTAAATAGACCACAAAATCATTGTCTCTGAGGGTTCAGGGCTACTGTCATGCCTGAAAAGGAAGCCTTGACTAGAACCGGCACTTATTTCACCATAGTCAGACACATCTTGGTCTCAGCCTGCCTGAGCCTGGAGAAGCTGGATCCTTTCTCCAACATCTCAATAGATCCCAAGCACTCTGAAATCAGACACACCCTCCTATCCTCACTTCATCCCCCTCTGTCCAGAAAAACCCCAAAGATACAGGAGATGCCCATATAGAGCCCCACTCACATTCACCCGCAACACCCAGACACACAACACTGAAACCGCAACCACAATGGCATCTCTCTACACCCATCCAGGTCCAACCTGGGCATCCTCCAAATGCTGAATCTTCACAGCCCCTCTTACACAAGGACCCACTGCTTCTCTCCACATTGGGGCTTTGGAAGGAACCAAGCTGTGGGAGGGAGATTGGACTCTGGCCCCCATTCCTCCTGATGCAATCCCACCACCCGCAAGTTTACAAAGGAGCCATTCCCTCCCTGCCACCTCAAAGCTCCCTCTGGGCTGCCGGGCTCACTGACCTGGTGGGAAGAGGCAGGAGAGGAGGCTGGGGTGGTGCTGGGATGGTGCAGGGGGACAGGGCCCCGGCAGCTGCATTGGTCTCCGCAGAGGGAATGAGAAGGAGCAAGCAGCCTCAGCATCCCCCCCTCAGGCCTGGCCATCCATCGTCAGCTGGGAACCTGAGCTGCTCCCTCAGAAGGAAGGAGAAGGAACCAAGGAGCTCCCAGCACACCCCCTCCGCCTTGCAATCCCCACCCCCACTTCTCCACCCACTGGATTTAAATGTATAGGGACTCCCAGGACAGCAGCCTATAACACACACACATACACACACTTGTGCACGCACACAATCACACTGACACATGCAGACAGACACACGTACCATCTCTAGACTCATAGCCAAGGGGCGGGGCTTTGAAGATTGAGAGATGAGAACATATCCCCCCCACCACATTTCAAACCCAGGCACAAATGGACCTGCTTCTGCCCAAAAGCCAACCTCTGAGCCCACTCCTAGCTACCCCCACCCCCACAGTGGGGACCTTCAGATGACAGACAAGAAAAGGAGGCTGATGAGCCAGGCAGAAATCAAGGACTGGGGAAGGAGGTCTTTGAAAGACCATGGAAATGGCCACCTCTGCCTCTCTAACCTCGGGGGGGAGGATGGGCACATGGGCAAAGCTTTACATGTAACTCAGAGGTGGGCACTCAGGACTTCAGAGTCGGGGAAGATGCATAAAACACCCATAAAACACCCCGCAGTATCTCCACCTTCCTCCAGCAACCGCAAAGCTATTCAGCCATTAATTCTGCAAACTGTCTCGAGTGGCCTAGCCTATGCTAAATAGTCATTATCAACAAATTATGTATTGTGGGAGATACCATAGTGAGCAAGACAGACCAGACATGCTGTCATTACAAGAATCTAGTTAGAGTTCTTTTCTTCCTACTCTAAATTTCTACAGAAGGTTCCAGAGGAGTTGGATTTGAACTTTAAAAATTATCAAAGAGAGCGGTGCCTGTGGTTCAGCGGCGCCAGCCCCATATATTGAGGGTGGCAGGTTCGAACCCGGCCCCAACCAAACTGCAGCAAAAAATAGCTGGGCATTGTGGAGGGCGCCCGTAGTCCCAGCTACTTGGGAGGCTGAGGCAGAGAATCGCCTAAGCCCAGGAGTTGGAGGTTGCTGTGAGCTGTGAGCCACCGCACTCTACGGAGGGCGACAAAGTAAGACTCTGTCTCAAAAAAAAGAAAAAATTACCAAAGAAAGACATTCAGAGTGAAGGGATGGGGGAAATGCTAGGAAAGAGAAAAGACCCCTAAAAGAGGTTTCTAGTGTTTCAGTTTCTTTGTTTTCAAAGTGTTAAAGGGACCCTAAGATAGGTGTTGTTAATCCTTCCCTCTTGGGACTATCTAAAACACCATTATGTCTTCCACTTGTACCCTACCAGGGACACCCTCAGGTCCCAGCAAAACACATCAATGAATCCAACCAGGAGACCCCCAGAACACATCCAGCCATTGACCCCACTCCTGCCAGCCCTCAGCTAACCCCCCAGCATATAGGTAGGAGGCATGGGGCCTGGGGGCAGAGGTATTCAGGAGGGCTAGTGAAAGAAGTACAGTTGCCGTTACAATTACAATCAAGACTATTTGGGGAGGGAGTCCTGGGCCCTCTGTGCCAAAGGGCTGCAGAAAAGAATTATTTAAACTTTAGTTATTCTTTTGGTTCCCACAGTAAGTTGTCTGGCACAGAGGTTTGGGGAAGAAAAGAAGCCAAGGGGCTAAGTATCAATGTTTTGGCAACTCCTGAAGGTAGGTAACAAATTAATCGCTCCTTCTGTTCATCCTCCAGTCTCTCACCACCCTCCCCTCCAAACACCCCAACACACACCTTGGGCTGGCAGCTCCAGCAAAACAAACTTTGCAAATGAAAATTTCAACCAGGAAAATGGGCCTGGGGCCAAGTTCCATTCAATTAAGCAAATACCCCACACAATGGTCTGATTCATCCCCGGGCCTAGTTAGGCAAGCCTGGCTCAGGACAGAGAAAATAAATATCAATATAAGTGTCCATACTGGGCCATGAGGAGAAG
This sequence comes from Nycticebus coucang, assembly GCF_027406575.1. Lineage (NCBI taxonomy): Eukaryota > Metazoa > Chordata > Mammalia > Primates > Lorisidae > Nycticebus > Nycticebus coucang. The sequence goes on from NC_069797.1 coordinate 59,091,827, forward strand.
AGAGTGGCAAGGGACAGGAAAGGGAGCCTTGGAAATTCCTTGAGGGTGGGAAGGGAAGCAAGGAAGTGGGCTAGGTGGAAATACTAGGGGCTAAAGACCACCCCCCTCCATAATAGAAAAGGTCACAAAACTACTCACCTTCAGCAAGCCAGGTCTCCTGGAAGTGACTTAGATCCTGGAAGAGATCTGAAGGGTGAATAATGGAATTGGGAGGTGAGGTGGCGGGGATGGTCAGAGAAAGGGAATCCTAGCAAGTCCTAGAGATTCCTCCCTTGGGGGAAGGGGCCAAGAAGGACCGAGTCCCTTAGAAGAAGTATTTTTTGGAAATGGTTGGGGATTCCAGGATGGGTCCTCGGTGTTTGTGTGTGTGTGTGTGTCGCGGTTTCTCTCTCTGGCTCTTTACCTTCGGAGTCGGGGGGCGGCAGGGAGCTCGGGTCCATGAGCTTCCCCTGCGGGACCGTCAGCGCTTCGCGCAAGCTCCCATTTCCGGGCGATTTCTGAGAGGAGGTGGAGAACGACCCCGAGTCACCCAGAGGCGCCTAGTCTGGAGGGCGGGGTTGGGGTCCGGGGGGACTCGGGAGCCGGACAGTCCACGACCCTGTCCCAGAGGGGTCGGGGCTGCGAGGAGGGTAGGAACTGGGTGCAGGGCGTGGGCGGGCGTGGAGGCCGGCGCGGCGCTCACACTGCAGAAGGTGTAGGGCACTTGCTGGTCCAAGTATCCGCCTTTCATCCTCCGCTCCATCCGGCCGCTCCCTCCGGCCACACGGCCGGGGCCCCGCGCGGGGGCCGAGACCTGGGGGATGGGGCGGAGGGGGCTGCGTTCGCACACCATCCCGGCTGTGGGGGCAGGGAAGGGTGGCGGGGAGGGGGCAGTCCGAGGCTTGGGGTCCGACCGCGAAACTTCTCCGACTCACTTGGGCTATGGGGAGGTTTCCGCCTGCTGGGCAGTGCGCCACCACTACTCCCCTCCCGCCAAAGGCCCGAGGAGGTCCCACCTGCTCCTGGGAGCCGGCCTTGCCGTTTCTGCTTTCTGCAGCCCTGCTCAGCCCGGGATCGGTTACATAAGACGTGCGTGTGTGTATGTGTGTGTGTGTGTGTGTGTGTGTGTGTGCGCGCGCGCGCGGCGCACACCATCGCACGCCCACAACTCCCGCGCCCCCTCCAACCTCGAATCACAGCGCCTCCCACCTCCGCCCTGGAATCCGCGGAGGCGGGCAGCGAGAGAGTGTGGTGCGTTGGACGCGAGGCGGGGAAATCACAGATACTTTCCGTCCCTTTCCCTCCGGCAGCCTCACCTGAGGCCCGGACGTCTGTGCTGGAGCGGCGGGGGGTCCAGAGCGTACCCCAGGGCTGACACCAGGGGCCGCCGGGCTAAGCCAGAGCGAGGAGGCCCAGACCCCGCGTCCTCCGCGCTCTGGCTTGTTTTCCGGGCACCGCAGACGGTTGTGAGCCCGGGGGTGCAGTTGATTGGTGCATTTCCTTTGCCTGGGCCTCGGCTTTCTCTCCCCCCACCCTGTTCCCTTTGTTTCATTGACTTTTGTGAATGAAACCCCAGGGCCAGGCACGCCCGCCAATCCGGAGACTTGCCCGGCAGAGATGGGGCGGAGTTTACCAGCAGCGGGAACCAATCAGGATGGAGGGGTTGGCTTTTGGCTTCATTCACCGCCCGGGATCCCATTCATAAAAAAATATTGTCCTCGCTGCCAGAGTTCATTCATAAAGAGCTGAGAGGAAAAAAAGCCGAGCCGAGGACCCTGCGGCTTCTCGGTTGGACTAGTCTCTGGGTCTGAGACGCCGCGAGTTCCTCAGGTTGGTGTCTGCACACGTTCCCGTGCATCTGCCTGTGCGTGGGAGTATGAACACTTCTGTGCGTGCGCCCCGGGGGAGAGCCGTTCGGGCTGCGGTGCTCTGAGGAGCAATAATAACTAGCGTTTATGAAGCACTCTGTTCCACGTGCTCATTTCGTTCCCATAACCGAGCGGTGAAGTGGATCTATTGTTTCTATCTTACGGGACAGTAAAAATGAAAGCTCAGAGAGGGACAATGACTCATTGAAGTCACTAGCACCGCTAGGGTTTAGAGCCTCAAATCCCTCACACTCTTGCAAGGCCCTCTGAGGCCGTAATTAAGTAAATTGAATAATGTGACAGCAACCGACCGACTGTAGGTGCTCAACAAATGTAAACTGGCATGAAATCTGGACTTTTCCTCAAGGGCCTGTGCTCTGCAGAGCTGTTTTGTGACCCACTTTTTAGTGATTGCAACAGAAAACAGAGGCCCCAGGATAGATAATTTCTGAAAGTGGAGCTCCCTCTCAGTCATCTTCCCTCTTATCCTGGAGCAAGCTGGTCATGGTCTCTGACATCTCATACATTTATCGCTTCATTCAATAAACATTTATTGTGCCAAACACAGTTCTGGTGCCAGGCAGGCAGCTGTGACCACAACTGACATCTCATGAGAACTCGGCTGCATGGCTACAGCCATGGGGGCACACAGGACATGAAGCCTTGAAGGCCTTTTTTATGAGGGACTTCTCTTGGTTTTCAGTCTGTGCACCCCTTTGAGAAAAGCCTAATTTTGCATCCTGCTGGTCTGTGATAAACACAGATACTATCCAAACACCCAGGTCAGTAGGGGCTGCTTTCAAAATTCATTAAACCCTCCAGGAGGCCAAGGCCGGTGGATCACTGAAGCTCAAGGGTTCTGAGACCAAGTGAGACTCCATCTCTAAAAAATAGCCAGGTGTTGTGGAGGGCATCTATAGTTCCAGCTATGGGAGGCTGAGATAAGAGAATCGCTTGAGCCCAGGAGTTTGAGGTTTTGATGAGCTTCTCTACCAGTGTGGTAAAGTGATACTTTGTCTGGAGAAAAAAAAAACAAGGCTCAATGCCCGTAGCACAGTGGTTACAGAGCCAGCCACATACACCCAGACTAGCAGGTTCAAACCTGGCCCAGGCCAGCTAAACAACAATGACAACTGTAACAAAAAAAATAGCTGTGCGTTGTGGCAGGCGCCTATAGTCCCAGCTACTTGGGAGGCTGAGGCAGGAGAATCACTTAAGCCCAAGAGTTTAGGCTTGCTGTGAGCTGTGACATCAAGGCACTCTATGGAGGCTGACATAGTGAGACTCTGTCTCAAAAAAAAAAAAATCCATTAAACCTAACACCTCCACTTTACAGAAGAAGCAGTGGAAATTTAGAGGCGATAACATGTACAATCTTTTCCAGCCAGTCTGGTCAGAGCTGGGTCTAGCACATCCAACTGCTGGCACTATTTAGGGTTAATTCCACAAGATCAGTTTGGGCAAATGAAAATAAATTTCCCTCTCTTCTTTGCTGAAATGTTCTTTAAGGCTTGTGTCCATTATTCCTCTAATCCAGGAAGCCATCCATGATAGCTTGAATGAGTTTCTTAACCATACAACATTCTCGCCTATATCTCTGGTATGGATGTCTTTCGCTTCTCTTCATATGGAGAGCTCTTCAGGGCCTGGAGGAGATCTCATCTGCCTCTGTAAGTCCTCCTGAGCCTGCTTCATGTTTATGAATATGGCATGAAATGCTTGTGCAGTGAATAGGCACAATAAAGACCAAACTAATAGAGCTCAGCAGGATCTCTGCACAAGGAAGGAGAAACAAGCCCAGGCAAATCCCAGCTTTGGGCTAGATGGAACCAGTTTAGGGAAGAGTCTGAGTTCTGGCCAAGTGAATAGTGGAGGAGGCCAGAGGATTCTTCCTGGAAGGCAGCACTGACGTACTCTTCATGACAGTGAATAAGATTTTGGTGGGTCTTTGAGCTGGCACTTTGAGCACTACTGTAGCCCCTCTGGTTCTGATTCTTACATTTCTCTGGCTAGTCCCTGGCTACCTGAAGAGTAAGTGTCCCTTCCTTGTTCCTTATCTTTCCTGGCCCTTCCAGAGGTGGAGAGGACCTTCCTTTCTTTTCTTTTTTTTTTTTTTTGAGACAGAGTCTCACTATGTCACCCTTGGTAGAGTACTGTGGCGTCACAGCTCACAGTAACCTCAAACTCCTGGGCTTACACAATTCTCTTGCCTCAGCGTCCCAAGTAGCTGGGACTACAGGCGCCCACCACAATGCCTGGCTATTTTTTGGTTGTAGTTGTCATTATTGTTTGGCAGGCCCGGGCTGAGTTTGAACCCACCAGCTCCGGTGAATGTGGCTGGCGCCCTAACCGCTGAGCTATAGGCACTGAGCCGGGACCTTCCTTTCTATCTTCTGCCCTAGCCTGCAGCAGGCAGAGTGAGAGAAGAGGCTGCTGCTGCTCACACTGCTGTCACTGGTCTCTGATTAAATGCCCAGACTTGGAGCAGTGACATCTCCCAGGGGATCATTCTTTTTTCTTTTCTTTTTTTGTTTTTCTCTTTTTTTTTTTTGAGACAGTCTCATTATCACCTTCGGCAGAATGCCATGGCATCACAGCTCACAGCAACCTCAAACTCTTGGGCTCAAGTGATTCTCTTGCCTCAGTCTCCCAAGTATCTGGGACTACAGGTGCTTGGCTATTTTTTGTTGCAGTTGTCATTGTTGTTTAGCTGGCCCAGGCTGGGTTTGAACCTGCCATCCTCGGTGTATGTGGCTGGTGCCGTAACCACTGTGCTACAGATGCCAAGCCATTTTTTCCCTTTTTTGAGACAGAATCTCACTTGTCACCCTTGGTAGAGAGCTGTGGCATCATAGCTCACAGCAACCTCCAACTCTTGGGCCCAAGTGACTCTCTTGCCTCAGCCTCCCAAGTAGCTGGGAATACAGGCGCCTGCTACAATGCCGGGCTATTTTTAGAGATGGGGTCTCACTCTTGCTCAGTCTGGTCTTGAACCCATAAGCTTAGGCAATCTACCTGCCTTGCCTCCCAAGTGTTAGGATTACAGGCATGAGCCACTGTGCTGGCCTTTTTCCAAGAGGATCATTCAAACCTCTTCTGATGCTTGACGTAGTCAGGGAGAGGAAGGAATAGAGGGGCTGGAGGTTTCTGTTGCAAATCACATCAGAATAACAGCCACTTACTGGAGCAAGCCCCAAATGCCATTTCCTGCTTTAAGCCCCTGATATGCACTAACTTAGGCAACCTTTAGCCATCCCTGAGGTAAGTGCTATGATTGTCACCCCCATTATGGAAATGAGAAAGCAGAGGACTCAAAAACACATGTCTACCCCAAGGGCCCACAAATAAACTGAAGACACTCAAAACAGACTCACAGGCATGCAGGCACTTTGAGGGAACACACAACAGGCCAGATAGAGGATAACCCAGCCAGAGTGTGCACATGGACTCAGATCAAGGATGCTCATAGGCCCTTCAGTTCACATAAAACATACTTTCTGATCCTCTCCCACACAGCTTGGTGGGGATTGTGCAGGTAAATGTTTTCTTCCTCTAGTAGATTGGGGGTTGGACTCTGACCTGTTTCCCAGGGATCTAAGTCATAAAATGTAAATGTGGGTTTTACAAAGGCAGCCTGTGGTTTGCTCAGGAGGCTGGAAGATCAGAGCACAGGAATGAGAAGGGAAAGAAGTTATTGGAATTCCCTGGATCAGACGCTCCAGGTGGCTCAGTATCTGAGCCCTTCAGAGAGAAGTAGTGTCTCCCTAGGGCAGGTTCAGACAATGAGTGGCAGAGGGCTGGATTTGGCCATCTGGGTTGGCTTGGCTGAGGACATTCTGTGAGTGATCTACACAGCCTGACTATGAGGGGAGGATAGAAATGCCTTCAAGGCCTGGCTTCCTCAGGGTCTGAAAAAGCTTGAGAGTCCCAGAAACTTGTAGGTGGAATGCAAAGGGTAATTCAGGGGGACACCTTGGTAAGTAAGGCCAGATGGACGAGACAGGTAGGGACAGGTAGCTTCTCATGTCCCTTTAGTGTTTCTCAGACTGAAGCCATCACCACATGAAATGAACCAGACAGCAGGGTCAGGTAGTAGGGCTGGTGGTGAGGGAGCCTGGGGCCTTCCCTATGGGCTGGTGGGTTAGGATGCCTAAAAAGGGCTACTTTTAGACTTTCCTTTGTCCTTGTGTCACCATCCCTTTCACACTGCTTCCGTTAATCTGCAGGCCTCTGGACACAGGATCAGTAGCTTTTATCCGGGTCATCATTAAAGAGTAGATCTTGAATTCCCCTGTTCCTCTCCTCCAGGTTGGGTTCCTGCACTCCCACCTCCCAGGTTAGGAACTACTGCCCTAATGTTTTTGTTTTTTTGAGACAGAGTCTTACTTTGTTGCCCTTAGTAGAGTGCTGTGGCATCATAGCTCACAGAAACCAACTCTTGGGCTCAAGCAATCCTCTTGCCTCAGCCTCCTGAGTAACTGTGACTACAGGCACCCACCACAATGCCCGGGTATTTTTAGAGACAGGGTCTGGCTCTTGCTCAGGCTGGTCTCCAACTCTTAAGATAATTGATCCACCCTCCCATAGTGCTAGGATTACAGGCTTGAGGCACCTCACCCGAATTGCTCTAATGTTTTCTTATCATAGATGTCTTTACAAATATCTTGCTGAAATACGCACTGCCCTAAATGTGGTTGTAAAGGCACCACTTTTTTTTCTTTTCTTTTTTTTTTGAAACAGAGTCTCACTATGTTGCCCTTGGTAGAGTGCTATGGCGTCACAGCTCACAGCAACCTCAAACTCTTGGGCTTAAACAATTCTCTTGCCTCAGCATCCCAAGTAGCTGGGACTACAGGTGTCTGCCACAACGCCCGGCTATTTTTTGGTTGTAGTTGTCATTGTTGTTTGGCAGGCCTGGGCTGGGTTCGAACCCACCAGCTCCGGTGCATGTGGCCAGCGCCCTAACTTTTGAGCTACAGGCGCCAAGCCGGAAAGGCACCACTTTTGGAGAATGTGCTTGGAAAGGGATAAGGCGACTGTGCTCCCCTTGTTCCTTTACGCTTTCCCCTTAGCATGAGATCTCTCTTGAGACCCACAGAGCAGGGGGCTTTCCCTCCTGCCCACTAGCTGGGACTGGATTGGGCACAAGAGGAAAGGCACAGGTAAAGCTGATGTCTGGCTCAATTTCCAGGGTGCCCAGGTGGAGGGGAGCAGTCTCTGGAGCAAAGCTCTGAAGATGAAGCCTCTCTTTCCCTGGGTGGTATAGGGATGAGGTATCGTCAAGAGCCTTGGGAGAAATAGGAGGAGATGATCCCCCCAGCCTGATTGCCGAGGTTTCTCCTCTGGCAGACAGAACAGACTGAGCTGCTGTCAGGAGTCTGACATGGCAAGGTCTGGTTCCCAGCACCTTCCACCCTAGATCACTCATCTGTATGTGACAATGTAACATCCCCAAGACTAAAGGGATAAATACAATGGCCTCTGTCAGGCCAGGCCAGTATGATCCCTGGATTTTGTGTGTGGTGGGGGGTGTGTGTGTGTGAGGGAGTGTCAACTTTTGGAGAGCTATAATTGGATACTGTCAGAAAACTAGTATTTTAATATTTATTTATTTATATAGATGGGGTTTTGCTACTTTGCCCAGGCTGGAGTGCAGTGGCAGTTCATAGGTGTGATCTCTCTACTAATCAGCACAGGAGTTTGTTTTTTTTTTTGAGACAGAGTCTTACTCTGTCGCCCTGGGTAGAGTGCCTCTCAAACTCTTGGGCTCAAGTCCTCAGCTTCCCAAGTAGCTGGGACTACAGGTGCCTACCACAATGCCATCTAATTCTTTTATTTTTAATAGAGACAGGAGTCTTGCTCTTGCTTAGGCTGGTCTCAAACCCCTGAGCTCAAGTTCAGCAATCCACTCACCTCGGCCTCCCAGAGTGCTAGGATTATAGGCGTGAGCCACCCCACCTGGCCAGCACAGAGTTTTGACTTGCTCCATTTCCAACCTGGGCTGGTTCACCCCTCCTTTGGCAACCTGGTGGTCCTCTGCTTCCAAAAGGTCAGCATAGTGATGCTGACTCACCAGCCCCTAGGTAAGGCCCCAGGCTAGAGTGCAATGGCATCAGCCCAGCTCATATCAACCTCAAACTCTTGGGTTCAAGTGATCCTCCTGCCTTAGCCTCCTGAGTAGCTGAGACTATAGGCAAGCATGCACCACTATGCCTGACATTAATATATATATTTTCCCACACTCCTCCAGCTTAATATATATATTTTTAGAGACAGAGTCTCATTTTATCACTCTCAGTAGAGTGCCATTGTGTCACAGCTCACAGCAACCTCCAACTCCTGGCTTAGGCAATTCTCTTGCTTGAGATTCCCAACTATACAACGCCCGGCTATTTTTTGTTGCAGTTTGGCCAGGGCCAGGTTTGAACCCACCACTCTCGGTATATGGGGGCAGCACCTTACCCACTGAGCCATAGGCACTACCCGGCCAGCTTAATATTTTTAAATGAGGTTGAATAAATGTGTCCTCCTTTCAGATGGAATATTGTCCTGGGAGGAAATATAGAGCCTAATGCTGGAAGGCCAGAGACCAAGGGTGTCTCGAGGAAAGCAATTTTTATTTTTAGAAGGTACTGGTGACTTCAGCTTTTTATATTTGCTGCCTCCAGCAGCTCTAACTCCCCCTGAAATTCTAAGCCTTCCTCATCTTCTTCTGTGTCCCCAGGTAGATTTCGGCCTTCTCTGTTTCTAGATGAAGCATATCCTGCCCAAGGGCTGGCCCTGTCTGAGAGCTGCCTGAGAGAGGATGTAAAATTTTTTTTTCCTTTCAATTTTTTTTTCCTTTCTGTTGAAGAGAGACAAATGGACAAATGTGAGCAGGCTGTGGGATGAGTGGAATTGGTGTCAGTTGGGCAGAGTCCAGGATACTCCTCTTTTTAATTAAGTGCGGATTTGAATTATGAGAGGCCAGAGCTCCTGTTGGGCAGGGTTCTGCTGAAGGGAGGCGGCTTCTCTTGTTAAAGATTAAATGCCGCCTCAGAGAGTGTCTATATTTGCTCTCGTTGTCAGGAATAATGGGCAACCAAATGGACTGCCCAGCTCACTGAGGCAGGGGTGGGGAACCCCAGAGCTGGTAGAAGCCTGGGGACTTAACTCTCCCTGGAATTTTCTTGGGGGAATGGTGGTAGGTGGGTGGCAGGAATTCCTGGGTTTATTTCTTAAGAATTTTTTTTTTCTTTTTCTTTTCAAAAACAGAAACTCTTCTGTCTCCCCAGCCTCTGACTATCCCTGAGGCTGTAGGGTTTTCCTGCACTCGTGTGGATGCTGCTGCTGCGGTGAATTTATTTGTCCTGTTGATGTTCATCTATCCCACTGGCAATCCCAGCCCAGATTTATCTGGTAACTCACAACTCTGATGTGAGGCCTTGGGACCCAGAGCCCAGGACATAATGCTTCTTGTGGGTGATGGTGCTGCTTTATCCTTACCCCACGGGTACTACAAGCCTGGGTAGAAAACAGAATGGCAGAAAGGAAGAACAGTAGGGGGGACAAATGTTAACAGGACACAATTCCTAATCAGATGCGGATCAGACTTTCAGGATCTCAAACTGAGTTTCCTAAATATGGTGATCTACACTTGTGCTTTACATTTTATTGATTTCCTAAGTCTTTTCAGATCTGGGTTTTTTTTTTTTTTTGAGACAAGAGTCTTACTTTGGTGTTCTCAGTATAGTACTGTGGCGTCATAGCCCACAGCAATCTCAACCTCTTGGACTGAAGAGATTCTCTTGACTCAGCCTCCCTTGTAGCTGGGACTACAGGCTCCCACCAAACGCCTGGCTATTTTTAGAGATGAGGTCTCCCTCTGGCTCAGACTGCTCTCGAACTGGTGAGCTCAGACAATCCACCTGCCTTGGCCTTCCAAGTGCTAGGATTATAGGCGTGAGCCACCGTGCCGCCACTTTTCAGATATGTTATCTTATTATATTTTCCCAGTATTCCTCAAAGTAGGTAGTTTTAGTTCCATTTTAGAGTTCAGCACTCCAAGTTCAGAGAGCAATTTGCCTCTCATCTCTCAGGGGTGGGACAGGGACTACCCCCTCCCTCCACCCAGCCCCACCCAGTTCCCAGGGTAGTAGCTTCAGAAACAATAGCAAGTTGTTCCTACTAGCCCCTCCCTAGTCCTCCAGTATCCTGACCCCACTTGACCCTCCCCTCCTTGACATTTCCTTTTTGTGTTCTTCTCCCCCCCAACAAGTCCCACTTTCCTCTTAAGAAATACCTGATTGGATCTTGCTAATTGTGTATCTTCAGGGGGTGGTTTGACATTTTCTTAAATTGCGAATCACACAAAAATGTCTCCCACAAAGGGAAAACTGATGGGGGGGCGAGCATTTTGCTCCCTAGAAATTGAGAATGTAAAGTATATTTAATTAAAATGATAAATCTGATTTTCAGTTTTGTTTTTACTACTGCTAAAACTAATCTATTTTATGCACGTTTGCAAAAGGCTGCAGCTATCAAAGCAGAGAATATTAGAGCTGTGAGGCACTTTGAAGATATGTCTGGGCCAAACACTTCATTGTAGAAACAAAGAAACCGAGTCTTGATCCGGAAAGGGCCCCTGAAGTACTGGGATGTAATTGTGGCTGAAATGAAGACAGGGGCTTGTTCTTTACGTCGCCACCTTCTTTCTCTTCTTTCAGTTTAAGAGCATCACAGGGCAGGAGTCACCAGGCTGTGCCCTTCTCCTTTAAATGCGCCCCCCCCCCACTGGGAGGGGGCTGGGCCTCTGAAAATTCCTTTCCCCACTCCAGCAAATACTGACATTCTCCATCAGTTCCCTCTCTCTGATTTCTCTAACCCCTTGTCTCTTTCCAGCCAGGATCCTTGGTCTGCAGGATCACTTGGTGATAAGTTAAATTGTATTTGGTTCTCTGTGTTCTCTCTGCCCTTCTACAAGGTAGTGACTGGACCTTTGTTTTCTTGTCTGGGTTGTATCTGCAGAGTTGAGAACAGAAGCTATTGGCTTCACATTTTATGTCTCTTTTGCTTAAAATTAGGTTGTCAATATTGTAAAACACTTATTTATTTGAATGGGTAGGATATCCCCATGACAGCACAAAATTTATTAAAAGTCATGTAATGCTCTCCATTGAAATTTTATAATCTCTCATCTCTGTCCCCTGGGAACACATTTTTACCTCCTTGGAAGCAGCCACAATGTCCAGTTTCTGGTGCAACCTTGCTGAGATAGTCCATACAGATATACAAAAGCCAATACAGGCCTCGTACACATATATTAATTCCTTCCTGTGGTTACACAAATGGTGGCATACTGTGAGCACTGTGGCCTGCGCATATCATCCAACACAGCCTGTCATAACCAGAAAACAAATAGTTCCAGAAGCAGTGTATGCAGCTGGATTAGAATTTCTAGAGGTTGTTCTGTGTCCTGTTAAGATAATCATCCCTGGGCGGTGCCTGTGGCTCAGTCGGTAGGGCGCCGGCCCCATATACCGAGGGTGATGGGTTCAAACCCGGCCCCAGCCAAACTGCAACCAAAAAATAGCCGGGCGTTGTGGCGGGCGCCTGTAGTCCCAGCTACTTCGGAGGCTGAGGCAAGAGAATCGCTGAAGCCCAGGAGTTGGAGGTTGCTGTGAGCTGTGTGAGGCCACGGCACTCTACCAAGGGCCGTAAAGTGAGACTCTGTCTCTACAAAAAATAAAAAAAAAGGATAATCATCCCTACTCTCACCTCCATTAGTTTTTTCTTTTTTTTTTTTTTGAGACAGAGTCTGACTATGTTGCCCTTGGTAGAGTACCGTGGCATCACAGCTCAAGTAACCTCAAACTCTTGGGCTTAAGCAATTCTCTTGCCTCAGCCTCCTAAGTAGCTGGGACTACAGGTGCCCGACTGAGCCACAGGCGCTGCCCTAGTTTTTCTATTTTTAGTAGAGATGGGATCTCCTGTGTGATGCCATGGCACTCTACCGAGGGCCATAAAGTGAGACTCTATCTCTACAAAAAAAAAAAAATAGAAATAGCTGGATGTGGTGGTAGGTAAGACTCTGTCTCAAAAAAAATAGTAAGAAAAAAATAGTAAGACTCTGTCTCAAAATAGAAAAATTTAAATAAATAAATAAAAAGAAGTCAGGCAGCGCCTGTGGCTCAAAGGGGTAGGGCACCGGCCCCATATGCCAGAGGTGGTGGGTTCAAACCCAGCCCCGGCCAAAAACTGCAAATAAAATAAAATAAAATAAAAACACTGATGCTTATATTATTAAAATAATAATAATAATAAAAAATAAAAAGAAGTCAGAAGGCTGCTGAAGTTCCTCCAGAATTAGGGGTCCCCTCTAAGTGCCTCTAAGGTTGTGCCCAAAACAACCAGTGCATTCTTTGGGAAATGTCTTTCTGGAATCAGGGGAGCCAGACAAAATGGACAGAATACCTTAATTTATTTGGTCTAATTTCCACAAGAAATCTTCTTTATCAACCTTTCCCTTAGCCCCAACTTCAATTCCGTTTCAGCAAGCATCTGCCAGAATATACTCTGTGCAAAAAACATGTGCAGTGTATCCAGAGCCTCAGAAACAATGAAGGCCCTTGCCCCTGCCTGAGCAGCCACCTCTGGTGATGGTTTTTGGGTGTGTGTGGAGTAAGGTGTAGTTATAAATCCTCAAAGTTTTTGTTGAAACCCAGAGGGCTCCTTCCACTGAAGGAATCAGTGAAGGCTGACAGCTAAGTCTTGAAGTTCTTATTCCTTTAAGTCCACGTCCAATGCCATTTCCTCGGTGAAGTCTGTCCTGGTGCACTTCTTCTTCTGGGAAGCCACGGCTCTCCTTCAATGTTCTCAGTTTAAGTTGTGAAAAAGTTACTTATTCATTGGAAAAGGTAAGGTGTCTTTCATGATGCAGATCTTTCCCAACCTTGTGTTACCAATGACTCTTCTGTGGACTTGTCTTAGGTCCCCCCTTAGGTAGAAAGTTCCTCAGGGACTGAGGGGTGCCCTGCTTCAATCTATACCCCATATGGCACCCAGGCCACCCCTGGAACATCCAGGGCTTTGCAAATTGCCTGTCGAGGCTGGATGGACTGCATCTGCTTTGTGTGACCTCTGCAACTGAGTTTGTAGTTCTTGGAGGAGACACAGAAGGACTGGAATTGGGCCAAGCCCTGTTTTTGTATGGCCTGTAAGCTGCAAAGTGTTTTTGCAATGATTAAAAAAAAAAAAAAAACCAAGAGAAAAAAATATATATTTTTTCTGCAGTTTTTGGCTGGGGCTGGGTTTCAACCTACCACCTCTGGTATATGGGGCTGGCACCTTTACTCCTTGAGCCATAGGCGCTGCCCTGAGAAAAATAATTTTTGACACGTGGAGAATATGAGAAATTCAAATATTTTAGTGTCCAAAAACAGTTTTATTAGGACACAGCCATGCTTATTTGCCATGTTTGGTTGCTTTGTGCTGCAGCAGGAGAGTTGAATAGCTGCACAACAGTATAACCCAAAAACCTTTGGTCCTTAATAGAAAACCTGCTCTCAAGTGCAGGTGGAGGACCTGGTTCACAGATGCTGGGAATCCACATGGAAGACTGGGCTATTCAAAGAAGGGGTGGAGTACCCCTGAGCAAGATGGGGGGCAAGGGCAGGAAGCAGAAGGGAAACTGCTCGAGGTCACCTGGTTGGGAAGGGGTGGAGCAGCCTATGAGCCCAGGCTTGTCTGCTTTCAGAAGCCATAGCCACAGAGGAGGCCTGAATTTGGGTGTTCAAAGGAGGAAGGGAGAGAGAGAGCTCCTCCTCCCTGGGAGGATGGAGGAAGACTTAAGGGAAGACTTCTTAGAGGAAGTGCTTTCAAGCTGGCATTGAGGGGCAGTGGGTGGGATTCAGGTGTGGGACTGGGGAAGGGTGTTCCAGGCCTAATGCATAGTAGGGCCAAAGACAGGAGTCTGGGAAGGGAAGAAGATGACTCCAGGGTGGTGTGGAAGGGACTTTCAGGGAGTAAGGAGATAATCCTTGGAAACCTTTGAGATGTTTGCCTTGGAATTTTCTCTTTGGGATCTTGACTCTGTGGCCCCAGGCCTGATGTCTTTGCTGGCTGTGCACAGGCTGGAGAGAAAGTCCAGGCCAGTGTGAGAAAAAGAGAGGCTCTGGTTGTCCATCCCTATGCACAGCAGTGGGCATAGACAGGTTTCCCAGGGCTCAGGCAGGGAATCCCCTGAATGGAGCCTGGGTGGGCTCCTCCATGGAGATTCCACATCCTGCTGGTGAATTTTCCATGGGCTATCACACCCTGGTACAGAGGGAGAGACTAGGGGGAATTGGTTTTACTTTGCAAGTGTGGAGCTTGTGGCTTCTCTTTACCATGCCCAGGCTGAACCCACTGCCCTCCTGGGATAGAGTGGGGGGAAATTTACCTTTGAGAACCTGGGGGACAAGTCAGGGGCCCAGTTTGGAGGTTTTGCAGCTGACATCCCCCTGAAGGATGAGCCTTAGACCTCCAACCTGCATCCTCTGGCAACTATGTTTGTGCTTAATAAATATTTGTGAAGAAGGAATGTGTGAGTGGGTGCTGGGGAAAGGGGTTTGTCCACAGGGGTGTAAAACAGGCCCCTACTTGCCAGATGCTTCCTGTTTAGTCAGGGAGGTGGGTGGAGAGTGGCAGTGTCCTGTTAGAAATAACATTTTTTCATATCTCAAGTTGGAGGCACCAAAGGCTGCCTGGGGGATATATAGATCAACACAGGGTGGAGGAGGCCGCTTTAGGAAGCAGCATTCCCATTCTAGCCCCAAGAGGCTCTGCGTTCCTGCTCTGCTTAGCAGTGGCTTATCTTGGAAGTCCCACAGTTATGGGTGCCAGGCCCTCACTTGGGTGAAGACTTCAGAGTCATGGTCTTGTGCAGAGGGGCCACTGGTATGTGTGTGTCCTAGTGACTCTAAGAGTCTTCCCTGGGATGGCAGGAGGGGCCTTGGTGACTTTGGGTCTTCTTGGCTTCCTCTGGAAGTTGCAGACTTACTTTCTCTGCTCAGACAGGGCTGGGGAAGTGGGTTGTGCTTCTTGCCCAAACCCAGTTTCAGCAATTGCGTGTGAAGGGAAAACATGGTAGGTCCAAGCCACGCTCCCAGTGCCTTGTCCCAGGTGCCTTGTGCCATGGCAGGAGGGCATCTGCCCATGCCCTTCAAGTCACCCATCTTTCCATGCCCAGTATGATGGTGTCCACCGCTATTCCCTAGTCCCCTGAGGATCTCAAATGCTGGAGACCCCAAAGTGTTCAGCTCTGACCTGCCCTGTTCAGGAAAGGGAGCCATAGGAATAGTTTCTGTGCAGCTTTGCACCATTGAGTCTCACTCAGCCAGTCCTCAATTATTATTATTATTTATTATTATTTTTTTAGAGACAGAGTCTCACTTTGTTGCCCTCGGTAGAGTGCTGTAGCGTCACAGCTCACAGCAACCTCAAACTCCCGGACGTTGGCAATTCTCTTGCCTCAGCCTTCCAAGTAGCTGGGACTGTAGGCCCCTGCCACAATGCCTTGCTATTTTTTTTGTTGCAGTTTGGCCGGGGCTGGGTTTGAACCCGCCACCCTCAGTATATGGGGCCGGCGCCTTACTCACTGAGCCACAGGTACCGCCAGCCCTCAATTATTATATTACAATGTGGGAGCTCAGAAATGTTAAGTAACTTGCCCCAGGTCACACAGCCAGAAATGGCAGTTAGAGCCTGAACACTTCTGATTCTCTGCCTAGTGTATCACTAGACTCAGTGGACTGAGAACAGGAAATCTGAGGTCTGTTCCAGATACCCCATCTAGAGGAGCAGGGCTAAGAGGCAGAGTCTCAGTCAAGGACTCTTTTTTTTTTTTTTGTAGAGACAGGGTCTCACTTTATGGCCCTCGGTAGAGTGCCGTGGCCTCACACAGCTCACAGCAACCTCCAGCTCCTGGGCTTAAGCGATTCTCTTGCCTCAGCCTCCCGAGCAGCTGGGACTACAGGCGCCCGCCACAACGCCCGGCTAAGTCAAGGACTCTTGTGTCGGGATAACAGAGATGGCAACTAGAGCAGGAAAAGGAAAGTGAAAAGCAAAGGAACCACACTGGTGGCAGAGCTCTGGCTTCTCTATGTCTGGAGGCAGGACATGTGGACTAAGGGTCTGTGCCTGGTGGCTGCTGATTCAGGATGCTCTCTGCTGCCCAAACCTTGGGATGAGGTGGGAATGGGGATAGGGTATTAATTTATGCAGAATGCTTGGGGTTCTGCCTTCTAGATGAAAAACCCCACTAATAGAAACAGCAAATAGGTGTTACACCTGGCGTCTCAAGTTGGCAAAACAGGAGCATTGCTGGACTGGGGTGGGGGAAGGAGGAGGAGAAGGTGGAATGCAATTAGTTGTTATATCCACTTTATTCCTTACTGAGCAGCTGCTACATGCCAGGCACTATGTTAGCAGATGGGAATATGAGTCAAAAACAGCAGCAGAGTCAGGTGCTGTGGCTTATACTCACCCGTAATCCCAGCACTTTGGGAGGCTGCGGCAGGAGGATCACTTGAGGGCTGGAGTTCGGAGCTGCAGTGAACTATGATGGTGCCAAAGCACAAGGGCTTGGGTGGCTTGGGTGACAAAATGAGACCTTGTCACAAAACAAAACAGAACAAACTAAAAATCCCCAGCGGGGAATCTTTCTCTCAGCACTCACCATGTGCTATTCATTTAGTCCACATCACATTTGGTAGAGCTCAGAGATGTTAGGTAACTTTCCCATAGTTACAGAGCTAGTAAGTAGCAAGGGGAGTCAGCTGAGTGAGCTCATGCCAGTAACACCACAGACCAGGTCTCCCTCTGATAGGTGTGTGCTCTGAATGTTCTGAGAGATTTGAGAGCTGGGTTCCACTTGGAGAAGTGGGGAGAAGGCATTTGAGCCAGGCCTTATAGAATGAATGAAATTTCATCTGTAGAAGAGGGAAAAAGGCTTAGAGAGGCAGTATTTGCAAAGGTTCAGGAGCCAGAAAGGAAATTTCAGGGAGTGATAAGTTTGGGGTATTCCTCAAAATTCCTACCCTTGGGCTGGGGAATGTGGGCATTTGCAGACCATGTTCAGGAGCTTAGACTGAGTCCTATAGAATCATAGGTGGGGTGTGGGTTAGAGCAATTCTGACTGGGTCAGACCCTGGACAGGAGGAACGGGGGCACTACTTTGGAACCCTCAACGGTAGCTCATCCCTGTTCCTGTCCCCTGAAGCCCAGACTTCGCCCACACCCTTGCCCTCATTCAACCCAGACAGGTGGTGGAGGTATTACTGCTAGACCATGGAGACTGACTCCCTGAACTTAAATTCTTGTTCTGCTACCAACAAGCTATGGGGGCTTGAGCAAGTCAACCTTTCTTTGCTTCAGTTTCCTCATCTGTAAAAGAGCAATAATAGTAGCACCTACCTCAGGGAGCTGGGTGTGAAGATAAAATGAGTTGATCTAGGGGAGACAGACTCTCGGTAAGGGTTCAATAAATATGCTAGTTCTTGTTATCACATGTCACCACCCTGTCCTGGCTCCAGTCAGCACTTCAGAGTCCTGCCTATCAGGAATGTCCTCCAGTCTGATTTAAATCCCTCCTGCTGGAGATGGATCCCAGCTTCCCCGACAGCCTTTCAGGACAGGGAAGCTCTGTGTTCCCAGCTCACTACCTCATCCAGCCTCTTTAATCTCAGCTCTCCCTTTTCTCCCCACCACCTGTGATTATCGTAAACTCCATAAACTCCCTGGGCAGGCTTGGCTCAGCCTCCTGTCCCTTTGAAGTCTCAGGCCAGGTTCCCAATCCCACAGACTGACATCTGAGAAAGCTGCTTCCCATCAAATCCTGCCGCCAAAAGACTCTTCTCTTAGGTATCCCTGCCAACTCCGTTTTATAATCTCCGTGCTGGGGAGGGAGGATAGTGCAGGCACTTTGTCTACAGGAAGGAAGCAATTAAATTATTAGCACTTTGAGAAATTAAACGACATAACTTATGGCAGAATAAGTTTAGCAAAAGAAAAAAAAAACCCTTGTAATGTAAGAAAACAATTAAAAAGAATTATATAAGGTTGGGCTCACTCCTTTATTGCAATAGAGTTAGCAGTTCATTGATTATCATCCTGTTATAATGCAGTAGGGTGGTATGGGCTGCCGCAGAGGCAGTGACATTCAGGAAGCTAAGTGTGCTTAGCTCGGTCCTGCAGGAGGACCGGTGGAGGAACTGAAAGGTTTTCTTGATGTGGGGAGGGTTGGCTGGGTGGGGATGGGGGTCAGAAAAGGATCACCAGAGCAGTTTTTCTCCCTTCTCCCTGTTTGTTCCACTTCACAGAAAGGGAAAAGAGTTTGTCAACTTCGGCAGCTTGTCAATTGCTGGGGTATAGTCAATTCCCTGTGCCCAATCACTCAGTTCCTAGGTATTCATTCAGTGGCTTAGCTCCATAAAGGGACATGGACAAAGATGATAGGATCACAGCAGTCTCATCTGAGGTACTCTGGGTGTCCCTGGCTGGGAGAGTAGAAAGGTCGAATGGGTGGATACACCAAGGAGCAGAAAGAAGCAACAGACTGGATGTGCACCGAGCCACATGGATAGATTTTTTTTGTTATTGTTGAGACAGAGTCTCACTATGTAGCCCTTGGTAGAGTACTGTGGCATCACAGCTCACAGCAACCTCAAACTCTTAGGCTCAAGCAATTCTCTTGCCTCAGCCTCCCAAGTAGCTGGGACTACAGGTGCCCACCACAACGCCCAGCTATTTTTTGGTTGTATTGTCATTGTTGTTTGGCGGGCCTGGGCTGGGTTTGAACCCGCCAGCTCCGGTGTATGTGGCTGGCGCCCTAGCCACTGAGCTATAGGTGCTGAGCCAACCACATGGATAGATCTTAAAATCTTAGTGCTACACAGCAGCAGAAAGCAAACTATGGCCACCCACAACGACAGAGAGGAATCTCCCAGACAAGCTTAGCAAAAAAGACACTCACTGTGTAATTCCTTGTAGATGAAGTTCAGGAACAAACTCAGCTAATGGGTGGTAACAGTAGCTGGAATAGAGGTGACCTCTGGCAGGGGAAGGAGGGCAGTTTATTGACTGGGAAGGGGCATAAGAAAAAGTTTCTGAAGTGCTCGAAATGTTCTCTATTTTGATTTGGGTGATGATTAAACAGGTGTACATACAGATAAAAAATTGAGATTTATACTTAAAGTCCAGCCACATTATGCATATATGTGTGTTACACCTCAACAGGAAAGGAAAGAACAAAAAATGATGCAGAGGGGGAAAAAAAAGAGACATATAATACAATGTTATTTATGTAAATAAGACCCACAAGCCTAAGAAATAACTACCCAGTCTGCAAACAAAAAGATAGATGCGGGCAGCGCCTGTGGCTCAGTCGGTAAGGCGCCGGCCCCATATACCGAGGGTGATGGGTTCAAACCCGGCCCCAGCTGAACTGCAACCAAAAAATAGCAGGGCGTTGTGGCGGGCGCCTGTAGTCCCAGCTACTCGGGAGGCTGAGGCAAGAGAATCGCTTAAGCCCAGGAGTTGGAGGTTGCTGTGAGCTGTGTGAGGCCACAGCACTCTACCAAGGGCCATAAAGTGAGACTCTGTCTCTACAAAAAAAAAAAAAAAAAAAAAAGATAGATGCTAACCTATGGAAACAGGGTATGGAGATAAAAGGGAATGAATGAATGTCTGAATGAATGAAACCAAGACCCACAGATTGGTTATGACAATAGGCCATGAAGGGAGAGTATCACAGTTAACTAAAGCCTCTGCTTCCAAGGTAGAAGTTCATAGAAAATCTCCAATCACATCAGAAGGTCTCTGGACTGGATGTGGTATGTGTGTGGTGTGTTGGGGCATTTTGGTCTGAGGTGTGAATGTAGGCTAAGTCACTGATGCCTGCCAGGAGGTAAGGGAGGCATGAATAGATTTCACACGTGTAAGTTTCTTTGCAGTTTGCAAAGCGATGCCATGCCCACTGGCACAGAGAGCCTCATATAGGGTGGGCAGTTCCCCGGGGGGCATGGATGGGAGCCAGCCTGCTTGCTATCACCCTCGGTTGGTTCCCCCTGGCAGGTTACTAAACTTCCACATCTCAGCCATGGAGATGACAAAATGAGTGTCAAGGTAAGGGGGCAGTCAGAACACGATGTAAAGCAGGGGTCGGCCACCTTTTTCTGTAAAGAGCCAGATAGTAAATATTAGCTTTTGTGGGCCATGAGAGCTCTGTCACAGCTACCCCAGAAGGAGCCATAGGCATAAAGGAATGAGCATGGCTGTGTACCAACAACATTTTATTTATGGATATTGACTTTTGAATATCACATACTTTTCATGTGTCACCAAGTATTATGCTTTTGTTTTGTTTTGTTTTGTTTCCCATACCTTTTTTTTTTGTGGTTTTTGGCCAGGGCTGGGTTTGAACCCGCCACCTCCGGCATATGGGACCGGCGCCCTACTCACTGAGCCACAGGCGCCGCCCTGTTTCCCATACCTTTTAAACATGTAAGAATGATTCTTAGCTTGGTGGGGGTCACAGTTTGCTGACTTCTAGCCTAGAAGGTGAATAAGCTGGAGCAGTACTCAAGAGAGCTCAGCTATTCTCACTGTCATCCCCACTGTACAGATGAGGAGGCGAAGGAACAGCTTCCCCAGGAAGCCTGTGGCAGAGCTGGGACTCTGGCTCACATCTCCTAAGTTTCAATGCAATTTGAACAAATGCTCAAGGACAGAAGAATGTGGTTGCAAATAATGTCCTCTTTTCCAAGGCCCACGTCTTGCAGCAAGAAGTCTGGCTTCACTCTGGGTGACTTGTTTCCCCTGATGGATCAGACAACCACTAGAGTGAATCGAATGTCTTCAAAACCCTTCCTCATCCTCATCTACACAGAGAGGCACACGCTCCTCTGCCCTCCTGTTTCCTTCTCTTCTTGTGTTTTGCATCATCAGTGTGATGAATTTCTTTCTTTTTTTTTTTTTTTGAGACAGAGACTCAAGCTGTCACCCTGGGTAGTAGAGTGCTGTGGCATCACAGCTCACAGCAACCTCCAACCCCTGGGCTCAAGCGATTCTCCTGCCTCTGCCTCCCAAGTAGCTGGGACTACAGGCGCCTGCCACAATGCCTGGCTATTTTTTGGTTGCAGCTGTCACTGTTGTTGGCGGGCCGGGCTGGATTCAAACCCGCCAGCTCAGGTGTATGTGGCTGGCGCCTTGGCCGCTTGAGCCACAGGCGCCGAGTCGTGATGAATTTCTTGATGTGAATGTCATCACCTGCATCAAGGTGAACTTCTGGTTCCATGTATATGCTGTGCAAAACCAGACAAAGCTGATCTACACTAGAAGCCAGGAGAGTAGTTGTCCCTGGAAAGAGCATGTGTGCGCTTCTGGGCTTGAGGAAATGCTCTGTTTCTGATTGGCAAATGATCTCTGTGCAGTCATCATACCTACCCTGGGCACATTTCTGGGCAGGTGTTCTGTTCCAGTACAGTGTAAATAAAAAAATTCCCCTGAAGGCATCTTAGTAAAAACAGTGAACTTTTGGTGTTCACTTTTCGTTTTGGGAACAGGAATGCAGAGATGATGTCACCCAAGTGCTATTGCTCTGCTGGGCAGCAAAGGACATTACTGACAAGCCTTGCAGGTGAGACAGAAGGTTCTCTAACCCATACACACCTTACACCTTGCTAGTTTTGCTTCCTCAAAACATAGAAAATGTGTGAGCATGTGTAGTGTAGTATGGGTGAGATGTTTGTGTAAGTGTGTATGTATAAATGTGCATGAGATGTATGTGAGAATTGTGAGTGTGTGAGTGGGAAGCGCATGTGAGTGACTGTGGGGTATTTGTGTATGCCGGAGTGAATGTGCATATGTGTAAGTGGTTGTGATTGTATCTGTGAATGTGAGTGTATGAGTGATATGTACACATGAGTATATGTGTGGAGATATGTATGTACGTGTGAGTGGGTGTGTACGTGTACCCATGTATGGTTGTGACTTTGTGTATGTGTGTATGATCTGTGTATGTGCAAGTGGGTATGATTGTGTGAGAGTGTGTCTATGTGAGAATCTTCAAACAGGGCCCAGAAACTTTCCTTTCCCTTTGGAGCTTGGCTTTGGCACTTCTCAGGGGCCCACGTGGGCACACATGTGTAGTGTGCAGTGCAGTGGAGGTGCTGGGATTCACCCCTCTGGTGCGAGCTTCTGGCAATGCTCAGTGCTCCAGTGAACACTCTTTATATATTTTTGTAGCTCACGTCCCTTGATTGCTGCAAATTTATGCAGAGAAAATGGGTTCTGGTAACCGGCTGACCCTTTTAGCTGTTGCTCATTTGGGTGGATCTCAGGCCCTCTATTTGTTTCTGGAGAATTTGCTGGGAATCTCTCTGAAATGTGCCAAGCTTTCTGCCTCAGAGATGAAATGTATTTAATTTATGTAATTCAGATGATTTAATTCTCTCATTCAGAGGGAGCAAAACATAGATTTTGCATTACAGAGTCCTGAAGAGAGGGAGGGAGAGAGAGGGATGTGGAAGGTTGAAACCCAGTGCGGAAGCCAGAACTGGGAGGAAACTTCTCTCCGAGTGAACGCGTTTCACACTTGGGCCTAGAGTCATGGTGGCCCAAAGGACAAGGTCTTATTGGCCAGATTTGAGAAAGAACATTCCTTTCTTTCCACCCTTTCTCACCCAGCTTGGCCCCGGCTGACTAGGCTTCCCCATCCCAACCTTTAGCAGCAGACCCTGCCCACTAGCAATCAGGCTCCCGCCTAACGTCTGTGGGCACTTCTCTCTTGTTAGCTTGAACTTGATTGTTCTAGGGACAAGAACACACCACACTCCTGCATGTTTCTCTCTATTGCTTGGAACATCTTCCTTCACCCTCAACCTACTTGGTGAACCCTAATTTGTCCTGAGCCTGTCCCCAGATCAGACATCGTGTTTTTTGTTTTCCTTTCTTCTTTCTTTTTTTTATTTTTATTTATTTTTTTATTGTTAACTCATGGCTGTGTACATTAGTGCAATCAAGGGGTACAATGTGCTGGTTTCATATACAATTTGAAATATTCTCATCAAACTGTTCAACGTAGCTTTCATGGCATTTTCTTTTTTTTTTTGCAGTTTTTAGCCGGGGCTGGGTTTGAACCCGCCACCTCTGGCATATGAGGCCGGCGCCCTACTCCTTTGAGCCACAGGTGCCACCCTCATGGCATTTTCTTAGTTATTGTGTGTAGACATTTGTATTCTGCCTTTAGGGAGTTTCGCCTGTACCCATTCTAAGATGCACCGTAGGTGTGGCCCCACCCATTACCCTCCCTCCACTCTAACCTTCCCACTCCCTTCCCCTCCCTTGACCCTTTCCTCATAGTCTTGTGCTATAGTTGGGTTATAGCTTTCATGTTGAAAGCTATAATTTAGCTTCATAGTAGGGCTGAGTACATTGGATACTTTTTTCTTCCATTCCTGAGATACTTTGCTAAGAAGAATATGTTCTAGCTCCATCCATATAAACATGAAAGAGGTAAAGTCTCCATCTTTCTTTAAGGCTGCATAATATTCCATGGTATACATGTACCACAATTTGCTAGGCCATTCGTGGGTCGATGGACACTTGGGCTTCTTCCATGACTTAGCAATTATGAATTGGGCTGCAGTAAACATTCTGATACAGATGTCTTTGTTATAGTGTGATTTTTGGTCTTCTGGGTATAAACCTAGTAAAGGAATTATAGGATCGAATGGCAGGCCTATTTTTAGGTCTCTAAGTATTCTCCAAACATCCTTCCAGAAGGAACGTATTAGTGTGCATTCCCACCAGCAGTGTAGAAGTGTGCCCTTTTCTCCACATCCACGCCAACATCTCTGGTTTTGGGATTTTGTTATGTGGGCTACTCTTACTGGGGTTAGGTGATATCTCAAAGTAGTTTTGATTTGCATTTCTCTGATGATTAAGGATGATGAGCTTTTTTTCATATGTTTGTAGATTGTGCATCTGTCTTCTTTAGAGAAGTTTCTTTTCAAGTCCCTTGCCCACCCTGAGATGGGATCACGTGTTCTTTTCTTGCTTATACGTTTGAGTTCTCTGTGGATTTTGGTTATTAGACCTTTATCGGAGGTATAGCCTGCAAATATTTTCTCCCATTTTGAGGGATGTCTGCTTGCTTTACTTACTATGTTCTTGGCTGTGCAGAAGATTTTTAGTTTGATCAGGTCCTGGTAGTGTATTTTTGATACTGCTTCAATTGTCTGGGGAGTCCTCCTCATAAAATATTCACCCAGGCCGATTCCTTCAAGAGTTTTCCCTCCACTTTCTTCAAGTATTTTTTACAGTTTCATGTCTTTTTTTTTTTTTTTCTTCAGTTTTTGGCCAGGGCTGGGTTTGAACCCACCACCTCTGGCATATGGAGCTGGTGCCCTACTCCTTTGAGCCACAGGCACCACCCCATATAGTTTCATGTCTTAAGTTTAAATCTTTTATCCAGTGAGAGTCTATCTTAGTTAATGGTGAAAGGTGTGGGTCCAGTTTCAATCTTCTACCGGTTGCCAGCCAGTTCACCCAGCACCATTTGTTAAATAGGGAATCTTTTCCCCACTGAATGTTTTTATTGGCTTGTCAAAGATCAAATAACAGTAAGTAGCTGGATTCATCTCTTGGTTCTCTATTCTGTTCCAGACATCTACTTCTCTGTTTTTGTGCCAATACCATGCTGTTTTGATCACTATTGATTTATAGTACAGTCTCAGGTCTGGTAGCGTGATTCCTCCTGCTGTGTTTTTATTGCTGAGTAATGTTTTGGCTATTCGAGGTTTTTTTCTGATTCCATATAAAACGAAATATTATTTTTTCAAGATCTTTAAAATATGACAATTGAGCTTTAATAGGAATTGTATTAAAATTATATATTGCTTTGGGAAGTATAGACATTTTAACAATGTTGATTCTTCCCAGCCATGAGCATGGTATGTTTTTCCATTTGTTAACATCTTCAGCTATTTCTTTTCTTAAAGTTTCATAGTTCTCTTTGTAGACATCTTTCACGTCCTTTGTTAGGTATACTCCCAAATATTTCATCTTCTTTGGCACTACTGTGAAAAGAATAGAGTCCTTGACTGTTTTTTCAGCTTGGTTATTGTTGGTATACATAAAGGCTACAGATTTATGGGTGTTGATTTTGTAGCCTGAGACATTGCTGTATTCCTTGATCACTTCTAAAAGTTTTGTAGTAGAATCCCTAGTGTTTTCCAGATATACAATCATATCATCTGTGAAGAGTGAAAGTTTGATCTCTTCTGAGCCTATGTGGATACCCTTGATCACCGTTACTTCCCTAATTGCAATGGCTAAAACTTCCATTACAATGTTAAAGAGCAATGGAGACAATGGGCGACCTTGCCTGGTTCCTGATCTAAGTGGAAATGATTTCAATTTAACTCCATTCAATACGATATTGGCTGTGGGTTTGCTGTAGATGGCCGCTATTAGTTTAAGAAATGTCCCTTCTGGGTGGCGCCTGTGGCTCAGTGAGTAGGGCACCGGACCCATATGCCGAGGGTGGCGGGTTCAAACCCAGCCCCGGCCAAACTGCAACAAAAAAATAGCCAGGCGTTGTGGCGGGCGCCTGTAGTCCCAGCTACTCGGGAGGCTGAGGCAAGAGAATCGCGTAAGACCAGGAGTTAGAGGTTGCTGTGAGCTGTGTGACGCCACGGCACTCTACCCGAGGGCGGTGAAGTGAGACTCTGTCTCTACCAAAAAAAAAAAAAAAAAAAAGAAATGTCCCTTCTATACCAATTTTCTTAAGTGTTCTGATCATGAAGGGATGCTGGATATTATCAAAAGCTTTTTCTGCATCAATTGAAAGAATCATATGGTCCTTATTTTCTAGTTTGTTTATGTGCTGAATTACATTTATAGATTTACATATATTGAACCAGCCTTGAGACCCTGGGATAAATCCCACTTGGTCGTGGTGTATAATTTTTTTGAGGTGTTGTTGGATTCTGTTTGTTAGGATCTTATTGAGTATTTTAGCATCAATATTCATTAGTGATATTGATCTATAATTTTCTTTTCTTGTTGGGTCTTTCCCTGGTTTGGGGATCAAGGTGATGTTTGCTTCATAGAATGTGTTGGGTAATATTCCTTCTTTTTCTATATTTTGGAAGAGGTTTAGTAATATAGGTACTAGTTCTTCTTTAAAGGTTTGGTAGAATTCTGATGTAAAGCCATCTGGTCCTGGGCTTTTCTTTTTAAGGAGATTTTGTATAGTTGATGCTATTTCAGAATTTGATATAGGCCTGTTCAACATTTCCACTTCATTCTGGCTAAGTCTTGGTAGGTGGCATACTTCCAGGTATTGGTTGATTTCTTTCAGATTTTCATATTTCTGAGAGTAGAGTTTCTTGTAGTATTCATTAAGGATTTTTAGAATTTCTGAGGGGTCTATTGTTATTTCATTGTTGCCATTTCTGATTGATGAAATTAGAGATTTTACCCTTTTTTTCCTGGTTAGGTTGGCCAAAGGTTTATCTATTTTATTGATCTTTTAAAAAAACCAACTTTTGGATTTATTCATCTGTTGTATAGTTCTTTTGTTTTCAATTTCATTTAATTCTGCTCTGATTTTGGTTATTTGTTTTCTTCTGCTGGGTTTGGGGTTGGAGTGTTCTTCCTTCTCCAGTTGCTTGAGATGTCCCATTAAGTTATTAACTTCCTCTCTTTCCGTTTTCTTGAGGAAGGCTTGCAGTGCTATAAATTTCCCTCTTAGGACTGCCTTTGCAGTATCCCAGAGGTTCTGGTAATTCATGTCTTGATTGTTGTTTTGTTCCAAAAATTTGGTGATTTCCTTCTTAATCTCATCTATAACCCATCTATCCTTCAGCAAAAGGTTGTTTAGCTTCCATGTTTTTGTATGGGTATGCAGGTTCCTGTTGTTATTGAGTTCAACTTTTATTCCATGATGGTCTGAGAAGATGCAAGGAATAATTTCTATTTTTTTTAATTTGCTGAGGTTAGATTTGTGGCCTAGGATGTGGTCGATTTTGGAGTATGTTCCATGGGCTGATGAGAAGAATGTGTATTCAGTTTTGTTGGGATGAAATGTTCTGTAGATGTCTGTTAAGTCCAGATGTTGAATGGTCAAGTTTAAATCTAAAATTTCTTTGCTTAGCTTCTTTTTGGAGGATCTATCCAGCACTGCTAAAGGGGTGTTAAAATCTCCAACTACTATGGAACTGGAGGAAATCAAGTTGCTTATGTCTGTTAGAGTTTCTCCTATAAATTGAGGTGTGTTCTGGTTGGGTGCATAAATATTAATAATTGAAATCTCATCATATTGAGTATTACCTTTAACAAATATGAAGTGTTCATCCTTATCCTTCCTTATTTCTGTTGGTTTAAAGCCTATTGCGTCTGCGAATAGGATTGCAATGCCTGCTTTTTTCTGCTTTCCATTTGCCTGGAGTATAGATGACCCTCCCTTCACCTTGAGTCTATATTTGTCTTTTAATGTAAGATGCGATTCTTGTATGCAGCAGATATCTGGCTTGAGTTTTTGTATCCAGTCAGCCAAACTGTGCCTCTTTAGAGGACAATTTAAACCATTCACATTAATTGAGAATATTGATAAGCCTTTGGAGAGTCCGGTGGACATTTTTAATCCTTTTGCGACTGTGGAACTTGGGATTTGATCAAAATTTTCTGTGTGGGTTTACTTTTGTCATGAAGGATTACACTGGTCTTTATGGAGGATAGGTCTGAGAATATCCTGGAGAGCTGGTTTAGTTATGGCAAATTTCTTCAACGTGCGAATGTCATTGAAGTATTTAATTTCTCCATCATAAATGAAACTCAGTTTAGCTGGGTACAGGATCCAGGGTTGAAAGTTTTTTTGTTTTAGGAGATTAAAAGTTGATGACCATCCTCTTCTAGCTTGAAAGGTTTCAGCAGAGAGATCTGAAGTTATTCTAACATTCTTGCCCTTGTAGGTGATGGTTTTCTTTCATCTGGCTGCTTTCCAAATTTTCTCCTTCATATTAACTTTAGTGAAATTGATTATGATGTGTCTGGGGGATGTCTTATTTGGGTTGAGTCATGCTGGAGTTCTGAAACTGTCTGCTATCTGAATTTCAGAATCTCTTGGCATGTCTGGAAAGTTCTCCTTCATAATCTCATGGAGAAGAGACTCTGTGCTTTGTGAATCCACTTTGTTGCTTTCGGGGATCCCTATAAGACGAATATTGGTTTTCTTCAAATTATCCCAGAGCTCTCTGAGAGAGTGATCTGTTTTTGCCCTCCATTTATCTTCCTCTCTGAGAGTTTGGGAGCCTTTGAAAGCTTTGTCTTCAATGTCCAAAATCCTTTCTTCTGCTTGCTCCATTCTGTTACTGTGGGATTCTACTGTGTTTCTCAGATCTTTGAGGGCTGCAACTTCTTGTCTCAATGTGTCAAAATCTTTGGTCATTTGGTCTTTGAATTCATTGAATTCTTGAGATATCTTTTGGGTTACTACTTGGAATTCTAATTCAATCTTATTTGCTATCCAGATTCTGAATTCGATTTCTGACATCTCAGCTATTTGTTTGTGCATGGGATCTTGTGCTGTATCTGCCCCATTGATCCTTGGGGGAGTTGATCTACTCTGATTAATTCATATTGCCAGAGTTTTTCTGATGATTTCACCTCATGATTGTTTTTCACCGTTGCCTCTGGCCGTCCTCAGAGTTGGGGAGGTGTCTCTCCAAGATTAGATCCCAGCGGGATCACTCTATTGTTGATGGATCTTTGTAGGGAGTGACCCTGTGTAGTTCCTCTGGGTCTGCCCCAGCCACGGATTTCTGGTTGTGGAAGCAGCTCTGGAGTGTGACACACCCGGATCCAGCAACAGGGCAGGAGGTGGTGCACACGGTTCTGGGAGTGCCTGGCACCCAGTAACCTTGGCACAGCAGTCTCTGGCCAGGAGAAGGGCTCTGCACAGGGCAGCGCCTGTGGCTCAGTGAGTAGGGTGCCGGCCCCATATGCCGAGGGTGGCGGGTTCAAACCCAGCCCCGGCCAAACTGCAACAAAAAAATAGCCGGGCGTTGTGGCGGGCACCTGTAGTCTCAGCTACTTGGGAGGCTGAGGCAAGAGAATCGTGTAAGCCCAAGAGTTAGAGGTTGCTGTGAGCCATGTGATGCCACGGCACTCTACCCGAGGGTGGTACAGTGAGACTCTGTCTCTACAAAAAAAAAAAAAAAAAAGAAAGAAGGGCTCTGCACAGAGGCAGGGAGGGCTCCGGAGGGCACACGGCTACCAGAGTTCCCGGCCAGATGAGGAGGCTGGTGTGGAGGCAGGGAGGGTACAAGAGAGAGGATGCAGGGTTGCGCGGCTCCTGCAGTTCCTGGTCAGGGCATGCGGCTGCTCAGCGGGCGCAGGTCGCGTGTCCGGGGTCGCGGTGCATCTCTTATGGAGGTCAGGGCAGTGCTAAGCCCAGGAGTTTGAAGTTGCTATGAGCTGTGATGGCACTCTACCCAGGGCAACAGCCCGAGGCTCCAGTGTGCCAAAACTGGTCTCACTCTGTCCCTGAGGGTTAAGGCTGTAAGGCAGCTCAGTCCCCGCCTTTAGGCTGCTTAGTCACTAGGTTACTAGCTCCCGTCCAATCCTTGCTCTGTGACCCTGAGGGCGGAGCTTGCCAGGGCAGTTCTCTCGCAATGGCTCCCTGCGGCCCACAGCTGAACACTATTAGCTCCGTCCGGCTCCGTGGCTCAGTCTGGGGCCCTAGACAATGCTCAAAGTTCTCCATACTCCTGCTCAAGCTCTCCCCAAGGCAGTTCCACTGAGTGCCAAGTCCAAAAACACGAAAACAGTTCACAGGTAAGGCCCTTCCAGTTTACAGTCTCACTGCTGCTTGTACTTACGGCTGCTGGCGGGATTAGGTCTATCGAACACACGCAACCACTTGCCAGTTTTCCACTGTTTTTGTCCTCCTCTTGGGGTCCAGACGTCCCTTGCTGACTCCCTGTATCCTCAAAGGGATGATTACAGGCAGATCCTACCAGCCAGAGATGCCTAGAGTCTTATCTCCCCAGACTCACCGTGTCCTGTTGCAGGGAAGCTGTTACTTGGCTGCCATCTTGGATTGTTCTCTTTTTTTTTTTTTTCTTTTTGAGACAGTCTCACTTTGTCACCCGTGGTAGAGTGCCATGGTGTCATAGCTCATACCTACCTCAAACATCTGGGCTCAAGTGATTCTCTTGCCTCAGACTCCCAAGTAGCTGGGACTACAGGTGCCCACCACAATGCCTGGCTATTTTTTTTTGTTTGTTTAGCAGGCCCAGGGCTGGGTTTGAACCCACCAGCCACAGAGCATGTGGCTGGTACTCGAACCACTGAGCTACAGGCGCCCAGCCCAGACACTGTGTTTTATGACATGCTTTCCTATCTCCTCTCCTTTGCAAAAATCTTGACTGTGGCGCTTACCATACAGAGCTGTAATTCTTCGCACGTGTGTTTTTCTCCCACATTTTTCCTGGGTAGAGACTGTGTCTTGTTCATCTCTGAGTCACGTGGGATCCCAGTGCAATGGGATGCTAGGTGAATGGGAGCTTGCACACATAGAGGAGAATGGACAGAATGAACTTAAACGCCTCAAACGCAGACGTACAGATGTGCACACAGTCCCTCACCCCACCTTTCACGTGTTAAATCCATCACACAAATATTCACTCATGAAATGTAAGAGCCCTCTCCTAACTCTGGGTGGCTGAATTGAATTCTAGCAATTGATTACTGTTTGGCTTGGCACTTTGCTTTCAGAAGGGGCCGACTAGGCTGGGTAGTCACAGCTATCCTTTTAGACAGAGTTTACCTCAGTCTCAAGCAGCAGCAAGATGAGGACAAAAGGTGGGCCTGAGGGGCATTCCAGTGTGGAGCTAAGACCAACTGGGGAGACTTGGGGCTTTGGGGTTCTGGCCGGAAATGGGCTACTCTGTAGGAGGTAAGGGGCTGGGATGGGAGGGCTTGTGGCAAAAAGGGTTAGATCAATGACTGAGAGAAAGAAGGATCAAAGGCTACCTCAGCAGATGCTATCTCTATAGGAGGAGTGTTCCTGCAGGGAACTGGCTCTTCCTCTGCCCAGCCTCTTAAGCTCCAGTGAGAATAAGTATCCTGTGTTGAATGAGTAAATGAATGAGAATATGAATGCTGTTTGACCTTGGGCATATTACTTTACATCTCTAGAACTCACTTTTCTCTTACCTATAAGTTGGGGAGGGAGTTGAATTAGATGCCTCCAGGGTCTCCAGCTTCTCCCCTCCCCCCATGTCAATTAGTGGCCCGTGTATTGCACATACATAAATAATCATATGCTTACATTAAATATGAATTTTGCTTCATTCCTCTTGGTATCTTGTTGAACTCTCAGCAGAGAAGGACAGAGACTTCAGAGTTGGATAACTCTAGATTTAAATTTTTGAGCTTGCTACACTAGCTAACTGTGTAATTTAGGGCAGGTCTCTTCTTTTTGCTTCTGGTCCCTCATCTGTGAAGTGGGGATAATAATCTTCCTAGGTGTCATTCAGAGTTTCGAGCAGCAAGTGAGATAAATTCAAAAGAGTTTTGGGAATCTGTAAATGTTACTAGGTGTTATTTATGATTAGCCCACATAGTAAGTCCTTAGTAAATGCTCACAAAATTAATGGAGGCTTTCTGGATTTGCTTTCTGTCTTTACTCAAGCTCTGCTAACTTGATTCTTCTTCTTCTTCTTTTTTTAGACAGAATCTCACTCTTGCCCTGGCATCCTAGCTCACAGCAGCCTCAAACTCTTGGGTTTGCCCAATTCTATTGCCTCAGCCTCCTGAGTAGCTGGGTGCCACAATGCTGAACTAATTTTTCTATTTTTTGTACAGACAAGGGTCTTACTCTTGCTCAGGCTGGTCTTGAACTCCTAATGTCAGGCTATCCACCTGCATCAACCTCCCAGGGGGTCAAGATTATAAGACCAACCTTTTTTTTGACACAGTAATTTTATCACCCTTAGTAGAGTGCTGTGGCGTCATAGCTCACAACAACCGCAAACTCTTGAGCTCAGTGATTCTCTTGCCTCAGCCACCCAAGTAGTTGGGACTACGGGTGCCTGCCACAATGTGTGGCTATTTTTAGGGGGGGGTCTTGCTGTTGTGCGGGCTGGTCTCGAACTCCTGATCTCAGGCAATCCACCTGCATCAGAGGAAATGTAGCCAGAAGTTCCAGGTCACTCCATAAAGCTCACAACCTAAGTACTCTAACTTTGTCCCTCTCGTAAGTCAACAGAGTGAGTGGGGGCTGGGAGGGAGAAACAAAGGAGCTGTTAGCAGGTAGGAGCAAGTCAGCCCATCTCTGAGCAAGTCACCACCAATAAAACCTAATCAATGCAACCCCTTTTAAGTTGGTTGGATCAGTGACCCAGAAAATAGCTCCCCTGCAGAAAAGGAAATGATAGTCAATAAACCAAGCCGTCAATGGGAAAAATCTATTAAAGAGAGTGAGATATCAGGAGACCTCTGGTGTTAACAGAGACCCTCTGGAATGGAGCCATGCATCAGAAAGCAGGTTTTTAACCCTTTCAAGGCTGGGAATCACCTCTGCCCCAGCTCAGGCAGCAGCGGAGGAGCCCACAGATTCTGCAGCTTCTCTTTGCCCCTGGGTCTCCCCAGATAGTATTAAGGAACACATGCTTTGTCAGTTTCTTTGTGCTGCCTGTTAAAAGCAGCACTTTGGGGTGCATGTGTAACCTACATGTGGGGCCACTCTGAGGCTTGTCTACCGTGCTGCCAGAGATGACACCTCTCCAGCCCACCCCACAGTAAGGAGCTGGAGGTCGCTGCCCCTCCCGTTATAACACCTTTTCCAACCTGAGTGTTTCAAGCCAGAATGCAAGGCCTTGCCCCTGCTCTGCATCACCCTGCCAGTTAGTGGGAGTCACTCCTGTAAGGTTTCTAAGAAAATGAAACTGCCCCTCTTCAAGGATAAGGTAAAGTTCATGGCATGCTTGTTGTCACTTGGCCTGCATTCTGTTCCAGTGGCTCTTTTAGTCCACTGTCATCAAGTAGGGCCACAGATGAGGGGCATCGTGGTGGGCTGGTGGGTTTCAGGGTAAAGCCGTGCTAACCCAGAAAACTCTGGGAGCATACAGGCAGGAGAACAGCTCTGAGGATAGCGTGTGCTGGCTCTGGGGATGCTGCATAGCCCACCCAGCCCCTGCACCTTGCCGTCATCCCCACCAACGCCAAGTTGCATGTCTGTGTCTGTGTCATGTGCAGCCACTGAGCATGTCCCACACAGCCCAGGCTGCTGTTAAAGAACATTGCCATTGTACCATGCTCAACAGACAGTGACAACATCAGGACATTTGGGCATGCTGATGCATTGTGAATAAATGAGAAAGTGTGGCTCAGTGCCTATAGCTCAAGCAGCTAAGGCGCCAGCCACATACACCAGAGCTGGTGGGTTCAAATCTAGCCCGGGCCCGCCAACCAACAGTGAAAACCACAGCCAAAAAATAGCTGGGCATTGTGGTGGTGGGCGCCTGTAGTCCCAGCTACTTGGGAGGCTGAGGCAAGAGAATCACTTAAGCCCAGGAGTGGAGGTTGCTGTGAGCTGTGATGCCACAGCACTCTACCCAGGGCAACAGCTTGAGGCTCTGTCTCAATAAATAAATAAGAAAGTGTTAGAGTAAGTTTAACTGGGGGCATGATTATATGGAATTGGGGTGAGCTCAGCAGGGACTGGCTTGGGGCAGAGGACTGCAGGGAGTGTGACCTTGGGTGTGCCCTTTTTCCTGTCATTGGTCTTTGAACAGAGCCTTTTGCTGCCTAACTCTGTATCCAGTGACTACATGCTCCCTTTCCAGGTTATTATTATTATTATTGCCATTGTTTAACCTTTGAGGTTTATAAACAATCTCCTTTTGTTTGGTTTGGTTTTTTTCTGAGACAGAGTCTTGCTTTGTTGCCCTCTGTAGAGTGCTCTGGTGTCATAGCTCACAGTAATCTCAAACTCTTAGGCCTCAAGTGATTGTTTTACCTCACCCTCCCAAGTAGTTGGGACTACAGGCAACTGCCAAAATGCCAGGCTATTTTTAGAGATGGGGTCTTGCTCTTGCTCAGATTGGTCCTGAACTCCTGAACTCAAGCAATCCACCCATCTCAGCCTACCAGAGTGCTAGGATTACAGGCATGAGCCACCATGTCTGTCCCTACAGTCTCCTTTTGGAAGAGGTAAAGATTAAGAGCCATATTATTTATGCCATCCTGGTCAGCTTAGGGGAGATATTGGCAGTTTCTTGGCCCCTTTGGCACATTCCAGGGTGGACAGGTGGGTGTGCATGCCTCAAGAAGCCACAAACTTCACAAGAATCAGGTAAGATTACTGGATGACACAAACAAGACACTTATCCCCTGACTGGGGGTAAAGGTCATGCTTGCAACAATCTCCTTCCCTCTCTCCTACTGATAGACACATTGCTTATGGGATGTTACAGGCAAGGCAGTGGTTATATCTGATGGGGATTACAGAAGGTGTTCTAATGTATTTGTGGGGGTCATTTATAAACAACTTTATGAAAACATGATTTTGGGCACAGGCTTGTCCTGTTCCCATGGCACAGGAATGCATCAGGAGAATCACACATTTCCTGAGAGTATGAGAACCAGATGGGTCTCAGTCTTCATTTGCCCCCTCAGACTGGTCATGGCCTTGGGGAGTCTGGAGGGATGTTCCTACTAGTGGTAACAGAATAAACTGGCAAATATGCCGCAAACGCAGAAATTGAATTTCTGGTTCCTCCGAGTCATGAGTTCATGCCTTCTTTAGGATTTGGTGGTTTCTCTTTGGCATTTCAAGGAACATTCAGAAAGCTTCTAAAGTGCTCTAAAGCTTCTAAAGTGCTTCTAAAGCTTCTTTCTGGTGAGCCCAGAGCCTTGGGTGAGCTTCCATCTACTCTGGTCCCAGGAGTAAGGCATGGGTATTCCTTAGAGATCTCTTTCCCTCATCCTCTGCAAGTTAGTGATCCCCTCTACCTAAGATGCCTGTGATAATGAGTCTGGCAGAGCTGAGGAGAGTGAACTATCACTCCTGAAAGGGCAGCCTGAACTTTGGAGTCAGGTGAGCTTTCTTAAAAATTTAGGGTGATCACATTCTAGCTGCGTGACTTTAGGCAAGTCACTCCACTTCTCTGAGCTCCAATCGCCTCATCTGTAAAATGAGGGCCAATAACATTTACCTCACAGGATTTTTTTCACGATCAAACAAGATAATGTATGTATAACTTATTTATCATGGTAGCTGGCACAAAATAGAGGTTTGGAAATGGTAGTTCTTTTTCTCTTCCAAGACAGGGTCTTTTCCAAAAATGAACGTTCCAGGTAACAAGCCGTGAGAGAGGGATGCTTTGAAACAGAGCCACTCTGCTGATAGGACTGCTTCTCTGTCATAGAATGAGGTGGGGTGGTGGAACAGAGGACCCTGAGAGCCCTGTGAGCTTTGATGGCAAAGGTCCAGAGGCATCAGCTGTGTTGCTGCCACAAGGTGGCAGTGTTGACAAACACACTACATCCTCTGCTATTAAGGGGCCCAGATTAGGAAGAATTTTCTAACACCTCCAGTTTAAATTCTTCTTAGAATGGGGATATTCTTAGAGTTCACCCTAATCCCATGATTCTACATCTTTGGAAATGGAGGCCCAGACAGGGGAAAAGCTTTGCCCAAGATCACAGAGCGGGTTGGTGGCACAGCTGTGTCTGTGATCTGGGACTCCTGAGGGTTCATTAAGCAACCCATTTGCCATTCTGCTCTTTCCAACATTACATCCTTGGAGGGGGCATGGGAGGGGGGTGGGACAGAGGATCGCTTGGTTCAGTCTTAGTGTCTCCATTTTTCTGAGGAGCCATTGGACCCCAAATGGTTTACATGATTACCTGAAATAAATTGTGATATCTCAGAATCCCCAAGATTTGACTATACATCCTGCATCTCGCTGTTTATGGGTATCCTAGTGACAGAGACAATGAGAAAAATCACAGGGCAGCGCCTGTGGCTCAGTCAGTAAGGCGCCGGCCCCATATACTGAGGGTGGCGGGTTCAAACCCGGCCCCGGCGAACTGCAACAACAACAACAAAAAAAAAAAAAAAAAAAAAAAGAGAGAAAAATCACAATACATCCCCCCCCCCCTCCACACACACACACACACATCTCAGCAATAGTCTGGGGTTTACTTAAATCCAGGGTGAAGGGCTGGGTGGGCTGGGCGGGTTTGGCTCCTCACAGGATCTGGAGGATACCTATCTGGCTGTGTGTGTTAAGGAGGCTCAGTCTACCAATGATTTGGCTTCTGCTACATGTCAGGAGTCAGGCAAGTGCTAATGTCCCTATCTTCACTGGGTGGTTGGGAGATCATTTCTTCCAACCCCCAACTGAGGCAGCTGAGGCTCAGTGGGGAGAACTAACTCACCCAGGGTTGCCCAGGATGTCCTGACTCACAGCCTCCTCTCTTTAGGAGCCGGCCGCCCTGTGTGATTTGTGTCCTCAGACCAGTTCTTTGTCCTGCTACAGAAAAGTCCCTGATGAACAGAACATTCTTTGCACAGACTCCTCCCCTCCTCCTGCATCTCCCCCTCCCCACCGCAGCTTCCCACGAGTTCCTTTCCAGAGCAGTTGCTTGCTGAATAGGTTGCTAGTGGAAATGTGGTTTTCAAATTTGGGAAATCTCCATTAAGTCCTTTTATTTAAGGAGGATGTCATTATCGCGCCTCCCCGAGGACTATTACGGTTCTATTAGGCAAGGCCGCAGACTTCCTAGGTACTGTCTGGGGTCTGATTCCTGGGCAGGAAAATGTGAGACAGGAAGAAGGGGAGGTGGGAGGGGGAGAGAGAACAGGGGATGGGGAGGGGGAGGAGAAGGAAGAAAAGAGGAGAAAGAATGAAAAAGAGTATAGGAGGGGACAGAGAAAGGAGTGAGGAAGTGCAAGAGAGAAGGGCAGAGGGGCCCCCACCCTCCCTGGTGGAGGAGGGCAGAGGAGGCCCTAGTCCCCTGGGCCACCTGTTAGAGGGTTTAAGATTAAACTGGTGGGAGCTGTTTTCTTTCTGAATAGACAAGGGCTCCATGAGAGTCTTTCATGTCTGCCCTTGGGCCACAGGGTTCAGACTTAGGAGGGGCCTCTGTGAAAGCTGGGAGAGAGGAAGAGGATGTCCACAGAGGGAAGTTCTGGAACCTGGGTCTGGGTTCAGGGCTGGAACCTGGGTCTGGGCTTAGGGCATTGTCATTCCGGGCCACTCTGGTGGATGAACTTTCTCTGTTGCCCCTCTAAAAGGTGAGCTCCAGAAAAACAGATCTACTCGCTGTGTTCTTTGTTCTTCTCACTGTTCCCAGGCACCTAGAACAGTGCTAGCCCCATAGTGGGTGCCCGATGAGTGTTTAAGAAGTGTACTAAACAATGGAGGAAGAAACAATTCCACTGCGTCCCCATCTTTGCTTTGCTGCATTCAGAGCAAAGTCTTCTGGTTTGATGACTGCATCTTTTCTCTCTTCTCCCCAAAGGCTGGGGATCCTTGATGCTTTTCAGATTATCTTTTGAGACATACACACACTACCCTAGGCAGGCTTTAAGGAGGGTGAGGAACCACATGGCAAGCAGCTGACATGGGCCTGCTCATGTGAAAAGAAAAAAAATACATCTCTCTTGGGACCTTCCTGATCTGGGGGTTACCAGCTGCCTGCCGCCTGCCCTGCTGGAAGCTTTGTAAACTTGGGGCAGGAAGGCTGCTGTTGTGCAGACAAACATCCTGGCTGGGAAACCCCCTGGCCTGTGGGTTGCTAGGGCCTGGCCAGCCTCTTTCCAAGCCACCCTGCCCACTTCAAATCTCCCCCCTGGCTCCTAGGCCTGAGGCCAGGCCCTCTCCCTCTGCCTCTAGGAAACCTGGGAGAACTAGCCCAGGGCCCCTGGGGTGTCCCCTCCCTAGGAGCTCCTGTGCAGAATTGATTAATGAGGCGGAGACAAAGCCTTTCTTCCCCAGCTGTGTCAACATTGCCCCGGCTCTTGTGGCCCTGCTAGCTGCAGGTAGTGGGGGCCGGGAAGGGCTCCAGGCTGACCGGGCAATTGCCTCGACCAGGCTTGTTCCTCTCTATTCCCCACACACCCTGGGCTCCCTTCAGAGCCCTGGGCCTCCCACGGGGCCATCTGAGTCTGATGGTGATGATGATGATGATGATTTTATGATGCCCGCAGCACTTGATATTTGTTAGGAGCATGACCCTGCTTTTTCTCAGCTCCTCCTTCCCGCAGCCTAAGCAAGAGGAGCAGGTGTGGCTCTCTTTGGTTCCTACAGAGTAACTGTACTACAGTTGCTAGTGCTGATACCACCTCCTCGGGGAAGCCTTCCCTGACCACTCCTAGCAGGCTTCAGGCGTGTCCCCCTCCTCCAGTCCCCGCTGGGCATTTCCTGCATGAGGAGCTCACCTGCTCCCCTCACTGCTTCCTTAAGGGAGGTGAGTTTGTGTTGTTCTGAGCCTTAGGTGTCTTTGTACCTGCAATCTTCTTGCCCCATAACTATTGTTTCTTTCTTTTCTTCTTCTTCTTCTTCTTTTTTTTTTTTAGACAGAATCTCACTTCCCTGCCCTGGGGTAAAGTGCTGTGATATCATCATAGCTCACAGTAACTTCAAACTCTTGGCTCAAGCAATCCTCTTGCCTCAGTCTCCTAAGGACCTGGAACTACAAGTGCCTGCCACAACCCTGGCTATCTTTAGAGATGGGGTCTTGCTGTTGCTCAGGCTGGTCTCAAACTCCTGAACTCAACCTATCCACCTGCTTCGGCCTCCCAGAGCGCAGGGATTACAGGTGTGAGCCACCACACCTGGCCCCCACATCTATTCTCATGGTGCCTAGCATGGTGGTTGGCATGTTCTATGACAAATACTTAATGAATGAACAAAAGCCCTGTAGATCTGGAATGATCTAGAATTCCAGGGCTTAGCTCTATGTCATCTGTGGTTCTGCAGACTGATTACCTTGTGTTTGAGCTGGCTCAGACCTGCTCAGGACTGCACACCTTGCCTCCCATTCCAGCTCATCTCTGTAGGGTTCCCTGTGGTTTTCACCTAAAGAGCCCTGACAGGACTGTGAACTTGTGCTGCTGGGGAGTAGGGGGGGCATGAGATTGTGTCGGGAGCCAGGAAGTCAGAAGCAGCTGCATGCTTTTAAAAAATATATATAATTTTGATATTGAGATAATATCAGAGTTACAGAAAAGCTATATAGTTTGGAGCTCCTGTATATCCTTTACCCAAATTCCCCCATGTTAATGTCTTATATAACTGTGGTACTTTTGTCCAAACTGAGGAATTAACAGTGGTACATCATTAGTAATTATGCTCCAGTCTTCATTTTGGATCCACCAGTTTTCCATTAATATCTTGTTTCTGTTCCAGGATCTAATTCGGGATACCACATTGTATTTAGCTCTCATGATTTTGAACATAACGTTTTATTTAAAATTCATACAAGTG
Organism: Nycticebus coucang; assembly: GCF_027406575.1. Taxonomy (NCBI): domain Eukaryota; kingdom Metazoa; phylum Chordata; class Mammalia; order Primates; family Lorisidae; genus Nycticebus; species Nycticebus coucang. The sequence continues at coordinate 59,131,200 of NC_069797.1, forward strand.
TTGTTCTCTTCCTTATATCTTAACTTCCTCGCAGAGTTGTTTTTATGTAAGGGTAAAGGTTCTTCTGCAAATATTCTGGTAAAGTATTGTCACCATGTTTATTTCTTGTGGCTTCTTGGACTCTCTTGCCATGTACCCTGTGGGGAGTGAAGGGCCAGTTTAAAAGGACAGTCTTGGGTCCTTTTCTATATTCTTAGCATTAAATTATCTGACTCCAGGCCTGATTTGAGAAAGAAACAGGGATCATTGGGCTGAAATAGGGCTGGGAACAGTGGAAAGGTGGTGGGGAAAGACGGGGGAGGGGGGCAGTTCTGTAGGTACTAGCCTGGGGTCCCCTGAGAGATAGAAATGTGGTATTGAAGCTGCAAGTGGGATAAAGTCCTGGGATCCTATTCTTCATGGGTCCCAGCCTTTGTCTTTTTGTATTTACATTTTATCTTTTCATGTATGTTTATCTATTTATAACATCACAGTTGGTCTTGATTTTGTGTGCATTCCTGGTAAACTGGAATAACTACAGTTAAAATTTAAATTAAAATGTTACTGGATGTTCTGTTAATAACAGAGGCGAACATTCCACCTCGCTTTAAGGAAGACAGGATCTTCCTGTGGAGCTAAGTCTTCGGAGGCCAAAAGGGCTGGAGGAGAAAAAAGGCAGAATGCAGGTGGGATGATGGGTCAGTTAAGGTCCCTGCTCTTTGTCTCCCTCTGTAGACTGGCCCACCTTCTGGTTTGCAGGTCTCTGAACAATGTCCACTGATACCATTTTCTGCTCTTGCTGGTTTCTCCCATCCCCCAACCCCCCGCTGGGGACTCTAGAGGTCAGGCTGGTGGGGCTGTGGGAGGGTGTGGGAGGTACAGTACTTGGAGTTTGGTTTGCGAGTTTGTCCTATTTTTGGAGAGATAGCCAGTGACATTTAGGAGAGGCTTCTGCAGGCTGTTTCAGTGAGGGGTTGAACTGGGAGGAGTGACAGGAGGGGACAGAGGATGGAGAAGCAAGTGCGACCTTTCCACCCTTCTGGGGACAGGACACCCCACTGGGTGGACCTGAGGTCAGAGGTCCAGGACACTACTTCAGATTTCTACCCTATTTCTCCCCAGGCCTTGTATTTACTGGAGGGGGAGGCCAGCCCAAGGCCAGTGAGGCCAGCAGTGCACAGTCAGCACAGCGGGGGAACTGTCAGCACACAGTCAGCTGAGCCTTCCAGAGGGGACAGCTCCTCTCATCTGGGGCAGGAGCCATCTGCTGTGTAATTCTCTGCCACAAACTTGCTTCCTGGCCTTAGTGTGACAATCTCAAAGGTCTGTAGTAAGTGGTTGTTGACTTAAGAACCCCCAAATCATGGTTTGAGACCTTGTCATTCTCCACCTCCTATCATTCTCCCAGTTTAGACCTTATCACATTAGACAGCTAGTTTAATTAATTAATTAATTAATTATTATTATTTTTTTAGAGACAGACTCTCACTTTATCACCCTCAGTAGAGTGCTGTAGCGTCACAGCTCATAGCAACCTCTAACTCCTAGGCTTAGGCGATTCTCTTGCCTCAGCCTCCAGAGTAGCTGGGACTATAGGCGCCCGCCACAATGCCCAGCTATTTTTTTTGCAGTTTGGCTGGGGCCTGGTTTGAACCCTCTAACCTTGGTATATGGGGCTGGTTCCCTACTCACTGAGCCACAGGTGCCGCCCTAATTAATTTATTTTTGAGACAGAGTCTCAAGCTGTCCCCCTGGGTAGAGTGCCATGGCGTCACAGCTCACAGCAACATCAAACTCTTGGGCTTAAGTGATTCTTTGCCTCAGCCTCCCGAGTAGTTGGGACTACAGGCAACTGCCACAACAGCTGGCTATTTTTTGGTTGTAGTTGTCATTGCTTTTTGGCAGGCCCGGCCTGGATTCGAATCCACCAGCCCTGGTGTATGTGGCTGGTGCCCTAGCTGCTGAGCTATAGGTGCCAAGCCTGGGCAGCTGGTTTAGAAAGGAGCATGGGAGCCAGGCATGGTGGCTCACACCTGTAATCCTAGCACTCTGGGAGATGGAGGCGGGTGGATTACCTGAGCTCACCAGTTAGAGACAAGAGTGAGACCCTGTCTCTAAAAATAGCCGAGTGTTGTGGTGGTGCGCCTATAGTTTCAGCTACTTGGGAGGCTGAGGCAAGAATCGCTTAAGCCCAAGAGTTTGAGGTTGTTGTGAGCTGTGACACCATGGCACCCTACTGAGGGCAACAAAGTGAGACTCTGTCTCAAAAAAAAAAAAAAGAGAGAAAGAAAAAGAGGATCACTCGAGCCCAAGAGATTGAGGTTGCTCTGAGCTAGGCTGAGCCATGACACTCTACCCAGGATGATAGAGTGAGACTCTATCTCAAAAAAAATAGAAGAAAGGAGCATGGGTTCCAGACATGCCCTAGGGTATCTGCTTCCCATTCCAGCCTCTGTAGGGAGTGCCAGCTAGACAATGGTGGTGGTCTGAGTCCTGAGGTCCCCAATCATTGCTCCTGAGAGGACCAAGGTGGGCACTTGAGCCAAGGATGGCCAACAGTAGCCTGGCTGGTGACACCAAAGCCCTGCCCTAAACCAGATCATTGTCTTAAATCTCCCTGGACCCAGCTGGGACAGTAGCTGAAGGGGATCCTGTGAAATTGAGGATGAAAATCCAAAGCCTCGTGTAAGCCAGAGTGACAAGGGAGGTGAGGAAGCTGGTTGGCAGGGAAAAGAGAACAATGGGACAGCTGCCCAGAGAGAAGCAGAATGACCAGAAGACGGAACAAATGCCAGCACCCTTCCCCATGGCTTTCCCATCCCATTCTGGTTCCAGACTATTGATTTCATAGATCTTTGCCACAAACCCCCTTTTCTTTCTTTTTTTTTTTTTGCAGTTTTTGGCCAGGGCTGGGTTTGAACCCACCTCCGGCACATGGGGCTGGCGCCCCATTCCTTTGAGCCACAGGTGCCACCCCACAAACTCCCTTTTCCTTGAGGTGACTGAGTGGGTCTCAGTTCCTTGCAGATAAATGAGCCAGAATATATAAGTCTTCCTTGCCCAGCCCTGGGAGCCCAGTGCCTACCTTTCAGCATCTTTAAGATGGTGAGATATTCTCTAGTTCTTTGAGCTGGAACAAGGAGTGTGTTTCCCATGCATCTGGTGGATTACAGGTGAAATGAGTTTTGACGGTCTGATTGGGGAACATAAGAACCATGTAGGAAAATGAGTGTTGAATTTGAAACCACCAGTTTAGTCAAGGCCCTCTGTCGCTTGGAGTCCGAGCACTGTGCTCCTGTGTGGCCCAGTCAGGCTCTTACCTCTCTCTCCATTTCCTCTTTCCTGTTGATCCTAAAACCCTGCCTTGTAAACCTGCCTCACTTTCTCACTGCTCTGGACTCTGCCTGTCCCACATGTTACGACCTTCTCCTCTCTTCCTCAGAATTTCCTCCTTTTATTCTTTTTTTGTTCTTATGAGATAGGGTCTTGCTCTGTTGCCCAGGTAAGAGTGCAGTAGCGTCATCATAGCTCACTGCAGCCTCCAACTCCTGGGCTCAAATGATCCTCCTGCCTCAGCCTCCCAATTAGCTGGGACTACAGGTATCCACCACCACGCCCCACTGATTTTTTCTATTTTTAGTAAAGATGGTGTCTTGCTCATGCTCAGGCTGGTCTCAAACTTCTAGCTTCGGGATCTTCCTGCCTTGGCGTCCTGGAGTGGTAGGAGTACAGGCATGATCCACTGAACCTGGCCTTCCCAGAACTTCTGGAAGGAACTCTCCACACTTACTGTCTTGGTCAATTCTGAAATTGGTTTTGCTAAAGTCACCAACTTGCCTTGCAACTACAGCTTGCTTCTCATCTTCATGCCCTTCCTGCTCTTCTGCACTTAACCCCTTTTCCTCCCTTAGTCTGTCAACTCTCCTGGTCTCCTGCATGTCACTTTCCTGCTCTTCCTCCTGCTGCCTCTCCCTTGCCAGCCCCTGGTCTCCATCATCTCTTCCACCTTCCTCTGATGACCTCTTACCTTCAGCTCTCTTCTTGCTCTAAACTCTCTCCCTGGGTCAGCTCATCCAGGCCCACATGCCCTCCACTCACACAGCAACTTCAGAATGAACTTTCCCCCAACCCCTGAGCCCATCATATCTCATTTGGTCATTTTAGCTGAATAATCTTTCATGCCCCTTGAAGGCAACAAGTCCATAGTTAAACATGTCCTCTGCTCCCCAACTTGTGCCTTCTCCCATATTTCCCCATTTGCTGTTACCACTACCCACAATCTATAGATCGGAACACTGGAAATCAGCCTAGACTCTTCCCTCTCCCTCCCTCTCCACATGGAAAAGACCTGCTTATCAGAAATCGCTTTTAACTCCATCCCTGTTCTCCATCCCCACTAGTGCTACCTCGGTTCAGGCCTTTATCATTTCTTTTTTTTTGAGATGGAGTCTTACTATGTCACCCTTGGTAGAGTGCTGTGGCATCATAGCTCACAGCAACCTCAAACTCTTGGGCTTAAGTGATTCTTTTGCCTCTGGCCTCCCAAATAGCTGGGACTACAGGCACCCACCACAATGCCTAGCTATTTTTGTTGTTGTTGTTGTTGTCATTGTTGTTTAGCAGGCCTGGGCCGGGTTCGAACCCGTCAGCCCTGGTGCATGTGGCCAGTGCCTTAACCACTGAACTGTGGGCGCCGAGCCTCAACTAACTTTTCTATCTCCAGATACTTCCAGCTTCTATTCCTTCTCTCCATGGCTGCCAGCATTTTCTTTCTATAATAAAAGCAGATTGAAACATGCCTTTTTCTTTATAAAAGCTTCCAGAATCTCCCATTGCCAACAGAATGAAGTCCCAATGTTTGTCTCAGCATTCAGGGCCATTCACAGTCTATACCAAATTTACCTCCCCCTTCCCCATCACCTACTTTTCCTGCATGCTTCGCTCAGCCTCCTGGTTTCTAATCACACTGCCTACTTTCATACTCTGCCTTGGCACATGCAGGTCCTAATCTATCTTGATTTCTGAGTTTTGGGCTCCCTCTTAAATTGTGTGCCAAGGCGGGTGGACTGCCTGAGCTCAGAAGTTCAGAGATCAGCCTGAGCAGCTGGGAGACTCCATCTGTCTCTAAAAATAGCCAGGCGTTGTGGCAGATACCTGTAGTCCCAGCTACTTGGAAGGCTGAGGCAAGAGAATCACTTGAGCCCAAGAGTTTGAGGTTGCTGTGAGCTATGACGCTAGAGTACTCTACTGAGGGTGACAAAGTAAGACTGTCTCGAAAGAAAGAAAAGACTGGAATCTGCTCAGACGGGTTCTGAGGGCTAATGGAGCTAAGAGTTGGAGGGCACTAGGACCTGGGTGGAGCTGCCCTCAGTCTAAAGAGGGCTCTGTTCCCTTTCTAGGCTGGTGCTAATCTGCAGGGCTGCAGAAAAGGCGCCTCCCAGTGGCTACCAGCCAGGGCCCCCACCCAGACTCACCTCTAACCTCTCTCTGCAGCTCAGGTACCAGACAGTGATGAGCAGTTCGTTCCTGATTTCCATTCAGAAAACTGTGAGTAGAGAGCCCTGGCAGGGAGGGAATGGGGCAGGGAAGGCAGGAAGCCAGCTTGGAAGATAGGGAACCCAAGGAGCTCGGCATATTCTCCCCTAGAGAAAAGCGTGAAGGTCAGGTCTCCCTATCCTTCCTTGGGTTTGGTCTCAAAGACTAGGGTAGTAACTGGGAGATGAAGATCTTGGCTCATATCTTGGGGCTTGCCCCATCCTAGCTGTGTGACCTCAGAGAGGTCACCATTTCCTTATATCTGAAGTAAAGGGCTTGGGCCAGCTCCCCAGGTCAAGTTCTAATGTTGTAAGTTATTTTCTTGTAACTGGTGGCAATTTTGCCTCCCTAGGAGACATTTGATGATGTCTGTAGACATTTTTGGTTGTCACAACTGAAGGCAGTGCCTGTAGCACAGTGGTTATGGCACCAGCCACATACACAGAAGCTGGTGAGTTCGAATCTGGCCCAGGCCTGCTAAACAACAATGACAACTGCAGCAAAAAATAGCTGGGCGTAGTGGAGGGTACCTGTACTCTCAGCTACTTGGGAGGCTGAGGCAAGAGAATCGCTTGAGCCCAAGAGTTTGAGGTTGCTATAGCTACGACGCCACTGCACTCTACTGGGCAACATAGTGAGACTCTGTCTCAAAAAAACCCCCCAAAACAAAGTGCATATCTCATCTTGGTGTTCTCCAGCTCAACTCTCCAATCCCTTGGCACAAAGTCCCAGTGCCCTAAATGATACACTCTCTCCTTGACCAAACTTGAATCAGGCTCCTCTTTTTTTTTTTTTTTTTTTTTTTGCAGTTTTTGGCTGGGGCTGGGTTTGAACCCACCACCTGCGGCATATGGGGCCGGCGCCCTACTCCTTTGAACTCCTCTTTTGATTACATCTTGACCTTGGGCTCTGTCCTTGGACCACCTAGTCCAGTTGTACCAAGAATCCTTCTGAGTTTGTATAGCAAAAATCCCTCATCCTTGATGTCTGATCAAATTTCTCATCTCCCACCTGTGATATCTTATCACACTGGCCTGTCCTCAGGCCCCCTAGCAAGATCCCCTAGCCTGGAGCCTGGATGTTTCTGCTTAGTAACTTTCCATCCACTGACCCCACTCTGCTCCTTAGCTATGAATCTCTACTTTTCCTTGTCTTCAGAGTGAGCGTTCTCTCTCTCCCCTATTGCAAAACTGCAGTGTAGTAGCCCCCATTGAACAAAATCTTCCTTTTATTTATTATTTAATATTATTGTCTAACAAATGTTATAATTTTTGCTTTAGCAGAACAAACTGCCATCTTGAATTGGACCAGCTCTCAGATCCTACGGCTGCAGTCACACCAGATCCCTTGTGTGTGGGGGGTGTGTCCCTTTTCTTTCCTGCGTCTCTGCCTCTGCACACACAGTTCCTTCCCTTGGATGTTTTTCTTTCTCTCATCTGCCTCTGAACTAGCCCAAGTCTCCTCTCTGCTCACCTCAGTTTCCCATTGTTCCTCAGAAATGTAGTTAAATTTATTTACTAGGTCTGTGTCCCCTGCCAAACTGAAAGCTTCTTGAGGGCATATCATGCCCATTTTGTATCCCCCGTTCCACTCATTCCCACACCCCACAAAATAGGTGATGAGTTAAAGAATAAAATGAATGGGCTCAGCGCCTATAGCTCAAGCGGCTAAGGTGCCAGCCACATACACTGGAGCTGGAAGGTTCGAATCCAGCCTGGGCCACCAAACAACAATGACAACTACAACCAAAAAATAGCCAGGCATTGTGGTGGGCGCCTGTAGTCCCAGCTACTTGGGAGGCAGAGGCAGGAGAATCACTTAAACCCAGGAGTTGGAGGTTGCTGTGAGCTGTGATGCCACGGCACTCTACCCAGGGTGACAGCTTGAGATTCTGTCTCAAAAAAAAAAAAAAATGAATGAATGAATGGAAAGGACACCAGTGCAGGGAGAAAGCTCACTTCTTGCTTGCAAGCTTCATAGCTTGAGACTCCTATAAACAAAGAATAGATGAACAAGAGAAAAACATACATATTTATTTAGTAAGTTTTATGTGATGTAGGAACCTTCATAAATGAAATGAAGACCACAAAACATAGGGAAAATTGTGTATATTCATGCTTAGTTTCAATGAGGAGAGGATAGTCCTGTAGACATATGATTAGACAAAGGGGAGTGATCTAATGTAACTATTTAGGGAGAGTTTAGCCTGTTTGTTCAGGTTCTTCTCTGTGTTCTCATTCCTTTCCTCTGGGTATACAGAGGACCCCTCTGGAATGAGGGTCTTGTGATCTTCTTGAGAGGGAGTTCACATAATTCTTTTATGGTCTGTTTCAGGAGAGAATGGTGGGAGAAGGTCAAAGAGATCTTCCTGCTTCTGCTCTTTTCTTCAATGCCAAGGTGCTATATTTTGGGGTAATGTGTCCTGAATGCCATCATTACTTGACATTTTAGGATTTGCCATACAGCAAGATTTTAAGCAGAGCCCTAATCCCTGGCTTCATTTTAGAGCTTGTAAGATCAGGTTTGGAGGTTAGGGGTTCGCGGTGCCCCAGCACCAGGGAGGACTGGTGCGAAGGCCGCCTCAGGAGAGCTGGGCCAGTACAGGGAAGGAAATTAAAATTAAATTGCATTAATTAGTTTTCATATTGAACCCTGCTTCTTGAATGTGCTAAATGTCTGGTTAAACAAACAACAACAAAAGATAGAATCACTTTGCTATCATTTTAGTAGTAAGAAAAAAACAAAGATGTTGATTTCAGATGCAGCCTGGGGCTAGGAAGCTGGGGTGTCTGGGGAAACCTGGTGAAGGCTCCTGTTGTTTGGGGTCGGAGGTCGCAGAAGCAGCGGCTGCCTGGGGATCAGGCTCAAGGTTCTGGAATGATGGAAAAACCTGGCCTGACGCTTTTCCTCAGCGGACCCTTAACTCGCTAACAGGAGCCAGCTGAGCGAACACAAACAGAGGCGCTGTAACCGGCGCAGATCCCAGCTTCCTCTGAAATTTCCAGGCCTCTTTTTTCCTGTCGGATTCCAGACAGATGAAATTTTCCTGGCCCCAGCCCATTCCTGGCAGCATCTCCCCTCTGAATCATCATAAATCAGGACCGGGGGTGAGCAGAGGGATTTTCCTGATTGACAAGCTGCTGCCCTGGTAAAATGGGGCTCCGCTTCTTAGGCTAAAAATAGCTCTGGGGTGCTTGTCTGAGTCCTCCCCATTGGCAGTCCCTGCCGTGTGCTCCCCATTGGCAGTTCCTGCCAGTATCTGCTTTGTATTTTAAGTATTCGTATCTGTCTACGATTATTATTTCATCAAGGACTGTGGACGTGCAGATGTAGGCCACTGGGGGCCGAGGTGGTCGTAAGTGACACCATTGTTCAGAAGATCATATGCGGGGTTGGGGGGAGTGTGCATTCCTCAAAGTCTCCATCATCCATGGAGCCCCCAATTAATTTCAATACAAACACCGGATTTGGCCTCCCCGAGCCTTTGCAGCCATAACACATGAGGTCATGCCGCTTCAGTTAACCAAAGGAGTTGCTGGGGTGAGGTGGGGGGCTTCCAGGCCCCTGGGAGGCTGGGGGTATCTGCCCTGCCTGGCTCAGGCCAGGGTGTTTACTGCAGTGGGGTCCACTGTGCACCCACACTCCCTGTTACACCTTCCTTCTCTTAGAAAATCTGAAATCTTTGATTCCTTTTGTCTCTTTTCTAGCCTCTTTCCTCATCTCTAGCCACTCATCTGCCAGCCAACTACCAAAAAACCTGTGGTTCTTTGACAACCCCTCACCCTCTGTACTCTTGCATACAGCTTTATTCACCTGGGACATCTTTTTACCTCTTCATCAGGCTCCTCTTCCTTGGGAGATTCATGGCAGGAGTATCTTCCTCCAGGAAGCCCTCTGCGATCATTCCATTCAGGATTAAGGACCATGGTCTCTTCTGTGTTCCTACAGCTCATTGATTCTCAGACAGTAGGCTGCATCCAATCACCTGGAGCGCTTGTTAAAACAGATTGCTGGGTCCCTGCTCCCAGTTTCTGAATCAACAGGTCTGAAGCTAGGCCTGCAAATTTGCATTTCTAACAAGTCCCAGGAGACACCCATGCTTCCATAGCCCCCTGTGACCACTTCCATTGATAGAACTTATCCTGCTGGGTTGCAATTACCTGTTTATTTTTTGTTCCCTCCCACTGGGAGGACTGGGATGGTCTTTTTTATCTTCCCTACTACTGCTTGGCAAACAATGGAGTTTCTCACTGGAGGTTTGTTGATTGAATGAGCTGTGGATACAGAAGAGACCTGCTGGTTGCAGAGCTCAGTCAAGGGAGGAGGACAGCTGCTGTTTGCACAGAGGGGGCTGCTGGGCAGGAGGACTGATTCTTGAAGACCTTGAGATCATGAGTGGGGGTCACTCCAATCAAAGTAAGTGTGTATAACTGTCTCCCAAGCTTTTCCAGAAAACCCCAAACAGGAGGGCTACTGATTGAGCTGCCAGTAGGAGATGCCAGAAGGAGGAATGGGGAGTCAGGATTTTAACTTGGTTTTTATCCTCTGAGACCTAGAAATGTTGGATGATGAAAGGATACTGGGGGTCCCAGCCCTGCCCTTGAGGTCGGGCTAAACCCTGGACCCTTTCCTGCCATCTTATGCTCCAGCCTCACAGTTGGGCAAGATCTCACCTCCTGCCCAAATTGCGAACTCTTTGAAGATACATCTATGGCTTAACCATCTTGGGAGCAACCCCTTTCCCTTCCACACTAGGCACTGTGTTTTCTGTATCCTTCCACGCACCATTGCTTTCACACTGCCACACCTCTGCTCTTGCTGTCTCTCTGCTCAGCATTCCCCTATTCCTTCTTTGCAGGTTGACACCCAACTCATCCATTTAAGGCTGAGCCCAAATGTGGCCACCTCTGGGCAGGCCACAGAGGCTTGTTTGCTCCTCTGGGCTCTCACATGGTAGTAACTTGGTCCCTGCACCCGATGGGACATCTCATTCATTCCTTTACATCTGTCCTCCAGCCTCCAGCATTGTGCCTGGTTGATAGGGGGTGCTCAGTCAGGGCATTTGGAGTTGGACTGACGTGCTTGTCTTTTTTTTGGAAGACAGAGTTTCACTTTGTTGCCCTCGGTAGAGTGCTGTGGCATCATAGCTCAGAACAACCTCAGACTCTCGGCACAAGTGATTCTCTAGCCTCAGCCTCCTGAGTAGCTGGGACTACAGGCGCCCGCCACAATGCCCAGCTATTTTATAGAGATGGGGTCTCACTCTGGCTCAGGTTGGTCTCGAACCTGTGAGCTCAGGCAATCCACCCGCCTCAGCCTCCCAAGTGTTGGGATTACAGGCGTAAGCCACCGCTCTCGGCCCATACTCATCTTTCGTAGTGACTATTCTGGTGAGGGGATCAGGTTGGGGTATTGCTCACCCTTTAACTGCCAGAGCTGCTTGGCTGAGTAAGAGCTCTCCCACCAACACCCCACTCCTGGGTGTCCCTGTCAAGCCACATGCTCATCTGAAATAGATAACTGGCTGGAGTGGATGAGGGAAGAGCCATGCAACTCAGAGAGTAGGGCCTCCAGACTCCATCTGGAAAGAGTTCAAAGCGTCACTCTGCTTCTTACCACTTGTGTCACTTTGAGTAAGTTATTTGTCATCATTAAGCCTCAGTTTCTCCTTCTGTAAAATGGGGATTATATCCCCACTTCCAAGGCTGTAGTAAGGGATAAAGAAGGTAACATATGCACAGGCCTCCGCTTCTTCACCAGAGCATTGAAACAAGGACTTTAAGCTGTATCTTTGTCAGTCTCAGAGGTCGTCAGCTTCCCACAGATCGCCTCCTTAGTTTTCTTACAGTAACAGAGGATAACAGTCTTAAAGGGGAGTCCAGCAGGGCTGGGAGCAAGCTGCTTTCATCCAGGCTGATTTCAGCTGAAAACCAGACCTCAGACAGGAGGGAGGAAAAATTATTAAAGGATTAAATCCAGAATAATCCTATAAGCCCCAGGAGGCTCAGAAAGCAATAAGCCACAGACTTAAAATCTGATCTGTGAAGTCACAGGGGTGGAATCAGCATCCGAAGGCAGGGAGTGGGTTTCAAGTGTACAGTGTGGTCAGATCTTTACTAAAATATGGCCTCATTGTGGCTGCTTGGACAGCATTCCCCCCCACCCCCCATCTTGTCATGGTTTTTTAATAACAATGAGCAAGCTGCAGGAATGGAGGAAACTTTGCTTAAAATTCCATAAAAGTAAAAATTTAATTAAAATACACAAGTCGTGAAATTCCATCCTTGTAAAGTGAGACATCTTGGGACTCTGCCCTGAGCAGATCTTGTTCCCTGGAGCCCAGGCTCACGCTGGCTCCTCCTTAGGCCCTGCTAGAGGAGACACAGCCTTGACCCCTGTTGCCAGTGAATGGAGGAGGCATCTTCCAGCTCCTCCAAACTCTCTTCTGGTTAAAGAAGATCCCCAGTGCCCTCTCATAAAGGAAAGGAGGGTCACAGGACTGGAGTGGGGGGCGTTTTATGGATCTGGAGGCATCCTTGTAGGTGGGATGTGGAAACTGAGCACCTGGGCTTTTGGGGCAGAAAGTAAGGTTTTTACCTTTTCCCAGGCAGAGAGAAAGCACAAACCTGGGCACTAGAGCCTGGGAATCTTGAATTCTAGCCTCAATGATGTCACAATTAGCTGAGCAACATGAACAAAAGCAACTTACTTTTTTGTGGGCCTCAGTTTCTCCATCTGTAAAATGGGATAATTAGGCTAGCTCAGGATTTTTTTTTTTCCCCCAAACTGTACATTGATGAGTCATGAGGATCTCACAAAACTCTTCTCAGGAAATCCTAGGGGTCTTGGCTCGTCAAGGTCCCCCTCCTCCAGCCCCCTTCCCTTTTGTCTGTTTTACAGATTGGGGGGTTTCCTATAAGATTTTGTCTGAATAAAGGGTGCTAAGGCTGAAAACCCTGAACATCTCTGAGGATCCTCCTGGCAGGAATAGTCCATGGTCTGCCCTTTAGCACTTGGCTCCAGCTTCCCCCTGAAACCTGCTTCCTACTCCAGTGCACTAGGACCTTGCCCTGCCCCACTCCCATCTCCTTCCTTTTTTCTATCTTGTTTTCTGAGTCATGGAAACTTTTTGAAAATCTGATGAAAGCCACCAATCCTCTCTTCTGAAAATATATGCAGGAAAATATATGTATATACACACTGTGAAAATGTATCTATTTGAGCATCTGCACCCTTTTGAGCAAGAAACTGTCTTTGTTTGAGAAAATGACTTGACAAGGCTATGGGCCCCAGGGTAGGATGTGATAGGTGGGAGCAGAACCAAGGGAAGACCGCATGCTGTGCTTAAGAAAGCAGTTTACTCCTGGATCCTCTCACCAACTTGTAGGCATAGCCCTTGCTCTGCTCTGGGTTGACCCCAGAAGAAATCAGCCCATCTTCCCAACTTCACTAGCATAAACTGTGCTGCAGATTCAGCTGAAGGTTTGAAGACCCATAAGGTAGAGTAGATGGAAATCCCCTCTTATATTTAGCCTTCTAGTAGTGAGTGATGGAATCTCAACTGAAATTTCTTTCTTTTCTTTTTCTTTTTAGTTTAGCATTGTGGTCTCACTCTATACCCAGGCTGGAGGGCTGGAGTACAGTGGCCCTGATTATAGTTCACTGCAGCCTTGAACTCCTGTGCTTCAGCCATCCTCCTGCCTCAGCCTCCCAAGTTGCTGAGACTATAGGCATCTGTAACAATGCCCAGCTTCAACTCAAATTTCTTTTCCTTTCTTTTTTTTTTTTTTTTAGAGACAGAGTCTTACTCTATAGCCCTTATTAGAGTGCTGTGATGTCACAGCTCTTGAGCTTAGGCGATTCTCTTACCTCAGCCTCCGGAGTAGCTGGGACTACAGGCACCTGCCACAACGCCTGGCTATTTTTTGTTGCAGTTTGGCTGGGTCCAGTTTCAAACCTGCCACCCTCGGTATATGGGGCCAGCCTCCTAACTCACTGAGCCACAGGCACCGCCCACAACTCAAATTTCTTAAAAAAGAAACTAGGAAAGATGGAATCTGCTGGGTCACCTAATGGGGAGGTTGGTTGCCAATGAAGTCATGGACCTCCTGAGTCTCACAACTCAAAGAGACACTATTCACACAGTGGCAGCTGTCACTGGCTCAAGTGGATCCAGGGACTCAAAAGACTTCTTGTCCGCTGTCTGTCTTGGCTTGACTTCTTTTGGTCTTGGCTTCTGTCTCATTCCCTATCGAAAGGACTCTTCCACGTTGTTGCACCTACCATACGCCGGCCTCTGGGGAGTGGGGTAGTGTAATTGGATTGGGCCAGGCCTGGATCAGGTGTTTTCCCCCAGTAGCTGGGTGGGCCGGGATACTGTATATGACAACATTTCCTGAAACATGGAATTGGGAAAAGGTAGCTCTGTTTTTACTGGGAAGATAAAATATAAGCATGTAACACACACAAATACAACATCAAGAACAAAATGAATGACTACTCCATCTTGCCGGTCCTTGAACATTTACCCAAGTCTGCAACATACTTTTGAGTGATTTTTTTTTTCAAAATGAAGTCATGGAGAGGGACAGTTTTCTGTCTGGGTCAACCCAGAGTAGAACATGAGTAGTACCTGCAGGATGACGAGATGATTCATAAACTGAACTAACTTGGCAGATAATGAAAAGTGATAACCAGGAAAGTCATTAGCTGGATCCCAAGATCAGCAGGGGGTATGGGGGGCATGTGGGATGGGGTAGGTGCGGATTTTATTTAAACTCAAAGGATTGGGTGTCTTAGCTGATATCTGGATTAAACACACAAAACATTGCATAAAATTCTGGGACTTCAGGATCCCAGGAAACGCATGCAGTTGGAAGCCCCCAACTCAGATGCTGCCTCTTTTTCCAGTCTTTGCTTCTTCCCACCATGCTCTCATCTGCGTATGTTATCTCACCCAGCAGCTTCCAGGACTGAGGCCCCGCCCGTAACACTCAGTCTCTTCTAGCTCTACTCTGCGATGTGATACATACTCTCCCATGGGAATTTCTGGACTATCCTCAGAAGACTATTGCACAAGCCTGGCATTCTGTATTTGTACCAGTCCTCCTCCCTCTGGATGAGGTAGCAGTCTCAGGAGAATAAAGTCTCCTGCTATCCCACCCTCCTCCCCCCATTGCCAAGGACCTGTCCTTCCTGGTGACATAATCTCTGGCACAGAGCCCTCAGCTAGAACGAGCAGCTGGGGTCATCCAGTGCAGGCTGCTCCTAGCATGGGGACCTGTCATGGCTCAGTCCTGGGCCTTAGCTGCTGTAGGATTTACTGCTACCTGCTTTTCTTGGATCTGACAACTGCAGACAGGGTTGGAGAAAGGATTTTGAACTTGTCCCAAGGAAATAATTCAGAAGAAGAAAAACACTCCAGCAGAAAGATGTTCATGGGTATGGTAGTTACACTAATCATGAACAATCTAGAAGTCCAGTGATGAGAGTAACTAACATGTGTCCTCATGTGAGCAAGGTGGGCATTTAGGCCAAGTTTACGCAGTGAGTGAGAGACAGAGTTAGACTTTAAACTGAACTCTTTCAACTACACCAGCTCTCCTGGTGTTCCCTTCATCTGGTTTTATCACTTGCCTACTCCAGTTAAGTTAGCTATGAATGCTTTCTATTGACTGTGGGTTTGCTGTGTGCCAGGCACTATACCAGGCATGTGACTGTGTGCTCTCATCAGATCATCCCCCCCAAAGTTAGTATCCCCCCACATTAAAGATGAGAAAACTGAGGCCCAGAGTGGGTAAGTTATTTGTCCAGAATCATAAATATGCTTTTAGTTTGTGTCTGATAATTACAGCCATCACAGTGATGAATTGCATGCTGATTCCAGCATTTTTTTCTTTTTAAAAATTGATTTCCTTGGAATAAATGAAAATTCTTTCTTTCTTTCTTTTTTTTTTTTTTTTTGAGACAGAGTCTCACTATGTTGCCCTCAGTAGAGTGCCGTGGCGTCACAGCTCATAGCAATATCAAACTCTTGGCTTGAAGCAATTCTCCTGCCTTAGCCTCCCAAGCAGCTGGGACCACAGGTGCCTGCCACAACGCCGGGCCATTTTTTGGTTGTAGTTGTCATTGTTGTTTGGCAGGCCCGTGCTGGGTTTGAACCATGTGGCTGAGCTACAGGCGCTGAGCCTGAAAATTATTTCTTCTCTCTGAGCCTCAGTCTCTTCATCTACAGAGAGTGCAGTTGTGCTAAAAGCACCAGGCAGAGTGATTGGCATTTAATGAGTCTCAATGAATGTGGGTTTCCTGACTTCTTCCCTTGAGACCAGTTTCTGTATTTGCTGATCATTTTAGCCAACAAGATGGTCCAGATGCTTGACCACAGATGCAGGTGGCTCAGAGTTGAAAGGATAAATGCAGAATTGAGTCCACAGGGTCCCTAGCTGGTCAGGACAGGAAGAATGGCTATTTTCTAGAGCTAATGTAAAATTTTGCCTTTTTTTTGTTTTTTTTTTTTTTTTTGAGCCAGTCTCACTTTGTCACCTTCCATAGAGTGCTGTGGCATCATAGCTCACAGCAACCTCAAACTCTTGGACTCAAGAGATCCTCTTGTGTCAGCCTCTCCAGTAGCTGGGACTACAGGTGCCTGCCACAACGCCTGGCTATTTTTAGAGATGGGGGTCTTGCTCTGGCCCAGGCTGGTCTCGAACTCCTGAGCTCTAGCAATCCACTTGCCTCAGCCTCCCAGAGTGCTGGGATTACAGGTGTGAGCCAGTGCACCAGGCCCCCAAATTCTGCATTTGGATTTAAAAAGTTAACGGCACATGTACACAATGGTAGGTGACTAGGCTTTCCTTGCAGTTCATGGGATGTAGACCTAGGGGTTTTAGTCAACCACAAGGTCAAATTGAATCGTCTGTGAGATGTGTCCATTAAAACGCTAATGGCATCTTGGGCAAGAATAATGAACAATGTCCATCACTGGAGAGGAAATGGTTCTGCTGTATGACTGCATCTAGAATGCTGTGATCCATTCTAACCACCACCTTTTAGGAGAGACATTGATATACTGGAGTATGTGCAGAGAAAGGATGGAGAAGGGTCCAGAAATAAATGGAAGCTGAAGGAACTGAGATGTCAGGCTCTGTGTTATTAATTGCTGTGTAACAAATTATTCCCAAACTTAGTGGGTTGAAGAAAAAACCCAAACATTTATTATCTAACAGTGTCTGTGAGTCAGAAATCCGGGTCATCTGCCCAGGTTACATCTGCAGGTTACAATGCTGCAACCAGGGTTTAGGTCAGGGTTGTGGTCATCTCAAGACTCAGCATGGGAGAAGGAGCCGCTGGGAAGCTCACTCTTATGGCTGTGGGCTAGAGACATCAGTTTTTGCCAAGGTGGTCTCTCCCTAGGGCAGTTCACAACATGGCAGCTGGACTCCCAGAGTGAGGGCTCTGTGGGGGAGGAAGAGAGATTGAGCAAGATGGAAGTCATGAGATTTGGTAACCAAATCTTGGAAGGCATATCCCATCCCTTTTACCTTGTTCTGTTAGAAATGAGTCACTAGGTCCACATTTATGGGAAAGGATTACATGGTGTGTGGGGGCCTCCTTAGAGGCCTTCCAGAGGCCAGGAGAAGGTATGGACAGAGGACAGACACAGTCTTCATTAAGAGGAGATGCCTATCGAAGAGCATGTGGATTGTGGATACAGAAGGGAGAGCTCATCAGTGAAACATGGCAGAGAGGCCCATTCAGCTGCTGTGTCAGTTAGAACTGCCAGTAATGGAAAGGACTGCCTGGGTAGGGAGGGAGCTTCTGTCACTGGCTGTATCCAAGTAGCAGCTTCTGACCTATTGGAGAAGTGCTGGAAAAGGTTCTGCTTTGGGTGGCAGACTTCGACTATGTGCCTCCTAAGGTACTTCCAAAGCCAAGAGCCTCTAATTTTCTGTCATTTGAACTTGCAGGCATTTGATTACTGACAAAGTCATTACCCAGAGAAAAATCTATTTAAATAGCAAGCTCTCCAGCTTTTTAAAAACAGGATTTCCTACAAAGTTGTGGAAAGAAGGTGGGACTACCCCTTGTTGAGCCTCTGTGATAGGCCAGGCACTGTGTCATTTATTTCTGACAACCACCACCACATCTCACATGGGAGGAAATCAAGGCTCAAAGAGGTGAAGTGATTTGCTCAGGTTACACAGCCCTGCTGGTAAGTGGCTGAATTGGGAATTCAGCCTAGTTAACTAGGTATGAAGATGGGTGTGCCTGGGACCAGGCAGGCTCTGTGGGTTCCTACTCTGTGAACTCTTCAGTAGGGCTTGAAGTTGGATGGTTTTGACTCTCTTGGATTGTAGAACAGGGAGTCAGTAGCCATTATTCAAGCCTGTGGACTTGTACATGACTTTCAGCATTAAGCTGGGTTTACAGATTGAGCGAGGTCCCCTCTGTTGGGTTCCATTGCCTTCTCTGGCAGCATGGCTCATACTGGACTGGACTGGTCTCTAGGCTTGTTTGTGATCTCTGCTAGACCACAAGGTCCACTCCACACAGATTATGTCTCATCCACCATGATATCCTTGCTTCTCAGCCTGAGCAAAATATTGACTGGAGATAGGTGTCCAGGGCCCTGAGGATGCTGTGGGTTTCTTTTCTGTGCACAACATACATTCACTAGGTAATATTGCCCTTTGTTATGAAGAATTTGACTGCTTTTATTTTTATTTTTAATTAATTAATTAATTTTTTTTGAGACAGAGTCTCACTCTGTCACCCTGGGTAGAGTGAGAGTGGCATCATCATAGCTCACAAAAACTTCAAACCCTTGGGCTCAAGAGATCCTTTGCCTCAGCCTCCCAAGTTGTGGGGACTACAAGGACCCCCCCGCCCCCATAATGCCTGGCTAGTTTTTCTATTTTTATTTTATTTTATTATTTATTTTACTTTATTTTATCTTTGAGACAGAGTTTCACTTTGTTGCCCTTGGTAGAATGCCATGGTATCATAGCTCACAGCAACCTCCAACTTTTGGGCTCAAGTGATCCTCTTGCCTCAGTCTCCCCAGTAGAAGGGACTATAGGTGCCCACCACAATGCCTGGTTATTTTTAGAGATGGGTTCTCACTCTTTTTCAGGCTGGTCTTCAACTCCTGAGTTCAGGTAATCTACCCACCTTGGCCTCCCAAAGTGCTAGGCGGGCCACCTCGCCCAGCAAGTTTTTTATTTTTAGTAGAGACGGGGTCTCATTGTTGCTCAGGCTGGTCTCAAACTCATGAGCTCAAGCAATCCACTTGCCTTGGCCTCTCAGAATGCTAGGATTTCAGGTGTTAGCCACTTTGGCCAGCCTGAATTTGGCTGGTTTTAACTTGCCATCAGTTTAGTCTACTGGTCATCTTCCCTCGCATTCTCACTTCACTTTGTCCAGTAAGCCATAAATTTGGTCTTTGGGGTTTATTTAATTTATTTTAAAATCTCAGACTTTGCTTTTGGCTGGAATAAATCTTGGAGAAAATGGACTGGTGTGCCTGCCTCACTAATCTGTGAGAACAGAGTGGCTTTTTTATGTAGATGCTATTGTTTATCCCCATTTGGTAGTTTACTATGGAAGCTGAGGCACAGACAAGGTCAATAACTTGCTCACAGTTATAAGATTAGTTAGTGCAAAATCAGGACTTGAACCCAAGCAGAAGGTTCCAGACCCCATATTTAGGAGGTAATGTGATAAGTGAAAGGCCAAGCACACATCAGGTGCCAATAACAATTTACTGAATCAATAAATGAATGAGTTTATATTTTTCCAAGAGCTTTCCCCATATTGCCTTGTTAGGGCCTAAGGACCCTGGGGCAGAGATATCATCATCCCCTATGTTAGAATATAGTTTTCACTGCCTTAACAGAGACCCCAAAGCTAATTTTCTCTCATATATCAGTCCAAGAGTTAAGCACTTGAGGTTAATTGAGGGCTCCCAGTGATGGAAGTGATGGGATCCCAGGCTCCTTCTCTCTTGTTGCTCAGCCATACCTAGGTCATTGCCCTGGTGAACGTGGCCCAAGACAGCTTCTACCACCTCTATGTTCCCAAAGATGGAAGAAGGGTAGAAGAATAGGTCTAACTCAATTTTTCATGTTTGCTGATAGCTTTTAAGCCCCATCCCTCTCTTCCTTCAGTGCCCCCAAGTCTGGCAGATGATAAGAAAGCCTGGGAATTTTCTCCTTTGGTACCAGCCAGTAGGAAGTTCAAATCATGAATAGGAACTCTCATTCCAATCTTACCCCCAACCATCATAACAATTTCAAGCCAGTCCCTTTTTTCTACTTTGCCCAGAAAGCCTAATTATGTAAGTAAAAAACTCCCCAAATTTTCTTTCCTTCTTTTTTTTTAGAGACAGTCTCACTTTATTGCCCTTGGTAGAGTGCCATGGTGTCACATCTTACAGCAACCTCTAACTCCTAGGCTTAGGCGATTCTCTTGCCTCAGCCTCCTGAGTAGCTGGGACTATAGGCACCCGCAACAATGCCTGGCTATTTTTTGTTGCAGTTTGGCCAGGGCCAGGTTCAAACCTGCCACCTTGGTATATGGGGCCAGTGCTCTACCCACTGAGCAACAGGTGCCGCTCCTAAATTTTCATGTCCTTTTGGTTTGCATGTGACATCATCAGTCTTGACATCTGTACCAAATTTGGGGTGGGTTCCCATTCTGTCTCTGAAGATGGTGGCCACAAAACTAAAGAAAAATGGGCAGAGCTGTCATGTCCCATAGGGTCATGCCATTTCTTCTTCTTCTTCTTCTTTTTTTTTTTTGAAATAGAGTCTCACTCATTTGCCCTAGGGGTGAGTGCCATGGCGTTATAGTCACAGCAGCCTCAAACTCTTGGGCTCAAGCAATCCTCTTGCCTCACCTTCCCAAGTAGATAGGACTTCAGGGGCCAGCCACAAACCCAGCTGTCTTTAGAGATGGGGTCTCACTCTTATTCAGGCTGGTTTCCAAATCCTCTCAAGCAATCTGCTCGACTTGGCCTCCCAGGGTGCTAGGATTACAGGCATGAGCTATCATGTAAAGCCTCATGCAGCCTTTTAGTTTTTCTGGCCCATTGTCAGACAAAGCAACCTGTACCTTGGACTCCAGGCACTGACCTTACTGGGAACCATCACTCTTTTTTTTTTTTATTCAGAGTCTCACTTTGTCTTACAGAGTCTCACTTTGTCGCCCTTGGTAGAGTGCCGTGGAGACACTCTAGCTCACAGCAACTTCAGACTCTTGGGCTCAAGTGATTCCCTTGCCTCAGACTCCCAAATAGCTGCAACTACAGGTGCCCACCACAATGACCAGCTATTTTTAGAGATGGGGGTTGTGATGTAGCTCAGGCTGATCTCGAATTTGTGAGCTCAGGCGATCTGCCCACCTTGGCCTCCCAAAGTGCTGGGATTACAGGCGTGAAAGGTCATGTCAAAGTCATGTCATGTCATTAAGGTCCTGTTGACCTCAATATAGTCACATGATGGCACATAGCTGCAAGGGAGGCTGGGGAATGTAGTCTCTACTGAGTTGCCATGTGCTCAGCTGAAATTCTAGAATCTGTTGGGAAAGAGAGATGGGGAGAATGGATATTAGGGGCCACATTACCCTTTTATAAATTCAGAAACCCAGACTCAGAAAAGCTAAATAAGTTGTCCAAGGTCACAGAGCCAGTGCTCTATATCCATCAGCTCTGGTGCCATTGCAGAGAGAAGTACCACTTGTCTATTGAATGTCACCTCCGGGACTCTCTGATCTCCTTGAGGGCAGGGCATGTGCCTTTCCTCTCTGGAAGGTACCTAGTAAGTGCCCCATGAACATTGGTTGTTATTGTAAAAGAACAGTGACTTTGATTCACAGCTGCTTCCATAGCATTTCCTAGGGACTAGCACTCACTTGGGACCAGGCCTCAAGGTTCTTGATGGGTAGGAGGGCTGTGGGTGGGGGCTGGGAACAAAAAGAAGCAAAGGCAAGCTGATCCTGTCCTATGTTACGCACACCCCTGTGCTGAGCTTCCCCCTCACCCAGCAGCTTGCCCAGACCCCCATTCCGTGCTTGCTATGTTAGAATGTCATCATGTATTTCCATTCTTGTCCCTCCCTCTAGACCAGAAGTGTCTTAAGTCTTTGGTAGCCCCAGCACCTGGATGAGTGCCTGGCATGTGACAGGCATCTTATAAATGATTTTTGACTATTTGAGAACTAAAGAAGTGGGAGTAGAAGGATGGGGACAGGATCAGGGGTTAGCAGGGAGTGACAGCCTCTGTGCCAGTCAGTTTTGCTCCAATAATGCTCCATGACAATCCCTCCCCAAACACTGGTTTACTGCCACCAACATTCATTTGTTTTCCTCACTCACGAGGCTCTGGGCCGCCCAGCTCCAGGCTTATGCTCATGTATGTGTCATGTGTTTCTTCATTTTGTTGGGCAGGCTGCTATTTGGGACTTGTGCTTCTCATGGTGAATGGCAGGAGCAAAAAATATGTGGTGTCTCTTTAGACTTTGGCTTGGAACTGGCATTCTGTCACTTCTTTTCATATCCTATTGGCCCAAACTTGTCAAATGGCCAATCCCGATGAGGCGGGGGTGGAGAAATATTTTGCACCTACTCTTCTGTCCCCAAATTACAAGATAAGTGAGAGTGAAGAGCTGAAGAACAATCTACCATAGTGTCTTTTAAAACAAAGCCCAGAACCTCCTGGATTCCTCTAGGGAGAATCTCTAGAAGAGTGGCTGCTGGTCCCAGAGTGCTACTTGTGGTCCTGATATCACTTTCCTCTTGGGATTTATGTCACAAAGTTACAATTGTCCCCATGATCCATTGCCCCTTTCTTTTTTTTAGTAATAGAACAGCCAGGGTTTTAGATGGGTACATTACCCAGCCTCCTTTGCAGCTAGACGTGGTCATGTGACTAAGTTGTGGCCAGTGGGATGTTCCAGAGATGCTGCAGACACCTGGTGACAGCAGTATGAGGAAGCTGCTTGTCCCCTTTCTTCTGTCCTCCTTTGCCTTGGGCTGAACTGTGGGCTCACCCAGATGGTGAGGTGGCCTCGGACATGAAAATGAGATCTATGGGTGACAGAGCAACACAATGGAAGGAATCTGGGTGTTTACATAAGCTCTTGAAGTTTGCCCTGGTTGCCTACCACCCCCTCCCCCTCCCCCCATCCTTATGTGAGAGAAAAATGGAATTCCCTCTGTGCTGTATTTTCATTTGTTCCAGCATCTTGGCCTATTCTTTAACCCACAGAAGGTCATTTGCTTGCCATCCCATTGCCATCTCCACCCTGGCCCCTAAAGGACCACGATCTACCCTTTGTCCCCCTTTCACCAAAGTGTGGATCCAAATATCCTTTTCTTGATTTTCTTTAGCAAAATTGAGACAGGATGCATTAAAAAAAAGAAAAAACAAAACTCATGAACTACAAAGAGTAGTCAAAGGAGAAATAAAAATCAAGAAATGAAGCCAAAACCAAACAAGTTTATATCACAGATACCTTGCCCACCAAGGCGATGACTAAGGCAGTCTGATTCGGATTTTTCCCTAGGGGAATGGAAATTTAGAGAATATGAAATTTAGGTTTTTTTTTTGTTTTTTTTTTGAGACAGAGTCTCACTTTGTCGCCCTTGGTAGAGTGCTGTGGTGTCACAGCTCACAGCAACCTCCAATTCTTGGGCTTAAGTGATTCTCTTGCCTCAGTCTCCCAAGTAGCTGGGACTACAGGTGCCTGCCACAACACCCGGCTTTTTTTTTTTTTTTTTTGCAGTTGTCATTGCAGCCAGTTTTAGCTGGCTGGGGCTGGGTTCGAATCCATCACCCTTGGTATATGGGGCTGGTGCCTTACCCACTGAGCCACAGGCACCGCCCAAGAATATGAAGTTTAAAACAATAATTGCAGAAGTGACATTTAAAATATTACTACATTTTAAATAGCAATGGATCCCTATATAATGCAGAAACAAAGAGATTTAGCCCTTCTGTAGAAGGTTCCAGAGGGCCTGTCAATAACACCTCCTTTGTGATTCATAGGTGGAAAACCAAAACTGGTTGAGGATATGTTTCAGGCCCTTGCCCAAGGCAGCCAAAATGCCAGTTGGATCTCTGTGCCCTACTATAGATGACTTACTCCATGGGTTCTGTATTTTTCACCCTCACCTTCTAGAATTTCCTGTGGGTGCATCTTCATGGCCACTTCAAAGAGTCTCTTTCTCCCCAGCTGTCAGCTGCTTCTCTCTAACCCACATCATCTTGTTTTCTGTTCTCTATGCTGTTTCTTTCTTGGCCAACACCAGAAAAGTTCCTCTTAGCTCCCTGGAACACTTATTTTTCATTCTGGGTTCAGTTCAGAGTGACTTGTGTCATTCCCAAGCCATTGCAAGGGACCTGGTGATGAGTCCAACAAATGACTTGTGACCTCACATTTTCCGGAGTCTTGTGGGAATTTTTCCATAAATCCCAAAGTCTCACAATTCCTTAATTATATATCTTTTGGTTCCACAAAGGAAGCAAGGGAGGAAGGAATATTAAATGAGCATATACTATGTGCCAGGTATTTTCCCAATTTGCTTTCATATCTAACTGCAAAATAATATGGTAACAGATGAGACAGCAGAAGCTCAGAGAAGAGAAAACTCTTGTCCAACAGACAGTAAATGGTGGGGCTGGGATTGAACTTATGTTTTATCTGCCTCCAATGACTGGGCTTCTTCCTTCATGAAGCCTCTAAATAAGCACACGCATAGGCGCTCAAGGGTGTTGATGTGTGTTTGGGCAGAGATGCAAGAAGATAGAGAAATCAAATGGAAGTGGACTCAGCCAATGGAGGAAGGAGGTGATGGGGAAGAAAAGTGGCAGACAGACTGGCTGATGGAGAGGGGAGGGGAGGACAGGGTTCCAGGGTTCTACTTTGATAGGGATTTTGGGATCCCAAGCATAGAGCTTTTTTTCCACATTGTACCTTGCTTGAATCAGCTCACATCCCCACATATGATGAGCTCACCCTTTTGTTGGCACCACCTGCCTCTCATCTTGGCCCTGGCTGGGACACACCAACATTTCTGCAGGAGGAATAAAGCAGTAACAGGAATCTCATTTTTTCCCTTAAAATAATACCTTTCTGTTCTGCCAGCAAGCAGGGAACTACTCCTGCCAGCACTCCTGTGGGAAGCCTGTTCCCAATCCAGCAAGATTAGTCTGATGCTGGCTCCCAGGAGCCCCCAGGTGACCTTGAGCTCCTGGCTACAGATCCCTTCATGTCTTTCTCAGTCCCTGGAGGGTCACTCACCTCCATGTCCCCACCCCATGCTCTCCAGGGCAAAAGGATGCTATTCTTACAGCCCCAGGGGCTCTCCTACCTGGTGGCTCCTTTAGTATCTCTCTAAAAACTAAGCAATTTCCTACAAGGAAAGGATCATCGGAAAAACCATTTTGAACAGGAAGAATTTAATTTTTTTTTTTTTTGTAATAGGCTTTCCTTCTCTTTAAAGAAAACAAAAAAGAAGAGTCCTCATTTACCTAAAGGTCTGAGCACCTGGAAATTTCTTCCCTGAGTGCACATTACCCACTTCCTGGCTGCGGGGATGGAAGGACTCGGAGAATTCGAAGGATATTAAACAGATTCATAATGGACACAGCAGTATAAACATGTCTCAAGTGCAGACAGAAATGCCACAAGCTCCTACTTGGTTTAATGTAAAACATACACCAGTTGTGTCTGTGTTCCCATTTTACAAATAAACAAGGTGGAGAGATGGACTCAGAAATTGTCCCCTGGGAGCCAGGTGCCTCTGTTCATTGCAATTTTGAGGCTTCTCTTGCCCACAAACAACTCGGAAAAGAACACTTAATGTAGCCTTGCCGACCAGTGCCAAAAGGCAGAGCAAATGGGAGACTCCCGGCCAAATGGTCTGTAGCCATTCCCATCCTTTGTGGTGATGCCCCAAGTGGCTGGGGGCTCAGCGGCCCTGCAGAGTGTGTTACCAACAAAATGAGTCCAGACACAAGACTGTGCATTGGAAGGCCTGGGTTCAAATCCTGCTTTTGCCTGTGCAGCCAGCAAAGCTGTGCCATTCCAGGCAACTGCCTCCACCCCTCTGCCTCCAGTTGGGTTTCCTCATCTATGAGATGGTATAACAATCCCAGATCTGTGTATGTCACTGTGTGAGCACAAGTGCTCCATGGGACAAGCTGGATTGATGTCCTAGGTTAAGAAGCAAGTGATCTCAGGAATGGCCATTTTTCCATTTTAATTCAAAATGAGTATTGCGTATCACTGGCTCTTTTAAATCCAGAGCTGGAGGAACTGTGTCACTGTCAACTAAACAAATTGAGGCAGGATCATCAACTCAAAGGCCAAGATGACTAATTTGGCCCCATAACTGGTCAGTTTGATGGGGGAAACATCAGCCAAACCAGTAAGCTGGCTGGATTAACTGGTGGGCTTCAGCAGGGGCACAGCCAACATCAGGACAAGGAAGGAAAACAGATAGGGACTTTGGAGCCAGCTTGCCTGGGCCTTGCTTTGTGTGACATGAGGCAAATTACCTAACTGACCCATATCTTGGGCTCCTCATCAGCCAAATAGGGCATAATATAAGGCCCCTTGAAGGAGTTTTGAGGATGAAATGATATAATTGTGTGAAGTGCCTTGGACAGGGCCAGGATCCCCAGCAAAGTACTCTGCAGGTATTAGCTACAATTTGTGTCTGGGGAACTCCAGGCATTGACAGCAAAATGTTTTTAAAGAATAAAAGCAATTCTCAGGTAAGGAAACTGAAGTTTATAATTGGAACATGATCTGTAGGTCACACAAGTTCAACTAGCATTTGATTGACTTTCTCTAGGCACCACAATCATAGTAATAATCACATGACTAACATTCATTGATACGTTTCTCCATTCTACGTGCAGTGCTGAGCATGTCTAATGCTTTAGATAATTAAAACACCATTATTCCCATTTTACAGATGAGGACATTAAGGACCAGAGATAGAAAGGACTTTTTCCTGAGCTCAACTAGCTAGTAGTTGGAATTAGTTCATATTCTTCTTCCCCAGAATACTCACCACCTCTTCAGCCAGGCCAGTCACCTGGTTCTCAATTCTTGGCCCAGACTCCAGTGCTCTACATGGCTCCTTGCCATCCTTTCCTCTGTTTTTCAGGCTCACCAGGGCCTGAGTGTGCAGTCTACCCTTGGGCCTGGATCTCTTGCCAGGTGGGTGTCTCCCTAAATCTCCTTGCCCAGCACTACATTTGTCATTGTGCTTGGTGAGTGCTTGCAGCACACACCCCCCCCACTTCAAGTTTTTGGCCATGCTCTTGTCTAAAGTTCTAAGGATTCTCTGTTTTCAGATAATAAATAACAAGTTCCTTAGTCTTCCAGAGACATGAGAAAGGAGATGGCTAAAAAGGACTTGGGTCATACCCAAAAGTTCCCAGCACCTTGGTTCATCTGTCCCCAAAGACCTCTACCCTCCCACTTCTCTGACTGGCTGGTGCGCACATTATCCCCAAATTCTTCACAAGGAAAATTGAAAAGAGAGGAGTGGAGAATCAGAGAAAGAATAAGGAAAGAAACACCAAAACCTCAGGGAGAGAAAGACAATCCCTCCTATTCAATATGCCTTTATGTTTATATAGAACATTCTGCCTTAGGCCTGGCAACAGAGGCCCCTAACTCGGGTCTCCAGCTTCACATGCCCTATTCTGGCTTCCTCCAGCCATGCTCCTCTCCAAGGAGTGAGGAGTCCACAGAACCAAGGGTCTGTGCCCACCTGGGGCCAGCATCCCCCCTCTATACCATGCTGGGTGTAGCTGGGACCCTGAAATTTCTTGCTCCGGTGGCCCTGATCCCTCTTCCAGGATCTGTATGGGTTTCTTCCCAGATTCCATTCTCCCCAGGGTCTCTGGTGTGTGCACCTCTGGGCCCACAGCTGCTTGCAGGTGTGTGTGTGTGTGTGTGTGTGTATGTGTGTCTATGTAGGCATTAGGGCTGGGGCATCCTCATGAAGCTCCTGCTCTGCAGGCTGGAGCTGGTGGTGGAAGAGAAGTGGGGAATGGGCAAGGATAAAGGCTGGCCTCTCCCCTTTGGGATGTTCTATGTTGAACTCCCAGGAATCCATGAACTCCAAATTCATACTTGGCTGTTAGGATAGAATATTTGTCAAGGTTGGAGGATACAACCTATTATATTTAAATATTTATTAAATTTTATTTTTTTAGCTCCTAAGCATTTAGACATATGTAGGTGGACCTCCATCTCTTGTCCCAAGGCCCTGCAATCCTTAAGGGAGGCTTGGTTTTCAAATCCCTTTTTAACCTCTCACAGGGCCAATCTCACTTAGCTGCCATAGTAGCCTCCTATGCTGGGTGTGGTCATTTTCACTTATAAATGAAGGCTCTGAGGCTCAGGGAGGACAGGACACTTGCCTGGGTTTGCATAGGTGGGAAAAGGCATAACTTGGACATGAAATCAAACCTTTCAGCCCCACATCTGGCTCTTCCTACTCCACTGACCCCCTTCCTGTCTGGGATACTGCCCCCCCATGGGTGCCCTGGCTAAGTGGTCAGCCAGGTGGGAGGGGGCACATGACAGGACAGACTCACCCCAGGAGAGGAGGCTCTAAACTGGAGCAAAAAAGAAGGGCGCCTACGTAGAAGAAAGAAAAATGAGAACCTGTTGCTTGTCAGATTGGCGGTTCCTGACAGCTCCTATTTCAAAACCATAACCTCATAGGGGCCCCCCTTCCCAAAGCTCCTCTCTCCCAACAAATGGAGTTTTTCATGGTTGAGAAGGGAAGAAATGCAGCTCTAATCCCCTTTGTTCCATGATTTCATCTCCTTTGCTCTCTTCCCAGGGGACTCTCGGGTGATCCGTTGGAGGAGGGAAGGTCGGGCAGAGACGGGGACCAACACTATCCTTTCATGGTCTGGGGTCATCAGGGCTTTGGGCAGGGCAGCAGGTGGCAGTGGGGTGGGGCGGGAGCAGGAAGGAATAATTCGACCCCTCCCCAGCAGCCAACAGAGCTGGAAACCTGGGAGGTTTCCACGAGGCCACCCTCACCTCCCCTCCCCTCCTCCCTGGCCACTGATTTCACCTCTTTGACTCTGTCTCCAGTGATCCTCCTGCAGGCCTCAGTGTTTCCCACTGGATTTTACAACAGCCGGCTAAGTGGCCTCCCTGACTTCAGTGCTGTCTGCCTTGGGCCCATCTGTCACCCGGCTGACCAGTAATCCACCAGGTCTCCCCCTCAGAGGTTCCAGAGCCCCTACAGGATAAAGCCCACGATGCTGACGTGATCCCAAGGCCCGGTTTGTCCTCTCCCTGCCTTCTCGCCAAAACACTGTCATCACAACCTGCTCTTGGCACTTTTCTATTCAGTAACCAAGACTCCTCTAGGTGCCGTCCGGGTCTCCGCGGTGTTGCTCTGCTTTTCCTGCTCCCACTATGTTCCGTGCAGGCACGCATGCACGCAGGCACGCAGGCAGGCACAGGGCTGGACGCTTCCCCCCGGAGCTCCTGTAGTCCCCTGTGCTTCTCCCTCACATCTACACTTAACCACCTTTTCCTCCCAAACATCGCACATCTCAGCTCCTTGAAGGATGGATCGTTTCCACACTTTTATGTTTGGCTTTCCCATGCCCTAGTGAAGATCTTGGCTGATCAGCCCAACCCCATGCTCCCATGTGCTTCTGGGTCCCACGTGCTTCCCGAGAAGCCTGGCAGGTTGCTCCCAACTCTACACTTCCCATCTCGGTCCCAGCTTGTCCCACTACCTGGCAACCTGCTTAGAGCACTGCTTTCCTTCTTTCCATTATTATTATTATTATTTTTCCCTTAGAGACAGAGTCTCACTTTGTCACTTCGGTAGAATGCCGTGGCATCATAGCTCACAGCAACCTCCAGCTCTTGGGCTTAGTGATTCTCTTGCCTCAGCCTCCCTAGTAGCTGGGACTATAGGCGCCCGCCACAACGCCCCTGGCCGGGCAGGGTTTGAATCCGCCACCCTCGGTATATGGGGCTGGCGCCCCCTTCTTTCCATTTAGAGATGAACAGACCCACGTCTGCTTTTGCTCCCTCTCAAACTCAAATTCCACTAAAACAACAAAATTTCTTTTAAAGGTATAAACCCACAAGAACAAGGAGACCCTAGAGGAGGTAAGACCTGAGAAGAGATAACACTCAACACAGGTTTGGCAGCCTGAGGGAAGATGGAGTGAACCGAATGGAGAATGGAGAAAGTCCCACTTCCATTGGCCAGGGGGCACCAGAGAACCAGATGGATTTTCACTGCCAAGTCCCTTAAGTCATGAGAACCTCAGGGGAGTTGTGTGAGTATTCAAGGAAGGTAGTTTGGTTGGTAATCTGAGGAGCAGTGTCCCTAATCTCTCCTGTACTTTGAACAGCTAGTGGTGCAGGACTTCTGAGCAATATATATTTGGGCTGTCCAGGAAAAGGAGTCATGAGACATTTTCTAAATATGTTTATCCTCAAAATACTTTTTTCCGGTGTGTGGGTGGGGGCATGAAATGCGAGGGTATGTGAGGTATTGAGGGATTGGAAGAGGCTGTGAAAGGCTAAAGATCTGCTGAGAAGCCTGGAGTGGGGAGGATACTCTTTTCCACCTTTTAACCTCTTGAGGGACATAGTTTGGGCAATGCTGTTAAAACTTGCCTGTGGGCCGGGCACAGTGGCTTATGCCTGTAATCCTAGCACTCTGGGAGGCAGAGGCAGGTGGATTACCTGAGCTCAGGATACCAGCCTGAGCCAGAGCCAGACCCTGTCTCTAAAAAATAGCAAGACGCTATGGCAGGTGCCTGTAGTCCCAGCTACTTGGGAGGCTGAGACAAGAGAATCGATCGAGCCCAAGAGTTTGAGGTTACTGTGAGCTATGACGCCATGGTAAACACACACCAAAAAACAAACAACAACAAAAACCCCCCAAAACCCAACTTTCATGTGGTTGGCAACACATCCAGAGGTTTTAGTTCAATTCACCATTTGAATAGCCTTTTCCACTCAGGTCAATTGTGTCTACTGAATTGTTCATTTATTCATCAAATATTTATTAAATACCCATTATGTGCCAGGTCGAGCAAGACACTGTTCCCTTCTTTTTTTTTTTTTTTTTTGTAGAGACAGAGTCTCACTTTATGGCCCTCGGTAGAGTGCCGTGGCCTCACACAGCTCACAGCAACCTCCAACTCCTGGGCTTAAGCGATTCTCTTGCCTCAGCCTCCCGAGTAGCTGGGACTACAGGTGCCCGCCACAACGCCCGGCTATTTTTTTTTTTTTTTTTTGGTTGCAGTTTGGCCGGGGCTGGGCTTGAACCCGCCACCCTCGGCATATGGGGCCGGCGCCTTACTGACTGAGCCACAGGTGCCGCCCCACTAAGCTCCTGGTGGGGGAATAATGACTGCCTGTCCCCCTGTGGCTCCATTCATGTAAAAGAAGAATCTAGCCCCACCCCCTCCACCCTCCAGAGTCACCTTCCTCTAGAATATTCAAGGAAAGCCACACTGGTTCTGCTTGGGGTCTCCACCAGCCCACCCTGCCAGCCCAGGGCTCTGCCACTCCAGAGCCTTGCACTCCAGATTTGAGGTAATGCAAGGTTTCCAGGCAAGGACCACTTAGATTCGAATATCCATATTACTAGACCAGGGGTCAACAAGCTTTCCTGGAAAGGCCCAGATAGTAAGTATTTTAGGCTTTGTGAGCCAAGAGTAAAATCAAGAGTGTTATGTACAGGCAAATATAATAATAGAGAAAATAAAATTTCACAGATTTTTTTATTAATAAATTCAAACGATTATCATCACCATTATAATTGAGAACTTTTTTTTTTGCGACAGAGTGTTACTTTGTCACCCTCAGTACAGTGCTGTGGTGCCATAGCTCACAGCAATCTCAGTCTCGTAGATTCAAGTGATCCTTTTGCCTCAGCCTCCCAAGTAGCTGGAAACATAGGTGCCCACAAAAACACTCGGCAATTTTTTAGAGATGGGGGTCTCCCTCTTGCTCAGGCTGATCTCAAACTCCTGAGCTCAGGCAATCCACTAGCCTCAGCCTCTGAGAGTACTAGGATTATAGATAAGAGCCACTGTGCCCAGTGAGAACTTTTTTGTAATTCAAGTTTACTAAAGAGAAAAATGGAATTATTTGGGGGGGGAGGATAACATTTTGCTTAATTGGGATTCAAAGTTGGTGTTGCCCATATTATCAAATGGATTGAAATTTTTCATCTAAATGCCATTCTTAGCTCACAGTCCTTACAAAAACAGATAGGAGGTCAGATTTGGCCAGTGGACCAAAGTTTGCTGACCTTGTCCTATACGTTTATCAGTCATCCTTGGCTTCCCAAACTAACCTTACCTAGCATTGGCCTTGGCTTCTCATGTTGCCCCGCCTTTCCTCTCCTCTCCACCTACCCCAACCCCTCAGGCCTCAGTGCAGTCTCCAGGAGCACTGTTAACTCATTATTCAGAGCACCAAATCCTATTAGGCCAAAAGTTTTCTATCTAGGCCAGTAGATAGCAAGCTACAGCTCTGGAGTCAACCCTGGCTGCTGTCTGTGTATAGGCTATGACCTTGGAATGGTTTTGTTTTAACAACTTATTGAGACATAACTCAGAATTCATATAATTTACCCATTTAAAATGTGTAACTTAATTTTTTTGTTTGTTTGTTTTTTGAGACAGAGTCTTACTATGTTGCCTTCGGTAGAGTGTTATGGCGTCACAGCTCACAGCAACCTCCAACTCTTGGGCTTATATGATTCTTTTGCCTCAGCTTCCCAGGTAGCTGGGACTATTGGCACCCACCGCAATGCCCAGCTATTTGTTGTTGTTGTTGTTATTGCAGTTGTCATTGTGTTTTAGCAGGCCCAGGCCAGGTTCAAACCCCCCAGCCTGTGTATGTGGCCAGTGCCCTAACCAGTGAGCTACGGGCACCGAGCCTAAGTTAGTGGTTTTTGGTACAGTCATAGATACATGCAAGTATCACAACGTCCAATTTCAGAACATTTTCATCACTCCAAAAAGAAACTCTGTACCCGTTAGCAGTCACTTGTTCCCTCAAACACTTCCCAGTTCTAGGTAACCACTAATCTACTTCTGTCTCCATTAAGAATAATTTTTACATTTTTAAGTGGTTAAAAGGATCAAAAGAGAGAGCAGTTCTGGGTCGGCATCTGTGGCTCAAAGGAGTGGGGTGCCGGCCCCATATATCAGAGATGGCGGGTTCAAACCCAGCCCCAGCCAAAAAAAAAAAAAAAAAGGGCAGTTCTCCCACAATGGCTCTGGGTCCACAGCCAAACATTATTAGCTCCATCCTGCTCAGCAGCGCAGTTCGGGGCCCTAGACAACACTTAAAGTCCTCCACACTCTCACCCAAGTTCTCCCAAGGTAGTTTAATCGAGTGCCAAGTCTAAAAAAACCAAAACAGCTCACAGGGCTGGGCTTCAACATCCAGTGGGACAGATCAGCAGTATGTCTCCAATGACATTGGCATCTACATCAGCCGCATCAAAGAGAATGGGGCTGTGGCCCTGGATGGGTGGCTCCAGGAGGGTGTTAAGATCCTCTCGGTAGGGTGGCGGGTTCAAACCCGGCCCCGGCTGAACTGCAACCAAAAAATAGGCGGGCTTTGTGGCGGGCGCCTGTAGTCCCAGCTACTTGGGAGGCTGAGGCAAGAGAATCACTTAAGCCCAGGAGTTGGAGGTTGCTGTGAGCTGTGTGATGCCATGGCACTCTACTGAGGGCCATAAAGTGAGACTCTGTCTCTACAAAAAAAAAAAAAGATCTTCTTGGTAAATGGCCAAGACCTAAGGAACTTACTAAACCAGGATGCTGTAGACCTCTTCTGCAATGCAGGCTATGCTGTGTCCCTGAGAGTGCAACACAGGTTACAGGTGCAGGATGGACCTACAGATCCTCGAGGTGAAGGGGACCCAAGTGGTATTCCCATATTTATGGGGCTGGTGCCAGTGTTTGCCCTCACCATGGTAGCAGCCTGGGCCTTCATGAGATACCGGCAAAAACTTTGAAGAACTTGCTTTCTTTCAGTGCTTCCAATGAAGATACATCTCTCCTACCCTCTGCCCCTGCCATTCTCCCATATCTTTTCCTCTCTGCATAGCCAACAAATCATTTAAAGTGATTAATACCCACCCTGAACCTTGCTGTTCAAAATCTCCAAAATCTTCATAGTCTCATGGAAAAGTAACGGTATCGTTTGAAGGAAAGCTGAAGTCAAAACTTGATTAGAACAAAGAAGAGTTATATTTTTCACAGTACTTTCAATAGAAATTCAGCTACTACCGAAAGAGGGAAAGGTCCAGTCACTGTGGACGATCCTTTTTTCTTAGCTGGCATGCCTTAAAGGCCAGCTGCATGATTGGAGGAAGAGAGGATTTTTCTTGTGAATGATCTTCCTTGGAAAGTTTTTGTGGCCTTTATTTAATTTTTAACAATAAACTCGGTGCCTATATCAGATAAAGGAGAGCATTTTTTACAAAATGAAGACACATTTACATATGCATGTACAGTAGTGTGCAGTGTCGCCTGCGAAGAAGTAAAGAGGTAGGAAAGCTACTCTGCAAAGATACTTGTGGAGCATATGTAGTAGGAACAGGAGTGAGCCTTCAAGAGGATGTTCAGTCTGCATCATTTAAAAAAATAACTGGAATGACTCGTTAAAAATCTTAGAAAAGCAACATTTCTTCTCATAATTGCAATGGTGAAGTAAGTTGCCACAATCCAGCTCTGCTTATGTCAATCCAGTCAGAAAACTTTGGGGGTAAAGGTAAATCTTAACCAGTATCTGGGCTGCCCTAGTGATTTCCTTGGTACCTCTTCAGTTCTATTAAAGAAAAGGCTGGAACAGTTGTGGTTGGGGCTGTGGTGATGGGGCCAAACTAACCCAGTGAGAAAACCCTAAAGAACACAAGATAATTTCTCCAACGCAGCGGGTGGACCCTCTCAGGCCCTCAGTCTTTCTGGACTCTAGTGACAGGAAAACCTGAGAGGAGGAACTGCCTCCCTGGCGGGATAGGTATGGAGTCAGCCCTGCTTCTGATTTAGTTAAAATGAGAGGGCCTGGATAGGTAGTTTTTTTGAAGGTGCTAAACATTGCTTAATTAATAAGCTGTTTTGCAGAGAAGGGGAGGAAAAATGTTTTGTTTGCTTTAGGGGATAGGGGAATTTGGTGAGTGCTTCATGGAGCCTGTAAGGAGGATATGGATGAAGGGAGACTAGGAAGTACCAGGGATATTGGTGAGGCAGGAACCATCCTGTTCATGTTTAGTTAAGGTTCGGATAGCTGAACCAAGAAAATTTCTAGTTAAAAAAAAATCATTTACATTCTCCAAATATGCTGCCCATACTTTAGGCCTTCTATAATTTTGACAGCAAGGCTATAAGGACTTGCCCTCAGGCAATGGATTCTATTCATTTTTAGTGTAGACTATCTAGTAACTAAACAGATGTTGATGGGACATCAGGTTTGTCCAGACACTTACAAATAAGTCAAATGCATATCGCCTAAAGTGCTTTCTGGTTCCAGTCAGAGAGAATGCTTAAAATGAATTAGCCACACAAGCAGGACATTGTTAAGTTGGTATCAAGTTTATATTGCTGACAGCAAGAGAAAATTAAAGAAATGGTACCGGGCAGAACTTGATGCAGCAAAAAAGAAGATACACAGCCAACCATTGCAGTCTTTTTGCTCTTGTTTTTTAGAAATTCAGAAAAAGCTGTCACATAATGGCATCAGACTAGATTGGAAAGAGAAAGCTTTTAAAAATGAAAGGTCCAGTAAGACCTTGCCTCTGGGTCATCTGTTAGTATCAATCCTGGCATAACTATGCCGTTTTTTTTTTTGTTTGTTTGTTTGTTGAGACAGAGCCTCAAGCTGTCACTCTGGGTAGAGTGCTGTGGCATCACAGCTCACAGCAACCTCCAACTCCTGGGCTCAAGTGATTCTCCTGCCTCCGCCTCCCAGATAGCTGGGACTACAGGCGCTGCCACAGCGCCCCGCTATTTTTTTTTTTTTTTGGTTGCAGTCGTCATTATTGTTTGGCGGGCCGGGCTGGATTCGAACCCACCAGCTCTGGTGTATGTGACTGGCGCCCTAGCCTCTTGAGCCACAGGCACTGAGCCCATAACTATGCCTTTTAACCTGAACTGTTCAGTACCTTTGAGACTCACTTACACAACTGGACTCATTGTAGGTTCCACAGAGAAACACTGACAGCATTCCAGGTGGCACTTCAGCCACACTGTGGGGGCACTGCCTCTGGTGCCTTCTGTGCAGCGGCTTCCACCGTGTGTCTGTGCACCGCCCAGCATTCTCAGCATTTGGACATTAACTCCTGACAGGACCTCGAGACACGCAAAATGAAACACATGGCAAGTGAGAAAGAAAAGGTCTTTAGTTTTGTTTCTTACTATATGTAAATTAAAAAAAAAAAAACACCTATCCTATCCCATCGTTGGTAGAAATTTTGCTTTGGTTAATAATAAGAATTCTGATGCACTTTTTTGTCTCAGAAATTAAATAGGCTTTAAAGATCAATATATTAAAGTTTTAGGCAGGTACACTAATTCTGATTTTTATGGAAAACTAAAGTGATCATAGATGAGGTATCAGAATCCATTATTGATTGTAAAAATAATTCCTGTTCTTTTTAGATGAATCTAATATACCTTCCATTTTATAGATTGTAATAATGTTCCTACTGCCTAAATTATTATGTTTAAAGTTTTGAAAATTGAACAAAGGTATTTTTAAGACCCTATACTTTCAGACATTTCTCTATATTTTTAGTTCTGTATTGTACATAATTCTAATAAGATATTGTTTGCTTAAAAAAAAGGATCAAAAGAAGAATATTTTTTGACATGAAAATTAATGAAATTTAAACTTCAGTGTTCATAAATAAAGTTTTATTGGAACACAGCCACAACCATCATTTATATGTCATCTATGGCTTTTGTGCTTCAGGGCAGAATTGAGTTTCCAGAGACTCTAAGGCCCACAAGCCTAAACTATTTATTATCTGGTTCTTTACAGGAAAGTTTTCTGACCTCTAACCAGTCTAAGCCCTGAGTGGGGTTGAGGGAAAGAAGGGTGGAAGCTTATCTTTCCTTTACCTGTGGAGGAATCAAGCTGCTTTCCTGGGCCAGTAGTTCTTAGTTATCATTTGTGGAGAGTCTGGTATAAATGGATCTGCAATGGGGACCAGGAATCTATGTATTTTTTTTTTTTTTGAGACAAGTTCTTGCTCTGTGACCCAGGCTGGAGTGCAGTGGCATGATCATACATAGCACCCTGCAGCCTCAAACTCCTAGATTCAAGTGATTTTCCTGCATCAGCCTCCTAAGTAGCTGGGACTACAGGTGCACATGAATGTGCCTGGATACTTTTTTTTTTTTTTTTAGAGATAGGGTCTTGCTAAGTTGCCCAGACTGGTCTTGAACTCCTGGCCTCAAGCAGTCCTCCAAAGGACTGTGGCCTTCAAAGCTCTAGGATTACAGGTATGAGCCATTATACATGGCCAGGAATCTGCCTTTTAACCAGTACCTGATGATTTGAAGACAGGCGATTCCCAGAGTACATTGAGAAATGCTATCTTCTGCCAACATGCTCAGCCTGCAGCTCCCATCATGGGGGCAAGGACATTTTCTTCCTGTTCTAGAATCAGTGACCTCATGGTGTGACAAATGCATGGGGACACATGTGCAGTAGAGTGGGAGCTAAGAGGAGGGCTAGTAAGTGGGTCCAGGGAGTCCTGTGTTCCTATGGGAGCACCACTGTGTAGCAGGAGGTTCTGAAGTAACCCCTCTGGTTTCTAGAATGAATTACTCAGAAGTAAGGGCCAGAGACGCACAGACCTCACACTTCCTTGTGCAGCCTACATGTAGGCAGGTAAGGGCCATAGAAGAAGATCAGAAGATGAGCAACCTGGCAGGGGCTGACCTGAAAGTGCTTTATCAATCTTAAGGGCCAAGGATGTGAGGATGAGCGATAACACCTACTCAGGTCTCTGGCAGCACGGCAGGGGACTAGTTTTTCTGACCTAGCCAGACTGATTCTTCAGGGGCTATTTTCTTCCTCCTTTGTATTATGAAAAATGTCAAATGTACAAAAAAGTTTGTAAGTACATGTTTAACTTCATAAAAAATTGTCAAATTATTTCAGCCCTATCAAAGAATTACAAATACTATGACATGTAACTCCTAAGACATACATTTCCGTAAGTAAGAATTTCTCCCCCCAGGCTTGGCACCCATAGCACAGTAGTTACGGTGCTAGCCATATGCACTGAGGCTGGCAGGTTTGAACCCAGCCCAGATCAGCTAAACAACAATGACAACTGCAACAAAATGTAGCCAGGCATTATGGCAGGTGCCTCTTGTCCCAGCTACTTGGGAGGCTGAGGCAAGAAAATAGCTTAAGCCCGAGAGTTTGAGGTTGCTGTGAGCTGTGACGCCACAGCAGTCTATGGAGGGCGACATAGTGAGACTATCTCAAAATAATAATAATATCTCCCCCTGAATCATAATGGCATTATTATAAACAAGGGTTTCTAATACTTAGGTTTTTAAAAAGAGAACAAACCCAGAATTCTTTTTTTTTTTTTTTTTTTTTTTGTGATTTTTGGCCGGGGCTGGGTTTGAACCCACCACCTCCAGCATATGGGGCCGGTGCCTCACCCCTTTGAGCCACAGGCGCTGCCCCAAACCCAGAATTCTAATTTAGCGGAGTTCTAGGGTATAAGATCATCAGTTGTGTTTTTGTACTCCAGCAATGAACATTAATAAATTTAACCCAGGAGGTGAAAAACTTGTATACGCTAAACTACAAAACATTGCTGAAAGAAATTAAAAGCCTAATTGAACAGAAAGACATCTGATGTTCATGGATTGGGAGACTTAATATTATTAAGATGACAACATTCTTTTTCTTTTTCGGTCAAACAGTATTTATTAAATGTAAAGTAACCCAAGCCCCATGGGCAAGGAAATTTCCAAGGAGAATGGAGAATATTACAGATTAAATACCCACTTGTGCCTTCATACTCACTCTCACACAACACACACACCACGTATATATCCAGGCTCCAACAGTGATAAATACCTACTTCTCCCCAGCCTGAGCCACAGCTGGTCAGAGTGGTTCAGAGATGGGGCTCCATAATAAGTTCTAATAGCAGCAGCCTTGTCCCTGCCTGCCCCCTGCCCCTGCCCCAGAGGTGAAAGGGATCTGAGTGAGGTGCTTAGGAAGAAGGTGGCAACTCTTCCCCACTCTGCCACAGACGCTTCTTGGCTCAGATCTCATTCATGGCCTCTTTAATGGAGCGTGTGTCCCTCTTGTTGGCCACAGGCACACAGCTGTAGGTTTTGTTGGCTGCTCCCTTGCCAATGAGGTGACTGTAGTTGTCCTTGTAGTTGCTCATAACTCACCACCACAGGTCCCTTGTGGGCCACCTTCTCCTCCTGCTGCTGCGCCAACTCCTTCAGTTTCTGTTTCTCCTCAGCTTTCTGTGGGTCTCATTCCTCTCCTTGACAGTAAGAGTCTAGCTCTTCATCTGAGGGTGCAAGCTCCTTTTTGAAGGTTATGACATAGCGACATTCATCATCTTCCCCAAAGGAGAAGGATGTCAGGTCAGCCACGTCCACCACATCGTGTAGTATGCTCCTATCTTGTTCATTGGCTGAAATTTTTTCTTGATCTGCCCATTGTCTGGGATGAAATCTGACACTTCCTTCTCCATCTTTTATGAAACTCCACTTTCTGTTGTTTCTCTTGCTCCTGTAGTTTCTTCAGGCGGGCAGCCTGTTCTTGGGCCTTGTGCCGAGTCTCCCTGTCACCGAGACTGGGTGGCTTCTCCCTGGAGCTCAGGATGGAGCCCAGTAGGTCTGCCATCTTGGGAGTCAAGATGACAACATTCTTAAAAATAATCAACAGATTCGTGGTGATTAATCTTAGGTGACAAGTTGACTGAATTAAGAGATACCTTGATAACTGATAAAGCAATTTATTTTTTGGTATGTCTGCAAAAGTGTTTCCCTAAGAGACTGGTGTTTGAATAAGTGGAGTAATTGAGATCCTCTTTTGATCACTGTGGGCAGGCACCATCCAATCAATCAGCTGAAGGCCAGGATAGAAGAAAGGAAAATTCACTTTCTCTCTTCTGGAGCTGAGACAACTTTCTTCTCCTGCTTGGACATCAGAACTCCAGGCTCCCTGGCCTTTGGACTCTAGGACTTACACCAGTAGCCCCCCAGATTTTCAGGACTTCGGCCTTGATCTGAGAGTTGCACTATTGGCTTCTTCTGAAGTCTTTTAATGTTGAGCCACGATACTGGCTTTCCTGATTCTGCATATGGCAGACTCCGTATTGTGGGAATTCTCTGTCCCCATCATCAGATGAGCCACTTCCCCTAATAAACCTCTCATATATCTATACGTATACATCCTATTTGTTCTGCTCTCTGGAGAGCTCTGACTAATACAAGATTCAGTATAGTCTATCAAAATTCCAGTGGTCTTTTTTTGTTTTTGTAGAAATGAAAAATCAAATCCTCAATCAAATTCATATGTAATTGCAATGAGCTCTGAATAGTCAGAACAATATTGAAAAAGAAAAAGTAGGAAGATTCACACATCTTGATTTCAAACTTTCTATAAAGCTACAGTAATAGAGGATATGACACTGTCGTAAGGATGACACATAAACCAGTGGAATAGAATTAGAGACTGAAAATAAATCTGTACATATATGACCAAGCAATCTTCAACAGGCTGCCAAGACTATTCGGTGGCTCAAAGAATAGGCTTGTCAACAGGTGACTCTGGGACAACTGGGTAGCCATAGCAAAGAATGAGGTTGGACCTTTGCTTTACTCCATGTACAAAAATTAACTCAAAAGGATAAACAACCTAAATATAAGAGCTAAAACATAGAAGAAACATAGGGGTCAATCTTCATGACCTTGGATTTGGCACTGGATTCTTAGATTTGACACTGAAAGCATGAGCAACAAAAGAATTTTAGATAAATTGGACATTGTAAAAATTAAAAACTTTTGTAAATCAAAGGACATTATCAAGAAAGTGAAAAGACTGGGACATGTTTGCAAATCATGTATCTGATAAGGATTCAGTATTTAGATTACATAAGGAACTCCTATAACTCAACAACAAAAAGACAACCCAATTAAAAATTGGGCAATGTGGCTCGGCACCCGTAGCACAGTGGTTATGGCACCAGCCACATGCTTCAAGGGTGGTGGGTTCGAACTCAGCCTGAGCCAGCTAAAACAACAATGACAACTGCAACAACAACAACAAAATAACCAGGCATTGTGGCAAGTGCCTGTCGTCCCAGGTTGGGAGGCTGAGGCAAGAGAATCGCTTAAGTCCAAGAGTCTAAGGTTGCTGTGAGCTGTGATACCACAGCTCTCTACTGAGGGTGACGTAGTGAAACTCTGTCTCCAAAGAAAAAAAAAGTTGGGCAATGAACTTGAATAGCCATTTTTCCAAATATATACAAATGGGCAACAAAAACATGAAAAGATATTTTACATCGCTGGTTGTTAAAGAAATGCAAACCAGTCTAGACACGGTGGCTCACACCCAATCCTAGCACTTTGGAAGGCCAGGATGGAGAGAGGGGAGGATTACTTGAGGCCAGAAGTTTGGGGTGTAGTGAGCTATGATAAGGCTATGTACTCCATCCTGTGCAACAGAGAGTAGGACCCTATCTCAAAAAAAAAAAAAAAAAAAACAAAGAAAGAAAGAAATGAAAATCAAACCACAAACCATAATGAGATACCACCCCACACTGACTAAGATGGTTGTAACTCAAAAAAATGGAAAAATTACAAAAGTTGGCAAGGATAGGAGAAATAGGAACCCTCATACATTGTTGGTGGGAAGGTGACACAGAACAGCTGCCTTGGAAAACAAGGTGGTTCCTCAGAAAGTTAAACATAGAATTATCAAATGACCCAACAATTCCACTTCTGGATCTATACCCAAGAAAAACAAAATATATGTTCACACAGAAAGTGGTACATGAATATTTCTATCAGCATCATTCATAATAGGCAAAAGGTAGAAACAACCCAAATGCGCACTAACAGATGAAGGCACAGACTATTGTTGTGTACAAATTAAGTGGAATA
This sequence comes from Nycticebus coucang, assembly GCF_027406575.1. Taxonomy (NCBI): domain Eukaryota; kingdom Metazoa; phylum Chordata; class Mammalia; order Primates; family Lorisidae; genus Nycticebus; species Nycticebus coucang. The sequence continues at coordinate 59,172,916 of NC_069797.1, forward strand.
TTATTTTGGCATAAAACGGAATGAAATGTTATACATCTACCAAGTGGATAAACCTCAAAAACATGCTAAGTGATAGAAGCCAGATACAGTCGGGCAAGGTGGCTCACACCTGTAATTCTATCACTCTGGGAGGCTGAGGCAAGAGGATCCCTTGAGCTCAGGAGCTCGAGACCACCCTGAGCAAGAGCGAGACCCTGTCTCTATTAAAAATAGAAAAACTAGCTGGGTGTTGTGGTAAGCACCTATGCTCCCAGCTACTCAGGAGGCTGAGGCAAGAGGATCGATTGAACCCAGGAGTATGAGGTTGCTGTGAGCTATGACGCCATGGCATTCTACCTTGGGTCAACAGAGTGAGACTCTGTCTCAAAAAAATAATAATAATAAATAAATAAAAGAAGAAGAAGAAAGAAGCCAGATACAAAACATCACATATTTTATTGTTCCTTTTATATGTCAAGAATAATCAAATCTCTACAGATAGAAAACAGATTAGGGATTGCCAGAGGGTGGGGGGAGGGAGGAATGGGGAGTGAGGGTGTGCAACGTTCTGGACTGATGAAAAAGTTCAAAGCTAGAGAGAGATGGTGGTTGCACAGTGTTGTGAAAGCACCAAATGCCACCGAATTTTTTATATGAATTTCTCCTCCATAAGAGAAAAACCCAGAAATCTATCAAGAATCTCACGATACAGGCAGCGCCTGTGGCTCAGTCGGTAAGGCGCCGGCCCCATATACCGAGGGTGGCGGGTTCAGGCCCGGCCCTGGTTGAACTGCAACCAAAAAATAGCCGGGGCGTTGTGGCGGGCGCCTGTAGTCCCAGCTACTCGGGAGGCTGAGGCAAGAGAATCCCTTAGGCCCAGGAGTTGGAGGTTGCTGTGAGCTGTGTGATGCCATGGCACTCTATCGTGGGCCATAAAGTGAGACTCTGTCTCTACAAAAAAAAAAAAAAAAAAGAATCTCACGATACATTTGATCATTGTGTTTCTGAACCCTCTTTTATCTAAAGCATTAGCCCTACACACACACACACACACACACACACACACACACACACACACACACACACACACACACACACTTTATCCTCCTGACACTGACTTTTTCCAAGAGACTGGGTAAGCCATCCTACAGGAATTGTCTATTGTTTCCTTATCTTAGATAACTGGCTACCTCCTCCCTTGCCCTTCTTGTAAACTGGAAATTAGATCTAACGACTTTTTTTGAGACAGAGCCTCAAGCTGTCACCCTGGGTAGTGTGCCGTGGCATCACAGCTCACAGCAGCCTCCAATTCCTGGACTCAAGCGATTCCCCTGCTTCTGCCTCCGAAGTAGCTGGGACTACAGGCACCTGCCACAGTGTCCAGCTATTTTTTGGTTGCAGCCATCATTGTTGTTTGGCGGGCCTGGGCTGGATTCGAACCTGCCAGCTCAGGTGTATGTGGCTGGTGCCTTAGCCCCTTGAGCCACAGGCACCGAGCCAGATCTAAAGACTTGAGTTAGGTTAGCTGTTACTTTTGGGAAGAACACTTCTGGGTCATGTGGGGTGCTGCATCTTGCTTGTCACCAGGAAGCACATCATATGGTTCTGTAATTTGTGATGCCAATTTTGATCACTGGTTTGAGACTGGGAAAGCCAGATCTCTCCACAGACAATGTACTTGTCCCCTCTTTGCCACTGGTCAGCAATCTGGGCTGAAACTAGTAGGTGAATATCTAGTTCCCCAAATGAATCCTCTTTGAGTCTCCGCAGCAGCCCTGCCATGTAAATTATTACATCTCATTTTATGAATAAAGAAACTGTATTTCAGGGACACTCAGTAATTTGCCTGAAGCATGGGGAGATATTTGGAGATTTTTCACTTGTTTTGTTTTCCTTGCCCTTATTCTGCCCTTTGGATGCTGCTCAATGACTGCAGAAAGCCCAGTCACCCTTGCAGGGTGGACAGGTTCTACCTTACTGAAGGGAGCCCTGGCTGGCTCTGTCTCAAGGTATGGTCCTGTGAAGGCTAAAGACACAGCCTGAGACCCTGAGGCCAACAGTGACTGGGGAAATGGGCTCCTGCAAAGGGAATGATGGGAAACATGCCCGTGGGCTCCCCCCATCTCCTTCCCCTCTGCTCGGTCTCTTGTCTTCAGCAAGAGGAGTAGACCAGATCTCCTGGAAGGGGATTGTGGGGGGGGGGGGAGAAAAAATTCTTCCATCTGTTGAGTATTAACCTCTGAACCATTTAACCAAACATTGGCTTCTCCTGTCATTTGATAAGGTGTATCCAGCAAAGGGAGATGAGGAAATTGGGAGGTTATTCTTTTAATTACATCAGCAGGGGGTTTGTTGCTGCCGCAGAGCTCTGAGGGTACCGTCTGGGACATCACATCACCACCAGCACACTCAAGGACAGACTTGAGTGCTTTCCTCTGCCTGGGAGTTCAGGCATTCATAGGGATATAAAAATTTTTTTTTTTTAAAAAGCAAGAAGGATTTAAAAATAAAATCCATGCACTGCAGGCTGTCTGCCCTGAGCCAGCACTGCAGTGAAGGGTGATTATGGAGGAAGGAATGGTTTGTGTCACCGTCACACGGAAATGTCCAACGGCTTTTCTGCGGAGACAACACCTCTCAGTCTTCCAGAGACTCTGTGTGCAGACTTCCGGAGCTGTCGGGGACCTCCAAGGCCATCCTGCCCACCCCAACCCCACTTTGAGTCAAGTTTCTCAGCAGGATGGGCCAGCAAGCAGTCTAGACAGATAGGGACCTCCAGGGCTAGCCAGCTGGCTTCTGATGGCAGATTGGACCTGGCTGTGGCTGTCTCTGGCCCAGCCCCCACTCCTGTTCATCTTCTAATCTAAACTGATACGAGCAGGTTATTTCCCTGGCCTTCAGCCCGCTCTTGAATTAGTCTCTTCTCTCTGGGCCTCAGTTTCCCCATGGGTCAAATAAGATAGGAGGAAGGAAATGCCCATTCTTTGCTTTCCCCAGTGCCTCACAGCCCATTTGTTGGAAGTTTCCCCCAACATCCTTTCTAGACCCGTCTCACTGACACTTCATTCCTTTTTGTTCTGGCCACAGCCAGGGAGGATTTGCCTGCCTTCTACCCTGAACTTGCTAATCTTCCATCTCTCATATATCAGTTCTAGTGGGGGAAAGAGAAAGGTAACCTTTCCTCCTGGGCTACTGACTGAGCTCTAGGTCCGGGGCTGAGCTCTTCCACATATATTAGTTAATTTAATCTTAGCAGCAGCTCAAAGCCATGGATGAGTCCAGTTCAGATGAGGAAACTGAGGCCCAGAAGGTGTGCTTTGGCCAAGCTTCCGCACTAGGAAGAGGTGGAGTCAGGATTCAGACCATATCTCTTTAGCCCTAAAGGCAATTCTTTCTACTGTGTCAAGTAACACCTTTCTGGAGTCACTTAGCCCTTGAGGCTTTTCCTGGAGAGACTCTAGGATCGAGGAGGCAGAATGACAGAGAGGCAATGCATGGACTCTTGCTCCATGCAGACAGGGAAAGAGGACGGGAAGTACTCAAGTCTCAGAAACTGGGCAGACATGGCAGTAATTAGCTTGAGCTCTGGGCGCCACTGCACATGATTTCACACCTTGTCCATTCCCCATCTTGGGTGATGATCAGTGTTGCTGATCACCCTGGCTCCCCAGAGAGGGCTCTAAAGTGAGTCCCACACAATAGATAGCTCAGCTGACGCAATGCAAGACACTGTCATTTTCAATGCAGAGTAGGTGTAGGACCTTGGACAAGTTCCTCCCCCTCTCAGAGTCTTGCTTTATTCATCTGCAAAATGGGCACAAGATTACCTACCTATGTTAACAGGTTATGGTGGGCAACAACCCTGAAAAGACAGCCAGCTCTATTGTAAAAAATATCAGTTGCTAACCCTTAACCAGTGCTTTAGAGCTTACTGAATATTTCTATGCTTGCTATGCTTTAATTCTCCCATCAGAGAGAATTAAAGAGTAGAAGGCAGGGTTTGGCCTTGATTTTGTTCTTAGATGTGGAAACTGAGACCCATCCTTCCTGGCTTCCAACTTGCTGAGGAGTTAAGGTGCTTTCTGGAACCCTCTGCAGACAATTCTCTGTCTTCTTGTCATTTAGAAAAAGAAGGTCTTTAAGGGCAGTTCAGTGACCAGCTGCAGCCCAGATGTGGAGACCCCGCTGGCCAGAAAGGAGGTAGGTGGGTGGGAACATCCTCTCATTTCCTTCTTGAAGACAAATAGTTCAGGGGCCACTGAAGGCCCTGCAGGCTCTGGCTGGATTAGGCTCGGGGAGACGGGAGGTGTCCTTGCCTTGACAACAATCCCTACCCTGTGAGGTGGCTACTTGGAGGATGGAATCAGTGGATATGGTGCTCAGCAAGCTTCCTTCTCTTCCCCTCATCCTGTGACTCTCTAAATATCTTACTTAGGTTCTAGCATCCCAAAAGCAGGGATGCTGAAGAGGGAGCCATTTTGGCCAACATTTGTTTGGCCATTGTCCTCCCTTCTGACCATGGAATGAGCAGATACACACACAAAGACAGAACCCCCCCCCCCCCCCGGGCCCATTCATGTGTGTAGACGCAAGGACTCACATGCACATGTACACACACATACACATTCATCCACAAATCCAAGGGGCAGCCATGAGCTCCTCTGAGGTCTCAGGGCTCCCTTAAACCCCTCAGGAGAGGAGGGAAGGAAGCTGGGAGTCATATATCATTTCTCTCCAAATGGCAGTGTCTTCTCTGCCCAAAGCAGGGGTGGGGGTAGCCAGCAGCCGTGAACTGGCCTCAGGAAGGAGCCCCTCTGGCCCATATTTCACAGACACCCCAGATGGGGCTTGCTGTCAGGAGTGCTGTCTAATTTCCTCCCCTGACTGTTGGCCCAGATCCCCCCAACAAAGAGGGGTATTGTGTCCTCCCCGCCACCCCTGGCATCTGTTCCACAGAGATGTGTCAAGGGACACATGGAGGGGATTTGGGGGATGAAGTTGCAGCATCCTGTGCCACAGCCCCAGAAGGGCCACAGAATTGAGCAGAAATAGCCTGGTCCTGGCTAAGGGGTGCCCTGGCCTTGTAGACCTTGGGCCCCCCTAGTCCCTCCAGCAGTCCCCTCAGGCCCTCCAATAGCTTTCTCAGCCCTGTTAATAGCTTCTGCTCAGGCCTTTCAGGGAAGAGGTAGGTGAGGGGAGTGGCTGAGGATGAAAAAGCATTTTAAGGGGAGGAGCCCTCCCTACCCCTCCCAGAAGAAACATAGCTTTCATTTCATCCACCCCCTTCTGGAGGGTGACTTGCCTGCTGGGCAGGCCACCTGCGGGGCACCTGGCCACTGGAGGGGCAGTTGTGTCTGGTCTTTCCTGCTTTAAATCTTTCACAGGTTGGTCATTCTCAGAAGGAAAAGTGGGGTCTTGGGGTTCCTCTGCCCTGAGGAAGAGCTGTGAGAAGACAGAATGAAGGAACAGTGGGCTGGTGAGCCGTGATGCTAGACTGAGTGTCCCTGTGAGACTTCCGAAGAGCACACCCCATGCAGCACCGGGGCTCCTGGGGATATCTCTACAGAGGCTGCTCTTCCCATTGCCCCTGGTCAAGGTCAGAGTGATGCCTTCCGTGGAGGGTGTGGGTGTGCATGGGGTGGGTTGATTTAATAACTGAATCCCTACCATAGGGTGCACTTAGAAGCTGCTGGTGTGTGGTGAGGTGTGGAAGTGGGCAGAGATTCTGCTCTGGGCCAGTGCATCAGAAGCAAATCTGAACCCAGCATCCTCCAAGCCTTTGGCCTTCGTCTCTTCCCCTAATGCCTTCAGTGGGGCTTCTTTCTTGTGCAGCTTGGAAAACACTTTGCCTGTAGTTTCTATCTTTTGTACTCAAGGCAGAACAAGGTTATTAGTCTGCTCTGTTTTTACAGTCAGGAAGTTGGCCCAGGGAAGGTAAGTATCTTGCTAAAAATTGTACAGCCAATGAGCAGGAGGGCAGATACTAAAACCCAAGCCTCCTGCTTCTTGCTGCACACTTTTGTTCTCACTGGCTTGCAGCCTGCCTGTAGAAGAAGAAGAAAAACTCTGACTGGAATATGGGGGCCTGTGTGTATGTGAGAGAGAGCCAGACAGAAAGGGAGGCTCTTAACACTACCGAGAGCCCACTCTGAGCCAGGCACCAGGCTGGGTGCTCTGCTCACCTTATCCCATCGTCCTGGGGACAGGCTGATTCTGTCTCCACTCGTCATACCCAGGACTTAACACGGAGTTGCCAAGTAATTATGTCTGTGGAATGAATGAATGAATGAATTGAATCCTCCCATTTGCCTGTGAGTAAAATATGATCTCAGCTTTATAGAAGCATTTTTCAACAACTGTTACCAAGCACCACAACTTCCGCAGGCTGACCAGATGAGGAAACTGAGGCTCAGAGAAAGTAGATGACTTCACGAAGGTCACACAGCCAGTCTGTGGCAGCGCACTGGCAGTCTGTCAGTGTCTGAAGCCAGGATGTGTGCACAGGCAGGAGTTGGGGAATGGGAGCGAGGGGAGGGAAGATGCTGAGGACTATGAGATTTCTCCTCCTGCAGTGTGGAGAAATTAAAGGAAAATGCTCTGAAGACAGCACAGTCCTGCCAGGCCATCGGCCAGCTCAGACCCAGGCCTGCAGCACTCTAGCCAGGTGTGCTGGGTGCATTAGACAGGATTTGTGTTCCTGAAAAACTGGTTTTAAATCATTTTTTTTAAAACACAAATAAAACCATCCCTTAGAGCCACTGGGGAAGGCTGCGGTGATGGGAGGCTGCAGTGAATTTTCTTCTGTTCTGTGTGGAGTTCCTTAGGGCCTTCGGATTTGTCCAGCTGGATTTTCTCAAAGCATGGATGGTAGAGAAGGCAACCACCCAGCTCTGGCTGAGACGAGCGCAGACTCGGTGGACATCCCTCATGGGGGTTCCGAGCCCCCGGCTGAGCCTGTTCCCTTCCCACTACCACTGGAGTTAAGCCCAGTTGTGGGCCCCAGCTCTGGGGACAGGCTGGAGTCCTGAGCCAGCAGCACCGGTTAGGAAATTAATAAAGAAAGAGAAGCTCTCGCAGCCAGGCCCATGGCGAGAGACGAGTTAGGTCATGTCTCTTTCTGTTCAGTTGGATATTAGTCCCAACCCTGATGTCACCTTCAAGCTATTAAGCATCACCCTGAGAGACATGTGTGAGCAGCTCAAAAGCCTCTTATCAGACATGTTCTGAGTCTTGCTGTTGACAGTGGTCAGGCCCTGGAATCTGTTTCTTTACCAACCACAGATCAAAGAGGAGAAGCTTGTCCAGACTTCAGACAGGGCTCAGGGAGTGGGCATCCAGTCCTCTTCAAGGACATGACCTACCAGACCTGGTCACCAAAGGTCTGATTGACATCAAGCCATTCAGCCAGCTTCTGAGCCAGAGCTTCCCCAACATTCTCCACATGTCTATCAATGGGCACTTTATCTAACAGTTCCCTCTCTCATCCATCCATCTATCCAATACTCTCTATTAAACATTTATGATGTGCCAGGCATCATGCTAGTAGCTGGAAATAAAATGGTCAGAGAAACACATTCCCTTTCTCTTCCTTCCACCCTAGAAAGAAGACCACAAATGAACAAACAAACAAAAAAATAAAATTAGAAATTATGGTAGTGGCCATCAAGGAACATTCATAAGGTGGGAAGATAGAGATAAAGGGATAATGGTAGCCACAGATGATGGTAGCCTTAGAGAAGGGCATAGATTTGGGATATTTCTGAAGATGTTTCAAAACTATTCAGGTGTTCAGAGTTGGCAATAAATGCAACTGAGATGGGGCAGCAGTGACAGTCCAGTGCCGTGGCAGCCAACGAAGATGCAACTGACAAGTGTCTTGTTGGTGGTTGTGCAGGATTAGCTGGCACAGGCTTCCCTCCTGGCTGGAGAATATATAGCTCTTCACGGAAACCATTTCCACTCAATGGAAGGAGAGAAAGCCACATGCTGTGGGCTTACCCAGTTACTGGAACTTTCATGCTTTGGGGATCCAGATAGGAGAGAGCACATCCCTGCCTGACGCTAGTTCTTTTCTCTGAGTAGAACCATGAGAAATGCAGAGATGCAGAATCCATCTGAGGGCTGGCCCAGGCAGGTGGCAGATTTCTGAAGACCTGAGGCCCTCCAGGCCTTTTTGATTGGAATTCTGATGGATTCTCTCCTTGCTTCAGGTCTTTTATCTCCCCATCTTTCTCGGAAGGCCAGCCATATACTCACTCGTCCCAAATACTCTCTCAAGGATGGGGAAACCCATTATTGAAAAGATACTGTCTGGGAATTCTCTGTTGTTTGGATTCCTACCAAGACGCCATCTCTGGTTACAGTCACTGGTTCCCATCAGGGAGTCAACAGTGGGTGGCCTTGCTTCCCTCACACAGCTTTGCCCTGGAGAAAAGGTAGAGGATTTTTACCAACTTGAGGAACAGCTGGTCCCAGCTACTGCTCACCCAGCGCTGGTCAATCAAACTCCCACCCTGAAGAGAGGGAGGCATGCAGGAGTGTTCAAAAGAAACCAGAAAACGCTTGACTGACATGTGTATGCCTTGAGTTTCACCATCAGACTCTCCTCCATGGACTTATTAACTGTGTTTATTGGGGAAATAAAAATTCTCACACTGAGAGAGATTTTTTTTTTCTATTGGTTTTAGAAATTGGTGAACATTGCTGTCTAATGTCAGGCACTGGCCTGCTGTTGAAAATTAGCTGGGCAGCATTTCATGTTAAATCTGCTTGTGTATTCACTCTGCGCTCCTAGAATCTGTAAGTCCTTGGGGCTCTGGCTCTGTCTGGGAAGGCCTTCCAAATAGAAAGAACAAGCAAGGGAATGGAGGAGAGAAATCACACGGCCTGAGGCCGTGCAATGGGTGAGTTTGTAACAAGGATGCGGTTGGGGTCTGACCATGGGGATCTTGCAGGCCTGTAAAGGCTCTTGGACTTTATTACATAGGTGATGGGAAGCCACTGATAGGTTTTAAATTGGGAGTGACAAGGTTGGATTTTTTTGTGAGTGCTCTAGGGGCTGCAAGGGGGTGGAATTTGAGCAGCATCAGGTCAGGAAGGAGAGCAGGTGGAGGCACTAATTCAAGTGGAAGATGTTGAGAGCCAGAGCAAAGATAGTGGTCTGGGTGGACAGGGCAGCAGGTAGGAGGAATAATCTCTAAGGGAAGTAAAATGAACAGAACCAGGTGATAGACTGCTTCAGAAAAGCAAAGAGGTTAGAATCAAAGATGTGTTTCTAGTATTGTGGCGTTGCCAAACAAAAGAGAGGACTCAGAACACAGGCAAGCCTAGCCCAACTGGGGGAAGGGAGGCTTCGCCTTCAAATGTGTGAGTTTGAAGTGCCTGGACTCATCCAGGTGCCGAAGGGCAGTAGGCAACAGAATATAGCATCTTAAGCTCTCAGAGCAGAGGTGGGAAGTGCTGGCTTGGGACCAGAACACATGAATTCTAAATCTGGCTTCACCTCTGAAGAGGCCAGTTTTCATAAGGTTGCGCGGTGGGGACACGTGAGCCCCAAGTCCCATGTGCTTACAACAACACACGTGAAGGCTGTGGGGTCTGTGACTTTGCTCCATGTCTTCCTCATTCTGGAACCTCCACCTCAGCCTTGTGCAGAGGAAAAAAGCCTCAGCACAGCCCTGTGACGACTCTTACAGCTCTTGCTTGGACAAAGGTGACATGTCTGTGAGGTGGGAAGTGCGCCCTGGCTGCCAGTGCATCATAGGCCAGTGGTTAGGGAGGCCTATTCCTCAGTGGACAGGGAAGAAAATACCTGTCAATTACCTTGAGCTCAGGAGTTTAAGACAAGCCTGAGCAAGAGCAAGACCTTGTCTCTATTAAAAACAGAAAAACTAGCCTGGTATTGTGGTAGGTGGCTGTAGACCCAGCTACTTTGAAGGTTGAGGCAAGACGATAGCTTGAGCCCAAGAGTTTGAGGTTGCTGTGAGCTATGATGCCATAGCAATCTACCCAGGGCAACAGAGTGAAACTTGGTCTCAAACAAACAATAACAACAACAACAACAAAAAAAACATAAAAAACCACCAAAACCAAAAAGAAAAAACGTTCTGGCGGTGGGTCCTGGCAATGGTTGCACCACAATACAAAAGCACTTAATGCCACAGAACTATGCACTTACAAATAGTTAAAATGATAATTTTTATATATTTTCCCACAATTTAAAAAATGTAGGTAGATGGGATCCTTTGGGAAGATGGAAGGAGAAAGAGCTATGAGGGCAAAAGCATCGAGAAAGGGGTCTGCATGGGAGACAGAAAAGGACATTCGGGACAAATGAGGAAAACCAGAAGAGGGTGATGTCCCTCAACGCCATGGAGTCCGGTTCCCAGTAGGAGGGAGGGTTGGAGTGATGAGAGTGTCCCTTTTGCTTGGCTGAACCTGAACCTTAGCCAACAGAACCCCTTTCCCCCTGGCACCTTGGTTTTGGTGGGTCTGCTTAACTTTGCCAGTTCCTGAGGATGTCACTTCTGGGCATGGTCCACACCTGGTCCAGGCTGCTTCCATGAAAGACCCTGGCCAGGTCTCTCTTTCCTGGCTCCCTCTCTCCCCTTTCCCTAGCCAGTTCTATTTTGTCCACTGTTGACATGTTGGTGAGACAAATAATATTTTAATTCAAAAAACAGAATTTGGGATATCTTTTCTTACTTACATTTTTTATTACTATTGATGTGTATTTTTCTACTCTGAAAAAAAGTTTTCAGATTTTGACTTTAATTCCTTTAATAGCAAGGATGAGCAAAAGAGTTCATCTTTTGTTTACAGAATATTTACAGAATATTAACTCTTAGATAGGTCATAGATTAGGGAAACTGAGAGCCAAACTTTTATAGTGGAAAATGAAGACAATGCATTTCCTTGGGAGAAAAAGTTTTGGGTTTTTTGTTTTATAATGGTTACTCACTCTTGCACCCACTTTTTAAAGAATAAAGGGGGAGGCCTTGGTATAGATTTCTTCCCTTTCCTCTGTTGCTTCTAGACATTGTCTGGACAATCATGAGATGAGAATCAGAAGTTTGCACACAGGATTGGTGGTTCTTAGCTCTGTAAAGAAAAAGGCTTTGGTACTTTGCTTTTGTCCTGATTTTATTTCTCCAAGACTTTTCTTACAAAGTTAATTGACCTTGCACAGTTAGCTTGATGTAATCTTAAGAAAATATATGACATATGCTTTAGAAAAATCATACATGCTCTAACCAGCCATCTCATTTGGCAATCATTTTTCCAGCTTTTGTCCTTTCTGGGGTGAGGAGGTGGGGTTACTTTTATGATTACAACTGCATAGAGAGATCCAAACTCTTGTTAATCTCCTTCTGCAACACCAGCTGGTGAGGAGACAACACTGGGGGTGGGGCATTGTCTCTTTCAAGGACTTTAGTTGCCCTAGACCAGGTGTCCTCAAACTTTTTAAACAGGGTGCCAATTCACTGTCCCTCAGACCGTTGGAGGGCCAGACTATAGTTAAAAAAAAAACAAACTATGAACAAATTCCTATGCACACTGCACATATCTTATTTTGAAGTAAAAAAACAAAACGGGAACAAATACAATCACACTGCCTCATGTGGCCCACGGGCCACAGTTTGACCACCCCTGCCCTAGACTGTTCAGCCATCAGTCCTCAAGTGGCATCCTTGGATGACCTGGCTAAGGTCTCAGCAATCCACACACATAAACCTAGCAGTTCCTCTCATAGTAACAGCATGTGTGGGAGACATAGGAGGGGCTCAAATGCATCCTCTAGAGGAAGAGGGATTGTTTTCTTGTCCCTTTATGCAGTCAAGGGGCACTACAGCTGTAGAGCTGTCCCCTCCAGGGTTCCACATCTCTAGGCCCTCACCCAGCAGCCATAATATTATCTTCCATCCTCTGAATGCAGGGGCCACTTTCCAGCCCTCAGCTCAACAAATGTAAGCATCTGGAGAGGAATAGCCGCTCCTCTTCTCTGGAGCACTGCTCAGCAGTTCAGCTATATCCCTAAATTGATTCTGAAGCAGCAGATGCTATCCTGGGTTCATTTTCATCCGCCCAGTCAAGCCATTGTGGACAGCCTATATGGGAACACAGAGCCTTACACAGGTCATTTTTCTGTCTTCTCTCAGCCAATGCTCAGAAATTTGCCCACTTAGTGAAGAAATTCAGAGGCTGGGTTCCTAACTTACAGGAGCTGAGTTGCTGCCCTTACCCCTCCTCATACTGATATTCCCTGGGGTTTGGGGATAACCAAGGGCCCAGATGTGGAACCCAGAGAGGAAAGGTGGGCCAGGTTGTGTGTCTCAGTCACTTCCTTTCTTTTGGAACATTTGCTTTCATGAGTCACCAGCTGGTTCCAAGGCTCCTCTCCCAGCAGGCCAGGTGGTGTCCAAACCTGGAGGAAGCCTGGCTCATGTCAGAGGAAGGTAGTAGGAGGAGGGGTGGGTGATAGCCAAGTGACCCTGAGAAGCAGTGTCCCTGGAGCTATTTCTAGGCTTGTCCCATCTGGCAGGATCTCTGTATGATTCCACGACAGTGTGGGGAGCAAAGGCCCTGGGAAGGGGCTGCTAAGACAAAGGGATGCTGGACAGAACTTTCTGGGAAATTCAGAGACTTCCAGGAATGCAGGGCAGCCTCATATCCAAGAGTCATTGCAAGACATGGAAAGACTGCCCTGGGACACTTCTGAAGGAAGAAGGTGAAGGTGGGATTGGGATGAAGGTAGATGGGTAGGGGGCTCAGTTCTTTGTCTTTTTTATTCTCCATGGAGAATCTCACTCTGAACTTGGAGAGGCTGCAGAATCCCCATCCTCGGGGTCCTGCCCGTGGGGTGAGATGGGCTGACCCCCCTTTACACGCTTCCACTTCATCCTTCGGTTCTGGAACCACACTTTGACCTGAGGGAAGAAACAAGGGAGCTTGGTCAGTCTGGAGCAGGTGTAACCCCCTCCCCACATCAATCCTCAGGCTGGCCAGGGCACAACTCCAGGGACCCCAGCTTGGAACCCTCACTTGCCACCCTCCACTCTCCAAAGGGCCCAGGAACTGAAACCAAAGGGAGGACATACCAATCTGCCCAGAGATCTGTCTCGTGTCTCCATATAAAGCCCCAGAAAGACGTGGGAAAAGGTTCTGAAAAGCATTGGCCCCACGCCTTTCACAGCCCCACTCCTCCTGTACCTACACCCCCTCCTTCCAGCCTCCATTCCCCAAGGGTCTGGGAGCCTTACCTTCAGGCACAATTATAACACAGTTAGATAAAAATTTAACAATTTTTAATTTAGATAGCTCTGGTCAGCACATTTTCTCATCTGAGCTTCGGTATTATCTACAGGTTTGAATTACAACCACATTTTACAGATGGAGACCCAGAGGTCCCAGGGCTAGAAAGTGGTCGAGGCAGGATTTAAATCTAACTCTTCTTATTCAAAACACAGCACTCTATCATCTGACTGCTGCTATCAACTGTTATTATTGTTGTTACTATTATTCCAAATCAGAGCATGAGTGTGGATGGGAGACACTGAGAGAAGCCTAAAACAACAGGCCAGGAATCAGCCCAGGAATCAGCTGCAAGTCCAAATCACCTAGAGAATTTATTAGAAATGCAGATTCCTAGTCCCACTCATTATTGCTGAAAATTGCTCTCCTGGAGCTCCAGATCCTGATTTTGAACAAATGCGATTGTTCAAATTTCAATGCACTCAACTTTGGGAATAATCAGATCAAAGATTCCAACCCTGGCTGCACATAAGAATCACCCAGGGAACCTGTGAAAAATTCTGATGTCTGGATCCCATCCCAGGCCAATTAAAACCATCTCTTGGGATGGAGCCCAGACATCAGAATTATTAAAAGCTCCCACAGTTGAGAACCACTGGACTAGATGGAGGAAGAAGAAAAAGGAGAAGAAGAAAAACCCCTCCAGGGAGAGCAGGAGGGGTTGCAAGCCATACCTGCCGCTCAGAGAGGTCCAAGTTTACAGCGATCTCATATCTGCGGAGCCGGGTCAGGTAGTTATGATGGGCAAACTCAGCCTCTAGCTCCCGCAGCTGCTCCTTGGTGAAGGCCGTCCTCTCCTTGCGGGCCTTGTTGCTTCCTTCTGGCTTCCCTTGGTTCTCCTGGTTGTCTGCAGAGAGAGGGCCCCACACAGGAAGTCTTGGGCTGAAGGATCTTTGGTTCCCTCTCTTTCATCCCGAAGAGTCTAGATAGCCTTTCCCCATCTCTCTTACTTTAAGGGATGCTGAGAAAAGAGCTACACTATCTCTTCATTCCTTCCAGTGTCTTACTCCTCTAAGAATTGGGAAGGTTTTTTGGGTCTCAATCTCAGGTGTTTCCCCCTAGCTTTTTTTTAGACCCAAAGCACATGAAGCTGTGCCTTGGCTGTCTAATGGTTTCCACCCCTGAGCATGCCATTATTAATGGCTGTGAGCTTCTGGATGAGAAGACAAATTCCCAAAGTATGGTCCCCTACCTGCAGCATCAGCATTGCCCAACAACTTGTTAGACTAGAACTGCAAATCCTTGGGCCGCACCCAGAGCTATTAAATCAGAAACTGTAGGGATGGGGCTCAGTAATCTTTTTTTAACAAGCTTTCCAGATGATTCTGGAGCAAAGTGAAGTTTACAAACCACTGCTGTTAGACCTCACTACTCAAAGCGTGTCCGGGTTCCAGCAGCCTCAGCATCACTAGGGAGCTGTTCAGATATGCAGGATCTCAGACCCTGCCTCAGAGGGCCAAGTCTGGAAAGCCACCTGGACCCCTGTGAGGGAGGCTCCTGCCTCTGCAGGGGCTCAGTCACAACTACCAACAGGGTGAGGGGAACATACTCTGGGAAACAGTGCTGTTACCAAGCACCTGACACGTATTAGCCTCTTAATCCTCAGAGTAGCCCAGCCAGGTGGTTCTAGAATTAGTCCCATCTTAGAGGCAGAAAAATGGACTCGCAGAAGTTAAGCAAATTGTTCAAGTTCATCCAGCCAGTGAGTGGAGGAGGCAGGAATCAAACTCAGGCAGTTATTCTCACATACTGTTCAAATATATGTAGGAAGGGCTTACAAACTAAGTGCTGTACAAATAAAGAGGGGCTGTATGGTTATCTCTTGAGCAGAGGCTGTTCTGCCTTCGCTTTAATTAATGGCGGTGCATGGAGGGCGATCAACACAGCTGACAACTAACAGCACGCTGCACAGTGGCCAGAGAATGGCTGCGAGAACCCTTGGCGGAGGCAGAAAGGAGGTTGTTGTAACATTTAGAAGTCTTTCATTTCCTGTCCTGTTTTCACAGAGGTGGAGGCTGAGAGGCGCTCCATTCCTTTGCTCTCTGAACGATCCCAGCCTCACCTTGCTGGCGGGGAGCTGTCCTCTGTTTTCAGAGGCCTGGTTTAAACTGACCCCTGAGGGCTGGTCGGAGGCTTCAGACCGGGTGGTGGAGGCAGAGGAGCTGCCCACACTGTCAGCTCAGCAGGCAAACTGCGGCGTTTGCTCAGAGTGGGGAGGCAGAAACCCCACTTCACCCTGGCGATCCGATCTGGAACTTAGAGCCTAGTTGGCTCCCCTCTCACCACTCCACACTCGAGCCTTTGCCCCTCTGTTTCCCCATTCTCCGCCCCCACGCCGGGTGCGGGGAGGCGGAAGACGCTCCGCGGCCAGGGCGGCTCTTGGGCGCGGGACGTTACGCAAAGCGATCAAGGGGCCGGGCCAGGCCGACAAGGGGGCGTGGGGCCGCGGATAGGCCCGATGGGCTCCCCGCAGGCGGGATGCCCGGGTCGCGGGTCTTGGAGCCCTGGTCCAGGTTGGCCGCCTGCGGGGCGCGCCCAGGGAGCAGGGAAGGGGGCCTAGTCCCCCGCGCGGGCTGCCTGCCCGGCGGCCCCTGGCTCCCGGCCGGGGAAGGCAGTCCCAGACTCTTCCGGAAGCAGGAGCGTGGGCCAGAGAGAAGGACGCGCAGCCCGGGCCGGGGTCCCCGAGGACACCTCCGGCCTTGGCCGCCGCCGGCGCCGCGCCCGCTCCTGGCGGCGGGCCCGGGAGGGTCGGGCGCGGCGAGGGCGAAGGCCTTCCCGGACCACATCCCGGCCCGCGGGCCAAGCGAGGCAGGAAATCCGGGCCGCGGCTCCCACTGTGGGTGCGGACCCGGCTGGTTTCCCAGCCGCCTCCGGTCCGCGGGCTCAGTGTTTCCCGGCCCTCCCTTTTCGCCGCTGCGGAGAGTGGACATCCCAGGGCACTTGCGCTGAAATTTGGGTCCTGAAACTGCTGGAGACTTTGAGGATTTCACTTCACTTCTCCGGGCTTCACTCTCCTCATCAACAAATTGTGGAAAATAAAGCATCTGCCTCCCAGGTTAACTGGGAATCCTGGGCGATCTGATCTAATGTGCATGCGAGCTTTTAAACACTAAAAATGCTGGACAGATACAAAGTATTTTAACAGTTCTTCAACTGCACCAGATGTCACTTGAAGGGCTGGGATGGTAGGTAACAACTGGCCCTGCTTGGAGGCTTCTGTGAGATGCAGTCACTTCTTTAATCCTCACCACACTTATCCTAAGAGTAGATAGTATATTATTCCCTTTAGGACCTTATGGGGACATGTGTAATAATTTGATTAATCCAGTACCTGCTTCTGTACCTGGCACAAAGTACCTAAGTACTTGCTAAATATTTGCTAAACTCTCCTCTGTTATTCACAGGAAGCTAGGGAGCAGAAAAGAGATTGGAACCCAGGTCCATCTGACTAGAGTGGAGTCTGTGGACCCCAGGGTCACATTTACCATCTTCTGATGGCTGTGGGCTACTCAGCTGATGCCTGGCAGCTGCACCTATCTCTAGGGCTCCTGGCGCCACTGCCCTGGGTTGCCTCCGTACCCATTCTCGTCTTCTCTCAGGCCTTTGTAGGTTTGCACAGGTGCCTCATGGTATCCCTAAAACAACTTCTCCCAAGTCCCACACATAATCCTCCCCAAAGAGAAGAGAGCAGGTCTTGGACTAGCCACTCTCACCGAGCTATGCCCCCTTCCTAACTACATTACCTCTCCTGTATCTTACTGTCTTGATTTAGGCTCTGGGGCTTCAGTGCCTATTTCCACAAAAGGAAATAGGGAGAAGCCTGGATTGCAATCTCAGGGTCTCAACTAACCTCCTGAGTGAACCTTGGGGCAGCACCTACCTTTGGGGTGCAGAGAACTTAAGGGACTTGCCTGAGGTCAGAAGGCTCTTCCTGGAGCCAGTACCTCCAGGCCTCAGCAAATAAAACTCCCCTCTACTCAGCTCAGGGCAGGGAGAGAGAAATGCCTCCTTAGTGGAGTGTAGGATATTGGCTCTGGGAAGACAATCATCCCTCATTAACTTCCCAGAGTGGAGAAACTTTCACCACTGTTAGAAGTGACAAAAGGACCAAAGCATGGGAAGCTAGCTATGAAAGCTGAAGTGGACGTTATAGTTCTCTGCTCTGCAACAGTATACAAAATTGGGACTTTTTCATCAACACAGAAAGAGAGAAACTCCGAGCAATTCCATGGCATTTCTAGCTGGGGTGGGTGTTGTGATGTTCAAATAATGAGCACATTACCACATAAAAGTAATGCGTGCCCCTCAGGATGGTTTGGTCCCTAGGGAAGCACATCTTTGGGGAGCCTCCCTTACCTCTCTAGGTCTAGGTTTCCCCATATGTAGAAGTAGTATGGGATTGGTCCTGATTCTATTCCCCTGGGGAGCTGGTGTCAGAGTTCTTTCCTAGTATGTAAGCTGTGATACCCCCTCTCCCTGTTCTCTCTTCTATTAAGAGTTCCTGATCTTGATGAACTCTGAGGTCATCCTAACTTCAAGTATTCTTGTCTTGGCTCCTCATCCCTCTATCTTGCCTGATCTGAGTCTCCATGTATACTCTGTCCATACTCTGTCCCTAAGCCCTCCCCGGGCTCCCCACAGCCTAAAGATCAGGGTTGTGCCAGGCTGTTCTCTCTCCCTGCCCTGATCTGAGTAGAGGGGAGTTTTATTGGCTGGCTCCAGGGAAGAGCTTTCTGATCTTTGGCAAATCCCTTAAGTTCTTCAAGTGTCAGTTTCTTCCTTTGCAAAACCACACACCTGCTGTGCTCATAAGGCTGCTGAGAAGGTAAAATAAGATGGTTGGCGTGTTGACACCTTGCACAGTGCCAGGCATACAGGCGAGACTCTGAAAGAGCCATCAGAAGAGCATCTATTGGAGATGGTGCCCAAGAGACAACTTATGGATCCTTAAGGCTGTGGTCCCCAACTCCTGGGCCATGGATGGATACCGGTCTGTGGCCTGTTAGAACTGGGATGCACAGCCGGAGGCAAGTGATGGGTGAGTCAGCAAAGCTTCATCTGTATTTACAGCTGCTCCCCATCACTCACATCACCAACTCAGCTCTTCTTACTATCAGATCAGCGGTGGCATTAGATTCTCATTGCAGCGTGAATCCTACTGTAAACTGTGCGTATGAGGGATCTAATCTAGGTTGTGTGTTCCTTATGAGACTCTAATGCCTGATGATCTGAGGTGGTGATGCTAGCACTGGGGAGCAGATGCAAATACAGATTATTATTTGCAGAAAGTTTGACTGCACAGAGACCATAATCAATTGGTATCAAAACCATGCCCCCCTCCATGGAATAGTTGTCTTCCATGAAACTAGTCCCTCGTGCCAAAAAGGTTGCTGCATTAAGGCACTGTGTCTCCAGACCATATGAAAGGGATGCATTTTAAATATCTGACTTTCAATGGCTGGACTCAGTGCCTGTCATCCTAGCACTCCGAGAGGCTGAGGCGGGTGGATTGCTTAAGCTCAGGAGTTTGAGCTTAAGCCAGAGCAAGAACCTCCCTCTAAAAATAGCCACGTGTTGCTGTGGGTGGCTGTAGTCCCAGGTACTCGAGAGGCTGAGGCAAGAGAATCATTTGAGCCGAGAGTTTGAAGTTGTGAGCTGTGATGCCCTGGCACTCTACCCAGGGTGACAGAGTGAGACTCTGTCTCAAAAAATAAAAAAATAATAAAATAAATATCTGACTTCCAGCAATTTTCCCTTCTGCACTACTTTTCTCTATCTTTTCATGAATCTGTGTCTCTGTCACTATCTGCCACTATTGCTTGATTCTGGAGACAGTAACTAGATGTGATCAGAATGACAATCCACTTGTCTTCCTGGTCCTGCTTCCCTCTCAGAGACAGTGGGTGCCTCTTCCAGAGCTGCCAAGGGAGGGTGCTGGGGCTCAGCTGGCTGTCCCTGTGGTTAAGCAGGAGGCACCCAGCCCCCGCAGGACCCTCAGCTGGAGCAGGGCTGTGAGGCAACAGGCGACAGTGCCCAGAGAAATGCAAACAGGATGTGTGTGTGATTATGGTTTCCACCACGAGCTTTTACACCATCCAAGGCAATTTTTTTCATCCATAGCTGTCACATTGGGCAGGCCTTCCTAAAGTTAGCAGTCAGCTTTATCAGAGCCATGGGGAGGGTCAGACAGACGCAGCAGAACTGGCCTTTTTGGAGTCCTGCACTCTACTCCCCAACCCTTGCAGCACCATTTCATATAACTTTCTATCTGGGACCAGGTAGGAAGCGCCATGCCCCCTGTTCAGGTAGTACTTTGTAGTTGACATTGGATTTCTTTCACTCAGAGATAAACTTTTCTGTGCTTTCGTGTATACTGCAGAATCATAGAAAGTGGAGCTGGGAAGAATGTAGTGATGATATAATGCCATCAATTCATTTTAAGGTGAGGACACATGGCAAGTTAGTGGCAGAATTGGGCCTAGAACTTAGACTTCTTGATAGGAAGCTATTTCCACACTATTAGCTGCTTCCTATTGTATCCTCTTAATTATTCCATGAGGTTTAATTAATCAATTAATTGACTCATGTGTAAGATACACATTAACCCATCGAACACATGAGGATGTTAAGACCCAGACACTAAGTGGCCTGCCCAAAGCTACTGGGACCAGTCTAGGCCTATAGCCACATGTCACACTGCCCTCTGGGGTTGATGAGCATGGAGGCTGTGCATGCCCACTCCAGGGACAGTGTCCAGGTCTAGATGTGTCTCCCTGGGATTCCCTCGGGAACGGAGAGGAAGGAATATGTGGAGCATTGGCATTCCTAGACGAGACCTTGGCAGATACTCTGAAAATGGTGTCTGAGGCTTCTGGGGGTGTCACAATGTAGACATTTTGGTGTCCTCATAAGTTCTGCTACTTTCAACTTCCGAAGGCAGGTCAAAGCTCATCAAAGTAGACCAGACCTGGATGGACCCAGCTCGATACCAGGTGGATCTTCCCATCTGGGGCCTCCCTGGCTTGCTGGGCTTAGCCTGACTTTCTCTCTGGCCCCTGCCCCACCCCAATCTCCAGGCCCTTTCCCTCTCCTGTTGGTACCTGAAGAGACACGAACAGGCTCCCCACTTTGCTGAGCAGTCTTGGGGTGGGGCCAGAAAATTCAGTGGATGTTTTCTGGGAGAGAAGCAGATTCTTCTGGAATGGTGATGCCTGGTGCTAGAGAAATCTTTGCTGAGAGTGCCAGGTGGGAAGGGGCAGAGAGGTGGGCAGTGGTGAGAGAGAAAGGGGACAGCAGCAGACTTCAAGAGCGGGTGAGGGGAGGTGTGGACAGTGGTGGGCTTGGTTTGTATTTCCAAGTTTCAGATGTCATCCTCAGCTGTCACCAAAGGAAAGGTGGGCGTCAGGACCCAGGCCTATGGCTCACACTGTTCCTCCACCTCAGTGTGCAAGGGAAACATGGGAAAACAAGAACTGGAGAAGGACAACTACTGAGGTTGCCCATTGGTTTCATTCTCACACTTACTTTCACCTCTTTTCTTCTGTCAAACAGCCCTTTTCTTTGGAGATTCATTCCTAAAATTGTCTCAGATTTTAAAATTTCTACTAGTTGTTATAAGTTAAAAACTCAGGTATCAGCTTGTGGCTAAAAATAATGCCCCATCCCCAGTGGAAAAGCTCTTGTGGCTGCCAGGACCCTGGACTAGGAAAGCTCTGAGGACAGGAAGTATGTGAGGTGCTGCTTTCACCAAGGGAGTTTTCAACAGAGCACTTGCGCCCAAGCTTAAAACTTGTCCCTATTTCATACTCCCTGTTTTGGGCTGAACTCTGCCTCCTCCCCAATTCATACATCGATGCTCTAACCCCGTATCTTAGGGTGTGTTTGGAGGGGCCTTTAGAAGTGCTTAAGTTAAGCTGAGGCTGTTTGGGTGGGTCTCTGCCTGGTGTCCTTATAAGAAGAGATTAGGACACACAGAGAAATACCAGGGAGAGACTTGGTGTACAGAGGAAAGACTGTGTGAGGGCAAAACAAAGGCAGCCGCCCTCTGCGAGCCAAGGTGAGAGACCTTAGGAGAAACCAAACCTGCCAACACCTGGATCATGGATTTCTAGCCTTAGAACTGTAAGAAAATAAATTTCTGTTGTTTGAGTCACCCAGCCTGTGGTGTTCTATCTTGGCAGGTAAGGACCGCACCCCACCCATTCCCCATCACTGGTGCTCACTACTGAGGACTGAGGAGTAGCGAGGCGGTTAGGGGTGCTTGGCAAGGCTGGTGCTAGCCTATAGGGGACTTCTGCACTTAGAACAGGGACAAGATCCTTTACTTTAGAGTAGAGAACATAGCTACACACTCATGTGACAGCTGGCACTTGAGCTGTCTAGCCATGGCAATGCCCCAACTGCCTGACCATCACGAGTCCCTCTTACTGCTCAGCCACAGCTGCTCCATGTGCTTCCCAGCACCCTGGGAGGATTCCTGCAGAATCAGCCCAGCATGCACGTGGGTGTTTATGTGTCTTTCTGACCCCAGCACTCACTCTGACCCTGGGCTGGTTTTACGGTGGAAGTTTGGCTCGCTAAAAATCTTTCTCACAAGACAGACTGTATAAGTCTTAATGCATTTCACAGAAGCATATGGCAGGGGGTGGAAGCCCTTGTGCCAGGCAGTGAAGCTGCTCTCAGAGAGAATAGGAGAAAATGGATGAATAAATACCAGGCTGTACCTAAGGCCATTGACAGGACATTGACTGGGCTCCTGTGTGCAAATGCTTTAATAGGTGCCAGAGAGATCACACAGATGGATCAGATATTATTCTGGCTCTCCACACACTTCAATTTTAGGTGGAAAGGTGGCCCTATGCATCTAAAGGGCTTGAGGCAAAGCCAACTGTGCTTTGAGGCTACTATACAAGGTATAAACAAAGCACACTCCCCAGGTGTGAGGAGGGAAAACAAGAAAAGATTCTAAGACACTAAACAAACTAGGAGTAGAGGGAAATTGCCTCAGAATAGTAAAGGGCTTATGTGGAAAATCCCACAGTTAACATCATATTCAATGGTAAAAATTGAAAGCTTTCCCTTGAAGATCAAGAACAAGGCAAGGATACCCACTCGTGCCACATTTATTCAACATAGTACTAGAAGTCCTGGCCAGAGCAATTAGGCAAGAAAAAGAAATACATAGCATCTAAATATTCAAGGAAGAAGTAAAAATTATCTCTATTAGCAGATGACATAATCTTGTACAAAACCCTAAAGATTCCACATACACAAAAAAACCTGCTAGAGCTAATAAATGAATTCAGCAAAGTTGCAGTATACGAAATAACATATAAAATTCAGTTACATTCCTATGCACTAGAAAAGAATAATCCAAAAGAGGAATCAAGAAAAAAAAATCCCGTTTACAATAGCTTCAAAAAGAATAAAATACTTAAGAATAAAGTTAACCATGGAAGCAAAGGCCTATACTCTGAAAACTACAAAATTTTGCCAAAAGAAATTAAAGAAGACACAAGTAAATAAAAAGACATTTGTGTTCATGGACTGGGAAATGTAATATTACTACAGTGACCATACTACCCATAATGATTTACAGATTCAATGCAATCTCTATCAAAATCTCAATGACATTTTTTGGAAGAAATAGAAAAAAATCCTAAAATTCATATGGAATGTAAAAGGACCTCAGACAGGCAAAGTAATTTTTTTTTTTTTTTTTGAGACAGAGTCTCACTTTGTCACCCTTGGTAGAGTGCCATGGCATCATAGCTTGCAGCAACCTCAAACTCTTGGCCTTATGTGATTCTCTTGCCTCAACCTCACAAGTAGCTGGGACTACAGGCTTCCGCCACAGTGCCTGGCTATTTTTTCAGAGACAATCTGGCTCAGGCTGGTCTCGAGCTCATGAGCTCAGGCAATCTACCCACCTCAGTCTCCCAGAGTGCTAGGCTTACAGGCATGAGCCACTACCCCAGCCAGACAAAGTAATCTTGAGATAGAAAAACAAAACTGCAGCTTGAGCAAGAGCAAGACCCTGTCTTTACTGGAAATAGAAAAATTACCCAGTGTCATGACCCCCACCTATAGCTCCAGCTACTCAGGAAGCTAAGGCAGGAGAATCATTTGAACCCAATATCAGAGGTTGCAATGAGCTATGATGATGCCACAGTACTCTATCTGGGGCAACAGAGCAAGACTTTGTGTCAACAAAACAAAACAAAAAACCCCAAAACAGAAATGAAGGCTTTATAATTTTCTAATTTGAAAACATATTATAAAGCTATAGTAATCAAAACATTATGGTACTGAAATAAGGAAAGACATGAATAAATGGAACAGAATAGAGAGGCCAGAAAAAAACCCCTGCACATGTGGTCAAATGATCTTTGACAAAGTTGCCAAGGCTGCATAATGAGAAAGGACAGTCTCTTCAACAAATAGTGCTGAGAAATCTAGAAAGCCACATGCAGAAGATTGAAGTTGGACTCTTAACCTCATACCATGTACAAAAATTAACTCAAAATGGATTAAAGATCTAAATGTAAGACCTAGGGCAGTGCCTATGGCTCAGTGAGTAGGGTGCCGGCCCCATATACCAAGGGTGGCAGGTTAGACCCTGGCCCGACCAAACTGTAACAAAAAAATAGCTGTGCATTGTGGCAGGTGCCTGTAGTCCCAGCTACTTGGGAGGCTGAGGCAAGAGAATTGCCTAAGCCCAAGAGCTGGAGGTTGCTGTGGGCTGTGAGCCACAGCACTCTACTGAGGGCGACAAAGTGAGACTCTGTGTCTAAAAAAATAATAATAATAATAAATTAAAAAAAAGTAAGACCTAAAAATATAAAACTCCTATAGCAGAGTATAGGGGAAATCTTCATGACATTGGATTTGACAATGATTGCTTAGATGTGACTTCAGAAGCATAGGCAACAAAAACAAAACTACAGCGGATAAATGGGACTACATCAAACTTAAAAACATCTATGTTACATAGGAAATAATCGACAAAGTAGAAAAGGAACCTATAGAATAGGAGAAAATATTTGCAAACCTTGTATCTGATGTGGGGGTTAATATTGAGAATATATGAAGAACTCAACAACAAAACCCCCCAAAGAATCCAATTAAAAAGGGGGAAAGGACTTGAACGGACATTTCTCCAAAGAAAATATACAAATGGAAAACATATGAAAAGATACTCAATACCATTAATCATTAGGGAAATGTAAATTAGAACCACCATGAGATATCATTTTTTTTAAAGAAGTAAATAAGGGAGGGAGAGAGAGAGGGAAGGGAGAGAAAGAATTATGATTTCATTTATTTATTTATTATTTTTTCTTTTTGCAGTTTTGGCCAGGGCTGGGTTTCAACCTGCCACTTCTGGCATATGGGGCCAGCGTCCTACTCCTTTGAGCCATAGGCGCCGCCCCAGAGATATCATATTTTGGATAAAACTTGAGGATATTATGCTAAGTGAAATAAGCTGGTCACAAAAAAGACAAGTACTGGCTCAGCGCCCAAAGCTCAGTGAGTAGGACGCTGGACACATGCACCGAGGCTGGTGGGTTTGAGCCCAGCCTGGACCTGGTAAACAACAATGACAGCTGCCACAAAAAAATAGTGGGGTGTTGTGGTAGGCGCCTCTAGTCCCAGCTACTTGGGAGCCTAAGGCAAGATAATGGCTTAAGCCTAAGAGTTTGAGGTTGCTGTGAGCTGTGACACCACAGCACTCTACTGAGGGCCACATAGTGAGACTCTGTCTCAAAAAAAAAAAGACAAGTACTATATAATTTCACTTATATGAAAGTATCTAAAATTGCCAAACTCATAGAAAATATAACAGGGTTGGGAACGGTGGCTCATGCCTATAATCCCAGCACTCTAGGAGGCCAAGTGGGAAGATGACTTGAGCTCAGAAATTTGAGATCAGCCTAAGCAAGAGCAAGAACTCCATCTCTACTAAGTAGTAAAATTAGCCTGTCATTATGGTGGGCACCTGTAGTGTCAGCTACTCAGGAGGCTGAGGCAAGAGGATTAGCTGAACCCAGGAGTTTCTCAGCACAATTTGTTGTGAGCTAGGCTGACACTATGGCACTCTACCCTGGGCAACAGAATGAGACCTTGTCTAAAAAAAAAGAAAAAAAATAGGAAAATAGAATGGTGGTTGCCAGGCTTTGGGGAGTGGGAGAGGGGAGTTGTTGAATGCATATAGAGTTTCAGTTTTACAAGATGAAAAATTTCTAGAAATCTATTGTACAACAATGTACATATAGTTGACACTACTGTACTGTATCACTAAAAAATGATTATGATGGTAAATTTTATGTTATGTGTTTTTGAGCAGAATAAAAAAAGAGAGAGAGATTTTAAATAGCAGATGTCCCATGGTAAGAAACTTCAGGAGAGTTTGTTTATGAAGTTGCAAGCTGAAGTTAAAAAATCAGCATGGGATTTAGTGGAGACTATACTTTCACACTTCTTAGCTTTCACTGGTAGATACAATGTAGAAGTGTAGTCGTAAATTTCCTCAAAAAGGAGGAAAATGTTATTGGAAGGGGTGGCTTTTGAGCTGGGTGTTAAAATAAGCAGGACTTCAACAGGCAGAAGGGCAGGAGAAGGGAAGGGTGCTGAAGGCTAGCACCTAGGCCAGAGCAAGGAGAGGAGGAGGAAAATGCAGGTTGTATGTGGCAGGGGTTCGGAAGGTGAGAGCGGGCTCCTTTGTGGAGAGTTTTAAACCTCTGGAGAATTTGAAAGTTTATGGTTGGGTAGGGGCGGGTGGAGATCAGATCTTGCAGGGAAGAAATCTGCCGGTTAGATGAGCCCTGGGGAACACACGTGCTGAAGCTGGAGGAGGATGGGACAAATGGGTTCTGATTGAGTCTCAGGAGAGCGAGGACTGTGAGTGTGAGCAGAGCAGGCCCAGCACAGCGGCTTCCCAGGCAGACTGAGCAACTCACCTGCAGCCGGCTGATCACACAAAACCTTCCCTTGAACCCCATCAGGAAATCACCATGAAATCACTTCTTCTCATAAATTAAAGACGACCACAGTAGCAATGACAGTTTGGGGTAAAACAACAGTGGCCTCGCAGCTGTCCCTGCCAGCAGGGGTCTTTAACTCCTGCTCGCCTGGGGAGGGGACCAGTTCTCTAAGATAATATCATGCTCCAGGATCAGGGAGGGCCAGGGACCCTGATTTCTAGGTCATTATTTGAGCAAATCAGCCCCAGCTTCCACCGGGAGTGAAGGGGAAGCAGTTGGGGATGGCAGAGGAAGGGGAGAGGAGAGGACTTCCTCTTGTAACAGACTTTCAGTTCCCAGAACCTCCTCCGCCACCTGGTGTGGAGCCATTTGCCAGGCACAACTCACCCTACAGCTTCTCCCACAGATCTTTGAGCCCAAGCTCCTAACTGATGACAGATGAGGACCATAATAATTGCAAGAAGTTCCCAAGTCTTAGATACCCGGGATTCAGGAATTTTTGAGACTGTGTATTTGAAATATTCAATGCCACTGTCCCCATAAATACGGGGATATTTGTCAGACCCTATGTTCTGAAGGCTGGTTCAGGAAATACGGGCCTAATACAATTTGTAGCTGCTGTTTACTGAACTCTTACTATGAGCTAGGCTTAGCAGTACTATCATGGATCACTGCATTTAACCTCCAAGGAGACTCCAATATAGAAGATGCTATTATTGCTATTGCCCCATTTTACAGCTGGGGAAATAGAGGCAGCAAGAAGTTAAGAACTTCCCCAGTGTCATGCAGCCAAAAGTTGCAGTGCTGATTGTGAAGCACCACAGCAAACACATTTGATCAATACTGCTTACCCTTCCAGAGATGGCTCAGATGGGACAGGGTTGGGCATGTGAGGCACTTGCATTGAGCACCAAATGTAAGAGGGACCCAAACCCTCAGTAATCAAGATAAATACTATTTTAATGCAATGTTTTTAAAAATAAAAATTAATGCAAAAAAATTGATGATGAATAAAATATAAACCTTTTAGACAGAGGATCCAACCAGTGACTTGGGATTGGTGGAGTAGAGTGGGGGTACTTTGTGGGTTTGTCTTTTCTGAGCTGAATTCCAGATTCCTGGAGTTGGTATTCAGCCTTGCTCTGCACTTTCTCCTTTCCTTGGGCTCTTATGAAGCTGATCTTTCCTGCCTTCTTCTTCCCCTTCCATTAAATTTCAAGCAAAAAAATCAAGAAACTGGGCAATAACAATTTCCAGAGGGTGAGTCCAGAACCAACATGGGAGTGAATGAACAGTGCCCTGCCTTGTACCCCTGCTGCTGTCACTCCCAAGGGGATGCTGAGGGATAGCCCTGACCCCTCCTGGAGGGGACCCTTTCCTGACCAGAGATGACCCCATAAAAAGCACAGGGCATTCAACAAAGGGTGTCCGTGTGCTGTTGGGGTGGTCAGCTGCTTGGTATGTGTGCTTAACTCCACAGTGCAGCACCCTGGGCCTCGCATCACAAGGAAAGACAGTGCATTTGGGTTTTGCTGAAAGATTTTGCCTGAGCCCAGCAGGATCTTGGCTTTGCTCATCCCTTCCCAATACCCGTGGCTCCCGGATCCCTGGAAAGTGTCTGGATGTAGCCATGAGAGATGTGGGCAGAGATGGAGGAGCCACAGCGACAGGCGCCAAGGAGGAGAAAGCTCTTAAACACAGCCTAAGGCCAAGGCGCCGACAGTTCTTTCTCTTTCTCCTTCTTGGCAAATCTCCAACCAGGGGTAGGACTAGTTAACTTTCCTGCTGGGAATTTAACCACTGGGGTTTAAAGGCCCTTCTGTTAGTAGCCAGGAGGGCAGCTGTGGCTATTGTCACCAATTGTGAGCTCCTTGAGGAGTAGCTTCAAGCTTGGAGGCCAAATACCATTTCGAAATGAGGATCCTATTTGAAATTAACCAAAGAGCAAGGGATTTGGAGTTTGAAGTCCAAGATTTGAGCTCACTTCTAGGGTGACCAACTCTTCTGGTTTGCCCAGGACTGAGGCTTTCCTAGGACATGGGA
Organism: Nycticebus coucang; assembly: GCF_027406575.1. Taxonomy (NCBI): domain Eukaryota; kingdom Metazoa; phylum Chordata; class Mammalia; order Primates; family Lorisidae; genus Nycticebus; species Nycticebus coucang. The sequence goes on from NC_069797.1 coordinate 59,201,232, forward strand.
TTTTCAAAGCTAAAACCAGAAAAGTCCCAGGCAAGGCAAATCAAGATCATTTACTCTATTTTGACCCCATTTCTTCAGTGTTCCCCTCAAACTTTCAGCCTCTACTGTCCCACGCTGGTAGAATTGAGATACTAATAAAACCTGCTGTCTCCACCTCCCAAACCGATGGGACTCTAAAGAGCCACATCACCTTGAACCTCCCCATCAGAGCCCACCCTGCTGCTGACAGGCCTCCACAGGCCTCCTCCTCTCATTTTGAGCTCTTTTGGGGGTGAAACCACTTCATTCACCTCAGCAAAGATCAAATACTCTGCTTCGCAAAGAGCAGATACTCTGGAAATCTGTGCTAAATTGAAAGCAAAGCAAAGCACGGTGTTCTCACTTTTTGGTCAGCACCCTCCTTTCCTGGCCCACTGGTTAGCCCCTCAGGAAGGGAGGGCCTCTATAGGTTGAGCTGACAGGTGTTCCCCGAGGGCAGCTGTCAGGAGGATGGTAAGGCAATGGGGCAGGAGCCTTGGGCACTGCCTTGTTCTGGGAAAGGTGGTGACAAGGAACAAGACATAAGGTGAAGGGGCAGCGAGACAAGCCAGGGAGGGCCCCGTGGGGAAGTGAGGAAACAACAGGTCTCTACCACAAGGATCTTATAAATAAATAGGACAACCCCACTCTCTGGCCTCTGGGGCTCCAGCACTGAGACTGAGCTGTACCCAGTGCTGGCTCTTGACTGCCTGCCTCCCAGACTTTCCCCAAGGCTGCCATCCCTCAGGAGGGCTCGCAGGAGGGCATGACCCAGCTGCATAGAGTGATACCTGGTGTACAGTTTGCCCTAAATCCCAGCCTCCATCTCCCTCTCCCCTTTTGCCTTTCCCATCCCAGCTGCATCTCTGCTTATAGGCTCCTGTGGCTCTGGGTGTCACTCAGAGTCTCAGCCTCTGTCTTTACCCTCCGAACCTGGTCTCAGCTGACTCCCCTGGGGAGTGAGCCCTGTGGCTCTGAGACATCTGGAGCTGGCTGGAGCATGGGGGTGGGGAGTGTGACTCAGAGGCAGCCTGGATCCAGCAACGCCCCTCTCTAGCACCCAGAGGTTTCATCCCACATGTCCTCTAAATATTTGAAGATCCTGTTTCATTCTCTTGCTGGCACATTCTTCTTGGGGCCCAGGTATTCCGGGGACACACAGATACAGCCACCATCACAAGAGAATCTTAGAACTCAGAGTGGAAGAAACCTCAGAGGTCTAGCTCCTGAGTTCAATAGGTTAGATAGTATTGTTCAAAATTCATAGTCAGCGTTTCTAGGCTCAGAGAGGGTGAGCAACCTCCCCAAGGTCACACAGTAAAGAAATAGTCAGCTGCTCCTCAGTCACCTACCTGAACACTCCTTTTTCCGTCTGGATGATTTCTTCTCTGTCTCATTGGCAGTGCTCCCAAGCACCCCATAGTCCTCGCCTGGGCCTCCTGTGGGATCCACCAGGCCTGGGCTGCTGGTCCCCATCTCCCTGGAGCCCCCAGCTGGGCCTGAGTTAGGCCTGTGCCGAGCCTCTGAGACAGGGAAGTGCCAATCAGGGGGCTGGGGGAAGGCAGGGTGCTGCTCAGTGAAGATGCGCTCCTCCCGGGGTAGGCTGTGTGGGGTGGCCGCCAGGCAGGAGGCTGAGAAGTCAGGGTACGCTGCTGTTGTTGTCGCTGGGAAGTCTGGTTTCTGGTGGAAGGAGAACGGGGTTGGCGGGTAGTGGGGTAGCCCTGAGGCCCCACTGCCTTCAGAGTGGGGGTTTCGAAGGCAGCCCCAGACAGGGGCTGGGGGCTGGGGGCTCCTCATACAGCTGCTGACTGCAGGATCCATCTGCTGTCCACTGCACGCCTCAGTCCTTTCAAAGATTTGACTCTTTTCACTTTTTATATTCAAAAATTTTTAAATGCAAAAAAAAAAAAAAAAAACCTAAATAGGGAAAACGTTCAACAGAAAGTTCACCCCAGATACCAAAACAAAAACCAAAACTAAAGTCTCTCCTTAAAGCACATACACATGTGGCCGGCCACCCCTGTGCGTGTGCGCACACCTGTGTCAGGCTTCTCTCTTTGCCTCCTGTCCCTCCAACACACCAGCCTGCCTATTGGGGTCTCTTGTACATGTATTTGTCGCCGATGACACTAAACATTTTCACTGTCCCAGCCCAGACGCACCAGCTGATGAGGAGCTGTTTCAGAACCTGGAGCAAATGCTTGCAGAGGGCTGGACCAGGGCTGCTGAGACACACTTTTAAATCCTGCGGTGGGGAGAGAGTGACAAATTTCTGAAGTGAAATGTGAGAGAGGAGAGGGAGGGGTTAACCCGAACACACAAGATCCCCTCCAACCAAAACCCTAGCAGGCAACTATTAATCATCAGAAACCTTATACGCACATCTAATGGGATTTGCAGATGGAGACTTTTAAAGAAACATTGTCTGTATTTTTTTTTAAGGAGAGAGAAGGCAGCACACACACACACACACATGCATGCACACACACGCCGCCTTTAATGTGCCTCCTGTAACACTATGAAGTTATTTTTTATTGCACTGTTAACAAAATTCCCCAAGTCCTGGATTTTGTAAAAGCCTTAAGTCAGATCCAGAATCCAACAAATGCCAAATTCCAGGGAGTGAAGTGGGGAATAAGTGTAAGAGACAAGCTTGGTGATTGCATTTGATTTAAAGTCCCTTCTACTGCTGCCTGCAGAAAAGGAAGATGGATTAAAAGAAATCTTTTTTGCAAGTCTCCACAGCCCGCTATGGTCTGTTGTATAAAGAAAAGACACATTTTAGAAAAAAAGAATTTCTCTTTGCCCAAAGTGACTTTCTCACTTTCTCAGTAACCTAAAAAAACAATTGGATTCTTCCTTCTGCTCTTTAACCTCCAACTTACATGCCAATTAGCCACACTCTTCTCTAGAGAGGTTTCAAGTCATTTTTCTCCACAGCAATGGCAAGGCTCTTAAATAAGGTCCTTGAAGTTTCTTCAGGTCTCCTCCCCACCTGCTCCCTGCCCTCCTGACCTCTAACCACCTGCTTCCCTTTCTCGATCCCCAGAGACTGAAGTGTCCGTGGAATCTGGGCCATGGAAATAGGAATGGTGGCTTCTCATTCCCCAAAGGCATCTCTTTGGCAAGAGTCACATGGCCATCTGAACTGGCCAGTCAGTCCATTTCATGGCTATCCTCTGCTGGTCTGTCTGGAGGGTTAATGTAGTTTCTCGGAGTAACATAATGTTATATAATACTCAGGGGCCAGTACCCCTCTCCCACTGAGTATTTCCACTGCCTATAACAGCAGGATCAGGGCAGAGACAGGCATGGACCGTAACAGCATTGTCTCGGCTGGCGGGTTCGGAAGGCCCCAGGGTTACCGCAGAGGGGCCCGTGGGTTTTAGCTCTGCTACCTGGATGCAGGGCCGTAGGAGAAGAGTGCAGGGGATGCTCCAAGCTGGCAGACATAGGAAGAGAGCAAGGGGGCCTGGGGTGCATAATAGAAGCTATGATCTGCCCTTAACCCAGGAACTCCAGTCAGATATATATCCCAGGGATAGAAAGATGGGGGTGTACATGAACACTCTTTATGAAAAGATATGCCTCTTCTGGAGCTAAGGTGTTGTAGACCAGCAGAGATGATGGAGTCATGGCCACAAACCAGACTCCCTCTCTGATTTCTCCAGGGCTTCGTTGTTGCACATGTAATTCCCCTATGAACTTCACAACTCTCCTGATATACGTAAAGTGAGAATTATATGTACATTTTGCAGGTGAGGAAACTGAGGCTCAGACAAATGACCAGGCTGCTCAGAATCACACAGCTAAATGTATGGCAAAAGAAGAGTTGTCCTCAAGCATCTGGCTGTTCAATCTGACCAGACCAGAGGTAGGGGAAGGAGAGTGGGATTTGGGGTTAGACAAGCCTGAATTTTAACCCCAGTTCTGCCACTTCCCAGATGTGTGCCCAGAACTAGTCCCTTTGCCTCTCCAATCTTCTGTTTCCTCATCTGGGAAAAGATCATAGATGACATCCACCCACTGGTCTTTGCATCATACACACATGACTCCAAGGGTGCCTCTACAAAGCCTCTTAGGGCAACTGCTAATCTATTGGCTCTATTTTTCAGAAGAGGACTCTGATGCACAGAGAGACTGTATAACCTGTGCAAGGTCACACAGCAGGGAAGTGAAGAACATAGGATTCAAACCCAGGAAGCCTAACCTGGCTGCATCAGAATTGCCACTCTGCAGACATTGAGAATTTTAAGTGAAATCCTGTACCTGAAGGGCCGAGCAGGTGATGGATAAATGTGACTCCTTCCCAGGACCTCCATGATGATTCCAAAAGGGGAACCTGGGAATGGGAAACACTGAGGAAATTGTACAGACACAGATTTGTGTTGTGAGGTCCTGGGGGCAGTGTCCCGTGCTGTGGCAGCCCTGGAAGGAAAACATGGGAGGTCAGGAGGAAGATCTGGCCTGTCAGCTTCCCTAGGAGAGCCTTCCCCACTCAGATTCCTGCTCCGCCTCTGCATCTGGCCCAGGGACCCCATCCCAGGGAGGCCCTTTGCCCCTGGAAGGGGTGGCCCTGGGTCATGGTGGGGTGGGCAGGGAGGTCAGGAGGGGAACAGGGAGGGGGCATGGTGGGGTGCTCTGCCCTGGGAACACAGGGCCCTGGCATCCCCTGCAGCTGCTGGCATCTGTCAGCCACCCTGCAGGGCACGGCTGGGGGCCTGCTGGCCTCTACATCTTCCTGACAGGCCCCTCTTCTGAGGCCAGGAAAAAACAACAACAGTTCCTCCCCTCACGGCAACGCATTTGTTAGATGAAGGCCAGGCACCAGCACCTTTAACCTCAAAGTCAGCGCTTCCCTGTCAAGGCCCCCAGGCCCGTGAGATGGTGTGGATGGAAGGAGCCGCATGTAGAGAAAGCCCTGTGGCCTCAAAGCCAGAGGAGCTGCGTTTTCAGGAAGGGAGGGAACCCCGGTTCCTGGTCCCCCCACCCCTTGGGGACAGTGAGGGGGAGGCAGAGGAAAGCGTGAGTCAGGAGGAGTCCCGAGGGGCCCTGAGGAGGGTTCAGCTTGGCCGCACCTGAGCCATCTCGAGGAACTAGTGGAATTTCCTGCGTTGTGCACAGCAAGCAGGCGTGTCCTTGGCAGGGCAGGACTTGCTGCTTCTGGAGAGCCAGGGTGTTGGGGCAGGCCCCTGAACTTGGCAGAATATGGGGGTTCAAGGTGTGGCCTTGCCTTTCATCAGCTATGTGGCCTCAGACAAGTCATACCCCTTCTCTGAGCCTCAGTTTCTCACTGGCAAAATGGAGTTGACAGTGACAGTTAGGGGATGAATGACCTGATGTCTGAGGAAAGATCTAGTTGACAGTAAATGTGATCCTTGTGAGGAATCTTTTTTTTTTTTTAATTGAGACAGAGTCTCACTTTGTTGCCCTCGGTAGAGTGCCATGGCATCACAGCTCACAGCAACCTCAAACTCTTGGGCTCAAGTGATTCTCTTGCCTCAGCCTCCGAAGTAACTGGGACTAGAGGTGCCTACCATAATGCCCGGTATTTTTTTGTTGTTGTTGTAATTGTCATTGTTGTTTGGCTGGCCCAGGCTGGGTTCAAACAGCCAGTCCTGGGTGTATGTGACTGGTGACCTAACTGCTGAGCTACAGGCACCAAGCCACTCGAGCAATCATTATGCCACCTCTTTCCACACTGAACTACGAGGCAGGTCACCTCTTGGTGGAGGGCTAACACTGCTTTTCTGACTCCCAGATGCCTTATCCTACAGCAATATAACACAGGGTCAAGGTCATGGCTTTGGGAGTGAAGAGGGTGTGGGTTCAAGTCCCAACTCTGTCGTTAATAAGCTGAAAGTCTTTGAACAACTCACTTTATTGCTTGAGCCTCAGTTTCATTAGGAAAATGGGGATAAATATCTTCCTGTCACATTGGGCTGCTGAGAGAAGTGAGTGAGCTGATCTGTGAAAGCTCTTGTCATTTTGTGGTACACAGTAGTAAAATCTGGATGATGAAAATGATGATACCTGAGATTTTTTGCCTTAATTAAGGACAATTCCAGAAGGTCCCTGTGACATATTTATACAGCACTGAAGAGGGCACAAATGACACCATCAGCCTCTACTCACATAGTAGAATGGAGGAATCAGACAAGATACCTGGTCTCTAGCAAGACCAGAGGGATGCACAGGAGACAGGCCAATTCTGAATATGGCGGAAATGGATGTGGACTAGGATGCTTACTGCTAGGCCTAGGATTGACTTGGAACGTACATAAATGTGTTTTGCTTCTCAGAAGGCTTTGAAGCAGCATGAGTCTTCAATACAGGGCTTCTTCTTCTGTTTTTTGTTTTTGTTTGGCAGGCCCAAGCTGGGATCGAAACCACCAGCCCTGATGCAACAGGACTGGCACTCTAACCATTGAGCTATGGGTGCCCAGCCAATACAGGGCTTCTGTTAAGCCCAAAAATATGACCCACAAGACAGAACTGAGTAATCTACAGGACATAGTCCTTGCCACTGTCACAGATAATCCTGGGAAGCCTACATGGTGGGAGCAATTCCACCCTAGGGACCCAATAACGAATCTTTCTCTAAATTCTAGAAAACACTAAGCTGATGGAGACAAATTCTGCAGATGGAAGTTTTTCTTGCATGTACACATATTTTATTATTATTATTACTTTTTTTTTGAGACAGAGTCGACTTTGTTGCCCTCTGTAGAGTACTGTAGCGTCACAGCTCACAGGAACCTCCAACTCTTGGGCTTAAGTGATTCTCTTACCTCAGCCTCCCAAGTATCTGGGACTATAGGTGCCCGCCACAATGCCTGGCTATATTTTGGTTGTGGTTGTTAATGTTGGTTGGCAGACCCAGGCTGGGTTCAAACCCACCAGGTCCAGTGTATGTGGCTGGCGCCCTAGCCACTGAGCTACAGGCACCGAGCCAATGTATACATCTTTTAAATGTTTGGTGCTGACCATCACTTGTCTGCTACCAAGAATGTAGGCAGATAACTGAAAAATACACACAGAAGGGCCTGCACCAAAATCTGGCTCGGGGAGTCACATGGGTCTCAGTTTCTTCGACCGTGAAGTGGAGGCTCACTGTCTAGACCAGGTGCAGACACTCAGCAGGTGCCCAGCAGATGGGCACCCAGAGTTCGGCACCTGAAGGACTGAGGGCACGCTGATTAACAAAGGGGCTGGATGGTGCCCCCAGCAAGCTAGGATTGGAGTCAGCTATGTAGAACAGAAAACAAAATGACAAGAAGAAAGGGAAAACACACAGAGTGTATCATTGTCCCTCATGAAACAAGCCCCAAAGTGGCAGTCCAGGCTGGGATGACAACCTCTCCAAGTCATCAAGGACCCAGGCACTTTCTCTCAGCCTCCTCCTCCAGGTTGGCTATCAGCATCCCAAGTACTGGAGCAGGAGGAAGACATCCCAAGAAAGAGGAAGGATAAACAGACTCTATCCATCTCTCTGCCCCATTTTAGGGAGGTTTTCTGGAAATCCTGTCAACCATTGCTCTTTAGCTTCATTGGCCAGAACTATTCACTTGGCACCTGCAGCTGCTAGGGAGGCTGGGAGGCGCGGTCTGTCAGAGCCTTGGTGGCCCCAATAACCCTCCCTCATCTTACCCATCAGAACCTGTTCTCAGGGAACCGTGCCAAAGTAGGACTGCCAGATAAAACACAGGGAGCCCAGTTACGTACGTTCCATGAAATATTTGGGATATACTTAGGCCAAAATAATTATTTATTGTTTATCTGAAATCCAAATCTAACTGGGTGTCCTTTTCCTCCCTTCCCCCCCCCCAAAATCTGGCAACCCTAATCTAAAGCTAAATTCATCTTTATTATTGAGAAGTATCTGGCCTTCCCCTTTGAGCAGGACATTGCTCTTTGACAGAAGGCTCTGGAAAGAAATATTAAAGGGAGCCTTCCGGGGGAAGTATGGTGTTGGGTGGGTTTGCCTTTGGCTGTGGGCTTTCTGGTGGCTAGAGGGGCCCAGGGTCCTCCAGGAAAGCCTCTGTTGGAGGCCTGTTGAGAGAGACAAGCAGAAGGGAGGAGAAGACAGTCCAGGTGGAGGGAACAAGGACAGAGGTGAGTGCGCCTGGGCAGGAAGTGCTGAAAGAGAGAGAAGGCAGGCCACCAGGCTTGGGCCTGGAGCCAGCCTAGGAGACTCCACTTCCCCTGGCGCCTCGATTTTTTAGCCCCTTGCTTTTGAGGCAGCAGTGCCATTATTTGGGGAAACCAGCTAACCAGATAGGACAGCAAACTAGGGATTTATGTGGTGTGGGAACAGCTCGGGTTTCCCTCACTGTTTACCCAGCAGTATTTTTTAAAACAGAAATCAGTGTGTGGGTAACCGCAGCTGTGAGTTATGGGCCCTGGCTGTGAGCACTGGAGGTGGGGTGGGGAATCTCCTCCAGAGCTCTTTGCCCACCAGCCTGGGAGCTGCTGAAGGTATGTGCCCCTCCCCAGTCCAGGCCAGGTGGGAAGGGTGGCCCTGGGCACGTCTCAAGTCACTCTACCTTCCCCAGGAGGAAGGCCAGCATCTCTGGGGAAGCTGTGATGGTTCAAGGTCTAATGCTTTAGTGATCTCTCAGTTTAGGGGTCTGAAGCCATGTGGCCAGGCAGATAGACAGCGAGCTCTCCAAGTCAGCTGGGAGGAGATACCAGAAAGCCTGGGGTGGTGGGGAGAGGGGCCCAGCAGCTACTTGGCACCGGCCAGTTCTGCCTTGCATAAACAGGAGCCTAGTTTTACCAGATCTTTCCATTTTTCATGAAAAGCCATAATTCTAGATTTTTTATAGGCAATCTCTCAATTTTTAAATGTTGGCAATGAATTTAAAACACTGCCGGTCAATTAAAAACAGCCCATGAGCACAACTGGTTCTTGGAATGCCAATTTGCAATCTCTGATTTTGTCCAAGTCTCCTACAGATGAGGAAGCTGAGGCCTGGGGAGGCCTAGTGATTTATTCGTGGTCACTGAGGTTGTTATCAGGACCACAGTAGGCTAGGAAACCTGTTACAGGCCTGCTCTTTAGCAAAGTAGCGGTTTTGCTGCAGAGCCAGGGGTCTCACCAAGCAGTTCTCAAGTGCTTCCTGAGTAGCTCTCATTTACATAGACATGACATTTACAAACACATCCATCATCTACTTGATTCTGGCAATGACCCCGAGGGAGTGGAGCTGGCATTAATCCACTTTTTTACTGGTGAGAACACCGAGGCTCCAAGAGGCTGGTGACCTGCCAAAGTCACAGTCCTAGGAAGGGCTGGAGCCAGGGCCTCCAATTACAGATGGGGCTTTTTCCACCCCCCCAAACTCTGTTATCCCATAAAAATGCCAGGCTCCTTGGGGGATACAGGCTGAGATGGATAATAAACTCCTCCTGAAAGGGAACCTTAAATAGATGGGATATTCGGATAAGCCGAATATTCTTTATAACTTGAAGTTAATTGAAAATCCATAGGTTATCAATTTTCCAAGCAAGAGAATAAAATAGAAGGTATTTCAAAGAGCAATTATACTAAGCATGGCTTAATCTTTCTTTGATGATTCTGAAGACATTTCAGGGGAATGTAATCCCTTAGGGCATCACCGTGAACACCAATAATTACTGTGTAGGGTTGTGTTCAGGTTCTCATCAACCCCCTCCTGGCTGTTTGGGGGTGTTGTGAGAGAGGATCACAGGAAGGAGTGATGAGCCTGTCTGTCTTCCTAGCTGCTCTTCCCATCTTGGTCCGTTTCGGGGGGGTGTTGTGGAATATTCAGTGTGCGTGTGTGGGCGGGTCACTAACGAGTTTCAGCTTCTTTTGTAAAACGGGGACAATACCAACTCCTTCTCTACTCACTGTACACAGTTCTACTTATCAAAGGGCCTCAGATCTCATAGCAGCACAGCAGGAAGGAACTCTAGATCAGCTTCATTTTGCCTTGGGGAAATCTGAGGCCCAGAGAGGTTAGGGACCTTGTGCAAAGTCACACAGCAGGGGGTGGGGGTGAATTCTGCTGCAAAGCCTCCTTCCTGAATATCACACTGAGGCAGAAAAAGACCTGGAGGAAACGAAAGATTAACACATGATTACACATACAAACACCACTCAGGGTCTCTCTGGTCACAGAGAGAAAAAGATCAGATCTCTCAGCCTCAGGAGAAGGTCTATGAAAGTCCCAGAGGAGGTGAACCCCTTAGTTCAGGGCAGGAGAAGGGGGGCAGCTGGGATACCACTGTGAAGTTTATGGTTTTTGAATGTCATAGTTTTTTAAAATGTGGTACTTTTAAGTATGCAGCCTCCCAGGGTCTTTCTTCTTTTAATTGAAGAAATAAACCATCTTCCCTAAGGCATGCTTGGCCAAGGAGAAAGGCAGGTTCGATGTTCACTGATGAAAGCAGCAGCCTAGTAGGACTCTATGTCATGGAGAAGTAAAACATTCAGGAAATAGAGGTCAGGCAGCCTTGACCGAGCCCCAGAGAGGCAGGACACAGGGGTACACACACATAAACACATGTACACATATGCGTCTCCTCCCTGGATGCTGACAGTGCCTACATAAAGCCTGTGCATGCAGGCCACATGTCACACAAAATACAAATGCAGACAGGCTCAGAGCATCAGCACACATGTGTGTCTGTGACAAATGCTTTTCAAGACGCTACTGTGTGCACCTGCTCACCCATATGGCAGGGTTCCTGTCATCTGGGCAGAAATACCAAAACAGGAGCAGGCACATCATACCAGCACAGCCACAAAAGTTTGATCCAGGCAGTCGCAACAACACACAGATACAGCTAGATATACTAGGAGGCACATCAGGACAGAATGTTCCCAAGTCCGCCCCATCTGTGTGTATGTACACCCTCAATGGGGACTGTGACATAGAGGTGAGCTCTGAAACCTGATGTCCACACTCTCTCTGGTCTCTTTCTTACTCACACGCACACGCACACACCATGTACTGATGTCCGCAGCCTTAGGTTATTTTTGAGAGCCAAAAGTGTGGTTACATTTTCAAACAGCAATAGCATTCACCTTCTCTGTCACCCACATCACAACCCCACTTTTGGCACCCAAACAGTTAATTTCCCAGTTCATGGGCCTTCAAAACATCTCGAGTCTCTGGAGGAGCTTCCACCTGCAGAGAAAAGTGTAAGAAAAACTGGTTCATGGGTTTAGGGGGAAACATTTTAGCCCTGTGAATGGGGCGGTGGGTCCTGGAGTGCCATCTGGTGGTAAGAATAAGAACTGCATCACCTCTGCACCGTGCCCGGGCCAGAGCTTGTACCTCCTCAGCGTGAGGATGCACTTGTAACCCTAGAATGGTGGAGGACGGATGGAGGTGTCCAGCTCCTATGGCCTCTGTGGTTCCACAGTGGTATTCAGGCACAGAGGAAAGGAAGAGAGCTCCTTGATGGTTAATAAACTCCTTCCCTTGTAAATGGCTCTGTGTCAGCCCTGAGCTTCTATTTTCTAGGTCTTAAATAAGCCCAGTGGGCTAGGTGGCTGTCCCTGTTGTAAGCTTGTGATGTCCCTCTACTGGCAGAGCTGGAAGTCAGATCCTATTGGGACCTGCATTTGCCTTGTTCACCTGCATGAGCCCAAGAAAGCTCCTGGAATAGGACATATTCTAATAGCCATTTCTAAAAAGGGAAAAAGAATTCCTGTCCCACTAAGCTAAGCTCAAGAACCAGGTTTGAGGAGTAAACATGACAATGTATTTTCCTATTATGAAATGCTCAATGTGACCAAAGGCGACTGAGGTAATCTCTGCCTTTTTAGGTGGGTCATCTTGGGCAACCATGTCCTCTCACCGAGTCTGTTGATGATGGCTGCAGGGGCAGAATCTTTGGCTGGAGGAAGTCCTGGTCAGCACACTTGAGGGCTTGGACAAGGAGCCCTCAACCCTGAAAGTCTGAGATTCCCAGATGCCTTATTCCTTCATCCACAGGCACTTGCCGGGAGCATTGCTCCCAGCTGGCCTGAGAGAATAAGCAGTGGTGTGATGTGCTCTGGGGGACAGGGGAGGACAGGCAGGGTCAAGGCTATAGGAAGCCATTGAGGGGCTATGAGGACAGAAGCAGCACGAGCAGATGTCCATGTTGGAAAAAATCTCTGTGTGGTGCCAGGATGTTCCATGTTAGGATGACAACCAACACGCTGCGCAGAGAAGCACCCGCTGGGCTCTGCATCAGGGTGTGGGACTCTCAGGGCCCAACTCAACTCGGTCTGAAAGGACCAGGCAGCAAACCAGCCTGTCAGGTGATTAACATAGCAAGCAAGTGTGAGCTGCCACCAGATCTGCAGCCAGTGTCTGGTCTGCCTCTGATAAACCACCTGACCTTGGGCTTGTGGCTTAGTCTATTCAAGGTCAGTTTTATTGTCCATTAAATGGGGATAACAGCTAAAACTTAAATTAGTTAATGTGGGTAAAATTGCTCTGTCAACCACAGTGCTATGTATATGCAATTACAAGGTTATTTTTTAATGTGTTGATTTTTAATTTTATTTTTGTTTACTTTTTTTGAGACAGGGTCTTGCTCTGTCATCTGGGCTAGAGTACAGTAGTATCATCATAGCTTGCCTGCAACCTCCAACTCCTAGGCTCAAGTGATCCTCCTGCCTTGGCCTCCTTAATAGCTGGGACTACAGGCATATACCACCACGTCTGGCTAATGTTTGTCTTTTAAAATGTGCTAATTTATCTCATCAGCTGGTGGGAAGAGACAGAGTTATTCTAATGGTTATTTGCCATATTGCATGGGCTTTGTTTTGTCCCCTCCTGCCCTACAGACCCTGGGGAGAGTATTATCCTAGCAGTGCCTGGAAGTCCCTGAGGTGTTTCCTGAACCAGCCCTTCACATACAGCATTGCCACATGACCCTCATTACCCACCTTCTATGTCTCTGCCTGAGAAGTCATTTGAGAGGTCTCCTCTCCACCATTTCAGCTAGCACCCCTGAGAATGTGCCTCTGCTGGGGGAGAAGGTGTTCTCAGGGCTCCCAGGCTGCTATTTCTCTAGGGCAGTGATTTTCAACCAGTGTGCCGCAAAAATTTTAAAGACCATTACTTAAATTAGTTTTAAAAGAAGTTCAAAGCATAGTAAGCATATTCTTTCTTTTACTCTTGTTTTTGACTAACATATAACCACTAGGTCCTACGCTCCAGCTCAGACCTCCAGTTGGCCTGTGTGAGCAAGACACCCGCAGATTCCCTGATGCAACACTTCCAACCAAATCTCCGGATGATTCTCTTAGTTTCTCTGTTTCCAGATAGGTTCACTTCTGTAGATATTTTGATTTGTTGTACTTTCTGTGTGCAAAGGATGAGATGCAGTGGGTGTCTGGGTGAACCAGGGGATCTAGCATCTTATAGACTTGGGTTTGAACCCTAAGGAGTCACTACTGGCTAGGTGACCTTGAGTGAGTCCTAAACTTCTCTGAGCCTTGAGACAGCATAATAACACCGTCAAGCACCAGTGAAGCGAGTGCACACAGAGGGGTCCATAGTGATGTGTCACGGCACCCAGCATGTCTCTGTGCACATTGTAGGATACATAGGTCACAGTGCTAGCCCTGAAGGAGTTCAAAGTCCAGAGAGGGGAAGATGGCGGACCAGACTCCTGGCAGAAACTCTGACTTGCTGCTGAGACTGGATGAGAATATAAGGGTACATGGAAGGACAAACTACCCAGAGGTCAGGGCTGAAGTCCACACTTACCATGGAACAGCCTGGCCTGCCTCCTTGCAAGCAGACTTGTTCCTCCAACATTCACGGATCAAAACCTCTCAGAACCAATCTCATCTTCACGTGCTGGAGGAGCTGGATCCTTACAGATTTTGTTGTATATATAAGAATCACTTATCCATCCACGAAGTGGCATGAGTGGCCACCTGGGAGACCAGAGCAGAAGCTCCTTTCTTGCGGTCTCCTGCTAGGGAGGAAGGAAGAAAATGACATGGGAAGGTGTGGGATAGAGGGAGACTTAGGGACTGCTGGTCAGAGGGAAGGGATCTTCCAGCAAGGCTGACATGTACAGGTTCAAGCAGGGTACCCAAAGGAGGGACAGGACTCAGGAGGCCCAGAGGAGGAGGACCGTGTGTGAGCAAGAGGCAGGGGTGTGTTTGTGTAGGGGCTGGGAAAGAACCAAGTGAAGATGTGTATGGGGTATTCTGAAATCAAGCAATGGAGAACAGGAACAAAGCATTTTGGCTCAAGGGGAAGGTTCTGCTGGAAAGCAGGAGAGAGAATGTTAAGAAGGGCCCTGAGATCTGGAACACAGGGTGAGGTTCCTGTGAGCAACAGAAGGGCTGAGGTTGTGGACAGGGGAAGGATGAGGTTTCACAGGGACCTGGGCTAATGCAGGGATGAGCTGTAGATGCCTGGAGCAGTCTGTGGTCTTACGATGCTCCCTCGGGGATTCTGTTGCAAGTGGCCTGGGTTCAGCAGGTGTCTTGAATTACTATCAGAGCCCCCCTTTAATCTGGAGTCTCATAAAATCAGCTGGGAGGGTATACCTGTGTCTGGGCCAGAACAGCCCAGTGCCTCAATTTGTCACTGAACAGATCATTGAACTTGCACAGCAACCAAATCCCAGGGCAGAAGGAAGAGCTGGAGGGCAGGGAGGCTCCACCTGCCTCCCGCACCTGGCAGCCTCTGATACATCTTGCTCTTTCTTTTTCTTACTATCTCCCTCCCTCCTTCTTTCTTTTTTGACCTGGGAATGAGAAAAGAATCTTTAAGACCAGGCTTTGCCCCTGCAGATACCTGGGGTGAGGTGGAGTTGAGGGGTGATTAACACACCCTGCAGTGTGCTCTTATCTAAAACCCCCTCCTACTTGGACAAGGACCCATATCCCTTGTGCCTGCTACTCTGCCAGGCTCTCAAGGTGAAAGGTCACAACGCTCCTGTTGCTGCCGGTTCCCTTAGGTGAGCAAGAGTTGGGATTGGTAGGAACCAGAGACTCCCGGCAGTCCATGCAAACAGAGGCTATTTCCAGGGTCTGGTGTGGGCACTTGGTGTGACGGGGTTTGCATCTTCCCTCTGCTAATGAAAGGCATTGTGGCAACTGCTCCAGAGTTCCAGTTGGTCCTTGCGGTTGGTCTCTTCCAGGCTTAGTCATCTGTCCCCTCACTGGAAAAGAGCTTGCATTTCCTCAGCAGAGGAGGGCGTGGTGCCAGACCTGTGGGACCTCACCCCTGAGCCCCATTTTGTTTCTCTTAGAACAAAGCACTGTTTCTGCTAATTAGTTTTAATGACTGGCAGCTGGGAGGCCACAGAACCTTACAGGCTGAGGAAACTCACGACAATTTCTCTTTAGGGAAGAGAGAAAAAAGCTGAGGAGGAGGACTGGCAGGGCTTGGGGAGCTGGGAGGGAAGGGAGGCACTACAGGCCAGTGTCCCCATTGCTGCTTCACTGCCAACCCCACGCTCCCACCAACATGAACTCAGGATTTGATATACTTACTTACCAAAGAAGCGCCTGTAATTGTATCATTTTCTTTTCCCATACCCATACCCAGGGATGTTTCTTAGTTTAGGATCAAGCAGAGATCACCAGTATCCACCAGAGATCACCAGGGTGGTAACTCTTGGTACTTTTGTTACTCTGAGCGGTCTTCTAGCTGGGACCCCGTCCCCCATGGACTGGCGCCTGGGGCCACTAATCCTGCAATTTCACAGAAGGGGAAAAAGAGGCACAGAGAAAGCTCCCCTGACCTCCATTGCGGAAAGAACCCCGGTAGCAGAGACTGGGAGAGTCATCGTTTCTCACAGCCCACCTAAGCACACCCAGGAGTTGGGGGCTGCCACTGTCTAGATCATTCCCAGTGCAGAAGAAAGGCCCAGGCAGTGTTTGGCCCCGTCTGCCCTCAGATGCTGGTTGCAGGGCAGTCTCCTAAAGAGAAAGTCTTGAGTTCCTATGGTCTGGGTTCCCCCAGCCGCGTTCCCGCAGGTCTTGGGGCGCAGAGCGCCAGCCAGCCTCTCGGGTTGCCCCCAGCCTCTGCGGGGTTCTCGCGCCCTCTGCTGGCCTAACATAGAATGACAGCCCTGGCGAGGGCAAACATCTCAGAAATCACCCGGAAGCTCCTTCCGGTCCCCCGCTCCCGCTCAACACCACGCTAAGTGAGAACTCACCTGGGCTCGCAATCCTGCCTTGCCCTTTTTTAGCTGCATGACCTTCAGAAAGCTAATTAACCTCAGAGCCCCACCTGTGAAGCACTACCTTTCAGGGTTGGCATGAGGATTACTCAGGATACATACAGAAAGCACCCAGCACATAGCAGGTATTTAAAAAACATTTTGTAGGGCGGCGCCTGTGGCTCAGTGAGTAGGGCGCCAGCCCCACATGTCGGGGGTGGGGGGTTCAAACCCAGCCCCGGCCAAACTGCAACAAAAAAAATAGCCGGGCGTTGTGGCGGGCGCCTGTAGTCCCAACTGCTCGGGAGGCTGAGGCAGGAGAATCTCGTAAGCCCAGGAGTTGGAGGTTGCTATGAGCCCTGTGATGCAAAAAAAAAACAAAAACAAAAACGTTTTGTAGAGACAGGTCTGTTTCCCAGTTACCAATTCCTGGCCTCAAGCAATCCTTTTGCCTCAGCCTCGCAAGGTGCTGGGATTACAGGTGTGAACCCCTGTCCAGACCAGTATGTATTTATAATGGTAGCTATTTTTAATAACACCCATCTCAAATGGTGGCTCTGAAAGAGATGAGGTCTGAGAAGCCTCCTCATGAAAGTGAATGATACCAGAATCTTGTTGCGAGGCAGCTGTTAACTAACATCCCAAGGGGATGGGGGGTCCTCTGGGGAAAGTCAGGAGACAGCTTTTATTTTATTAAGAAACTGGTCCCTTTTAGTTTTCTTCCTTTTACTTACTGAATTAGAAATTCTTTTATTTATTGCCTATTTGGGGGCTTGAGGGTGAGGGGAAGGCATGGCTCCAACTCTGTAGGATACAAAAGTATCTCAACTCCCAGGAGGGTTTGAACACCAGCCCTCTGGTTTGGAAAAAAGGGCAACAGATTTCTGTTGCTAGTTATTTGGATTTGGCTTTTAACATGTGACAAGGTCTATCTTGAAAGAAAAATGAAAGGATATTTTTCTGTGAAGGGCCAAGATGGTGTGGGGAGGAATCCCAGAGGGAACAACAAGTGAGCAAGGGAGTGCTGGTGGGCCCTAGTTTTAGGGAGCAGATCTGGGGAATGGGTCTTCAGGTCCCATCTCTGAGTCAGGAAGGGCTAGAGAGTGGACAGTGAGAAGGACTAGTGAAGACATTGTTTGCCAGAGTTGTCACCAGCCAGAGTCCACAACTGAGGCCATCCCGTGGCCTTTGCCCAGGGTCCTGCCACTGGATCAGCCAGTCTGCTGCAGGATGGGACATTCATTCTGTCTCCATGTATGACCTACCCATGACATCTCAGGGCCCCCAGAGCCCTAAAGGAAATCCTTGGACCCCAGGGAAGGTGTGGAGAGGAGTTCCTACATGTGCACTTGGGAGAAAGGCTCAAGGGAAACAGAAGCTGGTGACATCCTCCTCACACACTGGTTCTCTAGAGGGTTTTATTCAAGGACTGAGTCTCTGGGGAGAAAGGGGTCCTGCCTTCACCTGAACTGTTCAGCAAGCAGTCCTACCCCAAGGGGGTCCTGGAGGGTGAGGAGGGCCAGCAAGCTGGGTGAGGGGCTACAGAAGGGGGAGGAGGAAGAGGAAGGAAGGGAGGAGGGAGAGACTGAGCCTATTTGCAGCTCCTTGACCGTTTGCTAGCTCTGTCTGAGTGGGCAGATGGTCCCAAATCGGGCCACACACCAGAGTAGCCTTCTTGCCTCTCCTCTGCATTCCTCGGCATTGCTGCTCTAAGACACACTTTCCTTTGGAGAAAAGAATAGCTGGCAGATGGCAAAAGGCACTGCAGAGGGAAGGAAGCCTGCTGCCCTGAGCATTAACATGATTTAAGAGATATGCAGGTCACCCCCTCATGACTAAAAGCCATCCTGGAATGAAGCTTTGTGGCTATTTCTAGGCAAAACTGTCTGATGGGATGAAATAGCTCAACTCCTGACCATTAAGTCATGAAGGCCATGGCCATCATAAATCTCCATCTTTCCGGCCCTCCGGCTTGTGAGAAGTGTAGCCCAGACAGTGGCAGCTACCTCAGTGGGAAGGGCCTTCTTCCCTTGTGCCCTGAGGACCAGGGTAGGCTTCAGAGCCAAGGA
The DNA here is from genome assembly GCF_027406575.1 of Nycticebus coucang. Taxonomy (NCBI): domain Eukaryota; kingdom Metazoa; phylum Chordata; class Mammalia; order Primates; family Lorisidae; genus Nycticebus; species Nycticebus coucang. Next base: position 59,219,477 of record NC_069797.1, read on the forward strand.
CTGTTAGGGCACTTGAAAGCCACCTTGCATGTTTATTATTTTCTCTGGTTATCTGGAATTTCTCCATCTCTACCAACTCTAATCCTCCACAACTCCTATCAGACAAGCCGGCCCAGCCAGTTACCTCATTGCTTTGGGCAGATCAGTTCATTTTCCAGAATCTTCACTTCCTCACCTTAAAATGTGAGCAATAATATCTATAATATCTCCCGGGCAAGGCTGTTGGTGAGGACAAAATGAAATGCTAATGAAAGTACATCCTTGTGTTGTTCTTACAAGATGTGACTCACATTTTGTCCCCTCTTCCTGAGATTCCTTTCCCTATCGTCACCCTGGCCAATTCCTACCCATCCTCAAGGGCCTCCTCCTGGTGGGGGTCCTCCAGACTTAGGCAAGCATATCTTTGTGTAGGAGCAGGAAATGGCTGTGTTTGAGGAACTAAGAAAGGGAGATGGGGATAGAGAAAGGTAGTGCTTGAGAGCAACTTCTGAGTGAGGGATATGAGATTAGGGGAGATGGAATTCTTGGAGTTGAGGATATAGCTTCTCTCTTCCAGCAAACAGGGCAAAGACCTTACGTAGTCCCTCTTGGTTACTGCAATTCCACAGATGACCACCAGGTGGAGCACAGTGTCTTGGGGCAGTTGTGATGAGAGAAGATGAGAGGCTGTGAAACAAAAAGCCTTTTGTTTTCAAAAATTCAATATTGTTCAATCCCATATTAATGAGGTTAGAGCCACAGCTCTTGCGTCTTCTACCCTGCCTCACCTTGCGTTGGTACTCAGCAGCATTCCACTTTCCCGAGAACCCATGTAGAGATCCTACAGGGATTTCCCTGGTGCTGGCTGTCCCTGCAGCCCTTTCTCCTGCTGTCAGGAAAGCTGGCCACCATCCAATGAGTGAGAGTGACATTGCTGGAACCTGTCCTCATTTTTTAAAAGTTTGGTCAGCAGCAGTGGCTCACACCTCGGCACTCTGGGAGGCCAAGGCAGAAGGATCGCTTGTGTCCCGGAGTTGGAGATTGCAGTGAGCTGTGATGATGCAACCACCCTGAAGCCTGGGTGACAGAGTGAAACTATCTCAAAAAAGAAGTTTAATTATTCACGAACTTTGATTCTTTAAAACTAGTAATATGATACTTGTGATATACTTGGTGTGTGGTGACATTGGCCTTGAGAAGCACTGAGCTAGACCTGCCAAGAAGACTCCCTCCTGGGACAAGCATTCCAGCCAGAAGGCTCTCACTGTCTAGCTTTTCTTGACTACCTTTCTAGAGAAGCAGCAGAGTCAAGTGGTTAACAGCACAACTCTGGAGCCTCATCCCTGTCACTCACCAGCTCTGAGGCCTTGGACAAGTTACTTATCCTCTCTGTGCCTCAGATTCTTCATCTGTGAGATGGGAGTAATAATAGTCCTATCTCACAGGGTATCTGGGAGGGTTAAATGAGTCGTTATACATCAAGTGCTGAGTCAGTGTCCGGAACATGGCAGGGGCCATGTGAGCAATAACTCTTATTATTATTAGAAAATGGCCTAAAATACCAATTATTGTTCACTAGCATCAGATGCTAGGTTCAGAGTATAGTTCTTCTAGAATCAGAAACAGATGGGTTGGAAGGGATTGGTCAGAACTGACCTCTTTTGCAAGTGGACAGAGCTGGCTTAGATTTAGGGTTAGGGTTAGGATTAACCACGGCTGGCAACCTGTGCAGGCACTCCGGGCTCTGAACTTAAAGGGCACTTGGATTAATGCTCTGTATCTTGATTTTCTTAATCATTTATAAAGAAGGGACCCAGAATTTTCATTTTGCACCAGGCTTACAATTGTGCAGCAAGTCCCATAGCAGATTCTTCCAGATTTTTAAGGTCCCTTGCTATCCTCCCCCTCTGCTATCATCGGTTCCCTTCTCCCATCCCAGGCTGGCACCCAACCTGGGTGGATTTGACCCAGACTGAGCTTTTATTTTTCCTTTCAACATTTTAGTGAAAAATTTCAAGCATATGGAAATATTGAAAGAATTTTACATCTGCCTGCCACCTTGATTCTACCATTGACATGTACCGTTCTCACCTCATTGTGTATCTAGGGTGAGGCTTTTCCCATCTTATTCCCATTCTCCCTGGACCTAGTCTCCTCAGCTACTGGACTCTGACCTCTCACTGACAGATCTAAGCCTTCCAGCCCTGCTGTCTAGACTAAGAAAAGCCTCCTGGGCTCTGGGTATTAGACAGTGGCCTTCTAGGAAAGGAGCCGGAAAGGAAGCTGTGGGGAAAGGCTAGGACCAAAGTTCCACCAGCCCTGGGCAATGAAGGTACAGAACAGATTAAGGAAAGTTCTAGAAAAGCAAGGATGCTTTTCTTTTTTCTCTTTCTTTTTTTTTTTTTTGAGACAGAGCCTCAAGCTGTTGCCCTGGGTAGAGTGCTGTGGCATCACAGCTCACAGCAACCTCCAACTCCTGGGCTTAAGTGATTTTCTTGCCTCAGCCTCCCAAGTACCTGGGATTACAGGTGCTCACAACACCCGGCTATTTTTTGGTTGTAGTTGTCATTGTTGTTTGGCAGGCCCGGGTTGAGTTCGAACCTGCCAGCTCTGGTGTATGTAGCTAGCACCTTAGCCACTTGAGCTACAGGTGCCGAGCCAAGGATGCTTTTCATTATGGAGTTCGTGGACTGAGGTTCCCATTTGTGACCAGAGTTCTTGCTGCTTCCTTAGGTGGTTTCTCATGCTCAGAAGTATTTCTTACCAATCTGGTCTGGTGGGCAGGCTGCAGTAGTCCTGTGAGGTAACCAAGGGGCTACTCCCCACTTAGCGTAGGAAACTGAGTCTCAGAGACCCCTTCACTGACCTGCCCAAGATCCCAGGGCTAATAGAGGCAGATGAAGCCCAGGTTTTCAGGCCCCAACAACAGGCTACTTTTTTTTGATCTCTTGCTAAGAAAATGGGCCTAAAGTGTCACATTCCCCTGGGTAATTGAGGAAAAACCCCCCAAACTCAAACTTTCTTTCAAGGAAAAAAGAGGGTATCTGGGCTGTGATTTACCTTTGAGGGTGTGGTTGGGGCAAAACTGATCACATTTCAAAGGGTTAGACCTCATTTCTCTCCTTTTCTAGCTTAGTCCTAGAACTCAGACATGTGTGGGCTTCTCCCCACCCTTGCCCCCTCCCAACTGCTGCAGGCAGGTGACACCTGTATTATTGCTAAGGGTTAAAAAGCCCTCAAATCAATAAAACCCATTAATGAGTGTTGGTCTCTCGAAGGCTACAGATAAATCCCCTCTACTCAGTGAGTTCAATCCCATAAAACAGCTCTCCTCTTTCAGTCCTAGCATTCATTTGATAGAAAATGTGGAGAAATTTTAAAAAGGTGACTTACTAATTGCCTGTAAGATAAAAGGCAGATGGAAGCTTTATTACAGTTGAAGGAAGTCGGGAATATTAAGGTAAAATGTCAAATAACAATTGATTTTCCTTAGACATAAAGGGGCGATTTATGGCTTCCTAGTTACTACAAACGAGAAATTATTTGAAGTTCTAAAAAGTATGAGGAGAAATAAAGATTAAATAGAAGATGAAATCATAGGATTTCTCTGGGAGGTGACTTCAATATCCCTGGGGGTTGGAATTCATGTGGCTGGGGGTGGGGGGGTCCCAGGCAGCTTGGGGTCGGCTTGGCAGTTCCAAGATTTAGAGACAGGTGTCTCTGAAGAGTGGAGGAAAGCTGTTTGCTTTGTGTTTGAGGAACTAGGAAAAGCAGGTGAGGGCAGAGAGAGTAGGCACTGGGGCAACTTCAGACTGAGGGATGTGGGATTAGGGGAGACGGGATTGGGGAGATGGGAATGGAGCTGTGCTCCCCAACCAGCAGGCACTGGGAATCCAGGCAAGGGAAGGGTCAGCTTCGATGGAGCCCTTCCAGCCAGGTTGGGACCATCCTTGCTGGTCTCTGGACAGCGGTGTCATCTGTACACATACTCCTTCAAGGCCCTGCAGTGGTTTGGCCTGGTCTGAGCCAGCCTGTCTTCCACACTGAGAGCCAAAGAGAAGGAGAGAAGACTCACTTCCTGGTTGCCAGGCCTTGTGCCCTAGGGTTCAGCTGTCCTTTCAGGGCAAGTCATTTGTCTGAGGGATGCACACAGTAAACTCCAGCAGGAGTGTGGGGAAGGGAAGTGACTCAGGGAAGGGATGGCTGGTGACAAAGTGTGTGTCATCAGCATGTTACCTCTATGGGGCCCAGGAGCTTAATCTCACTGGGAAACTCTGGGAGCCAGGATGGACCCCACATCTCCGAGTTATCGAACCTCAAGGAGGAGGGAGCTGGGGTGTTTATGTACTGACTCCATCACTGGTTGAGGCTGCTAGGTGGAGGTGGGGGCACTCATTCTCTGGTACTTTCTAAGGGCCCTCAGGTAGCCAGAAGTTAGGTACATAGGGCTCCACGGTGAGGGGACTCCAGAAATGTGGGCGGGATATGCCTTTGCTGCTTCTGTGTTTATGTTCATCCTCATAATTCCCGTCATGTGCAGGTCATAGCCCCCAACTTTATGGATGAGAACACTGGGCTTCAGAGAGGTTACATAACATTCCCACAGCTAGGAGTTGGGGAAAGCCAGGAGTTCCAAAGGGGCTTGTCTGACTTCAGGGCCCAAGCCCCACCCACTTCTAAGTCTCATACACCCAGGACACACCCAGGGAGCCTGCTAAAATGCACGCTCCTGGGGCCACCGGGGAGGTTCCACTTTGGCAAGTGAGTATTTCTGGGTGAGCGGGTGTCCCAGAATATGTGCTTTTAATATGCCCCTGGCCAGGATCTAAGAATGTCTGCACCATGGCCCTGGCCACCTCTTGGCCTCCTTTTCACATCCTTCCACCTCCTCTCTCCTCTCCCTTTGGGTCAGGTGCTCCCTGGAGAGGTCTCTGAGCCACAGCTCTGTCCCAGAGTACTCAGTGATTCCTGGAGATGGCACCCCAGAGGGCAGCAGCAGAGAAGAGAAGGGGAGGCCCCAGGAAGGGACTGAAGACAATGGCTGAGGACCAAGGACAGGCTAAAGGGAAAGCCCTGGGTGGGGGTTGCTCTTTCCTTAGTTTTTCAGTTCTGGGGTGGGGGTCGGGGATGGGCAGAGGCAAGGCATAGGGGAACCCTTGGGGGCAGTGGCTTCCTTTCCCAAGGCAGCTCAGGCTGCCAAAAGGCAGCAGGTGTCTGAGGGACCAAGAAACCATGAGACAGCAGCCCTGCACAAAAGGGCGGGAGAATCACTCATGGGAGTAGAGCAGGCAGGGGTGATTGTCTTGTGGCTGCCGGACAGGAGCCGCCTGGCACCAGAGGTGATCTGGGGCCAACCTCAAGGTAGGGTCCCTTGCCAGTACTGTGTACAGAAAGAAGCCAGCACTGCCGGGTGCAGTGTCCTATGACAAAGCTTCTCTCTCCAACACTGTATTAGTTTCCTATCACTGCTGTAACAGATGACCACAAATCGAGTGCCTTAAAATAACATGGATTTAATACCTTACAGTTCTGGAGGTAAGTAATTCTTAAAGCAGGGTGTCGTCAGGCTGCCCTCCTCCTGGGGCCTCTAGGGGACAATATATTTCCTTGCCTTTTCCAGCTTCTGAGGCTGCCATATGCCTTAGATCATAGCCTCACATCATTCTAGCCTCTGTTCTGTTATCACATCTTCTTATCTGATTCTCCTATCTCTGTCCCTTATAAGGACACTTTTGATTATATTGGACCCATCTGGATAGTCCAGGATAATCTCTCCATTTTAATATCCTTAACTTAATCACATTAGTATTGGGAAAGTTCTTTTTGCCATGTGAGGTAACACATTCACATAAGGATGATGGGGATTAGGATGTGGACATCTTTTGGGGGTGGGAGTAAGGACCTGGAGTTCTTGTCTCACATCGGCCCTAGCAATCTGGGTGACCTTGAGTAAGGCTCATCATCTCTCTGGGCCTCGGTTTCCCCCCTTGTGCAGTGATGCTGGAGAGTCTCCTTCATTCATTCTGAGTCTCCTTCACTCTTGAGTCTCTCAGTTAGGAGAATATTTTTGGGGGGGTGGTCATTCCATTTCAGGGCCTCCCAAGTTCCACAGTGGTGTGCACTGCATGTGTGTTTAATTTTCTACATTTGGACATGATCCTAATCCAATAAATGCTTAGGATATTTCTATAGAATAAATTTTTACTAGAAAAAAATATAATTGGTTGATGTTAAGGCTACTGCCCTGACAAATCTGCCTTAGCCATATATCTGAGAAAGTAAAAGACCCGATACACTTGCACATAAATATGCCATCTTCCCTGCAGGCCCCAGCAAAGCACTCGGGGGAGGTTTCCCTCGGTGATTTATTCTTCATTAATAAGCTCTGTGCTATATTAGGGTCAGATTTATGGCTCTGCCTATCGAATATTTCTGACATTTCATCTGAAAAGAATTACAAATGAAATCTTGAAACTCTGCCACTTCTCCCCGCTGGGGCATGGGTACTGTGTGTCCAAGGGGAGCTGATGGGATGGGGAGACCCCAAGAATCAGGGACAGGGGTGTGTTTCCTGTGGAAAGGAACAACCAACTTGACTCTGGGAGGGCTGAGCTAGACCTGCAAGCAGCTCAGGAGGTGAGCAGTTCAGGCTAAAAGGCTGCAGACCACAACTGCAACAGCAGCAGCCATACCTGTGACATTTATGAGATGGTACCAGGCTCCTACATTCATTCAACAAGGATTTGTTGAGCACTTACTATGTGCCAAACACTGTGTTGCTTGGTGCTTAGGATACAGGAAAGAGCAAAAATGAAGCAAAGGTAAAGATCTTGGCCTTGTGCAGATGGTGTTACAGTGGAGGTAGGGGAATGTCAAACAACAAAGCATGAAAATCTTAATAAAGTAAAATATACAGTGTGTTCCCAGAAGATAAGGGCTATGGCAAAAAAAAAAAGCAGAGTAAAGGGAACCAAGAGTTCTGGGTGGGTATGCTGCAGTGTTAATTAAGGAAGTGCTCCAACTCATGCACTCAGGAAACTGTAACTGATCCCATTTTACAGATGAGGATAGATGCTCAGGATGGATAGGGAGCTTCACAATGATACAAAGGGAATTTTGCACAACTTGGTAGTTTGCAAAGAGCTGTCTGAGCCATTAGTCTCCATTTTCCCTCTTCACTGCACATGACAGACACTTGGGGGCCTTAAAAATACTGGTGCCTGGGTCTCTCTCTCCCAGAGCTTCTGACTCAACTGGTTTGGATTAGCCTGGGGCTTGGGGTGTTTTAAGGTTCCCCTGGATTCTAATGTACTGCCAGGGCTGATAACCATGGGCCTCAGGGCCAACTGCAGGCAGGAAAGGCAGAGAGCACCTCCTGTGAATTATGGCAATGGCCCCTCCAGGCTTCACTTTCTCACCTGCAAGATGTGGGTAAAGATTTTCGCCCTGTGCTCGAGGGCACCTGGCATGTGTCCAGTGCCTCAGCCCTCTTCCCCGCAGCCGCTCACCCCCAGAGGGCTCTTCTGACCCTAAAGTGCTTCTGATTACTCCCCCCCAACCCCCCTCCCACTGCAGCATCCAAGGTCACTTGCTCAGAGCGGTAGAGCTCACTCATGGCAGGTGGGGATGCAGCCCTGAGGGTTCTGATGCCGGCTGCTTCCCGAGAAATGAAAGTTCTGGGCTCCTGAATGACATCTAGTCTGTGCCTGTAGCATCAGAGCACAGTAGAGCCAGCCACCACTCCTATCCCCACCCACATCTCCACCCCACTCTGCCACATCCCATCCTATCTGACCCCTGGGTACCTAACACTGAGGACCCAAAGAGAGCTGGGCTGCCCTGGGGCATTTATAGTGTGCCTGGGGAGACCACTGGCCACAGTGAAGAGCCTGGGAAATCTGAAGTGACAAGTGCCCCTATAGATCCCCATAGCCAGGGAATTGTGGTTTCTGTCACTGCCTCTGGCATGTAGGTGGCAGGACAGAAAGAACGTGTTCTGTGTGGAAGGGACCATGGCATTCTCTTACCCATCCCCAGCCTACTCTTATTCAATAAATAAAACAAATACAAAAAAAGACTAAGGTGCTGGGCAGAAAGGGACAATTGGCAGGTGTATGTGTGAAGGAAAGGGGACAGGAGAGAAGCAGCAGGAGGCTGTGACTGCCTGGCTGAGCGCTGGATGCTCACCTAGTGGCACGGGGGCTTCCTGGAGGAGGAGGCCAGGCGTGGGGCATAGAGGATGTTGTGAACAACCCAGGCAGAGGTGTGGTGCCTCCATTCCTGCCACCGTCATCTCCCCTCTCTAGGCAGGGAGGATGAGTCAGGTGGAGAAAGCCCCACGGGGCAGGGTGAATAGCCTGGGAGGCGGCAGTGGCTCCAAGCTGTGGTTGGCCTTGCAACCAGGTCTAGGGAATTGGACTTGATCAGTGGGGAGCCTGTTCAAGAAAAGGGCAAGATAAGTTTCCTGTACAGGGAAAGGGCAAGATAAGAATCCAACTAGGGGCCAGAGGAAGAGCTGGGAGGCAGCAGGTCACAGGAGAAAACGCACAGGCTGGGAGATAGAGATGTTCCTGTTTATTTACTTTGAGACTTGGGATAGTCATAAGTACCTGAGCCTTAGACGGGCTCATTCATTTCAGGTAGATCATAATGGTGGTGCTTCAGGGTGATGGGGAAGAATCAGTAAGGTGACATATGTGAAAAGTGCTTTGATTTCATTATAGTATTGAGAACACTGGATACTTCCCCCCTCCCCCATTCTTGAGATACTTTATTAAGAAGAATATGTTCCAGCTCCATCCAGGTAAAAATATAAAATGTAAAGGCTTCATCTTTTTATGGCTGGATAGTATTCCATGCAAACTTATACCACAGTTTGTTGTTAATCTGTGGATGGGCATTTGGACTGCTTCCACAATTTAGCAATTTTGAATTGGGTTGCAATAAACGTTCTGGTGTAAATGTCTTTGTTGTAAAATGATTTTTGTTCTTCTGGGTGGATACCTAGTAATGGAATTGCAGGATCGAATGGTAGGTCAACTTTTTAGTTCCTTGAGAATTCTCCATACTTCTTTCCAAAAAGGCTGAATTAGTTAGCAATTCCACATTCATATGAATGATAAAACACAAATATAGTCCAGAAAGAAGGAGGGAAGAAGGCAAGTGGAGGGAGGGGATTTGGCAGGATCTCACCTAATGTGCACAATGCAAGGGTACATTTCAACACAACTAAGAGTATATTATAAATGTCTTACCACAAAAAATAAGTAAGTAAGGTGATGTTATGTTAATCGGTTTGATTTAAGCATTCCATATTGTATATCAAATCATCATATTGTACCCCATTAATGTATAAAGTCATGATTTAATAAAAATTAAGTAAAAAAAAACAGTCTGTGAAGCTAGTGAATGATGCCCCATGATCATCAGATCAATGTACACAGCTATGATTTAATAAAAATAAAATAATAAAATAAAATAAAAATATAAAAAAAATTAAGTAAAAAAAAAAAAATAACCAGAAAAGGTTAAAAAAAAAAGTGCTTTGAAAACTAGAAACCACACTGAAGGTTCTGTTGTTGCTACTGTTTGAAGGACTCACTGAGGCGTGGGGACGATAAATGCATTAATGTATACATGATCTATGTGTTTATGATTTAATAAAAAAAGAAAGGATGCCAGTGGGTGACAAAGAGACCCACTGAGGACCAGTGAGGACCGAAAGGAAGGATGAATCACAGAGAAATGAAAAGAGCAGGAAATGTATGGAGGATGAAGGTGAACCTCATAAATGATCAGAGCTAGACAAGGGGAGAGGGCAGCTGCCATCTACTGGCTCCTACTGGATGCCCGCGATAGTGCCGAGCAGGTTCTTAACAGGCAGGGAAAGTGAGGCACAGAGAGGTTGAATAACTTGCCTAAGATCACTCAGTCAGTAAGTAACAGAGTCTGGATTTGAACCCAGGAAGCTTAATTCCAAAGTCAACCAAAGCCAGATTTCCAAAATTTGCCCAACTGTCAGAATCGCCCAGGAGTTTAGTACAAATGTGCATTCCCATACCCCTTGGTGAGAGGTCCTGAGGCAGTGGGTCTGGTGCCTCCCGCCTCTACAGCTGCGTGCATTACTTATGGTTCCTCATTATTAATGTTCAAAAACGACGTGGGTGGCAGCTTCTCTGGCAGCACAGCAGAGAACCAGATAATACTTAGCAGTCAGGTGCACTGTAGGGTGTACTGGATGCCAGCAGTGCCCACTTAACATAATCAAGTCCAGACATCAGTAATACTAACACCAATTCCAGCTAACGTTTAATGAGCATCTACAGGGCCAGGCTCAGGGCCAGGCTCTAGGCCAGTGTTCTTCAATTTTGTTTATCTCACAGCACACTTGAACCTATAATTAAACTTCCACAGCACACTTAAAATATGTTGATTAAAAAAAAAAGAGTGAAAAAAAGAATATATAGACTCAGTATCCGTAGCACAGTGGTTACAGTGCTGACCACATGCACTGAGGTTGGCGGGTTCAAACCCAGCCCAGGTCAGCTAAACAAAAATGACAACTGGAACAAAGAAATATCCAGGCATTGTGGTGGGCGCCTGTAGTCTCAACTTCTTGGAGGCTGAGGCCAGAGAATCACTTAAGCCCAAGAGTTTGAGGTTGCTGTGAGCAGTGACTCCACGACACTCTTACGAGGGTGACATAGTGAAATTCTGTCTCAAAAAAACCCCAAAAACAAAAAACATACACTTAGTGTGCTTTGAACTTTTTTCAAAAATAATTTAATTAATGATCTTTCAAAATTTTCATGGCAAGATCCTCTTGCCACACACTAGTTGAAAATCACTGCTGCAGGCTAAGCATTTCCCTGCACGCGATGCCATTTAATCTTTGCAACAATCTGTGAGGAACTGTGTCAACCTTACTTTACCACAGAAGAAGAAACTAAGGCCCAGAGAAGTTGTGTGATTTGCCTAGCATCACACAGCTTGAAGGAGCTGAGATTTAACCTGTTTCTACCTGGATCTAACCCCACCTTGCTACCTTTCTCTGCCCTGCCTCCCAGGTCGCATTTGGTGTAGGTGGGCACTGTCCAGGGGGTGAATGAGACTTTTCAGCTTTAGACAGTCTGCCATGTAGAAATGCACCCAGGACTGCGCACGCTAGGGTTTCCCAATGTGTCCATATTAGATAATTTTCCTCAAAATGCCTTTCACTGCACTTCTGTCATGCAGCGTGTACTGAGAAACTGCCTCCTGCCCTCGGTCCTGGAGGAGAGGATGAAGAGACAGAGTCCCTATCCTCAGGGGACCTAAAAACCAGAGTCCTTTGTGCTTGTTAAAGTGGGGCTTCAGAGCCTAAGTGCTCTTGATATTTTGAACCAGATAATTCTTTATATCAGGTGCTGTTCTATGCATGGTAGGGCATACTGGATGCCAGGAGCGCCCACCAGTTGTGATAACCATAAAATGTCTCCAGACATTGCCAAATGTCACCAGGAAGGCAAAATTTTCCCCAGTGCATTAAAGAGAAAATAAGAAAGATTCCTGTATCATGTACCCATGGACTGAACTTCACTGACATTTCTGCAAAATAACTGGTTCTATTTCTAGACGCTCATTTTTTCACCAGCTGCCATTTTATTTCTTTAAAAAGCCCAGATCAAATTTAAGATGCAGCTAGATTTTCTTTTATAAATAATGCCTAATGGATTTAGTTGTCAGCTGCCCAGAAAGCTCCAGCAGCTCAGAGAAAAAGTGCAACACCAGGAGGGGGTGCTGCACTGAGACATTCTTCTGACCAGCACTCTATCACCCCTTTAAAAGTGGTCTATACTTGGGGTTCTCAGCTGGCTGCAATAGAATTGCCTGAGTCTAAAAAACACAGACCTCCCCCACCCCCTACCTTGGGATCATGGTTCTCTAGGCATGAGGTCTTGGCACCCGTGTTTTTAATACTTTACAAATAATTTAGATGAGTATCCAGGTCCATAAGAACATGTTCCCTCCGTTCTTTTTTTTTTTTTTTAAGTTTTTTTTAATTAAGTGTATTTATTTTTGTATTTTTGTTGTTGTTGTTGTTGCAGTTTGGCCAGGGCTGGGTTTGAACTCACTACCCTCAGTATATGGGGCCGGCACCCTACTCTCTGAGCCACAGCCACCACCCTGTGGGAAGTTAGCACCCAGGCTCTGCTGGGCTGCAATTCCGTCATCGGCCATGAGATGTCGATTGTCAGCCATAATTCTCACCAAGTGACCTGGCAAAGGCAGGGAGAGAAGGCCTTTCTCCTCCCAGTGCAGATGTGATCTCTTCCCAGTCCCTGTCTTCCCCTGTCCTCAAAGAAGGTTTCTTCATAGCTAGGAGCTGCCCAACTGAGCCATTACTATTTACTGCTGTGCTTCGAATCCCAAAAGGCAGAATTATCAGGGCAGAATTATCTGAGGCTGAACCTTAGAGCATCTAGTGCTGTGGGTTTCAAACTTTTTTATTTTATTTATTTATTTATTTATTTTTTGTAGAGACAGAGTCTCACTTTATGGCCCTCGGTAGGGTGCCGTGGCATCACACAGCTCACAGCAACCTCCAGTTCCTGGGCTTAAGCAATTCTCTTGCCTCAGCCTCCCGAGTAGCTGGGACTACAGGCGCCCGCCACAATGCCCGGCTATTTTTTTTTTGGTTGCAGTTCAGCCGGGGCCGGGTTTGAACCCGCCACCCTCGGTATATGGGGCCGGCGCCCTGCTCACTGAGCCACAGGCGCCACCCGGTTTCAAACTTTTTTAAAAAATGCTGTCAGCTTGGACAAGTTTCCCAAACTTCTGCCTCAGTTGCTTCATGTGTAAAGTAGAACGGGACGTTATCTTGTTTGTGTGGCTGTCGTGAAGACCAAGACAACAAATATGTGTAATGCACGTGGCTACATGTCACATGTAGAAGCTTTTGTTAGGACAGTTTTACATATGGGTAAACTGAAGCTTAGTGAAGGGAAGTGACTTGCCCAAGGTCACATAGTGAAATGGTGCTGGATCTGAGGACCCCATGTCAGAATTCCTGACACCCAGTCTTCTGCTGTTTTTGATTTGATTTGCTTTTGTTTTGATTTTTCCTATAGGAGGAAATCAAAACCCCAGAAGATAGGATGAAGAACAACAAGAAGTGGCTTTCAGTGAGTTCTGCCTGCAAGTGGGACATGTCCTGCTCCTGGCTTTGGGGACAGAGTGGTAATGCTTTGTGGGTGAGGGTGAGTTCCTACTCTGAGGCTCAGTCTGTTCACCTATAAAACAAGGATGACATGTTGTACCTTGCTGGATGGAGTGAGATCAGACCAGGACATCAGAAAGGCGCAGTGACTTGCTAGATGTCAACTCTCAGCATACCCAGAGAGCCATAGGACCCTCCCCCTTTCCCAAAAGGAGCTGCCCTCAAAGGAGCCCTGGGTTCCAACACTTGGTACCCAACTGGGAGCCCAGGGACCTGGGCCAAAATCTGGTTCTGCTTCAACTTGCTGTTCCACCTTTTCAAACCTCTTCTTTGCTTGCAAACTGGGGGAGTTGGATGAAATTATTTTGGGGGTTTCCTTCTGGTTGTCATAATCCTTACATGCTGACTATATCCCCTTCAATTTAGCTAGCATAGCCCAAGAAAGGGTTAAGCAGTAGCCCCTTTCTTCCTTGGGTTGGGACAGGAAGGTCAGAGGTGAGGCCAATACAGGACATAGCTGCTGTGGCTGTTGGTGGAAATGATAATATTTACTTCCTAGACTCACGTTTGTCCCCTTTCCCCTCTCCTCACCAGCAGTGCCTGTGTAAAGAAGTTGGTGTGGAACAGGACAGAGGCTCAGCCCCTCTCTGAAATGGATACGCTGGTCTCACCCCCTCAAGGCTGGTCTCATTTGCCTTTTTCATTTTTAGACACATTCCAAACTTTTCAGCAAATTACAGTGTTTGCCAACTGGCCGTCTGGGGCTCAAGAGAGATACTATTTATAGTGGTGCTGGGATGCTGCCATCCCAGAGAAGCCTGGTAAGAAATGGGGCCAGAGTGCCCGGGAGTGGCATCCTGATCCCTGGATAGAGGCCGGGCCCTCACAGCAGGATGGCAAAACTGGCAGCTCATGGCAGGGCCCACTGGCACATGCCCTGCCTAGGTCTGCCCCTAGGCCCCATAGGCATCAGGGGGTTGCCTCTGTGCTCCTTGGAGATTCCTGAGAAGCTTTGAGAGTCAGCAGTGCTGCGGACCACTGAGCACAGTCAAGGTTAAGGTCACTATAGATCACTTTCGATTGTGGTGACCTCTGGGGCCCCATTTCACTTCATTCATTCTCTTACTCGCCCATTCCTCAGGGTCTGCATCTGGCTTTGTCACTTTATGAGCCTTGATTGTCCCCATCTGTGTAAAGAGTGTCAAGTCATTTTGTGAGCCTTGATTGTCCCCTTCTGTGTAAAGGATGGACCTGAGGTTCAAAGTTCCTTCCAGTCAGAGACCCCAGCAGTGGCACATGATAAATGTGCTCATGTTCCCACCTTCTCAGTGCTGGGCACTGGGGCAGGCCCAGAACAAATGTGGCCCTTGCACCCAAGAGGTTTGGTACCCAGACCTGGATCAAGGACCCTGGCAAGGGACTTACAGAGAGAGAGCACCATACCCTCCCATTTGTGGGGCTGTCACCACTGATAAAGGGTTTTTTATGGCATTTTAAGGTCCCCACAACATCGTGAGGAGGTGAAATGTGGTGATGCCCGTTTACTCGGGAAAATACTGCATCTCAGAGAGGCTGAGGGACTCACTGAAGGTCAAACAGACAGAGTCAGCAGGAGGAGAAAGATGCTCCTGGCTTCTCTCCTGGAGCTGTGCCCTTGGTTTTACCTGATCTCTTGGGTTTCTCAGATTCTGGGCCTCCCACTCCCACTCTCCATTAAACGCTCAGTTCTCTTAAGTTCTCTCTTCTCTATTCCCCACCCCTGGAAAGCTCTGCCTACTACCAGAAAAGACTTTGATTCCATCATTCTTGGCACTGGGAGACCAAGGCTGCCTCCTCTGTGAGGAGGGCGTATGGAAAGTGAGCCACTGCGGACACCACTTAAGAGAAGCTTCTCTCTGTTTTTCGATTATGTAATTCCTTCTGCTTCTTTCTTTTCTGTATTCTCCATATTTTTCACAATGAGTGTGTATTACTTTTATGATTGAAAAATGAAATCTTCATTTGAAAGAACAAGCAGACACAAGGCGAGGTGTGCTTACGTGCCAATAACCAAAGATCAGGGGAGGCATTGGTGACTGAGGCCTTGGGTGGCCCAGCCTTGAGGGAAGGGGAGGAAGGAAAGGTTCAGAGAGAGGCATCAGGGGCACTCAGGTGGGTGCTACGGGCTGTAAGCACCCTGGATATCCCCTGAGCCCCAGCACCCTGGACAGTGCCTTGCACGGAGTAGGTCTTCAGCAGATGCCCACTGTGTTTGATGCAGGGGAGGAGAGTGTCCAGCTTGGCCAGAAGGAGGAGCTGGTGCAAAGGCCAGCTGAGACCCCCAGCAGAAGCCCCTCAGGGCAGTGCTGAGAAGGGTTCCTCCATCCCACAGAGAAGAGCAGTCATCCAAGAGGGGGGGCTGAGCAGTGACATGTTGACATCAGTATTTTAGGGAAATGAAGCCAGTGGCCCAGACAGTGCCAACTCGTGAAGTTGACTGGATTCCTGAGGGCTTCTATGAAGCTCCTGGGGTTTCAGACAGTACCCTGAGAACCCGTGCCTTGGTGATGGGCTCAGTTTAAGCCATGCTAATGTGAGATGGTCATAGTCCCCCCCAACCCCCAGGAGATAGGTCCAAGCAGGGAGTTAGTGACAGAATGCCCAGAGCTCCAGGATGAGGCTGGAGAGCTGGGAGTGGTCCCCACCTTGAGCATCAAGGGGGCTGACTGAGAGGCTGACAGCTGGGTGGGGACGGGAGTAGGGGTGGGCAGAAGCGGGAGCAGAGAGGGAGCTAGGGGTTTCAGAGGGGTCGGAGGAAAGCCCCAATAGGGAGGGGACAAGGGAAGGTAGTAGAAGAACCTTGAGCAAAAGCAGAATGAGGGCTGAGAAAAGGCCCAATGGCACTGGCTTGTGTGTGGCCAACACTGGTACTGTCAATAGAGATCAGCCAGTGACCTTCCGCATCTTCACTGCCTCTTTCCTCTGAAAGCTAGGAACAGTTATCCTAGACGATGCAACAAAAGCCCATGTCCTTCCCCAGCCCCCTTTCCCCTCCTGTCACCCTCCACCCTCACTGGCTCCTTGGGCTGCTACACACAGCTTTCCCTGCCTCAGGACCTTTGCACTGGCTGCTTCCTCTGCCAGAAATTCCTGCCCTAGATAACCACATGACTCACTCCCCTACTTCCTTCAGATCTCTGCTGCCTTATCAGAGCCCTTCCTGCAGCCCTATCTATAACAGCACTTGCTGCTCTCTTCCCCTTCTGCTTGCTTTGTCCTCTTCTTGTTACCACCTGACACCGAACATGTATTTGTTGGCTTGTTTATAGTCTATCTCTACCCATCTTACTCACCTACTGCTAAAATGGTGCTGTGTAACAAACCACCCCAATACTCAGAGTGGGTTTTGTTCCCAATGATAAGTACGGATTTTTCTTATTCATGGGTCTGTGGGTCAGCTGGGGCAGGGCAGCTTCAGGCTATGGCTTGAGTTTGGGTCTGCTGCAAGTAGCTCATCATTCTCTTGGATCAGCAGCTCCCAGGCCATGTGCTTCTTATGGAGAGTGGTAGGAACTTAAGACCCAAACCAAACCTCACAGCATGTTTAAGGGTGATCATGACATGCTGCTAACATTCTAGTGGCCAAAAAAGTCTCATGGCCAAGCCTAATGGCAGTGAAGTGGGGACATTCACTCTCCCACACTTGTCGTGGAGGGGAGGGAAAGAGAGGGACTATTTTCATAGCAACAATGCAAACCATACATCTCCTAGTGGAACACAAACACCACAGGGCTGCGATTGGTTCTGATTCCTCAGCACCCAGGATAGTTCTTGGTATATAGTAAGGGTGCAATAAACATTTGTTACATGAATATACAAACTATCCAATTAGCATAACACAGATGACAAGGCTGTCTCTCTCCTTCCAGCCCTGTATCTGAAAGAGTGATGGCTGCCTCTCCATCTTCTTAACACCTCTCCTGGCCCCACCTGCCCATGCATAGGTACCGGCTGCTGTGACAGGAACTGTGGGAGCCACCTGTCTCCCTTGGGCTCCCAGCACCTGCCAGAACTTCTGTGCCTCCCTCCCTGCTCATGAGAAATCTCATCCTTGGGGACCCTTTGGAAACAGCTCTCAGGGCTCCGGGAGCTTAGCCACCTCTGACATCTGGACCACTTGTCATCCTGAGCTTGGCCTTGTTTTCTGGCCTGACCACAGCTTCATCACTCCTACCTGACTGTGAGATCCTGACCAGTGGTGGAGGCAGGGGACCAAGGGTGACATTTATCTGGGACCCAGCTACCTGGGACCCTGATATGGACGGCTGGTCAGGCTCCATTAGAAAAAAAAGTTGCTATAAAGCATGGTATTAGACCATCAGTGATATTTGGAAATGGACTGTACATTAGATCATAGTATTTACCAACATTAAATTTCCTGATAGTCATCTTTCTCCTGTGGGTAGGTAAGAGAATGTCCTTGATGTATTTGGGGAGGGAATGGCATGATCTTTGCAACTTACTCACAAATAATTCAGCAAAATAAGAAGAAGAATAAAAAAATAGTAAGACAGAATAAGACTGATGACAATAATAACAACAGAGTAAGGCTCGGCACCTGTAGCTCAGTGGTTAGGGCATCAGCCACATGCACTGGGGCTGGCAGGTTCGAACTCAGCCTGGGCCTGCTAAACAACAATGACAACTGCATTAAAAAAATAGCCAGGCATTGTGGCAGGCTCCTGTAGTCCCAGCTACAGGAGGCTAAGGCAAGAGAATCGCTTAAGCCCAAGAGTTTGAGGTGGCTGTGAGCTGTGACACCACGGCACTCTACTAAGGGCAACATAGTGAGACTCTGTCTCAAAAAAACCAAAAAACAAATAATAACAGACTAAGAAAAGACTAAAGAATGTAGTTATTACTAGATCATATTAGATATACACATATGTATAGAGAGAACAAAAGCAAATGTGACCAGGTGTCAAGAATGAGTGAGTCTAAGGCAGTGGTTCTCAACCTGTGGGTCACGACCCACAGGAACTGTATTAAGGGGCTGCAGCATTAGAAAGGTTGAGAACCACTGGAAGGGATAGATGTATGGGAGTTTATACATTCTTGCAAGTTTTCTGTAGGACTGAGAATTTTCAAAATAAGTTTAATAATAAAAACAAAAGCCATGAGTCTTTCATGTACTCTCTGAAGGAACTGAGCCCTCCTCATTCTGTCCCCTTGTTTTCTCTCAAGTACCCCCAGCCCCCACCCAAGGGCCTGGGGTTTTGTTTACTAAACATCTCAGTGATGAGCTCTCACCCCCTGATTTCATCAATTATAAATGTGCTTGCTACTCACCACAGGGCAATTTGTGACGGACTGTGGTTTGCGGTGAGCATAGTACCATCCAAGTTCACCGCAGCCTCGAGTAGAGATGAGAGTTCAGGCCAGACACAGGGCTGTGGGAGTAGTATGGGCATGCAGGCAGGGCTTCGGAGGGCAGCAGGAAAGCGGGTCACTGCTCAGGGCTGGCCAGTGCTGCCACCCCAGCTGGTCAGATCTGCACAGCCAGAGCCAGAGGCTCCCCCAGGATCTAGGTCTTGCAACTCCTGGAAACTGAAGCAAACACTCTGACTAGCCTGGCTTTAAGTGCCCTACATGTGTAAACTCATTTAATTTGCATAACAAACCTAGGAGCAGCTATTGTTATAATACCCATTGTGCAGATGAGGAAACTGAGGCATAGAAAAGTAACTTCTGGCTCAGGGCCTGTAGCTCAAAGCTGCTAAAGGCTCCAGCCACATACGCCAGAGGTGCTGGGTTCATTCCAGCCTGGGCCCACCAAACAACAATGACAACTACAATCAAAAAATAGCTGGGCATTGTGGTGGGCGCCTGTAGACCCTGCTACTTGGGAGGCTGAGACAAGAGAATGGCTTAAGCCCAGGAGTTGGAGGTTGCTATGTTGAGGTGCTGTCTCAAAAAAAAGAAAAAAAAAAAGAAAGAAAAGAAAAGTGACTTCTTCAAAGTCTCTTGTAAGTGACAGAACCAGGTCTTACCCTCTTAACCATTATGCCATATTGCTAAGAAACTTGCATTAAGTTTATGTTTATGTAATGTTTTAAGTATGTTTAGTTGACATGTAATGGGTATAAGCCACAAATTGCAACGATTTCACTGCTGCTTGATTCACCCTCCCAAACCTCAGCATTCATAATGTCTATCCCCTGTGGAAAAGCATCCATTGGCTCCTGCTGCCACTTTTTTTTTAAATTATAGATTAATACGAGGGTACAAATGATTAGGTTACAATGTTTGCATTTGTTAGGTAAGTCCCTGTAGTAGTTGTGTCCCACACCCAGAAGGTGTGCCATATACCCTTACATTGTGCCCAGTAGGTGGGAGCACACCACTTGCTGCCAATTTATAAAGTAGAACTCCTTCATCTGTCCTCCAAAGTCCTCTTTACTGTGTAATTCTGCATTTCCCCTTCACTTTGATCTGATAACAGCTCTTCCCTACCCCTATTGCATGTAGCTTACAGGAACTTGACCCCATCTTGCATTCTTCACACAAATCATGTGGTCCAGGCTTGGCCAATCAGGGCTCTGAATTTCCAAGCTACAATGATTGGTTTAGGGAGGGACACATGACCTACCTGAGCCAATGAGAATCTATTCTGGGACTTCTGTCTGAACTCTGGGGAAAAAAATATCTCCTAATGTTGGTGTGACTGAGAGAATGAATTTGAGTTGGGAGTTTCCAGCAGACATTGTATTATTCCCCTTAATTTTCAAGTAGTGTTTTTACCCCTCTTAACAATTTCAAATCTTTTTTGTTTGTTTGTTTTTTAGACAGAACCTCAAGCTGTTGTCCTGGGTAGAGTGCTATGCTGTAGCATCACAGCTCACATCAACCTCCAACTCCTGGGCTCAAATGAGTCTCCTGCCTCTGCCTCCCAAGTGGCTGGGACTATAGGCACCCGCCACAACCCCTGGCTATTTTCTTGGTTGCAGCCATCATTGTTGTTTGGCAAGCAGGGCTGGATTTGAATCGGCCAGCTCAGGTGTATGTGGCTGGCGCCTTAGCCACTTGAGCCACAGGCCCAGAGCCAACAATTTCAAATATTAAGCTTTCTCTTTGTCTTCCTTTTACCAATAATATCACAGCACTCAAGGGCTTACATGGATTTTCAAATTTTGGAGTCAAAATCTGCCCTGCAGCTACCCTGGCCACACTGAGGGTCTGAGTCCTGGCTGCTTTTTCCTGATTCCAGGGAAGGATTTAGCTTGCCTACCCTTCTCCTTAGTTAGTTTATAGAGCAAACTTCCTTGGTGTTCTCTCACACAAATAACAAAAGAGAGTCATACTGTATCCTTAAATGCACCAAAGTGGTTAGCAGTAAAATAGAGGGAGCTCTGAAATTGGAACTAGAGGACCTTGAGTAGAGTCTAAATCTTAAGGCTTTTTGAGTATCACCATGCACATTAGTTAATCTTTCTGAGGCTCAGTTTCCCCATCAGTAAAATGGGTATTGCTGAAGATGTGGTCTTTAGAAATGTCCTGTAGATGGTAAGCACTGTGCTTCCTGATTATTGCCTAAACAGAAACAGAAATGGTTTTTTTTTGTCTAAGTATGGTTGTTCACACCTGTAATCTTGGTGCTTTGGGAGGCCAAAGTGGGAGGAGTGCTTGAGGCTAGGAGTTTGAGATCAACCTGGGCAACATAATGAGACTATCTGCATCCCTACAAAATAAAAAATTAGCTGGGTGTGGTGGCACACACCTGTACCTCAGGAAGCTGAGGCAGAAGGATTGCTTGAGGCTAGGAGTTTGAGGTCACAATGATTTATAATGGCACCACTGCACTTTAGCCTGGGTGACAGAGGAAGACCCAATCTCTGGGAAACGAAAAATCAAAACACAATAACAAGAAGACTTTCTCCTCACTTGGCATGTCACTGAGCTTCTGGCCATTGTGAGATAGGTAAATGGGCACAGGGATTTGAACATCCAGATGAGGCTGAGATCTCATCTACATCTCTGGAGATTTCCTCGGAGAGGAATGAGTAGATGTCACAATACTAAGGTAGGTATTCTTTTAGTCATTGCTACTCTAAGGGACCATTCTTGCTACAGGAATATTGCACAAAACCCAGAAATTCATTGACATCTCCTAACCAACGTCTAAAAAGCAGGCATTTGGCACACACCAAGGCAGCCAGAGGCCCAAAGCCTGCTGACCAGGCTGAAGGTCAGGCAGGACTGTCCTGTCTTACCCTCCTTCTCCCAGGGCTCCAACCCTAGGGGGCTGAAGCCCCCACTGGGGACAGCACTGCTAGGAACTGAGGAGAATCCTCCAGGCCCCCAGCTGGGGAGGAGAAAGTGAGTCCCTATATCAGGTTCTGCTTTGGTGACTATTATGGACTAAACATTTCCAGCATCTGAACTGAGATGGTTTTTGTGACTTCAGGACTCTCTTTTATCTAAGAGTGAGTAGAACAGTCATGGGCCTGTGGGACATTTTCATTCAGAGATAGGAGAATTACTGTCACTGGAGAAAGTTTAAGGGAAGCGGGGAGACAAAAAACAGATTGTGGGCTTGGTGCCCATAGTACAATGGTTAGGGTGCCAGCCACATGTACCGAGGCTGGCAGGTTCGAACCCAACCTGGGTCAGCTAAACAACAATGACAGCTGCAACAAAAAAAATAGCCGGGCATTGTGGCGGGTGCCTATAGTCCCAGCTACTTGGAAGGCTGAGGCAAGAGGATCACTTAAGCCCAAGAGTTTGAGGTTGCTGTGAGCTGTGACACTATGGCACTCTATCAAGGGTGGCCAAGTGAAACTGTCTCAAAAAAGGAAGAAAGAGAGAAAGAAAGAAAGAAATTCATTTGTGTTTTGATGATGCTGGGATCCGTGCTTGTTCTGTGTACCAGTCATACCTGCCATCACAGTAGTTATGCGTTAGAGAGCCTGGGTGTCTAAAATTATGTCCAGAGGCCTGTGGGGGCATGGCAGGCGTTCCCTTAGCTAAATGTGTAAATTAAACCCCAAGAGCCTGCCCAGACCCTCAACTCCAATTTCTAGGTACACTCTCCTCAAATCTCGCCGCTTCTCCCTTGGGCTGCCAGGAATCTGACCCTTCCCCCAGCACCCACCCTCATGCCTCAGTCGTGGGAAGGGGGCTCTCAAGCAGCAGGCCAAGCTCTGTTTGGCCTGGAGACAGGTTCCCATCACTGAGGTGGTCTAGGCAGTAATTATTGCCGAGGTGCAGGGACCCCAGGTGGGCCCCCTATACCCCCACCTCTATGTGGACCATAAATGGACCTGCCCCTGGATAAGAAGCTATCAACAGGCATGCCTACCCACCCCTTGCTGGGTTCCCAGGCCCCTAGAGCCCTCTCGTAATAGGAGCCATTTGCCCTGTGACCAGTGGGTGACCAGGTTTTTAATCTTGGAGACCCCTGGGATCCCAGCTGGGAAGTGTGGAGGGGAGGGCCTGTCTGGGAATGCCAGAGGGCTTCCCAGCACAAGAGGGTTGTCCTGGAGCAATATGTCTCCAGCCTCCCCCATCCCTCCAAGCTCCTCTCTTCCATAAAGCCCATTCCAAAGCTTTTGGGGGTGCTCAGAATTGGTAGTAGATGAACGCCTGAAGTTGAAATCTGAATGGCTTGTCTTGTGCTAACTCAAGTACATGGCGGTCAGTCTGGGTGAAGTACTTCTTTGCTTAATCTTTATCCTCCCTCCTCTGAAACTTCCTTTCTGGACTGTTGCCCTGCAAACACCTCCTGTGACCACTGGAAAAGCCAGGTCCTAGCTGTCAGGGTAAGAAGAATACTGGACCCAACCCAGCCTGCTCTCTGCCATGACTTGCTTTGTGACCTTGGGCAAATCACTTCCCTTTTTTGAGCCTCAGTTTCTGGAGGAGGGCAGACTTGGCACATCCCGAGTGCCCAGTGTGTGCCATGCTCCAGACATGTATGGTCCCAAACAATCCTAGCCAATGGCCTTGTGACATAAATCTTCTGTTCCCAGTTTACAGGGGAGAAGAGGCAGCATGGGAGAGGTACAGCGGCGGTCTGAGGCCATACAGCAAATCACCCAGGACCAGGATCTGAAGCCAGCATTTTCCAACTCCACTACTGAGCTCTTTCTCCTCCACCACAACCTCTTCCATACCAGAGGTTGAGAACTCTGATACAGCAGCGAGGGTCCCCATCTCTTCTCTATGCCTGACCACCTAGCGCCTTTCCACCGAGGTCACTTCCTCCCTCTCCTGGAGATTGTTCCTCCCACCTCATTTCTCCCAAATATTTGTGAAATGTGCATGCTGCCCCAAAGTTGAACTTTTGAGCCTCAGTTTCCTTCTCTGTCAATTCAGTGTCCTAGGATCAATAAATTCAGAGATGTCTTCCCTGACAACATCATGTGACTTCTCCCGGGGGTCAGATTCTTTTACATGTTCATTTGTCTATTATCATGTTTCCCCTCTAGAATGTGAGTTCCACAAGGCAGGGGCTTTTGTTTTTTGTTTTTGAGACAGAATCTAACTTTGTTGCTCTGGATATAGCGCCATGGAGTCATACTCACAGCAACCTCAAACTCCTGGGCTCAAGAGGTCCTCTTGCTTCAGCCTCCCAAATAGCTGGGACTACAGGTGCTCACACAACACTGGCTAGTTTTTCTATTTAGTAGAGACAGGATCCCGTTCTTGCTCACTCTGATCTTGAACTCATGAACTCAAGGGATCCACCCCTCTCAGCCTCCCAGAGTGCTAGGATTACAGGTGTGAGCCACCTCACCTGGCCATGGCAGAGGCTTTATCTGTTTCATTCCTGTTATATTCTCAGCACCAAAACTGTGCCTGGTACATACTGTGTTCAGTATATAGGGTGTCCATAAGTATCTGTGCAATTTACAATGTAAAACTATTTTAAATTCCACGTGGACTAACAGACACTTGTATATTTGCTGAGTGAACAAATGAGAGAATTCATGCTAATAACAACAACTACTATTTTTGGACTGTTTACCAGGCACTATGTCAATCTTCACAACAATCCACTAAACAAAGCCAATTATTATACCCATTGTACAGATGGAGAAACCAAGTCACAGGGCAGTTAAGTAACTTGCCCTAAATCTACTTTGGATGTCTTCATGTCTGACTCTAATACTCATCAACATGCTTTGTAAGCTCAAAAATGCTTTACAACTCAAGTGGCTTATTATCAACAGAGATGATCCTGGCCTTGCTAAGAGCCAGACCCCTGACAATGGTGGAGCCCTCTGCTTAGCCCTAGGCCTCTTACCTCAAGAACAAGGTTCTGAATCCTTTCCCTCACACGGGCACTGGGCCAAAATTAAAAACAAACACTTTAAAATAAAAGTCATATTAAAAAACAAAACCAACTTCTTGCCTTAAAATATTGTGAGTCAGGAGGGCAATTAGCAATTATGCTGTATTATGAGAAGATAGAATTCTAATTGGACTGATTTGAATTCCACACACCTCCACAGATTGTTTTGGGAATTAAGGTATCAGTTGTATCGGTAATTATGGTTTACCATTAAATTACCCCCCCACAGAAAACTGTTAAATTGTCTGTGACGGCGTTTAAATTTAGCTTAGACTCATGTCTTATGAAGACTGCTCGAGTCAATACAAGCCATCCGGAAACCACTGGGTGCCCTGTGCCAGGCAGTAATTAGGGGTTGAGGTTTCCAAAGTCTTACCTGAGACAGCAGGACAAGTGGCTGGGCTGCAGGGTGCTCACGTGGGGGGGCAGGTCGCTCCCCCAGTGCAGTGCTATTCACTAGGTTGGCCTAACACCTGACTCACAGTAGGCGTCCTGGAAGGCAGTGTGGTTTCAGCTCATCATGGGTGACACTTTGGCAAGGGTACATCAGCACAGAAGCAGCCTTCAGGCAATGGGGGACTGTGTAAGGCTCAGGGATATCATAATAAAGACAGACCTGGGATTGGGTCCCCCTCTAATACTCAGGGAGTGAACTTGGGAGGGCAACTAATCTCTTCTAGCCTTTCTTTCCCTATCTTTTAAATGGGTACACCTCCTGCTTCATGTATAGATTGTTGTGAAAGTTGCCAAGAAACGGAGGGGTATGGTGGCTCACGCCTGTAATTCTAGCACTCTGAGAGGCCAAGGTAGAAGGACCCCTTGAGTTTAGGAGTAAAGAGACCATCCTGAGCAAAAGCAAGAACCTGTCTCTACTAGACATAGTAAAATTAGCCAGACGTTGTGGTGGGCACCTGTAGTACCAGCTACTTGGGAGGCTGAGGCTGGAGGATTGTTTGAACCCAGGAGTTGGAGGTTGCTATGAACTGGGCTGACACTGTGGCACTTTAGCCTGGGGCAATAGAGTGAAACACTGTCGCAAAAAAAAAAAAAGAAATTAATGGAAAATAATAATGGTGACAACTACCACCTCTGGCCCTTGTAATGTGCCACTCCTGTGCGTTCATCTTTATTTTTATTTATTTATTTATTCATTTTTTGAGACAGAGTCTCACTATGTCACCCTTGGTAGAGTGCTGTAGCATCACAGCTCACAGCAACCTCAAACTCTTGGGCTTAAGCGATTCTCTTGCCTCAGCCTCCCAAGTAGCTGGGACTACAGGTGCCAGCCACAATGTTCGGCTATTTTTTTGTTGCAGTTGTCATTGTTTAGCTGGCCCGGGCCGGGTTCCAACCCGCCAGTCTCGGTGTACCTGGCCAGCACTGTAACCACTGTGCTATGGGCACCAAACCACTTTTCTGACTTTCTCAGGCCCCTCGTGCCTTTTCACATGCTGTTCCTTCTCCCCGAAGGCTGTTCCCTTTTTTCTACCTTCCTGAATCCGTCTCATACCTGCTAGGTGGTAGCTTCTCTGTGATGCTGCTCTGCCTCCATGGCAGGCTTGCTGCTCCCTTGGGCCTTTGCCCCTTTAATTTATCCCCAACCACCATGAGGATTAAATGGGATGATGTCCGAAGAAGCCCATGGACCACAAATGAGACCATGTTGTGAAGCTAGGCTTAGTTGGGTCTTGTGGAGAAGATGACTTTGAGTATTCCTTGGGTGGTGCTGTCACAAAGTACACAATGAATTAGACTGTGAGAACTGGAGGCACTGGGACAGTATTACAGATTAGGGATTGATCTAAAGGGGTTGGAAATAGTTGAGTGGAGTGGTGGGAAGGAATGCCTGCTGTTGGTGCCACTGTGGCACCCTGTCACCGCAAGAATAAAACAGTTGGGACACGGATTAGAAGTACATGATGCTTACTAGAGGTGGGCTTCCCATAGGTGCAGGGGAAAGCCCCAAGTAACCTCTGCCATGGCCTTTTATTGAAACATTATACAACAGATGTGGGGGCCCATGTACTAAGATCATGTGATTGCTATGTGCTGTTTCCCCATGGGCTCGATTCCCACCCCGTTGCACCACAAATGTCAAGGTTCAACACCTGCTTGCTAACGAGTGACCAATCTTACCTCATTAGTGCATGCAGTTGCTTGAGGGCTTGTCTCCAGGCTGCAAAACATCTCCACGCCAGCTCAGCTCTGAGAGCGCCTGCCTCAAGAACCAGTGACCAGGCTTGGTGCCTGTGGCTCAAGCGGCTAAAGCACCAGCCACATACACCTGAGCTGGTGGGTTCGAATCCAGCCTGGGCCACCAAATAACATTGACAGCTGCAACCAAAAAATAGCCAGGCGTTGTGGCAGGTGCCTGTAGTCCCAGCTACTTGAGAGGCAGAGGCAGGAGAATTGCTTGAGCCCAGGAGTTGGAGGTTGCTGTGAGCTGTGATGCCACGGCACTCTACCCAGGGCAACAGCTTTAGGCTCTGTCTAAAAAATAAATAAATAAATAAAAGAATCAGTGACCACTTCTACAAGCCTGGTGCTCAGTCTCCTATACCTGCTAGTAGCCAGTTGTCGTAGCCCATTTGTGCTGCTACAATAGAATACTGCAGATGAGTAATTTACAATGAACAGAAATTTCTTTTGCTCATGGTTCTGGAGACTGGGAAGTCCAAGATCAAGTGACTGACATCTGCAAAGGGTCTTTTTTCTATGTTATAACATGGTAGAAGGGGGTGGGGGGAGAATATGCAATAAAGGATGACTCCGCTCCCAAGATAATGAACCCACTAATGATAATGGCATTAGTCTATGTAGGAGGATGGAGTCCCCCTTCCCAATACATCACAGTGGCAATTAAATCTCAAGATGAATTTTGGAGACTACAAACCTTCAAACCCTAGCAGCAGTATTTGTGGGAAAACATGGCCCAAGGCATCCAGGGCCCTCATCATACATTCATTTTCACCCCATGGGGCCCACAGGTTGTACCCACTACTGATCTAGGTAGTTCCCGTGTATGTCAGCTTCTATTTACACCTGGGGTTGGAGCCTCAGGAAAGAGCCCATGAAGGACCCGCTGAGGCTGAGGGATGGCACCAGGATTGAGATCTCCAGCCAGGTGGAGCAGTGATGGATTTTCTTCTGTCCTCTGAAGTAGAGCAACCAATGGAGCATGAACTTCAACCTGAGGGCAGAGAGTCAGAGGCACAAGCTGGTCCTGGGACTGACAGGTAAAAAGTGAAGAAAGGAGGGGATCAGAACACTCAAGACCAAAGTGAAATTAAGGCAGCATTGTTTATTTTGATACGTTGATGCAAATGGGCTAAGATCTAAATGATGTTAGCAGGGGTTTAGGGAGGGGACTGGGTTGGTCTTATATAGCTAGCCAAGGGGAAGCTGATGAGCTGGTTTCTATCGAGGACCACCAAACTGTTGTTCTCACCAGGATGTTAAAGATGTTATCTCATTATAGGAATTCTCCTGGCAGGTTCTTCTTTTCAGAGTGTCAGCATATTTCTCTTTGGTAGGTCTGTAATTAGGCCAGTGCAAGGAGGAGCCTGCAGCACGTCTCTCTCTTATCTAAGTTATGCCCATCTGTAATAGAGTCTCACAGAATGGCTTTTCAAAGATGGTGTTAGTTTGGCCAACCTAACCGAGACCACAGTTGGGGATTTGAGTGGAGGGGTAATTCTGAGTGTACTACCCTCCAGTGATAAAGTAGGGGGCCTTCCCAGCATCCCCCTGGGAGGAAGCTGTTACTCTGGAGATAGAAGCTGCACGTGGGCCAGAGCGGGCAGTGGAAAGTCCCAGGTGACCAGGTTTGAGCTCTCCTTGCAGGTAACCGTTTATCCTAGGAGTTTTCAGACTCTCCATCATGCCCCCTCCTCCTGTCTGATGACCAGAGCTGTCATTCCCAAGCTTCCACATTAATGTCCACCCCTCGGAGTCCTTCCTGCCTGGGCCACCTCCTGTCCTACTTCTCAATGCTATGGCCATGGGAGGAGGTCTTGGGAGCATAAATGAGACTCCACCAAAGGCTTATGGAGTACTAAGGATGGCAATGATATGGCTGAACCTTATCTTGTCAGTAAAGTTGGGATCCGTGTTTCCTAAGTGGCTTATTCCAACAACACGTAGGTTACCACACAGGAGGAGAAATCAATTCCATTTTACCTTTGGCCAATTGTCTCCTAAAAGTGCTTTCTTCCTACGGTGTTGCCAAGAAAGTAAAAGAAATTATCCTTGATGTCAGCTAGGGTGATACCAAAACACCATGGGAGGGACAACAGTAGCAAATCGGACAGTCTCCCATACCTGCTAGTAGGCAGTTGTCGTAGCCCATTGGACAGTATGAGGAGAGTGGACAGCAGATGTTTTGTCTTTGACTTCAGTTCCTGTCTTGATCTTTGTAAATACAGCACAGCCCACCATCACCCTACCT
This sequence comes from Nycticebus coucang, assembly GCF_027406575.1. Classification (NCBI taxonomy): domain Eukaryota; kingdom Metazoa; phylum Chordata; class Mammalia; order Primates; family Lorisidae; genus Nycticebus; species Nycticebus coucang. The sequence goes on from NC_069797.1 coordinate 59,248,433, forward strand.
GGCAATAACTTGGATCAGCTAACAGGAAGATGGCTTCTCTGGGGCATTACCTGTGGAGAAACCCCACTGCTCTTCCTGTCATTGAGGGGATGGCTCTGTGTCAGGGAAAACACAAAGAGCCAAAGGTGTGAATACTTCCCTTTTCATAATAAGGCTGACTCAGCAAATCCTCTTATTTCAGGGCCTAGGGTGGGCTGGTTCCCAGGCAACCCTGGCAAGGAGGTCTCTGAGGGGTAGACAGTGAGGTGGGGACTTGGGAATGACAGGTCCAAACATCTGACAAAAGCAAAACAGAGGGCAGGAGAATCCAACAATTCAGAAAGCCTGCCCTTCCAGAAAGCACTGACATCAAGGTGAGGGCTGTCCCAGCACTCACACCTCCAAATCTCCTTTCCCGGTACCTCTATCCATCCCCTATTTGGAGCTGCCCCAAAGCACCTGTTCCTCTGATCCCCGAGGCTGTGCCCTTTGTGTGTGTATAGAAAAGTACAGTGTACACATTTGGTTAGTCCTTTCTTTTAAAACCATAAATTATCAGACATAACCCTTTTGAAAAGCAATTTGGCAATAATATCAAGCAACATAAAAATGTTCATAGCCTTTGGCCCAATAATCTTCCTCCTGGGAATTAATCCCAAGGAAATAATTCACAAGGAAGAGAGAACGATTTCGTATCTACAAAGACATTTATTGGGGAGGTTATTTATGATAGTGAAAAACTGGAGACATCTTCCCCAGCCAAATAGGGGATGGTCCTATAAATTATGAAATACTACCTCACTAGTAAAAATCCTACATTGTATATTGTGTACCAGTAGGAAATAGTACCCAGAAAATAAAAGCATGTGGGAAAAGGAGCACAGAACTGTGTATTGTATATATGCCCTGATCGTGGCAATGTTGACAAATCTATGGGTGAGATCCCAGAGAATCTAGAGAAATTAAAACAGCTGTGTTACCTGCGGGTGTAAGAAGGTGGATGTAACTGTGCTTCAGACGTTCTTTTCCATGGCTGGAGAGTCCTTCCAGTGAGAAATCATTTTTGTAAAATTGCAGTTTGTCACCTGGGGGTTCTGTCTTTATTGCCTGGTGGGAGGTGGCAGAAGACGGTCCATTTCGACCAACCTTCGTTCCTCACCCACCTGTCACTCCGGCCCCAAAGCAGGATGCTGCAGCCTCCCAGGTCCCCGAGCCAGAGTCTCCCATTTTGCTGTGAGCTTTCGGTGGCAGACAGACTTGGGCACTATTTCACGCTCATAATTCAAATTACCTGTTTAAGTCAGTCAAATGAAAAAATAGCAGCTCCGCCCCCACGCGGGCGCCGGGGCGCCGGGGCGGCTGCAGCGCGCTCTCCGGGCGACTCGGCCCTGAGCTCATTGGGCTATTTCAGCCTGGCGCTGTGCAAACAGGACAATTTACTGCGGCCAAAAGGGGCCCAAATTACAATCGTATCACAAATATCCGACACGCCAGGTCTCTGGAGCCCGGGGAGGGGCCTCCTCTCCCAGCTGGCTCGGGGTCAGGGGGATAGACGGCCTGGGCCTGCTCCCTGAAGCAGGAACGAGGTTGTGGGTCCCTGGGACCATTCCTAACTAGGTTCCAGGGTCCCTTCCTGAGAATTCCCCCTGATTTAGGGCCCCCTTTTGTTTAGCTACTTCTCTGCACTTGGGATGAAGACATCCCTCCATTGAGCCACCCTAGGGTTCAAAATCGTATCTCCTTATTCAGAAACCTCTGTGTCCTAGAGAAAAATCCAAATCCTTAGCCTGATATTCAAAGCTCCCATGTCCTGGCCCAGTCCACCTGTCCAGAGCCAGTTCCTACACCATGATGCTCCAGCCACCAAGAGCACACCAGGCTTTTTTTGTTTGTTTTTCTTTTCATTCTGCCTGTGTTCCATTGTTTTTGCTGCTTGGTGAATTCCTAGTCCTTCAAGACCCAGATACATGTCACCTCCTCCAAGAAGCTTTCCCTGATTTCTCCTTTGCTTGACACTGCCTCCAAGCAGGGTCAGCTCTTTTCCTTTCCTAGCATTGTGCAGAAATAAATGATACTTCTTACATCTTATAATTATTTGCTTGCATTCCTAGGGTGAGCTGTACCATTGTTCACACATATTCCCCTCTCTTCTCTGGAGAAGGATTTACTTCCCTAATCTGTTGGCTTCACCCAGGCTTGGCCATTGCACTGGCCAGTGAAGTGGAATGTAGAAGTTACTCAGGAGCAGAAGCTTCCAAAGCCAAGCATGGTTCACCATGCTCTCTCCCCTCTGCTACAAGGATGGTGGCACCCCTGCCAGAAATCACACTGCCAACCTGGCACAGGAGTGAAGCAAGTATGGAGCAGGACACATATGAAGTGTTAGAAAGATGAACTTGACCTTGGTGCTTGAAGCCTCTGAGACCCTGGAATCGTTTGTGACTGCAGCACAAACTAGCTGATCCCAATTTCTATAGCCTCCGCCTCTCTTCCTGGGCTTTGCCTTCACAAAATCAAGAATCGTACCTTCTCATATTACAGAGTGAGCCTTTACCCTGTGTTCTTTCAATAGATAATAAGATGAACAACAGAGATTTATTGAACATGGTTTCTTTGTTATGCTCTGCTCTTGCCGAGAATTACCCCATTTTATTCTTTCAACAGCACTGTATAGTGAATACTACTCTGATACAGGGCTACAGAAGAAAAAAGGGGCTTAGAGGAGTATAGGGGCTTACCTGAGATCTTAAAGTCATGAGAGGTTAGAGTTGGTTCTTGATTTTAAATCCTATCTGATGCCAAGAGACCTCAAACTTTCTGCCATCTGATCATGTGTATTCTCTCTCTACCACTTTCCTTTTTTTATTTTATTTTTTTAGTTTTTGGCCGGGGTTGGGTTTGAACCCACTACCTCCGGCATATGGGGCCGGTGCTCTACTCCTCTGAGCCACAGGCACCGCCCCACTCTACCACTTTCTAAAGAGGACCTGTGGAGGTTGGAAAACAGTGGGCAGGTTGTAACTATTGTTTATATCTGTTAAGCAGCTATAAGCTGCTTGAGGACAGATTGTAATCATCTCTGATTCCCCATTCATTAATTCAGTCATTCACCAAAGATGAGTTGAGTGCCTACTACATGCCAGGCAGCATCTTATGCGTTGGGGACTGAAAAATAAAGATAAAAATTAAAAAAAAAAATCCTTGCTCTTAAACTAATCTGTAGTGACAAAAGGCAGAAAAGTAGTTACCTGGGGTGGGCATGAAATGGGAAATGGGAGAGCAGGGATGACTGCAATTCCAGGGGTGATGGAAAACATTCAGTAGCAGTTGTGGGTTTACATCTGTACACACTAAACAAGACTCAGAATAGTATACTTTAAATAGTAAATGGATACAATTTATTATATCTAAATTATCCCTCAACTAAGTTGATTTTAAAAATATCCTTGTCCTTATGGAGAAACATTCTACTGAGGGAAACAGATAATAAACATGTGGATAAATGAAACACACATCAGAAGGGGGTAAGTGGTGCTGAGAAAAATACACAGGGCTAGGGATTGAAGTGTTGAGGGGTGCAATCAAAATAAAGGGATCATAGAGGCCACCCTGAGAAGGGTTGGTGGAGCTATGCCTGGCATACGGTATTCTTTCTCAGACAGGGGACTATACCGGCTTACAAGCCTTTTTGAGGCACCCTAAGGGTTGGGGGCAAAGTGCACTGCACATTAAGTGTAACTGATGGACATCTGGAAATCTGGTTCTCATCTTGGGCTTTGATGAAACCTTTGTAACAGGAGCCAATACTCTGGACCTAGCATAGCTCCCCACATGTAGTATGTCCACAGCAAGCACTCTCCTTTTTATCCTTCCTCTCTCTAGCCTAGTTCATAGACGGCGTGTCTGTACATTCCTGATACCCTCGTTGGTTTTGTCTGTTCTTCCTACTTGAAACCACTACTCAGTGGTCTCAGCATCAACTCCAGGTAGATGGGGCCTACTGTTCCTTTATGTCAATGCAACTCCCCCACCCTAGGCTCCAGGTGAAATCCTGAGCTAACTTTGGCCTTTGCTAACCTCCAGACTTCCCTTTAGGGAAATTCTTTCTCCATCATGGGTCCCCTTCTTTTTAATTTGGTGCTTTCTTATAACTCTTTTTATCCTCTCACCAAAACAGCATTTAGAAAAAAATTCTCCATCAGTCATTTATGCCTTAGTGGGAAATAGTTTAGACTAGTGTGTCTCTCCTTCCTTAGAACAGTTACATGTGCAGCCCTCTCTGATTGTCAGAAAGGTTTACCTTTTGTTTTTAAAGAAATTTCGGTTTGAAGCTTGGCTGGAGAGGGGATGTATTTCAGGTTTCAGGACCTTGAAATTGCTCTACAAAGGTTGCAGCTGTCTCTCTTCCCTCCTGGCTGTGTTAGCTGCACTATATCTGCCACTCCTTTACAAGTGGTCTCCTTACATCAGAACAAGCAAAATATGAAAATCCTAAACATTCAGCTTTCTGGACAGAGGAAATAAAAAAAACCCAGCATGGCTTAGGATTTCAAGTGCTCTACAGAGAAAACATCGAAGAAAGGAAACCTAGGAGTTCAGGGTCAATTCAAACCCCCCATAGTTACAAACCTTTACCCCTTCCTGACCTTCACCACTTGGGAATTTAGGTATCCTCTTGAGGACATCCCCTGCCTGATGTAAATTTGGCCACAAAGCTGTTCATTCAGCCCTACCCATTAAGGGCTTGTAACACGCCAGGCAGAGGGAAAGCAGAGTAGAATCTATCTTTAGGAGTCTCAAAGTCTATGGAAAAGAGGACTCGTTAGCAGATTAGAGCACAGTAGTATGCTGAGCACCCCAACGCAGTTGGTAGGGGCTATTGAGAATATACAGAGGAAGGCATCACCAGGGAAATTTTAGTAGTTAAGCTGAACCCTGAAAGAGGAAGAGGAATTACTCACATACAGAAAATGAAAGAGTGCCCTGAATGTATCAGAAGTCACACATCAACTGTTATCAAGTAGTTGGTAGGTAACATAATGAATGGTGTAGATAACATAAATGAATGGGACAGGATTGGTGGTGGTGCTGAAGTGGCAGGTCCACATCTTGCCTATAGGTCCTCTGTTGGGAAGACAGCCTGGTCTGGATTCAGTCTTAATTTGTCCCATAGGTTAGGCACCTTTGTGCAGTGCACAACCACACAACCTTACATATCTGCTGTGCTTGCCTAGACGGGCTATCTTTAGCTTATTGCCCTACTGAAGAAGAGGGCTTGGTTTTGCCAAATCTTTCTTTTTTGTTTTTTCACATTGTTGTCGTTGTATTTATTTTCTTTATTTTTCTTTATTTTTTTGAGACACAGTCTCACTCTGTCATCCTGGGTAGAGTGCCAGGGTGTCATAGCTCACAGCCACCTCACAGCCACCTCAAGGGAAGGTGGAAACTCAGGTTTTTATGTATAGCTTTTTAATTTGTCAAACACTGGTGAGGCCAAACAAAATCCAGCTTCAGGCTGGATCCAGCCAAGAGTTCCAATCTGCAGTCCCCGGCACATTCTACTCTTTTTCTTCCCCATTTGCACCACATAACACAGTCCTTTACTGAGATTTGAAACAATCATCTATGAAACTCCCAACAGCTGCTGCAAAGCCCTGCCAGAAAGACAAGGCAGGCCTCTGTATTAGAGGAAAGCAACATGGGACTGCCCAGCAGCAACCCACCCACAAGATCAATGGGTAAAACTTCAATTTCTGATGCATCTTATTTCAAGAGGGACTTCCCTGCCCTTTTGGCTGCCCCCACCTCCAATCTCTCCTATTTTACTAGTGATAAATGACAAGCAGTGGACATTTATTAATTAAACTGCCCATGGTAGCCAGTGGTAAAACCCAAGGCCACACGCAGAGGAGGCATTCGAAGCATTCCTCCTGCCCCCGCCCAGGGCACAGGCCCCAGGCTTATGCTGCCCTGGTGAGAGCAGACCACCTTCGTCACAGCGTTGCACAACGGGCCTTCCTAGGATCTGTCTGGTCTATTCTCTGAAAAATGGGAATCACTTCCATGGGCCAAATAGTAATTAAACTCTTGGCATTCTTTTAATAAAAAATGTTCCTCTTAGGACCTTCTCACAAGCTGTTAAAAGACTGGGGCCTGCAAGCTCCCAGCTGATTACCATGGGATTTTTGAAGTTGGCCTTGACTGGGGATCAAAGGGGGATGGAGTACAGGGGATGAGGGTGGGGTGGGAAATGCCTTAGAATTAAATTTATCATTTTGGTTGTTCAGTTTGAAGCACCAAACACCTATCGCTTCAGGATCAAGAGAGTCAGAGAGATAAAAACAGACCTTTAAGGCCCATTTATTTACATTTATATTGTCCTTTTGCTCACTGATGTATCCCAATCACCTAAAACAGAACCTGGCACACAGTAGGTGTCCGATAAATACTTATTGATTGATTAGCCTGAGATGTGCCAATACCAATTCTTAACAAAAACAGTAATCAGGAGCAATTCCTAATTAAGGTCCTAGAACCTGTGGCTTCTAATTATTTATTGCCACAAGACTGTAAACATGTTAAAAGTGAACCCAATGTCTTATTCAGTTGACTTTCCCCAGAACTGGGTGCAGTGCTCAGCCCAGGGCCTGCAGGCAGTGGTTACTTAACAGTTTCAATTGTCTGAAGGACTCAGGGTCAAACCACATTTCAGGGCTGGGTCAGCCAGAGCCCCACTGGGACATGACCTGCATACACTGTAGCAGTCCCCTGAGTTGTAGCAGCAGTAGTGGCAGCAAAGTCAAAAAGCCGGGGGATCAGAACCATAGCAGATGTCGCAGCTGGAAAGGCCCGAGTGCTCAGCCAAACCCTGGCTGGACAAAATGGAAAAATGAATTAGTTACGAGTCTTGGGGTTTCTAAAAATGTAGCTTCACTTTCCTACACTTCTCCGTGAGCCACTCATTCTGCCCAGCTGCAGCAAACGTAATTTAATCACAGCTGAGCTCAGTAATGTTGGACTTAAATTCAATCTATTCTGAATTGCCTTATCTCTCTCACTAGGGCAGCTCCTTAGTTCCAGGGACTTCAGTACTGCAGGAGGGGGAGCTGGAGGAGAGGACAGCTGAGCCACAGTCATTGGTATCTGTCTTGGCTGGCCTATTGGACAAGGTCTTCCCCACCTCGTTGGTGTCTGCTGGATCCATGTGGTTTATTCTATAGTCAACAATCCACACTCTCTGCACCCCCCTGTACCAGGGCTTGCCTGGTTCCTTCCACACCCTGCTTGGGAGCATTGGAAAACCAGCTGACCTCTCATTACATTAGGGCCCAAGAAGGCCCTGGCTGACGCTGGGTGCTATGATAGACCAGGGCGACCACCACTTTAGGTGTTGGTATTTCTTCATCTGGTGCAGAGGAGTCTGCTGGTACCTCTACCCCATTCTGACCTCTGTCTCTGCTGTGAGCTGTGAATACACATGTAGGGGAGGGTCTCCAGCAACAAGGAAACGGGCTGATTTTGCAAAATTTTATTCCTTGTGAGTCATGTGGGGAAATGGAAGTCAAGAAGGTGAAAGGACCCACCTAAGGCTACACAGCATAAGTGATTAGGTGGCGGCATCAGACCAAGAGCCTGGGACTTGATAGGCAACTCCTGAGCCCTACTCCAGAACCAGGGCCTGTCCTAGGTTCTAGTACATGAAGTTGCAACCAGCAGGGTATGTGTGACAGCTTTAAATCATGACTGAAAATTCCTTTTGAGAGTCTGTCTATATATCCTCTCCCTCAATTCAGGCAGACTTGTAACTGCTTCAGTGGAGGTGACTTCCAAGTCTAGGTCATGTCAGGCCGGCATTTTCTGCGTTGTTATCAGAAAACTTACCTTTGGAATTCTGAGCCTCCACGTAAGTAAACTATCCTGAGGCCACTCTGTGTAGGGAAGCCCAAACCACATAGAGGGGTTATGGGTAGGCACTTGGGTTGACAGTCCCCACTGAGCCACCCCAGTCCAGGCACCAGATATGTGAAAGAAGAAGTTCCCAGAAGATTTCTGTCCTTAGCCTTTCAAGCCAACTCCAGCCATTTGAGTCTTCCCAACACAGGCCCTAGACATTAGAGAGCAGAGACAAGCCACCTTGCTGGGCCCCATCAAATTCTTAACCCTCTGAGTCTGTGAACCTGAGAAAATGGCTATTGTTTTTTGCCACCAACCTTGAGGTGGTTTGTTACACAGCCATAGATAGTAGTGCCATCTTGCCCTGTGGGGATCCTTCCCTCCAGTCTGTGCTTCTAATTCTGCTGGCCCATCAATAAACCACTTCTGTTCCCATGAGAAAGCCACCGAAGGCCAGTGAGTGTGTGGTGGTGATCCTTTGGGTGAAGAGAGTTGTTATCATGCACAGCAAGTAACAAAAGAATATATATCTACAGGCCAGGCTCAGTGGCTGACAACTGTGATCCTAGCACTCTGGGAGGCCAAGCGGCTAGATTGCTTGAACTCAGGAATTTGAGACCAGCCTGAGCAAGAGTGAGACCCCATCTCTACTAAAAATAGAAAAACTAGCCGGATGTGGTGGTGCCTGGCTGTAGTCCCACCTACTAGGGAGGCTGAGGCAAAAGGATTGCTCAAGCCCAAGAGTTTGAGGTTGCTGTGAGCAATGACTCTATGGCACTCTACCCAGGGTGACTGAGACTGTCTCAAACACACACACAGAAAGAATATATATCTACAGAGGTTGCCCTGGAATACCTTAGAGATATAAAGGAATTAAGATTCACCAACTACAAACTCCATTCCTGGGCCTGCCCATCTTCATTTCATTTATTTAACAAGAGTTCTTTGAGCATCTACTAAGTTCCAGGCCCTGTGATTAGACACTGGGACATGGATATAGGCCTTCCCCAGAGGGTGTCATGGTCCAGCAAGACAAAACATTAAATAATTATCAATGCATATACTTTGAACAGAAAGCTTAATGTATCTCGAGAGTGGGTGGAGACCTATTTAATACTCATAACATCCTTCTGAGGTGGGCATCGTCATTTTTGTTCTGCAGGGGGATGCTGAGGCTCAGAGAGATTAAATGACCTTTCTGAGGTCATCCAACAGAGGAGTCACCACACACAGAGAAGCTTGAGCAGGGCCCCTGAGTGTGGCCAGAAAAACATAGGCATGACAGCCAGCTGAGCAGGAGTGCGCTCGGGCTGGCAGGGGCAAGGCAGACTAGCAACCTTTGAGAAAATGGCACTAACCATTTTCTTTCTTTTTTTTGAGACAGTCTCACTATGTCGCCCTCGGTAGAGTGCTGTGGCGTCACAGCAACCTCAAAATCTTGGGCCTAAGCAATTCTCCTGCCTCAGCCTCCCGAGTAGCTGGGACTACAGGTGCCTGCCACAATGCCCAGCTGTTTTTTGGTTGTAGTTGTCATTGTTGTTTAGCAGGCCCGGGTTGGGTCCAAACCCGCCAGCTCTGGTGTATGTGGCTGGTGCTTTAGCCACTTGAGGCACACAGCTCACAGCAACCTCAAACTCATGGGCTTAAGTGATTCTCTTACCTCAGCCTCCCAAGTAGCTGGGACTACAGGCACTGGCCACAACTCCTGGTTATTTTTTTGTTGTAGTTGTCATTGTTGTTTAGCAGGTCCGGGCCGGGTTCAAACCCGCCAGCCCCAGTTATGTGGCTGGCACCCTAACCACTAAACTATGGGCGCTGAGCCTGGCACTAACCATTTTCCAGGTATTAACCAGGGTAGCTTGTTAACACAGCAGGGACACCCACACTGCACAAGAGGAGACAGTCCTCTACTGGGGGGAGATGATAGACTTCGAATCATCTGTGAGTCCCTGGGCAGCCACACTCACTATGTCTGAGGGGAAGGGGCAGGAAAAGATTAGCAAGAGGCAGAGGCTGGGATCCCTAACACACACTTGATTCTGAGTCCACAGGGGCAGGGGAGGGGCATCAGGAGGTAAAACAGGACACCAGATTCCCATGAGGTATAATAGAGTGGGCTTCAGACCTTGGGGTGTAGTAGAAGCCCCTGGGGAACAGGTTAAAATGCTGGTGCTTGGCTCCCACCCTGACAGATTTGGATTAATTTGGTCTGGAATGAAGCCTGAGCATGTGGGATGCTGATGCATGGCATTTCTGCGTCAGTGTTTGGGGACCACTGCCTTAGAGCATCCCTGTAGTGCCCTTGTCATCCAGAAGAGAACACGGAAGCCAGAGAACAGATGGGGGTGATGTCTTCACCCTTGGCTCTACCCTTGACCCAGGCTCAAGGCTTCCTCTGCCCTTGAGAGGACACAAGGGAGGGTCTACTGTGAACATTCAGACTCTGCCTCTGACCCCAACTTCAGCTTTTTCATATTCTAGGGGAAATCTTGTCATCTTCCTCTTACTGAAAAGGGGTCACACAAGGTCAGAGGCAAGTCACACTAGGCTGGGTGTGAATCCCAGCTCTGTGACTTACTGGCAGTGGGACTCAAAAGCTTTGATGAATAATCATCAGACAATTTAAGAAAATATATCCTTAGATGAGCATTTTATGAAGTCCTTAAGATACCCCTCAAAATAGGAAAAACTAGGGTGCTAAAAGATATAGACAGGTGATTAGGCAGGTAAATCGCTAAATAAATTGGCTTCAGACTTATGGTATCATTCCTCGTGATGTTGAGCAAGTTATTCATTCATCCCAAACTTCAGTCTCCCCACCCATAAAATGAGGCTAATAAAATCTATTTCATGATGTTGTTGTGAGGACGTTGTAAGAGGGCGTGAACTACATGCCAGATAAATGGTAAACATTTAATAGATTCTACTTCCCATGCTTCCTGAGCATTTGGACCACACAGGGACCTCCTTGCTCTTGGCTTTGGCTTTAAGGAACTTGTGGTCACTGAGAGGATTTCGCACTGCAAATACATGCATTCCAAATTGATACCCAACTGTATATTTTCTGGTGTAAACTATATGTAGACTCTAACTTTAGCCTGGGGGACCCTTATTATTTGTTTCCCTTTCGTGGAAAGCTATAATAGAGGAAGAGAAAATCCTGCCTTATACATTCCAATTCCTAAATACACCATTTACAATTTTCTGGGGTATTATTGAAGCTTATTTTTGTTCTGAAGTTGTGCCTTCCCCGTGGGATGTTTATTTAAGTTTTGGGAGGGCTCTGGAAAGGCCTGGAATGCCACAAAGGGAGGGAGGGAGGATCTTCCCATTCATTAAACAGCAGGGCTTGGTGGGGGGGTCTTTGCAGGTTCTAGGGCCTGGAAGTTTCCTTGACACCAGCTGGGGCATCCCAGCATGGGGACTGAGCTGACACTGAGCTCTACTTCTCACATTCTGGAGCTTTGACAGTTGGGCCTCTCTCTTTTCCATTCTGTGCTTTTACTGAGGCCAATGAAGGGACATGTTGGACCATGCACTGGCCAGGGGCTCCACTTCCTCTTTTTGTCTCAATGGTCAATGGGCCAGCTGCCCGTGCTGGTGTCTCCATGTGTGAGAAAAAACCTATGGCTTTTGTCAGGTTCTCAGAGGGGCCAAGGCTTCTGAAAGGATAAATCCCATTGCTCAGATAGTCGATGTCTACCTCACTCCCATCTATTTCCTACACTTTAGCCCTGTTCCTGGGACAAGGCCTTCCCTGGCACTCACTAGGAGGTCCCTGAGGAAGGCCTCAGCCTTGCTGAACATCGTTCAGGAAGGATGTCAGCTCCCGGCCCTGCAGCAAATGCTGTCATCAGCTGCAGAGGGGTGGTGTGGTGGGCTCTCCTTCTGTTCTGGAGTTCTATACTGGGGTTCTCCAACTTTAGTGTCAAGTATGCTTTTAGAGGAACCCCAGGGGATTCTGAGGCAAGTGGATACTTGGAGAACATCAGTTCATAAGTTGCTAGAAAGCTGTTCCAAGTTACTGGCTGTCTTTGAACCGTTCTAGGTTAAAAAAAAGTAGGCATCCTTTAAGGAGACTGGTTTTTTTTTTTGTTGTTGTTTGTTTTTTGTTTTTGGCCAGGGCTGGGTTTGAACCCACCACCTCTGGCATGGGGGGCTGGTGCCCTACTCCTTTGAGCCACAGGCGCCGCCCTAAGGAGGCCAGTTGTAAAGTAGCTGTCCCATTCCCAAGAAGGGCAGACCTGTGAGCGTGTTAATAGCAGCAGTGGCAGCTAGCAAATGCATACATAGCGTTTCTGTGTGCCAGACATTACTTTAAGCACTTATGAACATCTGAACATCACAACAGCCCCCTGAGGTAAGTACTCTTCAAGTCCTTGGTTTACAGATGAGGAAACAGGTGCAGAGAAGGGGAGGGGCATATGCCAGGGCCCACAGCTAGCCCCGGAGCTGGACCCAAGCAGCTTGTCCCCAGAATCCCTGCTCTTCTCACACACCAGGACATCAGTGCCTCTATTTCAGGAAAGGCCATTGGGACCTTGGCCATTTGGGCAAGGGGGAGATGGCAAATGGAGCCCTGTCAGTGAGGAGGAATATGGTGAGGCTGGAGAGTAATTGGGAGCATTCAGAGATCACAAAACATGGCAAGCAGAATAATGGTGCTAGGAGAAAGATGTCCACATCCTAATCCCTGGACCCTACAGATATGTTACCTTACCTTACATAGCAAAAGGGAGTTTACAGATGTGATTAAGGATCTTGAGATGCAGAGATTGTTCTGGATTTTCTCCAGGTGGGAACACAGACCTGCTGGCACCTTGGTTTTAGCCCAGTGAGACCCACATTGGACTTCTGACTTTTAGAACTGTAATGTAATAAATTTGTGTTTGTTTATGCCAGTAAGTCTGGTAATTTGGGGCAGCAACTACAGGAAACTAACACAAGGAAGAAGAGAGATAAGAGATAAGAAGAGAGAGGTAAGAGAGATTTTCCATTTGGTTTTGAACACTAGTGGGAAATAGATGAGGGAACAGGAGGAAGATGCCCCAGAATGGAAAGGGGGAGAAACAGTCTTCTAGGACTGAAGCAGAGTGAGCCTTCCAAATGGCCCTTAGGAGTCTCTGCCATGGTGCTTTTTGAGAATAGAAATAAATCAATCTCTGTGCTGTATCCTCACACAGAATATTTGTGAGGAAGGGGTTATAGTGAGTCGTTCGTATTTTTTTAATACCTGCTACTCCTAGTCTTCCAAAGGAAGAAAGCCTGGGGTTCAAATCTCATACAAAGTCAAACTCATTCTCTCGGTACATTCTCTAAAATGTACACTAAACATCTAGGAAGATTTTGTAAGAAAAATTAATAGTAATCAGCTGCTAACATGCATTAGGCGCTTATGTTTTCTCATGTAGTATAGCAGGTATGTTGTTTCATTTAAATTTTGCAAGGACCTTTGAAATAGGTCCTGCCTTGATTTCCATTTTGCAAATGAAAAGTATCACGTTGGAATAAAGCCAACTTTTACCCTTCTTCTTCCTTGTTAAGACACACTTTTCCTGGGTGGTCTAGAATTGGACTTTGTGTGCAGTGAATTTTGATTATTCTAAGTCAGTGCCTTTTATCCCTAGCCAAGAGTGGTTAAAAAAAAATCCCAGTGCCAATGACCCACCTTAGAACCATTAAATACAGGTGGGCTCAAGTGCTTCTTAAACACTGTCAGGTGATTCTAATGTATAGCCAGGGCCAAGACCCATTTGTCTAAGCCAATCGGGATAATTCCTTTTCCTTCAGCCAGAAGTTAGCATAGGAACTATTCTGGCCAAGGAGTCATGAAATTTTCTGTTTCTGGACGTTGTCATCTGCAAATGACAGGTAATGTGGCAGCCACCTTGGAACTATAAACAAGAAGGACCCCGGGATCCAAAGATACTGCTGAGCTGCTGAAGTAGTTCACCTAGAGCCACCCTATCTCTAGATTCCTTTTATGCTTTTTCCTTTTTTTAGAGATGGGGTCTTGCTATTTTGGCCAGGCTGGTCTCAAACTCCTGGCCTCACGTGATCCTCCCTACTTAGCCCCCAAAGTGCTGGGATTACAGGTGTGAGCTACCATGCCTGGCACAGACTTCTTATTATATATATACACACACACATTCATATATATACATACATATATATATTTTTTTAAGAGACAGAGTCTCACTTTGTTGCCCTCTGTAGAGTACTGTGGTGTCACAGCTCACAGCAACCTCCAGCTTTTGGACTTAGGCAATTCTCTTGCCTCAGCCTCCTGAGTAGCTGGAACTACAGGTGCCCGCCACAACGCCCAGCTATTTTTTTGTTGCAGTTTGGCTGGGGCCAGGTTTGAACTCACCACCCTTGGTATATGGGGCCGGCGCCCTACTCACTGAGCCACAGGCACTGCCCCGACTTCTTATTTTATGAAGAATGAATATCCTCCTGATTTAAGACAGAGGTTGGAAAACTATGGCACAGGGGCCAAATATTGCCCTCAGCCTGATTTTGTAAATAAAGTTTTATTGAGATTCAGCCATGCCCATTTGTTTATATATATTGTCTGCATATTGTTTAGTGCTACAGAGGCAGGGATGAGTAGTTGTCATAGAGACCTTATGGCCTGCAAAGCATGAAATATTTATTCTGTCCCTTTAGAGAAAAGGTTTGCCAACTTCTGGCTTAAGGGTCTTTTTGTGGGTTTTTCTATTACTTGCAGGTGGGGGTATCTGTTAGTTTGGGAGTTTAGCTTCCCCAAGATGACATTGTTAGTGATGGCTAGCTTTGCCCTCTTTTAGCCATTTTTCATGAGATTGATCTTTCAATGATTTTGATAATATCATCCAGTCCCATTTCCCATGGGGATGCTAGGGGTGGTACGGAATCACACAGGCGGGGCTGCAGACAGGCTTGGATTCATGCCCTGGCTTACCATATAGAACCAATTACCTTTGAAAAGTCACTTAATCCTCTAGTCCTCAACATCCTTATCTAAAACAAGAACACTTATATTTACATGAAGGATGAGTAGATTTGGGGAAGGAATTCCAGACAAAGGAATCAGGGTAAGCAAAGGCACTGAGGTTGGGGAAACCCCAGTTCCACATGGAGGACAGCAGGAAGCTCTGTCTGACCTAAGCCAAGAGTGTGAAGAGAGGGGCCATGGGGCACACAGTGGTAAAGACAGGCTGGCACTTGCGTAATAAAGAATTTGTGGAGGCGCCTGTGGCTCAAAGGAGTAGGGCATAGGCCCCATATGCCGGAGGTGGCGGGTTCAAACCCAGCCCTGGCCAAAAACTGCAAAAAATAATAATAATAAAAAATAAATAAAAAGAATTTGCCTTGGGTTTCTGGGGAGGAGCTTCTAAATCCTTAGAAGTTGTCAAGTGATAGGAGTGGGTGGATCCCAACATCATTTCAGTATTGAGCTAGCTAGCAGAAAGACCATCCACATGACTAGAGATTTGAGATTTGGGGGGTAGATAATATCAACCTGACCTCCAGGGAGGTCAGGGGGCTGGACACTGGAGTCAGTTCCAGGGCTGAGGATTCAATCAATCATGCCTCTGTGATGAAACCCCAATAAAAACTCTGGATACCAATGCTCAGTTGAGTTTCCTAATTGGTGAACACATTGATATACTGGGAGGTGATACACCCTGATTCCACATGGACAGGATATAGGCTCTGTGTTTGGGATCCTCTCAGACTTCACCTTATGGCTCTCTTCATTTGGCTGGTTCTGATTGATACTCTTTTGTAATGGCAAGTATAGTGCTTTCCCAATATAAGATATATCAAATATGAGGACATTCTAGAAACCCACAAATTTGTTAGCAGTTATTCAGAAATGCAAATGGTTGTGCTGGTGTCTGGAATGAGGGCAGTCTTGTTGGGGATTGTGTCCTTAACCTGTCGAGTTTGCACCAATACCCAATAGTTGACATGCAAAAAAAATATGTTACGGTATACAGTACCAGATTTATGAACTCCTGATTCCCGACCTGGGTTTTATTTCACTGATGGCTGGGGGATATAAAAGGTTAGTGAGTAGATAAATGATAGGATTAGCAACTGGGATTCTGGAAGAATAATCAGGCAGAGATGAGTCAGATCAAAGATCTCTCTGAGTCCCAGGTCCCCTCAGTCTTGCATTGCTAACTTTGACATGTAATTCTTGTCACCAAAGATGCTTCCTTTCAAAATCTAAAGAGCAGCTATAAATCAATTTGCATATATTGGTAAGACTGGCACCATCCAGGGGAGACCAGGCCAAGGAGCTACAAAAAATCCTTGCTCCTGGGAGCAGAAAGGTCAATTGGTTCATCCTGGACTACACCCTCTGCAGACACTGCAGACACCGCAGCTCACAGACGCAGCCTGGATGCACACTCAGCTCAAGCCTTTACATTAAAGCACAAGGGAGGCGGCACCAGAATCTAGGTACAGCTTCTCCTTGGGAGTGTGGAGAACTTGGTGACATCCAGAAGTGCTTTTCTTAAACCTTCTGTGCCCTCCAGCTTACTTATTGGCAACAGCTAAATGTTGGGGAATTGTATTTCAAACTTTCACCTATTCTCTCTCCTTGGATCTGATTTAGTGTCCACCGAAACCCTGCCAGAGGTGATGACTTAATCTCTCTGCTGAGTGAGTAGAGCCATGAAATTCAGATGGATTTTGCAAGACAAAAACCCAAATCTATTTTGTGGCTGCAAAAACACATTCTGACTTTACCACATCCGCAGTTGTTCCAATTACAAACCCAAAAGGTGCTATAAATTCTTTTCCATGAGGTATTGGATTGTTGCTGGCATCTTTCATTTCTTGATAAGTCAAAATAGTCCGGGTCTGTCATGGATCCCAAGATTCTCTTAGGGGTGTCCTTAATTTACTGATGGTGTCAGGTCTTAATCATTAATAACGACGTTTCTTTTCAAGAACTCTGTTTGCTCGTTGACTTTGATGAGAAAAAAATTCATTGCTCTCACAGAAGCAGTCGTCTTTTTTTACTTATTACTTTTTTTATTAAATAATGATTATTAAAGAAAATTCAAAAAGCATGAAAGTATAAAGAAGAAAACAATTTCACAATCAAGAGATAACCAGAACAGCTCAGTGGTTAGGGCACTGGCCACATGCACTGGGGCTGGTGGGTTCCAACAAGGCCTGGCCTGCTAAACAAACAAACAAACAAACAAACAAAAATAGCTGGGTGTTGTGGCGGGCACCTGTAGTCTCAGCTACTAGGGAGGCTGAGGCAAGAGAATCACTTGAGTGATACCCCAAAGAATGTGAGATAGCTGTGAGCTGTGATGCCACAGCACTCTACCAAGAGCAACAGAGTGAGACTCTGTCTCAAAAAAAAAAAAAAAAAGAGAGAGAGAGAGAGAGATAACCAGAACACCAAAACATTTTGGTGTATTTGCTCCCAGTCGTTTTTCTTTTTCTTTTTTTTTTTCTTCTTGAGACAGAGTCTCACTCTATCACCGAGGCTAGAGGGCTGTGGCATCATCATAGCTCACAGCAACCTCAAACTTCTGGACTCAAGAGATCCTCCCACCTCAGCCTATTGAGTAGCTGGGACTGCAGGCACAGGCTATCACATCTGGCTAATTTTACTATTTTTAGTAGAGACCAGGGTCTCCCTTTTACTCAAGCTGGTCTTGAACTCTGGAACTCAAGTGATCCTCCCACCTTGGCTTCCCAGAGTGCTGGGATTACAGGCTTGAGCCACCATGCCCAGGCTCCCAGACCTATTCCATGCACACACATAAATGCTTAAACATAACTGGGATTGTCCATACATGGTTTCACCTTTAGTCCCAGCTAGCAGCAGAGGCAATACCTGGGAACTTGTTAGAAATGGAGAAAATCAGGCCCCACCCCAGACCCACTAAATCAGAATCTGTATTTTAACAAACTCTTCTAGGGAATTCATATTCATAGTAAAGGTTGATGAGTACTATAATAATTTACCCTGTGCTTTTTTGCTCTGCATTATAATATAATAATAATTATAATATAAGCATTATACTAGTAATTATAAGCATTACGATATAAGCATTTCTGCTTCTCATTGAAAACTCTTATATGATTTCTAACTGTATAATATTCTATCATGGCTCAGCATCCATAGCTCAGTGGTTAGGGTGCCAGCCACATACACGAGGGCTGGCGGGTTCAAACCCAGCCTGGGCCTGCTAAACAACAATGACAACAACAACAACAACAACAAACAATAGCCAGGCATTGTGGCAAGTGCCTGAAGTCCCAGCTACATGAGAGGCTGAGGCAAGAGAATCACTTAAGACCAAGCATTTGAGGTTGCTATGAGCTGTGACATCACAGCAATCTACCGAGGGTGACATAGTGAGACTCTGTCTAAAGAAAAAAAATTGTAATATTCTATCATGTACATGAACCACAATTACCTCTTCTCCTCTGGGTCTCAATATTATAAAGAATATTTCAAAGCTGGGTATGTTGGCTCAGGCCTGTAATCCTAGCACTCTGGAAGTCCAAGGCAGGTGGATTGCCTGAGCTCAAGAGTTGGAGACCAGCCTGAGCAAGAGCGAGACCCTGTCTCTACTAAAAATAGAAAATCTAGCCAGGTGTTGTGGTGGGTGCCTGTAGTCCCAGCTATTTATAAGGCTGAGGCAAGGGAATCATTTGAACCCAAGGGCTTGAAGTTGCTGTGAGCTATGATGCCATAGCACTCTACCCAGGGTGACAGAGTGAGACTGTGTCTCAAAAAAAAAAAGAAAGAAAGAAAGAAAAAGAACAACAACAAAAAAATTGTAGTGAACATTCTTGAATCTACCTTGTTCCATATCTCTGATTATTTTGTTGAAGCAATTCCTAAAAGTGAAATTACAAGGTCAAAAGCTATTTGAAGGCATTTTCCATATGTTTTGGCTTCTTAGCTTCTTTTAAATATACTTCCTGAATTTGATGAATTTCCCACAATGTCAGTCCTGCCTCCCCCATGGCAGGAACCAAAACTCACTTTCTCAGCTAAGGGTCCAGCCTTCAATCTGCATGTTCTCCCTCCAGCAACAACAGCATTGTTGCCCCACAGCCCAGGGGATTTCTTGTTCTGCTTGCTATTAAATATTCATTTATTACATATTAATATGTGCCAGAAATTTTGGGAACCTCTCTTGCCCTATTTAGGTCATGGGATGGTAAAGTGGTATCTATCTTCTGGAAAACAATCAAGCAATGTATGTCAGGAGCCACAGAAATGTCCTCCTTTGGGGAAAGGAAATAATCATATATGCAGAAAAATGTATTTGAGCAAAGTTGTTCATGGCCACATTATTCCCCTCAAGAAATGGACACAAGCTCAATCCACTGCCAACAGGTTCTCACCTGCACTTATTCAGGATCTGAAAGACTGGAAATGAAACCAGAGACATGTTAGTCCAAGTTTATCAAGAGAATGCCATGAAGAAAACTGCAGTATAGAAATGAATTAAAGGTTTTTCTGAGAGGAGAGAAAGTATCACCAATATAGAGAGGTTAGGGCAGCCAATAATGAGCAGAACTGATGAAAACATTGCAAAAATTCATCAAATTGTGAGTCAAAACCCTCAGGTGACTGTGAGAAGCATCACAGACCAAGTAAATAGCAATAGAGAAACAGGCAAATTTTAACTGACAATCTTGCCCAACAACTCATGACTCTGGCATCACAACAGTGCACCAGCTCACAGGGCACTGTCCGTGAGGGAGTAAACAAATAACTGTATTGGAACACCTTGCCTATTCACATAATCTGGCCCCCAATGACTTTTTTCTTTACCCAAAGATAAACAAAATATTGAAAGGAAGGTATTTTGATGACATTCATTTTGATGATATTCAGGACATCAAGGGTAATACAAAAATAGCTTTAATTGCCATTCCAGAAAAGAGTTCCAAAATTTCTTTGAAGGATGGAAGAGGCACTGGCATCAGTGCATAGCTTCCCAAGAGGAGTACTTCAAAGGTGACCATAGTGATATTTAGCAATGAGGTTATATGGCAATTTTTCTAGGACGAGTTTACAAATTTAATTGTCAGACCGTGTGTTCCCAGGCCTGGCAATGAGGAAGACACTTCGGCACAGGCAGGGAGTGGAGGCAGGTCCTCATGCTGGTTGGTGTTAACGTCAACTTTGCTAATCTGGGAATAACGCTTTCCAGAATCCTTGTCTCCAGGTGGATCTAGGGTAAGGGTGGTCAAAAGAGGAGTTTGCATGAGATTTGGAAAATAAAAGTGGAGCAGCACCATGACTTTCAGAGGGTGTCACTGTCAGATACTGTGATGGGGACTGCCTGGCCTGACCCAGCTTGTCCTCAGGCCCTCCACCTGCTGGCCTTGCTGAGTAGCGCCCCCACCCTGCGACACGCAGAACTTTCCATGAGCTCCCTTCATGGTCTCACTTAGGCAGCTAGATGTGTCTGGCTTCTTGGATTTCCCTGAAAGCTCTGACTTATTGCAAGGCTGGTTAGTGACAGTTTCTCCTATTGTCTAGCTCCCCTTTCAGAAGGTCACTTGTCCTGCTCCTCCTACATTTGGGTGAAGTTTAATGCCCATAATAAACCCCTCTTCCCATATACACGGCTTCCACGCCTGGGCCTGATCAGCACAGTCCTGATCAGAAGCCCCCTTTTAAGAGAAGGAAAAACCTTTTCCACAAGCAACTTCTCTGACACACACACACGCGCGCGCACACACACACACACACCAGTCCCTCCATGGCTCTCTGGGGTAGACCATTCAATGCCCAGGACTGGAGAAGAAGTCCCTTCTCACACCAATGTTAGAAGGGCTGTACCTGCCCCCACCCCCATCCATTCCACCCATCAGGAGGCAGTGGCAGCACGTCCAATCCCCAGTGGAGGCTTCAGAGCCTCTCTAGGAGCCTCAGAGGTCTGTCCTATGGCTCATATTTCTGGAACCCAGTCATGCCTGCTTGAAGAAAAGATTGGACAGTAGAGTGCTGGGGCTCCTTCCTGGGGACCTCAAGGCCAATCCAGTTCTCTTCCTGGCGTCCTGGGGGATTGGACTCCCCCGCCTGGGGTCCTGAGGCCAATTAGTTCCTTTAAGTCTGGCTTTTCCTACATGCCCAAGTCACAAGATTTTTAAGTCAGGGTCTTCTCTACAGCTCTGAGCATGACAGCCAGCCTCTGCCCTCATGAAGCTCCTAGTCAAAGGGAAGAAATAGACAGTTAATTGGCGACTAGAGGGCACTTGCCAAAACAATATGAGGGAAACTACAAGTGGGGAGAACACAGGAGAAGGTCCTAAGTCAGTCTGGAAGGAAGTTTTGTGACTGCTGCAGGAAAAGCATTTAGTGAGGGACCTGCTGCCTAAAGGCGGGAGGTGGGCGAGAGTGTGGGACCCTAAGGAACTAAGAGGTGTCCTGTGAGGCACCTGGAAGAGAAGGGACTAAAAAGCTGGAAGGATCTGATCAGGTCCGCCCTGGGGCTTGGCTGAGGTGAGCACTGTCCATTCCGAGGCCCCAGGAAGCAGAGGAGGGGCAGGATCAGAGTTTGATCCTATAAGAAGACAGGCTTAGGCTTGGCGCACATATCACAGTGGTTACGAACTTAGCCACATACACTGAGGCTGGCAGGTTCGAACCCAGCCCAGGCCAGCTAAGCAATAAAGACTATTGCAACAGAAAATGGCCAGGCATTGTTATGGGCACCTGTAGTCCCAGCTACTTGGGAGGCTGAGGCAAGAGAATTGCTTAAGCCCAAGAGTTTGAGGTTGCTGTGAGCTGTGACACCATGGCACTCTACCTAGGGTGATAAAAAAAAAAAAAGAAGACAGGTTTAAAGGATGTGAGTCCAGGGGCCAGGAGTACATCAGAGGCTGGGACAAGGGACAGGGAGGCCACACCAGGGATGCAGGACTGGAGAGAAATGAATGGATTCAAGAGACATTAGGTAGATGAGCAGAAGGTAGAAACCAGACACGTGGTGGTCGGTGGGCTGGATGCATGCAGCAGATGTTGGTGCTAAGGAGGAGTTGAGGAGATTGATTTCAAGGATCTGGCTGGAGCTCCTGAGGGTGGAAGCTGCACAGTGTGACTGGCCCCCTGCAGTGATTTCAGAGTGTACACCTTTGTCTCCCCAGACAGCAAGAAGGGATTCTATGAATAGCGTTCTTAGCAATATAAAGTCTCTAATGAAGGTGACTGCTGGAAGAGAGTAATAAAGCAATGGAGGGAAGGAAAGCACTTTGTGCATAAAGAAGCAAAGAATGAGCAATAGAATAGCACCAAACATTTTTGTCTCTTACACTCTCTCCCGGGGAGGGCTGCTGGTCAACCTGTATGTAAGTGACACCCTCAGTGGTGTGCTACCAGCAGCAGCAGAGCAAGTGCAAGTGTGTGGGGGGAACACCCTCCCCCCAGCTCCTTGCTGGTTCACTCATTCCGGCCAATGGTCACAGAAGCCACCGAGTGCCAGGCACTGTAGTATCAGACCCTGGGAACAAGCTAGCTCAGTCTCTGCCTAATAGAGCTCAAGGTTGGACACCAGATGTGCCATGACACAAATACAAGATGACAAATTATAGCAAGGGTTGGAAAAGGGAACAGTGGAGTCCTGTTTTAGATGGGGTGGTCAGGGAAGGTCTCGGAGAGGTGACATTTGAGCTGTGATGGGAGGGAGAGGAGGTAGGAAGAGTGCCCTGGGGGAGGAAATAGCATTGTCATAGTATCTGGTAGGGCTTTCGAGGAACTAAACAAATCACCATGCTTTCAGGGAACTAAAAGAGAGGCAGGGTGGGTGGCAGGTGGGAGCCAAGGCCAGGGTCAGTGTGGGAGGACACCAACTGGAGACACTAGCTGGAGGAAGAGGGGTGGGGAGAGCTGACTAAGACTGGATCAAATGATTCCTCAGGGCCCTTGTTACCACAAGTGTCAATGATATTTTAAAGAGCCTGCATCCTGATGCTGTCATTGAAGGCTGGGGAGTCTGCTTCCATCCCTAGTTCTCATTTAAGAAGGAGGCATCTGGGCAGCGCCTGTGGTTCAAAGGAGTAAGGTGCCTGCCCCATATGCCGGAGGTGGTGGGTTTGAACCCAGCCCCACCAAAAACTGCAAAAAAAAAAGAAGGAGGCATCCAGCTCTCATGGAGCAGGTGACCCAGGAGATGTTCCTTAGTCCAGGTCTCGCAAACTGTCCAGCAGCATTTTTAGAAACTGTTCCCTTCTAGATTCAATTTCTTTTAACCAAATTGACCAGAGAAAAATAAGTTCCTACAAATAGTGATCACTGGTGAACAAGGAGAGTCATTATCTTAAATTGAGGCTAAATTCTAAGAAAACAACCCCAATGCCACTGGGCTGAATCCCCCACCTCCCGCCACCACCCAGCACATTCGTGAGGATGATGGCTCCACCGCCCTCCTCATAAGTAGGAGCCTCAACATGGGCCTCTGTGCAAAGGGAAGGAAATGGACAAAGGAAGGAAGGCGAGAGATTAGAGAGGTTGACAGATGTAAATAGCCTCAGAGGAGCCACTCTGTCCCCGGGTTTCTCCCCTAGGGAGCCTTTTGTACCAAGGAATCTGGTTGCCTGAATGAAAAATGATATCATTTATTTCTTTAGTCAGAGCTGAGCTGTTTTCTTCAGACATAGAAATAACCTAACACCGCAGCACCAAATTGTTGGCCAAATGGTAGAGACATCTGTAATTTGGGCTCTTGATAATGTCCTGGGTAAACAACTGTGGACTTGGTTTCTTGGGAGGGGCCTGGTTCTCCCCAACAACATTACAAAGCTACGGAGGGACTTGAATGAAAGAAATGTTTTTGCAAAGTTGTCCCAGAACCCTGGCCTGCTGCTGAGCTGGAAGGAAGCTGGGCTTCTCATTGCTGTTGCTCAAATCACACCCCACCAGCCAAATATCTATTCATTTAGCAAATAGTTATGGAGTCCTGCCAAGTCCTGTGCAGAAGCACTGAGGCCACAAATGTGCAAAGGCGGGGCCTGTCCTCAGTGGCCTCACAGTCCAGAGGAGAGACAATGCGCAGGAGGCAGTGTTCAAGGGGCGACTTGGAGAGAAGAGGACTTTCCAGGCAGAGAAGTAGGACAACAGGGTCCGAGGCACAGAGAAAGCAAAAGCACAGAGCTTGGAGCCGTCCCGGACCATATGGAAATTAAAAGACACATGGTATTGCAGAGAACAAAGTGTTAAGGAGGTCAATGGTTGAATGCATGGCTGGACAGGTAGGCAGAAACTAGACCATATTCTTGTAAGCTAAGGAGTTTAAGAGTTAATCCATGGAGGAATTTGAGCAGGAAATTGACATGATCAGATTTTTATATTAAAGTACTCTCTGTCCTAATGAAACTTTAACAAATATCACATCAGGAGACTAATGTAGCCATCTTCCTTACAGCATTGCTTGTGATGAGCAAACACTAGAAACAATCTAAATTGCCCACCAGTAGAAAAATGGATAAACTAATAGTGGCATGCTTACTAAATGTAATATTGTTCAAGAGTTTAAAATGATTCAACGTGGCTAGATCTTAAAAGCATGATTTTCAGTAGAAAAAAAGTTGAGTTTCAGAATATGTATAGTATGATAAAATGCATGTAAAATTTAAAGCACACATGTTTATATTTTGATTATTAATTATTAATAATGTATAAAACACAGATTGTTGCCTCCAAAAAGGGAGAAAAAGGCATGGGGAAGAAGAGAAATACAAAGAGAGATTTATCTATAATGTTCTATTGGTTTTATATAAAAAGAAATAACGTATATGAAGCAAAATGCTAAAATATTAAATTTTATGCATAAAAAATTGAACTTTGTTTTTTAAAACACAGAGAAAGGGAAGTCCATCTGGTATAGAGGAGGGACTGGAAAAGGGCCCCCACCCAGCCTTTAACTCCACACAGCATCCCCTGGGTAGGATAGAGTGGGAGGCAGATCTTGGGGCCCCCAGAGGGCAATGCATACAGAGAACCCCCACTTTATTTGGCTGCTTTTGGCCTCTGGGCAGGGCTGAGGTGTTGTCCTGGCTTTCTGTATGGTGTCTTGTCCAGAACCAGCCACCATTCTGACCTGATATGATTTCTAGATCTCAGCATGATTCACAGTCCCAGGGATGCCACGATCATCTCCAGACACCTACCAACCAAGGGGCAACAACAGGAAGATTTTAGAATATCTGGGAAAGTTTGGCATTGTGTATTCAGAATAAAGATGATGTGTGTGTGTGCATGTGCATGTTTGCACATGTGAGGATGTGTGTAAGTTCAAGAGCACAATGAAAACAAGTTTTCTTGGGCAGCACCTGTGGCTCAGTAGGTAGGGTACCAGCCCCAAACACCGAGAGTGTTGGGTTCGAACCTGACCCTGGGCCAAACTGCAACAAAAAAATAGCAGGGCATTGTGGTGGGCACCAGTAGTCCCAGCTACTCGGGAGGCTGAGGCAAGAGAATCTCCTAAGCCGAAGAGTTGGAGGTTACTGTGAGCTGTGATGCCACAGCACTCTACCGAGGGCAATAAAGTGAGACTCTGTCTCTAAAAAAAAAAAAAAGAAAGAAAGAAAGTCTTCTCAAAGAGGGTTTCCAGTGGATGCTGTGACTCAAGCATGGTCATTGAACAGATTATTCCTCTATAGTTCAGAGAAATAAGAATGAATCTTCCAGAAGAAATTCATTTCTAGATTTCTTACCCTTCAGATTTCCATCCCCTAATCTACGGTCCCAGCTGAATAGAATAAACATGTATCTGTCTACATATATTTATACGTCTGGGTTACGGCTGCAGCAGAATAGAATAACCAACATGTGTGCTTGCAACTTTCGGGGCTGTGCTGATCATTTGCTTCCACCAAAGGCCAGATTTTGTAGGGCATCTGGTACAGGAAAACGGCAGGCTTTTGTGCAATTACATACAAATTATATACCCATATCTGTGTCCTACAAGGAATTCAAGGGCATCCGCTTTCCTGTTGTAAAACACATCTGCCCACTGCTAACAGCCTTACTTAACCAAACCTGTCAAAAGCTTTAAAAGTAAAGATGTGCATTACTACATAATTCATGATATGCAAATTATTCTTCTCTAGCCAGGAGAACATATAAAGAGAGACTTTCTGTCTTTCATATACAGGTATACACACATACACACACAGGTCCCCACTATAACTATAATTACTACACTGGCTTCCAGATCAGGGGTTAGCGACCTTGGCAGGAGACGCATGAAAGTCACCCAAGGCAATTAGCAGTGTCCCTCCTGCACACCTTCAGGGCCTCTGCACCTGGTACTCCCCCACCTGGCACATCCACTCCCGGGGTCCTCCGGTGGTTCACTCCCTCGCTGCATTTAGGTCTTAGCTCAATGCCACCTCCTCAGAGGAGCCTGACCTGGCCACATCAAGGGCTTTCCATCTGCTCACCAGATTTTATTTTTCTTTCTGGACATCATACCAAACACTTATTTTTATTCATGCTCATCTACCATCCCTTACTGGCACTAGCTATGAGTTTCACGAGGCTTCACAATCACAACCACCTGCTGGAACCTGGGCCCAGCCTGATTCACACCTGGCACCCAGGCAGCAGCAGTAGAATGAATGAATGAGCACGGGCCCTAGGTTCTGTCCCCACTCTCTCCTTCCCACTCTCCTGCCCCACCATCCCTGCCTCTCCCTTCAACCGGCTAGAAGTACCACCCTCCGGAAGTTGTCAGGGAGGGGAGGTTTGTGCTCTGGGCTCCTCGCCTTCCATCTCTCTTTCCCGTCTGTCCCTCCCACCTGTAGCTGCTGGCTGCCAGCTCTGGCCTTCTTGGTGGGCAGGGCCCAAGCTCAGGCATCCAGATGGTTATAGGGAAATCAAGCACTTGGGTAGAGGAAGAGATGGTAAGAAAGGACTCAGTGCATGATGAGGAATGGGGAATTCGTTCTCTTCTGCCCACAAATAGCCATACACTTGTAGGGCTCATTTTCTGCCAGGCTCTGGGAGAGCAGAAGGCCATGCAGGGCACCTGCAGGAGTCAGCACTCCGTTATGGGGACTGCACTCCTCTCTCCTCCGCATTCATTGCCTCAGCCTCTCCTCCTGAGACTGACCGTATCTGCCTCTATCCAACTCCCACTCTGGTTCCCCTCCTGGCTTCTGTTTCCTTGTGTAATAAACTTGGTCAGAGAGAGCCTGCTACAGTCAGTCCCCAGGTTACAAATGAGATAAGTTCTATACGTTAGTTCTTAATTTCAACTTGTATATAAGTTGGAACAGGTGTATTTACCAATTACCTGTGATAGTCTCCATTCATAAGTGCAAGTTGGATATCGGTGGGATGTTTGTAACTTGGGGGCTGCCTTACATGACTGGCCCGTGCCAGCAACACCCTGCCCCACCTGGTGGAGCCCCTTTTGCTCCCTTCCCTTCTACTGTTTCTCTTTGCCTCTCTGTATCTTGGGCAGCCTTCAAAGCTCAGTTCTCACTTGCTGGGACCCCAAAGACACCCTGCTCCCCTGAAGCTCCTACCCCCTCAGTTTTCTCCATTTGGGTGGCCATAAATGATCATGTGCTCCACAGTGATACCTCTTGCCTTCATTTTCCGCTTGACTCTCCAGCAAGATTGTAAATGGCTGAAAGTAGATGCTGTGTCTTATCCTCAGACACCTAATGTCTAGGCCAGGGGTCCTCAAACTGCGGCCCGCAGGCCACATGAGGCGGTGTGATTGTATTTGTTCCCGTTTTGTTTTTTTACTTCAAAATAAGATATGTGCAGTGTGCATAGGAATTTGTTCATAGTTTTGGGTTTTTTTTAAACTATAGTCCGGCCCGCCAACTGTCTGAGGGACAGTGAATTGGCCCCCTGTTTAAAAAGTTTTAGGACGCCTGGTCTAGGCAAACAGCCTCTTTTCACAGACATCTCAGCCCATGCCATCATCTGATCTCTCGAGAGAATGAATCCTAAACAAATTGAATAGCAAATACGTAGCCACAGGCCAGGCACCCTGGCTCACGCCTGTAATCCTAGCACTTTGGAAGGCCAAAGCGGGAGGATTGCTTGAGGCCAGGAGTTTGAGGTTGCAATGAGATATATTGGCACCTCTTCACTCTAGCCCTAGGGACAGAGCAAGACTCCCTCAAAAAACAAATGCATATTAAGTGCCTACTGTCTGCTGAGTAGTGGTAGAGTAGTAGGGGTGCCCTGGTGAGACAAGAGTCTCTGCCTCCAGGAAAACTCTTGAAGAAATCGGTCTGGGCGAATATTTTATGAGGAGGACTCCCTGGGCAATTGAAGCAGCCTCAAAAATACACTACTGGGACCTGAACAAACTAAAAAGCTTCTGCACAGCCAAGAACACAGTAAGTAAAGCAAGCAGACAGCCCTCAGAATGGGAGAAGATATTTACAGGTTATGTCTCCGACAAAGGTTTAACAACCAGAATCCACAGAGAACTCAAATGTATAAGCAAGAAAAAAAACAAGTGATCCCATCGCAGGCTGGGCAAGGGACTTGAAGAGAAACTTCTCTGAAGAAAACAGGCGCACGGCCTACAGACATATGAAAAAAATGCTTATCATCCTTAATCATCAGAGAAATGCAAATCAAAACTACTTTGAGATATCATCTAACTCCAGTAAGATTAGCCCATATCACAAAATCCCAAGACCAGAGATGTTGGCGCGGATGTGGAGAAAAGGGAACACTTCTATGCTGCTGGTGGGAATGCAAATTAATACATTCCTTTTGGAAAGATGTTTGGAGAACACTTAGAGATCTAAAAATAGATCTGCCATTCAATCCTACAATTCCTCTACAAGGTATATACCCAGAAGACCAAAAATCACATTATAACAAAGATATTTGTACCAGAATGTTTATTGCAGCCCAATTCATAATTGCTAAGTCATGGAACAAGCCCAAGTTCCCATCAATCCACGAATGGATTAATAAATTGTGGCACATGTACACCATGGAATATTATGCAGCCTTAAAGAAAGATGGAGACTTTACCTCTTTCATGCTTACATGAATGGAGCTGGAACATATTCTTCTTAGTAAAGTATCTCAAGAATGGAAGAAAAAGTATCCAGTGTACTCAGCCCTACTATGAAACTAATTTATGGCTTTCATATGAAAGCTATAACCCAGTTATAACCTGAGAATATGAGGAAGGGGGAGAGGGAGAGGAGGGAAGGGGGATGGGCGGAGGGAGGGTGATTGGTGGGATTACACCTACAGTGCATCTTACAAGGGTACATGTGAAACTTGGTAAATGTAGAATATAAATGTTTTACCACAATAACTAAGAAAATGCCAGGAAGACTATGTTAACCAGTGTGATGAAAATATGTCAAATGGTCTATAAAACCAGTGTATGGTGCCCCATGATCACATTAAGGTACACAGCTATGATTTAATAATAAAATAATATATTAAAAAAAAAAAAAGAGTCTCTGCCTCCCTGGGTCATACCACCTACAAGAGGACAGAGACAGAAGGACCAGTGTTTGGAAATAAATGACTGGGCCCTGGTCATTCCACAGGAAGAATTCATTACCCAAATTGGGACATTTTTGAGAGTAAAAGTGGGAGTTGTTAATAGTTATGCTGAGCCAACAGGTGCAAGAAGGAGCCATCCCGAACAGCCCAGGCACACAGTCGCATTGAGTGGGAACATCTCTGCTTCCTGTGTCTCTGGCCACAAAAGAAACTTCAGCTGTTGGTCAGTCAAAGCTGCTGAAGATCTGAGCCCTCGCCTGTCCTTGGACCAGGGTGAAGACCAAGGGTGCATTCCAAGAATGGGGTGGAGATGTGGCAGGACTACGCAGGCTATAATCAAGGATCAGGGAACAGGGCAGGGAGCATAGGCCTGTGTCAGGGAACAGGTGTATGTGGGGGTGAGATACCAACTTTCAGTGTCTGTGACACTGGCTTGGTTCACACATAGGTGGCTTTTACAGACTCTTCACCCTTCCTGGCTACTCAAATCCTGCCTACCTCAAGGAAACAGGGAACTTTGGAATTCTGTAGTTCCCTTGAGTTCCTTTTGTATAGGTAGAACCCCCACAGAGTGTATGTTTGTGGTGTGGGGGTCTATACCCTTCTGTCTCTCTGTCTGACTCTGAGACTATTAATATAAGCCAGAGTCTGGATGCACCCCCAGAATATGTGCTCCTCACAGCAAAATGCCACCCCTCCCAGCTAAGCCTGTTATTTGTTCTGTTTCCGATCGGCGCCAGGCTCATAGACCCCATGTAGGTAGAATATAACCTTCCATAAATAACCTCTAACCTGACCTACAATTTAGCCTTCCGTTTTTTTTTATCCTGGTGGTAAATGGGATGGTAGCCTGGGCTGATCCCTCCTGCATCTTTGGGTCCCAGAAAGCAGACCCTGGATTTGGGCATTGCTTGGAATTCCCAGTACCTCTGCGATGCTTGCCCCTGGGAAGGACTCAGTGCATGGTGAGGAATGGTGGAGTCTCTTCCACCCAGGAACAACCTTGCCCTTGCAGTCTTTGCTTGGGCCTTGCCCCCTGCCTAGACACCTCCCTCTCCACCTGGCACATCTTTAAGCAGCAGCCGCCTTTCTGAAACCTTCCCTGACCATTGTCCCTTCTCCCCTGCAGAGGGAATCGCTCCTGTCTTTGGTTCCCATACACTTTGCACAGAACATTGTGATCTGATTAGTTGCCCATGCCCACTGGCTCTGAGCAGCTTGAGAGAGTGCTGGGGCCAGGAACTCAGTCTGGCCTGGCCATGGGCTAAATATTTAACCCCTTAGTGCCTCGGTCTCCTCAGATTCAAACATAAACCTGTCTTCAGAGCCTGTGTTCCCCCACTCTGTGACATACTGCCTCTCTGGGCTGGACAATGTTTCTATGTCCTACCTGCTCTCACATTCTGGGCTCTGGGACACATGTCATAATGAATGAATTCCTGCAGGGTCTCACTGGGGCATCCTTGTGGCCTGGAGTTGCAGAAGGGTCTAGCCAGCAACACTCAAAGACATCTCTCAAAGATCTGTTGATGAGGATAATGGATTTAGAAGGGTTCATTGGAGTTAAACTGAAAAGTCATCAAGAGGAACCTCAGCTCCCCCCCAAGATAGGCTGGACTTAATCAAGTTTTCTTCAGTTGATCATCCTTCCTTATGGCAACTAAAGAGTGTTTATTGAGTCTCAATTAGCAACCAGCGCATTTAGGCACCTTGGGGAGGCAAGACTTTGAAAGATATTGTCCTTGCTTTCGAAGATCTTATGTTTTCACAGAGAGGCATAAAATATACACTTAGAAAAAAAGCTTGACTGAGCTTCCTGTGAGCTGTGGGTTGGTCCTGAATTGTACTTGGCTTTGTATCTATCCCAGGACTAAGAAGGGATTGCCTAGGCTAGGCAGATCTTCAATAAATGAATGTTGCAGGGAAGACATAGAACCAAAGGAGCAGGAACCAAAGGCCGGGACATCAGAGAAGAAAGGGATCACCAGAGACTGGAACATCTCTGGAATCTTCTGGGAAGAGGTGCACTAAGTAAAATGAATTCTAAAGAAAGAGTAGGAAGTATTAGGGGTGGAAAGCAGGGACAGCAAACTAAGGAGGCAGGAGGCAGAATGACCATTTGGAATCAGAAAGGAAACTTGGCAGAATGAGAGATGGGAATCAGGCAGACTGAGAACCCTACACTTGATCTTAGGCAAGAACGAACCCTTCAAGGTTCTTGAGCAGGGGAGTGATATGATGAGAACAGTGTTTCTGGAAGATGGTGTTGTGGAGGGCAGTCAGCTAAAGGGAGACCAGGCTGAGTTTATTACAGTGTCCTGGGTAAAGGAATGTGGTCTAGGTTTGGAAAGGAAGGGAGGAACATGACTTTTCAAAGGAAGACATAATTACCACAAGGGTCACCAGGGAGTAGTCAAATGTACCTCCAATGTTTGAGACCTCTTTACTAAGAGAAAGGTGTGAATTTTGACAGAAATGACATTGTGTGAGGTTGACAAAATGAGACCACATCCTCTCAGTAACAATTCATTGTCTTTATTAACAATGTCTCTGGATTTGAAAGAACAGACTGTTATTTCATAAAGCAATATTAACATTGTCATTCTCTACAAGAAAAAGTTTTGCATAAATAACTTAAGTGAGAAAATAAATATGTAACTTAACTTTTTAAAAACCACTACTTTCATTCTTGGGGACAAGTTCCACGTGGAAGGTTTACAAAAAAACAACCAGTCCGGCAGGCTTTCATCCAACATGTGCTTCTGTTTAAAATATTTTTTTTAACGATTAAAAACTACATAGAAAGTAAGAGGTGTCTGGAAATGCTTTTCAAAAAGTTTGTTTGGTGGCAGCTCTCATGCTTTGCAGTTTCTCAGCATATGTACAACACTTGTAATTTTTCCCCAATGGTTTTCTCCTAAAGGAAGATATATCACAAGTGACAGCAGCCAGAAGCTGATTTCTAGGCAGAAATGTGTCTGTAAGTGGGGGGCAGGAGGAAGACCTCAAAAGGAATGTGCTGGTCTTTGAGTGTGTGGTGGCTGCTCCCTTAGGCCTCCAAGCCCAGCATCCTGGAACCTTGAACTTCTCATCAGTAGGTAAATTTAAAATATGGCCATGGGGTCGGGGAGGGTTACTGCCCTTTGGGAATGAGGAGTGGCTGTGTGATTTCTGGACACACCATCACCCTTGGGGCCCTCTTCTTCTCTACCCCAATTGATGGTGTTATTTCTTTGAGATGGAAGGGTGGAGGTAGCCAAACATCTGGGGAGGCCAAGCTAGGAAACAAAGCAGCTTCTTCCAGGAGTTTTTAGTCATAAATATGTCGGCCATAAATAGACTCTTTTCTTTTTTCCTGCTTGTTTTTCATCTTTGGCTGTCAGATCAGAGCAACTCTGAACTCCGGAAGTGACCTTGGTAGAAAGTCAATTCAACCTCTCTGTCTCTGTGTCTCTCTCTCCACTCCTGCCCATTCAAAAGGTAAGAGTCCTTGGAATACATTAATACATTACATGATGGTCCATTCTTTAAATTCCTAACCCCACCCCACCCCCATTTTACAAAAGGAAATTGAGGTCTGGAAAGAGAAAAGTGTAGTTCAAGGTCACACAGCAAATTAGTGGCTGAGTCAGGCCTAGAAACCATATCTACAGACCCCTGCTGTGTTCTTGGCACGACACAGGCTTTATAATGGGCAGACAGGTGGATGGAAAACCTTATGAACTTTCTAAACCAGTCCCGAGACTTTTCACACTCCCCACCGCTCCCTTATAACCAATCCCTGGAGTGAAAATGCTTCCATTTGAAGTGAGACCAGCAAAAGTAGGCGGCCCCGGGGGGCGGGGCCGCGTGGCTCAGTGTATGTGACTCCCAACTCTCTCCCCTTCCCTGCGGGAACCCCTCGACCGGGGCCTGGAAGGTCTCAGCTCCCCACCTTGGGTTGCAAGCTTTTAAAATGAAACACAAACAATCAAACCGTGCGCAGAGGACAGAAACTTGGGGGCGCCCGTGGACGGGCGCCCTCTGGGAGGGACGCGGCGGGCGGGCAGGCTCTAGTAGGCGTTCTCCAGCTCCGCCTGGTTGGCTTTTGCTCCCCGGGAGCGGGGTCGCGGCTTCCGGCTCTTCTGGGGCCGTGCGGCCTCGGGCCCGAAGTCCTTGAGCTCCGACTGGTTGTGGAAGCGGGTGAGGCGCTTGCACTTGCACGAGGCCACCAGGCGCACCTTGCGCGCGCGCGGCGCTGCGCCCCCGGGACACAGCAGCTGCACCCGCTGCGCGCGGTAGCGGTCGGGGATGCAGCGGAAGTCGGGCCCGCTCGGGCGCCACCACTTGCCGCGGCCGATGGCGTTGGGCAGCAGGCGCGCGGGGCCGCACTGGCCCGAGCACACCAGCTCGGTGACTGGCTTGGCGCTGCGGCACGGCCCGTCGGTCACGTAGCGGGTGAAGTGCAGCTCCCGGCAGCTGTACTCGGATGCGTCTGAGAACAGAGGCGCGCGTCAGGGCGGCTGCTTGGCCCGGCCGGTATCCCAGCCTCTCCTTACCCAAACCTCCCTCTCCCCTTTTCTTCAGAGGCTTTTAGTTATTATGGGAGCCTTGGATCCCAGTGGCTGCTGGGGTTCAAACACCAGGTTTTCATCACTACCTGTGTGAACTTGGACAAGTTACTTAACCCCTCTCTTCTTCCAATCTGTAAAATGGGTTATCCCGAAGATTCAATGAGTTAATCCATTATACATATAATGCAAAGAATGCCACTGGGCACACAGTGAAAACTGGAGGCATGGGCTGTTGCTATGTAGTTAGTATTCCCTTCCTAGGGTGCCGCCCCTCTGCTGATTTAAGCCTGTGTGGCAGGATCCCTGGCCTGGGCAGGGTAGGTATTAGCCTTATCTTCAGCCTGGCTCTGACTTCCCCCAAATTCCTTTTCCAGCCACTTGGGAGAGGTGGGCAGGAGACCGAGAAAGGAGTAGAGGTTAATTGAAGGTAATAAATCAGCATGCTGCTCTGGAGGTGAGAGATAGAAGGGGAGGTGGGCAGGACAGGAATTCATTAGACTTGAAAGGACCCAACAGCAGTGTGACCAACCCCTTCATTAGCAGGGAGGATTGAGGCCCAGAGAGAAGAGTTTGCTGAAGAAGCAGAGCCTGGTTCTCCTGACTGCGTTTCCCTGGGGCCCCAGCACCTTTTGTCTGCCCAGGGAAGAAGCTGATGTGCTCTAGCACCCACAGGAGGCTGGGCTGGGGGTTGGTGGGGAGCTAGTTTTTACTACAATTACTTTCCTACCAGAGAGGCACTGAGCTCTGACCCCAAACCTACAGATTTAGCTACTACAAACATGTATCACCTATCAGGCACCCACTGTGTACCCAGCTCTCTGCAGGGCTCATCTCTTGCTCTGTGTCACTCAAATGGGCACCTGATGGCAATGCAAGTTCGCTGCCTGGGTGAGGGGAGGTTGGGCTCTGAGGCCTGGCCTAGTCCCCTGCATAGACCTTGAACGTGTCTCCTACTGTGGGCTTACATGGATGGGAGTTTTTAAATAGCTGGTCCTCGTGTGAGCATTTGTCCCCAAGGGTTTCATAGGGACAGTTCCAATGTGATACAAAGAGATGAAAAATAGTCCTAAGACCAAAACCAGAGTGGGGGCAGAAAAGATATCCTCCCCCTGCCCTCCAAGCAAACACAGCAGGGCAGGTGTGGCTCTCCTGGTTCTGGACTGGTTTGGCACTTTCACCCCTACAGGGGTGGCATGTGGGGGTGGCTTATTTGCCCAGAGAAGGAGGCATTTGGGGGCTTTCCAGGAATAGTGCCCTAGGTCAGGCACTTCCTCTGCAGAGCATGACTTTGTTTTGAACATGTGGTTTTTCCAGGGACTGTGGCTTCTCATGGGAGCCCAAGCAGGTGGACATCTTGAATTCAGGTTCCCTACAACCTTTAAACTGTCACTCAAGCTCAGTTGATCTTGCCTGAATTGGGGAGGTTGGGGGAGGGGTGTCCTTGCCCTCCCATTTCAAAAACCCGAGGCCCCTGCTGGCCTCTTCTGGATTGCCCTTATCAGCACCCACAGCCTAGTAGATTGTAGGGCAGCGAGGGATGGCATGGGGAGCCTGGGCAATGGGTTCCACTCCCATCTGGATCATGGCTAGAGGGCAGCAAAGCCCTCCCTCTGAAGTGTCATTTCAACCCCCACCCCAACCATTCCTGCCAGCTGCAGAGCCAGCTGTGCACACTGCCCCCAGGCTTCTCTGTGCAGGCCTGACCAGGACCCACTGCCTTCTCCCTCTCCTAGAGTCAGGCTTCCTCCCCAGGAATGAGGCAAGGCTGGGTCTGGTGTGGGGGCTCAGGACAGTCAGTGCCACCTGTGCCCACTCCATGCATCAGAAGATGCTGCCTCCCTTCCAGGGCCTGGACTCAGCTGCCACTCATGGCAGAGGCTAAAACTGTGCTGACAGCTCCTGTTCCTTCAAGTCCAAGCTCACTGGGCAGACTGTGGGAAAGGGGACCAGCTGGGGTCTCAGCCCTCCCCCAGGGCTGTCTTGCAGTTGGATCAAACTGGGTTCAAATCTGCTCTTCTACTCACTCCCAAGTTACTTAGTCTCTGGAGCCTGGTTCTTCACTTTCAAGTCGGGGTTCACATCATGGGGCTTCCATGAGGTGGGACTGTGGCACTACAGGACAGCCACAGCCCATAGAGAGCGCCAGGCACCCAGTGGTGCTGCTCTGCAGATCTGAGGCCCCCTCACCTTGTCCTTCCCCAGTGGTCCAGCAGATGAGTCTGGCTCCTGTATCCTCAGGAGGGCATTCTTTGAAACCCTTTCTTTTCTGAGCCCCTGAGTATATGCAATGTTGTGCCCTCACCACCTCAGCCTGCACCCTGCCAACCTCCCGCCCTGCACTTGAATTCCAGGACTAAACTGGCAGCCTCCAGACAAGCCTGTTCCCCACTGGTGCTGGCAGAGGCTGGTGGTCTACTCCAGTCTCCAAAGCCTTCCAAATAAAAGATTCTAAAATTTCCCCGGCTCCCTCCCGAAGACCCTTATGCCAAAAATTCTTTCCACTACGCTGTACCTTTGGTCTCAAAGGGGTGGTGTGGAGGCCGCCCTCCATTCTCCGCCCGATTCATGGTCTTGTTGTTCTCCAGCTCTGGTGGAGGTTCAGGGTACTCGCCAAGCTCAGGGATGACCTCTGTGGCATCATTCTTGAAGGCCTGCCACCCCTGGGCCTCCACCACACGGAACGCTGTGTGCACCAACAGGCAGACGAGACACAAGGCTAGAGAGAGCTGCATGGTGCCAGTCGGAGGAGGGCACACAGCCTTCTAGTAGCACAGGCTCTTGTCCCCAGCCCAGATATAGTCGCCTTTTTAAAGCCCCCTCTGCCTCATGCCAGCCAATGAGGACTGTCTGGGGCAGGGCTGGTCCCATGTTTCCCTCTGTCCTGGAGGAGGGAAAGGGGTGTGCTCAGAGCAAACCCTCCCCAAAGACTTCTCCTCAAACTCAGCAAACTCCCAAATTGCTGCTGGCACTCCCAGGTGACACAGAGAGTGGGGGGGGCAAGGGGGGGCGTGTGAGGCAGGGCCCCAGCCTGCGCTCAGCACCTCCCACATGCAGGCGGTTGTGGTTTTCAGATATCAAAATGAGCTCCGGCTTTTCATTGTCTATTTCCCTGGGCTCCTTGGTCAGTCTCAAAACAAACTGTGGACAAGCTCAACAGAAAATGTGCAGCTCTGAGCTGTCCATAGGGCTGAACCCATTTTCTTAGGCCAAGTTCATATGTCACTCCACCAATAAATGGCCCAAGGGGTGTCTGTTTGGCCCCAGACTCAGCCAGAGGCAGAAGGTCACTTTTTAAGAAATATTCGTCCCAATTCCATGAGCCCCAGCAAGCCTGACCAAGAAAAGCCTCTCTTGGCATTCTCTAGAAGACAAGACAGAAATCCGGAGGGCATAGCAAGGGTGTCCACTGGTGAGAGGCTGGCAGGATTCTGGTGACAAGTCGAGGATGAGCAGATCACTCAGGCTCTAGTGATGGAGCACAAAGAGGAAACCTCAGCTCACGCTCCTTGGAGATCTTGCACACTGTGACAGGCACTTCTCAGCCAGGGCACTCACTGCGGCTCACAGGCTGATGTGCCAAAGGCAGCTATTTCCCTGGCCAGGCTGTGGGTGGGAGTGGAAACTGAGAATTCCTTTCCTTAGCAAAAGCCAAGGCCAGCACTTTTAGTGCTGACATTTTTTTCTTGCCTTCCAGCCTGTTAGTATTTTTCTAAACCTAAGCTTTGAGTCCTATATGGAAGACTTCCCTGGTGCATGGCACGGGATATGTTCCATGAAGCTATCCCTGGTCCTGATCACCATAAAAAGGGACATAGGGAGCGAGAGGGAGAGGCACAGGGGAGAAAGATTCACACCTGAGGTGCAAAAATAGAAAGTAAGGCCAGCAGAAGCTTTCATTGAAGATGGATTGTTTGAGGCCAGCTCATTGGCTCCTGGCCCTGAAGGAAGGCTGGTAAGAGGGCTGTGGCCCAGACCCCCCCGGCATTTTAACTGGGCAATGAATCAATGCACCCCACCTGCATAGCCTTTGCAAAGCCTCCGCCACCTGCCTCGACTTGTAGGTTGCTGTGTCCATCTGGAGCCGACTGTCCTCCTCTTTCCACCATCCATCACCTGACACATGAATGCAGCTGCTCTGACAGTTTTACAAGCCAGACAGAAGCCCCTGCAGGAAGGGCTCTCTCTGATACCTGCTTCCTAAGTCAGTTTCCTTGGGGCAGAAGAAAACAGCTGTGACCATTGTTGGGGATGATCTATCTCTCCCAAAACAGCAGGTAGTGTTGTGAGAAGCTGGGCCTCCGTGCTCCCTCCCCTTGTCTGTGACCCTCCAGCCTCTTTTCCCTTGCTTTGGAATGTGGACTGTTAACCCTATTATGTCCAGTCAACTGCCTTCTTGCAATGGACTTGGGAGAGACAGATCTGATGGCTGGGTTCTTGAGCCAGGCACAAGTGGCACTTAGAGCTCCACCTGCTGTTGGGAGCTGCTGGACAATCTCTGCTAAAGAGACCGTGGGAACCATCTTTGGAACACTTCTGTCACCTGCTGGGGATAGAAGGAAGAGCCCAGTACTGGAGACGGGAAAGGCTCAGAATTTGATTGGATTTCTTTTCATTATTTTATTTGGAACTGAAGTAATAGTAAAAGAAAAAGGAAGAATACAGTGGGCTTGAACTCTAAATGATCTCTACTCCTGTGATGTATGGTATGCCAGTGTATAGGAATGCTCTTCACAGAATGGTTTAGGGCAGTGGTTCTCAACCTCCCTAATGCTATGACCCTTTACTACAGTCCCTCATGTTGTGGTGACCCCCAACCATAAAGTTATTTTCATACACCTGTTATTTGTACGGGATGTATGTGATGGTTTTAGGCAACCCCTGTGAAAGGGTCGTTTGACCCCCTTTGCGACCCACAGGTTGAGAACTGCTGGCTTAGGGAAAACCTGCCGTGATGTCGTCTGTGCTTTCATTTAATGTTCAGTCATCGACAGCTCTTTATGTTCACTCAGTACACAAATTTGTCATTCACTGTTCAGAGTTAGACAGCATTCCCTGGAGTCATACCTCTGGGGGTTTAGCTGATTCTTCTTAGGGGTAGTTTAGATTAGTTCCCATTTTCTCATTTCCTCAGCAAGGTTGCTATCAAGGTCCTTATACAAAGTAATGTTTTTTATGCCCGCCCTCCTTCCGCCATACTTTCTCCCCCCAACCCCCTCTCGCTTCTCTCTACCCCCGAACTGGACTAGAATAGTGTTTTATTGTTCTTAGGAACATGTAATTGTTCATATATTGATTTCATATTAGTATGGAGTACATTGGGTATTTATTTTTCCATTCTTGTGATACTTTACTAAGAAGAATGTATTTCAACTCCATCCAGGTGAATGTAAAAGATGTAAAGTCTCCATCTTTTTTAATGGCTGGATAATATTCCATGGTAGACATACACCACAGTTTGTTGATCCATTCATGGGTTCATGGGCTCTTAGGTTGCTTCCACAACTTGGCAATTATGAATTGAGCCTCAATAAACATTCTAGTGCAAATGTCTTTGTGGTAAAATGATTTTTGTTCTTCTGGGTAGAGATCTAATAATGGGATTGTAGGGTCAAATGGAAGGTCTACATTTAGATCTGTGAAGATTCTCCATACTTCTCTCCAAAGGGGCTGTATTAGTTTGCACTCTCACCAACAGTGTAAAAGTGTTCCCTTCTCTCCACATCCACACCAGCATCTGGTGTTTTGGGACTTTGTGATGTGTGCTAATCTTGCTGGGGTTAGGTGATATCTTAGAGTGGTTTTTATTTGCATTTCTCTGATGATTGAGGATGATGAGCATTTTTTCATGTGTTTTTTGGCCATTCGTCTGTCATCTTCAGAAGAGTTTCTGTTCAAATCTCTTGCCCACTTGTAAAGAGGGTTGTTTGCACTTATTGTTTAATTTGAGTTCTCTGTAGATTCTAGCTATCAGGCCTTCATCAGATTTCATAACATGCAAAAATCTTCTCCCATTTTGAGGGCTGTTTGCTCTATTTGTGGTACTCTTAGCTGTGCAAAAGCTTTTTAGCTTGATCAAGTCCCAGTTATTTATTCTTGGTATTGCTGCAATTGCTGGGGAGGGGGGTGTCTTCCTCATAAAGTTTTTTCCCAGGCCAATATCTTCAAGTGTTTTCCCCACACTCTCTTCTAGAATTTTTATTATTTTGTGTCTTAAATTTAAATCTTTTATTCAACAAGAATCAATTTTTGTCAATAGTGAGAGGTGTGGGTCCAGTTTTAGTCTTGTGCATGTAGATAACCAGTTCTCCCAGCACCATTCGTTAAATAAGGATTCTTCTCCCCATCGCATGTTTTTGTTAGGCTTAGCAAATATTAAATGACAATATGTGGCTGGGTTCGTGTCTAGATTCTTTATCCTATTCCACAGATCTGTGTCTCTATTTTTGCGCCAGTACCATGCAGTTTGATCACCGTAGCCTTGTAATATAACCTGAAGTCTAGCAAGGTGATGCCTCCAGAATTGTTTTTATTTATAGGAACTGTATTTGCTATTTGGGTTTTTTTCCGATTCCATATGAATTAAAGTACTATTTTTTCAAGATTTTTAAAGTATGACATTGGTGCTTTGATGAGAATTGCATTAAATCTATACATTGCTT
The DNA here is from genome assembly GCF_027406575.1 of Nycticebus coucang. Taxonomy (NCBI): domain Eukaryota; kingdom Metazoa; phylum Chordata; class Mammalia; order Primates; family Lorisidae; genus Nycticebus; species Nycticebus coucang. The sequence goes on from NC_069797.1 coordinate 59,289,010, forward strand.
TGGGTAGTATGGACATTTTAACGATGTTGATTCTTCCCAGCCATGAGCATGGTATGTTCTTCCATTTTTTAACATCTTCCACTATTTCCTTTCTCAAAGTTTCATAGTCCTCTTTATAGAGATCTTTCACGTCTTTTGTTAGATATATTCCCAAGTATTTAATCTTCTTTGGTGCTATTGTAAAAGGAATAGAGTCTTTGATTTTGTTCTCAGCTTGACAATTTTTGGTGTATATGAAGGCTACTGATTTGTGGAGATTGATTTTGTAACCTGAGACACTGAGATATTCCTTGATCACTTCTAAGAGCTTTGTAGTTGTGTCCCTGGGTTTTTCCAGTTATAAGATCATGTCATCTGTGAAGAGAAAGAGTTTGACCTCTTCTGTCCCCATTTGGATTCCTTTGATCTCCTTTTTGCCTAATTGTGATGGTTAGGACTTCCAACACTATGTGTTGGGGTAGCAGTGGAGACAGTGGGCATCCTCATCTGGTTCCAGATTTGAGTGCGAATGCTTCTAGTATTACTCCATTCAATATGATACTCGCTGTGGATTTGCTGTAGATAGCCTCTCTGAGCTTAAGGAATGTTCCTTCTAAGCCTATTTTCTTGAGTGTTTTTATCATGAAAGGATGCTGGATATTGTCAAAAGCCTTTTCTGTTGAACTTTTATAGTTCAATTGAAAGAACTATATGGTCTTTGTTTTTTATTCTATTTATGTGATGCATTATATTTATAGATTTGTGTATATTGAACCAACCTTGTATCTCTAGGATAAAACATGCTTGATCATGGTGTATAATCTTTTTAATGTGCTGTTGTATTTCGTTTGCTAATATCTTGTTGAATATTTTTGCATCGATATTCATTAATGATATTTGTCTATAATTTTTTGTTGTTGTTGTTGGGTCCTTTCCTGGTTTGGGAATCAGGGTGATATTTGCTTCGTAGAATGTGTTGGGGAGGATTCCTTCTTTCTCTATATTTTGGAAAAGTTTATGCATTATAGGAGCTAATTCCTCTTTGAAGGTTTGATAGAATTCTAGTGCGAAACCATCTGGTCCAGAGCCTTTCTTTTCTGGGAGATTTTGTATAATTGATGAAATTTCAGTACTTGATATTGGTCTATTCACAATTTCTAAATTTTTCTGGCTAAGTTTTGGAAGGGATTGTACTTCCGGATATTGGTCCATCTCCTCTACATTTTCATATTTCTTGGAATAGAGGTTTTGGTATTAATTGTTGAGAATCTTTTGTATTTCTGTGGCATCTGTTGTTATTTCACCTTTCTCATTTCTGATTGTTGTTATTAGAGATTTTGTTTTTCTATTTCTGGTTAGTCTATCCAAGGATTTATCAATTTTATTAATCTTTTCAAAGAACCAATTTTTTATTTTGCTAATCTTCGGAATAATTCCTTTGTTTTCAATTTCATTTAGTTCATCTCCAATTTTGGTTTGTTTTTTTTTTCTTCTGCTGGGTTTAGGATTAGATTGTTCATCCTTTTCCAGTTGCTTGAGATGGCCCACTAGGTTGCTGACTTGCTTTCTTTCTGTTTTCTTGATGAAGGCATCTAATGCTATAAATGTCCCTCTAAGGACTTCTTTTGCAGTATCCCACAGGTTTTGATAGTTTGTGTCTTCATTATTGTTTTGTTCCAGAAATCTAGTGATCTTCTTCTTGATCTCATCAATGACCCAGCTATCATTCAAAATAAGGTTAGTTTCCATGATTTTATTTGAGTATGGAGATTTCTGTTACTGTTGAGTTCAACTTTTATTCCATGATGGTTTGAGAAGATACAGGGGATAAATTCTATTCTTTTGAATTTGTTAAGGTTGGCCTTGTAGTCTAAGATATGATCAATTTTGGAAGATGATCCGTGGGCTGATGAGAAGAATGTGTATTCGATTTTGTTAAGATGAAGTGTTCTGTAAATGTCTGTTAAGTCCATTTGTTCTAGGGTCCATTATTTCTTTGTTTAGTTTCTGCTTAGAGGATCTGTCCAGTACTGCCAATGGTGTATTAAAATCTCCAACTATTATAGTGTGGGAAGATATCATATCATTCAGATCAGCTAGGGTTTGTTTTATATATCGAGGAGCATTCTGATAGGGTGCATAGATGTTAACTATTGAGATCTCTTCTTATTGCATGTTTCCCTTGACCAGTATGAAGTGTCCATCTTTGTCTTTCATTATTTTTGTTGGTTTGAATCCCATTGTATATACATACAAGATTGCAACACCAGCTTTTTTCTGCTTTCCATTTGCCTGGAATATCTTGTTGCTCATCCCTTCACCCTGAGTCTTGTTTTATCTTTTGAGGTAAGGTGAGTTTCTTGCGGGCAACAGATATTTGGCCTGAGTTTTTGTATCCAGCCTATGCCTCTTTAAAGGAGAGCTCAAAGTATTCACATTAACTGAGAGAACTGATAGATGTGGCAGAGTTTTGGTCATCTTGTTTTTCAGAAGGTCAGAGCTTAATTTTATGCCTCTCCCATTGTGGAAAGTAGGCCTTGTTCTTTAATTTCTGGGTAGGTTTACATTAGTAGTGTACCCTCCTGCTGCATGTTTTGAAGAATGGGCCTGAGTATTTCCTGTAGAGCTGGTCGAGTCATGGCAAATTTCCTCAGCATGTGGATGTCAGTGAAGTATTTGATTTCTCCATCACAAATTAAACTCAGTTGAGCAGGATATAGGATCCTGGGCTGGAAATTAATTGGTTTAAGAAGGTTAAAGGTTGATGACCATCCTTTTCTGGCTTGGAAAGTTTCAGCTGAAAGATCTGCAGTCATTCTTATACTTTTCCCTTTGTAAGTAATACTACTTTTCTTACGCCTGGCTGCTTGTGGAAGTTTCTCCTTCATGTTAACATTGGCAAAATTAATTACAATGTGTCTAGGATATACTTTGTTTGGATTGAGTTGTGCTGGGGTTCTGAAACTCTACTATCTGAATTTCTGTCTACTATCTGTCTCTTGCAATACTTGGGAAATTCTCTGCCATAACGTCTTGGAGCAGAGAATTTGTGCCTTTGGGACCATCCTCTTCTTCAGGAATCCCTGTAATTCAGATGTTTGATTTCTTGGAATGATTCTATAACTCTCGGGGAATACTCTGCTCTTTTTCTCCATTTTTCTGCCTGTTGGAATGCTTGGATAGTTCAAAAGACTTGTCTTCTTTATCTGAGATTCTTTCTTCACACTGCTCAACTCTATTTCTGAGAGACTCTTCTGTATTTTGAAGTTCCTCTAATACTTTTTTCAATTCCTTAAGCTCTGCTATAGCTTTCCTCATTATATCCATATTCTTGGTGACTTTGTCTTTGAATTCATTAATTTATTGAGACAACTTCTGAACTGTTTTTTGGTTCTCTGTTTCCATCTTTTCCTCCATTACAATGATCTTATTTGCCATCCATATTCTAAATTCTATTTATGACATTTCAGCAATTTCTCCGTGGATGGGATTCTGTTTTATTTTCTTTGATGTCTCCCAGGAGGCATTGATCTGCTCTGATTTCTCATGTTGCCAGAGTTCTTCAGCTGATTCCTCTTCATGAGTATTTTTAGCTTTACTCTTTTTCTCTTTTTTAATATGTTAATTATACTATTTTAGTTGAATTGATAGGTTGCCCTTGATGAGTCCATCTGTTACTGTTGCAGTGCCACTGCTGCACTAACAGAGGCAGACAAGTGGTGAATCTGCAGCCCCAGACAGTGTTTCCAGGGGGGCAAGAATCAGTATGCAGTACTGGCCCAGAGTTTCAAGCAAAGTCTCTCTTCCAGTGATGGCTCCACCCACCAAATCAAGCTCATGAGGCTACTCTACTAGAGGCTACCCTACTGACAACACTGGCCCAGAGTTCAGGAGAGATGCTTATGCACTGGGCACCATCCAGCCCATCAAGTGCTAAGGGCTGCAGCTCTGTGGGCGGCATAGGCCCAGAGCTCAGACAAAGTCACTCAGGCACTGGGCACCACCTGCCCAGTCAAGCTCAGGAAGCTGCCACCCAGTGGGGGGTGCAGGTCTGTAGTTTTTCTTCTGCTTTCTTATTTCTGCCACTTGGTTTGGCCTGGGTGATGAGTACCTCATGCAGTCCTCTTGGTGCAGAGCTCCTCTCATCCAGCTTCCATCCACTTTAGTCCAATATCTCTCCCTTAGGCCCAACCTAATTTTATCTATTTATTTTAAAGACAAGGTCTCACACTGTTACCCTGGTGGGACTGCAATGGCATAATCACAGCTCACAGCAGTCTTTTTCTCCTGGGCTCAAGGGACCCTCCTGCCTCAACCTCCCAAATAGTGTACAAAGTAATTTTTTAATTAATTGTTTTTATTGGAAGATAATTATAAATGCACAAACACTTGTAAGACAAATACAGAGAGGACTCAGTGCTTGTAGCTCTGCAGTTAGGACGCCAGCCACATGCACCAGGGCTGGTGGGTTCAAACCCTGCCCCAGACTGCTAAACAAACAAACAAAAAAAAAGCCAGGCATTGTGGCAGGCACTTGGAGCCCCAGCTACAAGGGAAACTGAAGCAAGAGAATCACTTAAGCCCATGAGTTTGAAGTTGCTGTGAATTGTGATGCCACGGCACTCTATGGAGGGCAACATAGTGAGACTGTTTCAAAAAAAAAGAAAGAAGGAAAAATACAGAGAGTCTTTATAATCTTTATCCAATTTTTCCCAATGGTAACATCTTGAAAAACGATGGGACCAAGATGGGATAATGATGGGATCGACCAAGATGTTGATACTGACACAATTGACTAATCTTATTTTACCTGTACTCCAATGTGTATGTGTGTGTGTATACACATGCATGCACATGTGTGTATATGTAGTTTCATGCAATTTTATCAAATGTGTAGATTCAAGAATGCACTACACAGTCAAGAGAAAAAATATCTCTGTGACAATGAGTGTCCCTTTAGTTGCCCTTGGTAACCACACCCCCTCCCTCCCTCACCTTCCTTCCCCACTTCTAACCCTTTGCAACCACTAATCAAATCTCCACTTCTATAATTTTTTCATTTCAAAAATGCCATGTAAATGGAACTGATAAGTATGTAAGCAGCATAATCTTCCATGGAGTTATCCAAATTGTATGTATTGTGTATTGATAATGTATTCTCTTTTTTCGTTGAGTAATATTCCATGACTTTTTTTTTTTTAACATTAGGGTTATTTCCAGAGTGAATGCTGTGTCTTAGGGAGTGAAAAGTTTGGTAGGTCTTGCTATGTGTTGCAGAGCTATTCTCCAGAAAGCCCAGCCAGGTCCCCAACCCCACCAGCAAAATATAAGTGGGCATATGCCATAGTTTGCCAGGGCTACCTTAGTAAGTAGCACAAACTAGAGGACTTAACTAAAGTTTATTGTCTCACAGTTCTGGAGGCTAGAAGTAGGAGTCCAAGATCAAGGTGTTTACAGGGTTAGTTCCTTCTGAGGGCTGTGAGGAAGAGTCTATTCTGGGCCTCTCACAGACCTTCTGCTGGTTTGCTGACAATCTTTGGCATATGTTGGACACCTTGTAGAAGCATCACCCCATCTCTGCCTCATCTTCTCATGGCAATCTCCCTGTGTCCAAATTTTCTCCTTTGTATAAGGACACCAGTCTGATTAGAGCCTGCCCTAATGACCTTGTCTTAACTAATTACATCTGTCCTAACTAATTACATCTGTAACAACCCTATTTCCACGTGAGGTCATGTTCTAAGGTACTGGGGTTTAGACATATAAATTTGGGGGGCACAATTCAACCCATAAAGTTGCCAACCCTAGGTTTGGGCTGTAATTTTTTAAGATGAATTTAATAGTTGTACCTTCATTTCTAGAAAGGCTGTTTTTCTGTCTGATGATTTACTAGCTTTTGTTCCTACAGAGCTGCCTGTTTTATGTTCACTCTCCAAACCTTCAATAAAGCAAGGGGGATACACCCTCCCCTTCCAAAAGCTCCCCTGCCAGGGAAGAAGTTATTCCTCCAAACAATTCCAATACCAGGTGGAAAGTGGCTGGTGCCACTGATGCTTTTTTCTATTATAAAAAGATTTTTTGTGGGGGAGTAGTTCTCAGTTCACAGCAAGATTGAGTGGAAGGTACAAAGATTTCTCATGTACCTCCTGTGCCCACACATATATGGCCTCCCCCATTATCAACATCCCCCACAGAGTGATGCATTTGCTACAGTTGATGAACCTCCACTGACACATCATTGTCACCTAAAGGCCAGTTTACATTAGGGTTTACTCTGTGTTGTACATTCTATGGATTTAGGCAAATGTCTAATGACATGTATCTACCATTATAGTGTCATACAGAATATTTTCACTGCCCCCAAATTTTATATGCTTTGCCTATTCATCCCTCCCCCACTTTCCCCAACTCTTGCCAACCATTCTTCTTTTTACTATATTCATAGTTTTGCCTTTTCCAGAATGTCATGTAGTTGGATTCATACCAAATGTAGCATAGCCTTTTCAGATTGGCTTTTTTCACTTAATAATATGCATTTAAGGTTCTTCCAGGTCTTTTCATGGCTTGATAGCTCATTTCTGTTTAGTGCTAACTAATATTGCACTGTCATGGTGCAACATGGTTTATCTGGTCACCTACTAAAGGATATCTTGGTTGCTTTCAGGTTTGGGCAGTTATGAGTAAAGCTGCTACAAAAATCTGTGTGCAAGTTTTTTTTGTTTTTTTGTTTGTTTGTTTTTGTTTTTTGAGATAGAGTCTCAAGCTGTCACCCTGGGTAGAGTGCTATTACATCACAGCTCACAGCAACCTCCAACTCTTAGGCTTAAGCAATTCTCTTGCCTAGCCTCCCAAGTAGCTGGGACTACAGGCACCTGCTACAATGCCCAGCTATTTTTTGGTTGTAGTTGTCATTGTTTGGCAGGCCTGGGCTGGATTCGAACCCTCCAGCTCCGTCATATGTGGCTGGCACCCTAGCCACTTGAGCTACAGGCACCAAGCAAGTTTTGTGCAAGTTTTTATGTGGACATAAGTTTTCAAATCATTTGGATAAACACCAAGGAGCATGATTGCTGTGTTGCATAAAGAGTATGTTGGTTTGGTGCCCATAGCTCAGCAGTTAGGGCACTGGTCACATACACCAGGGCTGGCAGGTTTGAACCTGGCCCAGGTCTGCTAAACAACATATGATAATTGCAACAAAAAAACAGCCGGGGGTTGTGGCAGGCACCTGTAGTCCCAGCTACTTGGGAGGCTGAGGCAAGAGAATTGCTTAAGCCCAAGAATTTGAGGTTGCTGTGAGCTGTGACGTCACAGCACTCTACCAAGGGTGACATAATGAGACTGTCTCAAAAAAAAGAGTATGTTTAGAGTTGCAAGAAAATTAACTGCCAAACTGTCTTCCAAAATGGCTGTACCATTTTGCTTTCCCACCAGAAATTAATGAGAGTTCCTGTCACTCTATCCTGGCCAGATGCAGATTTTTTTGTTTGTTTTTTGTTTTTGTTTTTTGAAGAACAAAGCATTAAGGACCTTCAAAGGAGAGAACAATTTCTTCCCCCTGGGGTGGGTTTGAGATCTTCATGGTGAGACGTGGTGTTTGGACCAGACTTTGAAAGATAGGCCAAATTTGGAAAGTATATTATGCTCCTTTGACTCTTTGGGATTGTAGAGTCTTTGAACTGGAAAGAACCTCAGAGGTCATCTGGTTTCTTTCTATACTTGGTTATTGAGGAGGCTCTTCCCTCTAATTAATGGAAACTGAAGGTTCTGCATATTGGCTGCATTTTTAAACAGATTTTGCTTCCACTACTCAGTGCTAAGAAGGGAATGTCTGGACTTGGAGTCTCATTTTTAGGCAGCTGCCTGCATTGAGAGATGTACAAATCATCCTGTCTTTATTTGCACACCCATAAACATGGAATGCTATATGCTGTTAAGACGAATGGGGTAGAACTCTAAGAAATAACTAGAATAAAATTTTAAAAACAAAGCATAGATATCTTTATGTACACACACATCAGTAAGCTTACGGATGCATAGTTTTTCTTTTCTTTCTTTTTTTTTTTTGTTCAATAAAGTTTTATTTTTCCAAATATATGGTTGGTTGGACCCTGTTCACGCATCTTCACCAGTAGCTGGGGCATCTCCACCCTTGGTATTTCTGGTGTAAACTACTTGAGCTCTATGCTTTGAAACCAGTTAGATAAGGCCTTTACTAAGGAGCTCCTGAAGGGCTGCCCTGGCCAGGGAACCTCGAATCCTCAGTCTCTCAGAGACCACGGCAGGAGTGATAAGCTTATAGTTGGGAACTTCCTTACAGAGTTTGTCATACGTAGCTTTGTCAAACAAGACTAGGTTGTTGAGCTTGTCCCGAACTTTGCCTTTGGGCCACTTCTTCTTTTTGGCCTTGCCTCCAGATTTGTTCACTGGGTCTTTGTCTTTCTTGGCCGACTTTCTGGCATCTTTCTTCTTGCGTCCTTGGGTGGCATTGCGAAGCTAGGAGAGGAGCTGCCACTACTGCAACCTGGCTAAGATGTCCGATGCATAGAGTTTTTCTTAGAAGGATATGATACTAGTAGTTACCTTTGGAGAGATTAAAGATTTGGAGTAAAAGGAGTCTGTCTCACTTTTCATTATAGGTCTTTATGTTATTTAAATTTATTACTATGGGGTGGCACCTGTGGCTCAGTCAGTAAGGCGCCGGCCCCATAAACCGAGGGTGGCGGGTTCAAACCCGGCCCCGGCCAAACTGCAACCAAAAAATAGCCGGGTGTTGTGCCGGGCGCCTGTAGTCCCAGCTACTCGGGAGGCTGAGGCATGAGAATCGCTTAAGCCCAGGAGTTGGAGGTTGCTGTGAGCTGTGTGAGGCCACGGCACTCTACCGAGGGCCATAAAGTGAGACTCTGTCTCTTAAAAACTAAATAAATAAATAAATTTATTACTATGTACATATAGTATTAACTGTCCATTAAAATGTTTTAAATACTTTAATAACACTGTTACCAGATTTATCTATTAGTGTTCTGCCTTAAGTTTGTGTAAAACTATCAAGATTATGTTGTTGGGCAGCACCTATGGCTCAGTGGGTAAGGTGCTGGCCCCATATACCAAGAGTGGTGGGTTCAAACCCAGCCCAGGCCAAACTGTAACAACAACAAAAAAATTATGTTGTCAAAGAGGTTTGACAAATAGTGAACCAGTCTAATTGGTTCATGTGACAGAGGGGGGTGGGAACCTTAGAGAGGCTCCTTCTCTGCCTCCAGAGGCTTTTTTGTCTGGGAGAAAAGATATTCACTTTCTCTAACTCCACCTCCACCCCACCTCCACCACAGAGGAAAAGGAATATAATGCTGATAGTGGTAGTTAAGATATCTGGGGGCAGGAGATATATTTTGGGATTGCCTGTTAGCAGGATCACTCAAACCCCCAAATGCCACCCAATCATCATGTCAGGCCACCTTGAGCCTGCTACCCCAGTTCCTTTCTTAAGTATACAAATCTCACCTCCCTCCAATTGGGTGAACCACTGTACCCATGAATATTCCTAACATAGAACATTTCTGGTACTAGAGAGAGAGACTCCACAAATAGCTACTGCATAAATATGACCATTATGGAACCTACAGCTAGCTTCGGATGGCTTTTTAGATGATAATTATTTTAAAAATCTAGAAAAAGCAAACATAAAACCTAGATATAAAACCATCAAAAAAATCAACTGGGATAAGGAGGACAGAAAAGACAATTTCTTTGTAATGTAAGACATTTATTTTGGTTACAATTTTAGTGTTTTAACACTGATTTGTGATACAACGAACATTAAATTTGGTTTTGTTTTTCTTTTAACCAATTTTATACCTCTCCCTTTTCTGTCCAGAAAATTCACTCTTTCACAATCAAATTATCCCAAAATTTGGCAGGAAGTAAGGGAGAACAAAAGTTAAGCTTACAATCAATCTGCTCTCTCAACTTGAGATGGCCTCTATTTCCAATCACAATAAAATCTTGACTTGGAAAGACCATCATTGTTGGCTCTTCAATTATTTCTGAAACAAGTTTTATGAAAAAGAAATTTTTCTATGAGAAAAGCTCATATCTTCATATTTAAGGTCAGTGCTTACTTTGATTAAAACATTAGCATCTTAACATTAACTTGCGCACAAAAGGCACCAAATTCCCCTTTCTGAACCGTCACCACGGCGGGGACGCAGCGTCACCTGCTGGCCAGTATATTATTACTCGCCTACCCTAATTTCCCGGGGGTACTAAACTCCAAGTAAGGATCCCCAGAGACCCCTCAGAGCCAAAAGGCACCTTAGAGGTCTTCTAGATGAGTCCCCTCGTTTGATAGGTGGAGGTTTCTGCTCTCAAGATAAATCAGAGTGGCAGGGAAACATACCAGCCTGTGGAAAGGTGTACTGCTTTAAGATTGAAAAGAAAATTGTTTGGCGCTCTCCTTTTGCCCGGATGGAGCGCTGTCAGCAGAAGGGATTGGGGGGGTGGGGGTGGGGGATAGTAAGGGCATCCTGAGTTCCTATCCCATCACTTCCCAGGGGGTGGAAAACTGTCTGGGAACAGCTCCCACTCACAGCTGGGCATGTGTTGGCTCTTACACAACAGAATTTTATTTTACTTAAAGTGCTAGGAGCTAAATCTCGTGAGGTTTCAGGGATGAAAAACGATATATCAAGAAATCCTAAGTTATTGGCGTAAAAGTAGCCCCAAAATAAAGGCAGTAATTCTCCCAATGGCTTTCTCTCCTTCATGCCCACACAGGCCTTGGAGAGGTCCCAGATTAACCAGCCACATCCCCCTGCTGTGCTCACCTAAGTAGCTGTGGCTTCCTAAGGAGTGACCACTGCCTGGACCCGGAAGGGAGCACTAGCCCCAGTGATTCCTCTAGGAGCACAGAAGAGGCTCTGACTTAAGAGTGCTACATGTCACCTGGAAGAAGAGCTGCACACTCTAACCCAGTTGGGGACCTACACTTGTTACTTCCTACTCCAGGGCTGGGGTCAAGAGCGTGTGCAGTGCACTTGGATACTCTTGTGGAGCTCATTTCTTGAGAAATATTGTATTAAAGAAAGAACCCAGCCTCAGCAAGCAGCAAACCTGAAATCTTACCTCAGCTGTGCCTTAAAGAGCTAGGCAAAGGGGGAGGGGCACGCCTTTCATCATTCTGAAACCCAGTTCCCTTTTTTTTTTTGTTTTGAAAAGATCACAATATATGAATAAGCTCTACCAACTTTATAGGGTTACTGTGAGGTTCAAGTTAGATTAAGTAGGAAGGCTACCTGAAAACTGTGAAGTGAGGCACACAGTTTGGGGGACTGCCATCTCACTTAGGTGGGTCTATCTGGACAGCTCAGTGTCTGGAAAAGCTACAGTCTAGTAGTCCACAGCTGCTGTGATCACACAGAAAAGGGGACAGTGAATGTCCAGGCTATGCAGGGCCAATCCTGTGTAATCAGAAATCCTCCCACCTAGAAGTGAGGCCTTGCAACATACCTGCTTCTCTTAGTCCTAGCTGGAAGCTTCTGGTCAACTGAAAAAGGCACATTCCCCACCTGGACGTGTTAATACTGTCTGAACTTAAAATTTAAAACTGAATTTTAAATAGTTAACAAAAGTCCCTGATATTTCCTTCAGTGCAGGTAAGACTCCTTTGCAATTCCTTGCCAGTGATCTTACCATGAATTCAGGCTTCTGGGAGTCTGATACACCCACCAGAACAATGTCCTATATATGTTTGGCATTCACAGAGTTTAATTCCACATACTTTTATCAGACACCCTGTGCTACGGGTCAGGGGCTTGACTGAGGGCCTTCTCTCTGCCCAGAGTGACCCTAAAGATAAACAGCATTACACCGCTTTCCATGACAACGACAACATGAAGTCCTAACAGGACTGTGTCCAAAACAAAACTCCTATATTCTGGCAAATGTACACATACATAAGAGTGCTAGTGCATCCTGATATCATCCTAAAAAAGTCTTTTAAAAGGTTGTTTCTGTTTGTTTGCTCTACCACTAATACAGGATCCATTTGGCCACTCTGCCATGTCTTGCTTCTGCCTGGGCTAAGTCCTTCCAGGGACCTTGCACTGGCACCAGAGAGCCTTAAGAGCCACCTGTAGATGGCAGGGTGTGTGCCTGGGACCATTCGTTCCCTTTCTTGTCCCTTGGCTGCGTTTCCGAGAGGTACACCCCCCCACACACACACCTACACACACGCACCGTCATTGGCCAGCTTCCTCCTTCGGGTCTCGAAATAGCAACTGAGACAAAAAGCAGTTTGCACGAGTGGCTTGGGCTCACCCACACTATAATTGAGGACAAAACCTTTGTAATTCTCCAAGTGGTGGAGTTTTTAAATAGGCTGGACTTCAACACCCTGTTTTCTAAAAAAGAAAAATAAAACCATGCCCAAAGCATCGCTCTTCTAACAAATGAAGTGACTGAAAGAGGTCCAAGAGAAATCTTCCAAAGCTGTGAGTTCTGCATTCAACCTTTCAAAGATTCACATTTTTAAAACTCTATGGATTTAGAACAGTCCTCTGGGAGAATTCATTGCCCACCCAATTAATCCCAAGGAAATAATTAAAATGCAGCCTTTTGTGGGAATCTCCATCCACTACAACTGACAGACACCCCCCTGCCCCAGCCTCAGAGCTTGTGATGCGAGAACTCTGCCATGCACAGCGTGGAAGGCTGCAGGGACACCTGGGGACACAGATGTGGTGGGGAGGGGTCCCGTGTTTGCCTAGTTCCTTTACTAGGGCTCAAGTGCTGAGGTTCTCTTTCAGGACACGATTTGGGGGTAAGGGAAGGGAGGTCATAAGGGGCCCCTGTGAGCATCTCAGGCCTCCCACTCCTACAGACCTCTTGCCCTGGGCCATCAAGAAGCATGCAGGCCATAGGCCTTTCCCTTCTGAGCCCCCACCCCAAGGAAAAGGACATCATAAGTTACAACAGGACAACCAGGGAGCAAAGATGCCTTCCTTACCAAGCTTCTTTATATGTTCCCCAGGGGGAAAGTGTCCCAGAACTATGTAGAGACAGACTTGTGGGCATGTGCCTTGTGATGCTGAGAGCAGAATACAGTGTGTTTTCTAAACATGGCGGCTTGGGACACCTTCAACCAGGGCCTCCCTGGAGAACCTCTCAAGAAGAGGCAGCAGGGGCCCTAGAGTTTCAATTTCCCTTCCTTGACTAGTCTGTCATTGAGCTGGCAGAGTTGGGCCAGGAAACCATCGTTGGGGCCGATCTCACGGTTCTGCCTCACAATGCTCAGGGCAGACCTGACGTCCATCTTCTGCCGCATCATGAGGTATGCAATGACGAGAGTCGGGGAGCGGCTGTAACCCTCACGGCAGTGGACGAGTACCCGGCCTGCAAGAAACAGGGAGGCGTGGTGAGCTACGGACATCTGATTCACACCACAACTCTGGTTGAGACTCTTCCATGAGATGCCAATTAAAAGCACAAAGTCATGCCACTGGGCACCCACCAGAATGGATAAAATGAAAACGATGGAAAATGCAAAGCGTCAGTAAGGATAGGGAGCAACTAGAACTCTTCTGCACGGCTGGGGAAGGTAGGATGTAAATTGGTACCACCACTTTGGAAAATGGTGGTAGTTTTATCTCCTCAAACAGAACACTTGCATCCAGATCCATGACAAACAGGAAATATATACACATGTTCCCAAACAGACATGGGCCAGCACTATTCAACCCAGCCCCAAGCTGGAAACCTCTAGGGGCCTATCAATAGAATAGATAAGTAAAAAGACTGAGCAATCTACGACTCACAAGAAACAACATAAATGAAACACACAAACACGAGGTGTCTGATTCCACGGAGCAGAAAAGTGGGTGAAACTGATCTGTTTTTGGAAGCTTGGATAGGGTAACTCTGGGAGTAACTACACACTCATGATATGGGTACTTCTTTGTATGCATTTTATACTTCAGACAAAAGCAAAACATGGAGGAACTCAAATGTCCATCAACAGGCCGAATGAGGTGGCTCATATCTGTAATCCCATCACTCTGGGAGGCCAAAGTGGGTGGATTGCTTGAGCTCAGGAGTTCAAGACCAGCCTGAGACAGAGTGAGACCTTATCTCTAATAAAAATAGAAAAATTTGGTACCTATAGCTCAAGCGGCTAAGGCACCAGCCACATACACCACAGCTGGCGGGTTGGAATCCAGCCCGGGCCTACCAAATAACAATGACAACTAAAACAAAAAACAGCCAGGTGTTGTGGCCTGTGCCTGTAGTCCCAGCTAATTGGGAGGCTGAGGCAAGAAAATCACTTTAGCCCAGGAGTTGGAGGTTGCTGTGAGCTGTGATGCCATGGCATTCTACCCAGGGTGACAGCTTGAGGCTCTGTCTCAAAATAAATAAGTAAATAAATAAATATAGAAAAATTAGCTGGGTGTCATGGTGTGCACCTGTAGTCCCACCTACTCAGGAGGCTGAGGCAAAAGGATCACTTGAGCCCAAGAGTTTGAGGTTGCTGTGAGCTATGACACCATAGCACTCTACCCAGGGCAAGAGAGTGAGACTCTGTCTCAAAAACATAAAAACAAAACAAATGTCAACAGGTGAATGAATAAACCACCAGTGGCACATCCATACACCCCACTACTACTCAGCAATAAAAACGCAACAACATAGATGAAGCTAAAAATAATTATGCTGAGTGAAACAGACCAGACAAAAAAAGAGAGTACATAACTGTGTGATTTCCATTTATAGAAAACTCCACAAAATGCACACTAATCTCAAGTGACAGGAGGCAGATCAGTAGTTGCTTGAGAGTACAGGATAGAGAGGAGTGGGAGGGAGGTGACATAGGGACATGAGGGAAATTTAGGGGGTGACGGACATGCTCACTATCTTGGCTATGATGATGGTTTCATGGGTGTATACATCCATCAAAACTTCAAAACTTATGTGCAGTCTGTTGAATGTCAAACATACCTCAACAATGCAATTTAAAAAACAAAAGGATACATATTAAGTACAAACACAAAAACAAAACAATCACACACACACACAGGCCCTCAAATGGTCTATGAGGTCCTGCAAAATCTGGTCTCCAGCTGTGACGTCATCTCTTTCTCTTCCCTTGCCCTCCACTCTAGCTGGCTCTGGCCTATAATTCCTCTTTCCCCCAGGCTTTGCTTAAATGTCCCCTTCCCAGGAAGGCTTTTTCCACCCACTCTCTCTCAATCCACAAGCCCAGTCCTATTACTTATCCTACCTAATCTCCTTCTCCCAGCTTTATTCTCCCTGCAACCTGCCACGGATCAGATCATTCTCACATGTTTACTGTCATCCTCCCACTGTGATGTAAACTCCACAAGGGCAGGGATGTCATGTGGTTTTCTCTCTTCTGGTTGATGAGGAGATGCTAGAGGTCAATGTCACCAAAGTCCTAGCATGTTACAGGAGGCCCCATGAACAACATGCCTTGGCTTCTCCCCACACAGAGTGCTTAGTTCAGTGCTTAGTTGTGTCCCTTGACACCCCCACACTGAGCTCTCCCTCCATCTGCACCACTTCCACTCCACTCTCCACCTACCAGCTGGAGAGATCTTTCCAAAACACAAATATGACCTGTCACCATTTGCAGGGGAGAATCTGGTCACCAAAGAGTGGCTTCCAAGGCCAGCTGCTCACAGCCTTGACATTTTTCCACACTTTTTCTCACCTCTACGCCTTGGCACAGGTTGTTCCCTCTACCAGGAATATATCTCCCTCTCGGCTACCTGGTAAACAACTACTCAGCCTGGTAAACAACTACTCAGCCCTTATGACACCGGTTCAATTATTTCCCTTGTCAGCACAGGTACTTAAAATCCAAATCTTCAAAGGTTCATGAACCTGGGTTTAAATTTTAACTTGATGGTTAAATGTGTCAATTTGACTAATCTACAGTGCCCAGCTGCTTGGCCAAACGCTAGTCTAGATGTTGCTATGAGGCTATTTTGTAGCTGTAACTAACGTCTACAATCAATTGACTTTAAGGGGTCCGCCACAATCAATTGACTTTGAGTGAAAGGGACTGCCCTTGATAATGTGGGTGGGCCTCACCAAAACAGTTGAAGAACTTAAGGACCACAACGGAGGTTTCCTGGAGAAGAAGTAACTATTCCTCAAGATTATAACAGAGAAATCCTGAGTCTACTTGGTGGCCAGGCCTACAGACCTAAGACTTGCCTGCCCCCACAATCACAGCCAACTCCTTAAAATAAACCATATGTGTATATATAGGAATATATATAAATCAATACAATAAACATACATTAATACAGGGTATCCATAAAGTTTGTATGCAATTTACTATGTTAAACTATTTTAATAGGCACATGAACTTTATGTCCACCCTGTATAAAAAATAAATCATATCCGTACAATAAGGATGACTTTAAAAAATCATATATACAGAAGATGCCAAAAAATGTATACTCATTTTAAGAAAGGAAAAAACTGTATTAAATTTGTGATACTCAAGTCATGTTTGACTTCTGCAATTACAAAAGGTTCTCAATGTGACTTGTGTTCATCTTTTGTTATCAGTATATATTGAGTATTGCAATTTTAACAGCTTTTTCCGTTCTTAAAATGTGTATACATTTAGGGGGGACTCTCTGTATACGAATATATGTATAGTTGTTTCTCCATATCTATGGGAGATTGGTTCCGGAACATCCCACAGATGCCAAAATTCATGGATGCTCACTTCTGTAAAATGTCATAGTGTTTGCAAATAACCTACACATATCCTCCCATATACTTTAAACCACCTGTAGATTACTTATAATATCTAATACAATGTAAATACCATTTACATTTCACATGCTATGTGGATAGCTGCTACACTGTATTGATTAGGGAATAATGACAAAGGAAAAAAGTCTGTACATGATCAGTACAGATGTAGTAACCTTTTTTTCCTGAATATTTTTTTTCCCTTGGAAACTGATACTTTTTTTTTCTTTTATTGTTTGGGTTCACTGAGGGTACAAAGAATTAGGTTACACTGATTGCATTTGTTAGATAAAGTCCCTCTTATAATTGTGTTCTGTCCTAAAGAGGAGTGCCATACACCATGACCCCCAACCCCCTTCCTCCTCCCCTCTCCTGCATTCCCCTACCCCACCCCTTGTATTAGCTCATCTGCCTTCATATTAGAATTGAGTACACTGGATTCTTGCTTCTCCATTCTTTTCCTGAATATTTTTAATCAGCAGTTGGTTGAATCGACAGATGTAAAACCCATAGATACAGAGGGCCAGCTTCATATTCTGTTGGTTCTATTTTTCTGGAGAATCCTGACCAATACACTGGTCATAACACTATGACCCACTAACTTCATGGTGCCGCCAGTAGACCCATTTCATGAGGTATTTGGGGGTTTAAAGGAGACCACACAAAAAGCCACTCAACTGGTGCCTTGCATACGAAGTCCTCAGAACTGTTACCCAATACTAGGAGCCCTCTGTTGGCACCTAGAACATCCTCAGCTACATCAGCCCAGTCCTGGGCCATTGCTGGCCATGTACAGATCTACTCTCCTCTTCCAGGGGGTGAATTCCTTAGGAGTGAGGACTGTGGAGTATATATTATTTTTGGATCCCTTATAATGTCTATGGTCATTATAAGGGACCTTATAATACTAGGTCCCAGTAAACAGTTGCTGACTAGTTGAAGAATGATTGCCCACTAACACCTCTACACAGCCATTATTTGGAAGGAAATCTGCCAGCTCAGAGTCTACCTGCTCCCATCACTTACCCACAAAACACTACTTTTCCAGCACCTCCCAAGTCAGGAAGGAGTCCTTTACTTTCCTGCCCATTCCCTCTCTGACTAGTATGCCTAAAGTGTTCAGAGTGGGACTGCCCCGCCCCCCACCTCCACCCTGGGAAAAGGACTCTGCAAAACAGCCACCTTACCACCTAGAACAGCAGTTCTCAACCTGTGGGTTGTGACCCACAGGAAGTATATTAAAGGGCTGCGGCATTAGGAAGGTTGAGAACCACTGATCTAGAACATACTCAAGGCACATAGAGCCCACTGGGGAAGGGGGTGGTTCAACCTCTGCCTCATCCCCCAGGCCAAGCCCAGATGCCATCTCTTCCACAAAGCCTCCCTTGGCCTCCCCAGCTGGAAGTGACTGTTCTCTCCCCTGAGCACCCCCAGCCATCCCACCCAGCTCTCTTAGTGAAAGGTTTCTGGGTCCCTTGAACCCTGCACATTGTTAAAGGTCAGCATTCTTCTGTCATCTGACTTGGCCAATCAACCTTAAAAGCATTTCCACTTGGCATTAGAACCCATGGAATTCACTGTCACTTGTTCAGTAACCATTTGCAGCATACCTACTATGTGCCTGACGTAGATCAGGAGACAGAAAAGGGATACAGTGGACGCAGCCTGAGGGAAGGCTTCACAGAAGAGAAGACACCATGCCCAGTACTAAAGCACAAGGAAGAGTTTGCCAGAGGACAGGGTAGGGAGAGGCAGAGACAGCTCTCTCTTTTTTTTTTTTTTTTTGAGACAGAGTCTCACTTTATCGCCCTTGGTAGAGTGCTGTGGCACCACAGCTCACAGCAACCTCCAACTCCTGGGCTTAGGCGATTCTCCTGCCTCAGCCTTCCGAGTAGCTGGGACTACAGGCACCTGCCACAATGCCTGGCTATTTTCTTTTTTTGTTGTTGTTGCAGTTTGGCCGTGGCTGGGTTCGAACCTACCACCCTCAGTATATGGGGCCGGCGCCCTACCCACTTGAGCTACAGGCACTGCCTTAGATAGAGCTTTCTCAACTGAAGTACCCAGGCTACCTGAGCTGAGGCAGGAGGTCTGAAAAAATCAGTGCATGTTCCTAGTTAGCTGGAACCAGGAAACAAAGTCAGAGACTATAAGTTCCCCGAACAGTTGACTCCTCGATTTTATATGAGAAAAGCAAAATCCTCCCCCATCAGAACCCTCATTCTGTATCTACGCAGAGCGACAAGCTTAATACAGCTGGAGTGGAAGTGGGTAGACTGGGCTGAGTGTGTAAGTGACCATGACAGACCATGAGGGGCCTCACACAAAAGTCTGCAGATTCCCTGGTCAATAAAACTTCTCTCCAGAGCCCTGACAGTGAGCTATCCAGTGGTCTGATGTAGTCCGTCTGCTGGAAATCACTTGGGTGAGAAGGCTGCTGGGTGTAGCAGAGAGAAGGCCAATAACACTGCACAGGGGTCACCTCCCCTGGGAGGGCATGGAATGGGGAGGGAGGACGAGGTCAAGGAAGGAGCTAAAAGCAGAAAGGGCAAGCGGCTGGGCCTGCTCAGCTGATACCTGCCCTGTGGCCTTCTAGGATTTCCTAACAGAAAGTCTTCTCTCACTGCCAGCGCCTCAGCAGTTCTCCCAGTCTTTCCTTACATTTGAAGGTTACAGAAAGTATCTTAAAAGCTGCTGGAAGATTTGGCATGGGGACCAGTTAGCCACACTACTCCCCATGTCAATACCTGGTCAGTGAGGTATGATGGGGAGTTCCCTGGGGAATTCCTGGGAGATGCTGTCCTTGCTCTTAAAAGAGAGAAACGTATGAAGAAATGGCTGCATTTTGGCCTGTTGGGATGTGGTGACTAGATCTCACCTTGGGAACACGAGGGTTCTGAACCCAATGTTGAGGTGGCAGAAGAGAGACAGGGAAAGAAAGTGGCCCAGACACCACCATAGAGCTGATAAACCAACTAGCCCTGGATAATAACAAATATTTCTTATGATTAAAGCTGCTTGGATTGGGGGGTAGGGGAGAAGCATGTAAGTGGCGGGAAACCAACCCTCAGCCAATGTCAAACCAAATGCAAGAGTCCTGGGTCTACACTGTGTGAATGAGCCACACAGGCAGCTCGGGGAGCAGGGAGAGAGCCACAGCTGTCAGTCATTCACCACAGGAAACACAGAATAAGAGGGTTTCCGAGATAAGACTTGCTGTGGGCCTGTGTTCTAGAAGGACAGTTATAGGGGCCTCCCATTTTTTTCCTGGGTAGCAGGTCCCTTACCGTTCTTTTGAGCCAAGGCCTGATCAATGAAGTCTGAAGCCTTTTCAAAGTAGGCGCTGAGGTTGAACTCCTGCGTATCATTGGCCTTGATGCCCAGGTAGATGATGCCAGAGTCCTTGTAGAAGTTGGCATTAGTGTTGACGTGCATGAAGGACCTGCCCTCAGCAGCATTCAGGACATGGGTGATACCCAGTTTCTGCAGCTTGGGGATATCCTGAGCCACAGACCTGGACAGGAGACAGTGGTAAGGGACAATTCACTGACCAACTGGCAATCCTGGCAGAGGGGACAGAGAAGGCTCTAAGCCTCTTGGCAAAGCAAGAACCCTCCATGCTCTGGCCCGTGCTCCAGCCTCATCTTACGATCTCTCCCTTCACTCCAGCCATATCAAATTACCAACATCTTCCCCAGATAGACTGGTGGTTTCATGCCCACCCTGTCCCCTCTGCCTGGAATGCCCTTCCCCCACCTTTTCTGTAGACATACCCCATCCTCATCTGTCACCAGCCTCTGTAGTATTTCCTCATCTCCACTCCATCCCATCTGGCACCATCTCCCTAACCAATGGTGGTAGGTGAACCAAGTGGTTACAGATGGACTCTGGAGCCAGAATGACTGGGTCAGAATGCAGCCCAGTTACCAGCCAGGCAACCTTGAGCAAGACACTTAAACTTCTTTCTTTCTTTCTTTCTTTCTTTTTTTGAGACAGAGTTTCACTTTGTTGCCCTCGGTAGAGTGCCATGGCATCACAGCTCACAGCAATCTCCAGCTCCTGGGCTTAGGCGATTCTCTTGCCTCAGCCTCCTGAGTAGCTGGGACCACAGGCACCCACCACAATGCACGACTATTTTTTTTTTTTTTTTTTTTGGCAGTTTCTGGCCAGGGCTGGGTTTGAACCCACCACCTCCAGCATATGGGGCCGGCGCTCTACTCCTTTGAGCCACAGGCGCCACCACCCCGGCTATTTTTCTGTTGCAGTTTGGCCGGGGGCTGGTTTAGAACCCTCCACCCTCGGTATTTGGGGCCAGCGCCCTACTCACTGAGCCACAGAAGCCACCTGACACTTAAACTTTCTGTGCCTCAGTTTCCTTCTCAGTAAAATGCAGATGATAATAGTGCCTACTCCCTATGAGTGTTAAACAGACTATTCTGCTGACAGAGCCTGACACCATAGTGAGCACTACTATTCTAATGCTCATCGGTGCTTCGTTGTTTCCAAGTCCCGACTGTGTGTTCCTTGAGGAGGAACCCTATCTGCTTCAGGTCTGTCTCCCCAGCACCTGCTGCAGCACCTGATACATAGTAGGTGCTAAATAAATAGGAAGTGAGTAAAAAAGAATGAAATGTTCACATGCCAAGCAGCCCCACCCCCACCCCAGAAGGGTCCTTCCTGCCACACTCCACTGGCCACATTTCTGAAGCTCTCATGGGTGAGTTAGGACTTGGGGAGCAAGTGGGCCCAAAAGAACCATGGGGGTGTCACAAAATATTTGATCTGAATCGTCAAATGGTCCCTTTATTTCACCTCACAAAAGAGTTCAATTCAAACAGTAGTCTACACTTTACAGAAAACACCGCCTCCTACAGAATCTCATTTGCCCATCTCAGCAGCCCTGAGAGCAAAGACGGACTGCAATACCACCACATGACAGAGCTCTGGCCTCAAGGACAGGTGGAGGGGCATGCATATGCTCCCCTTGGCTGCTGATGGTGGAGTGGGGAGGAAACCTCCTTCCCCTCAATGTTTAGTCCTGCTCTGTCTTCCACCTCACTCTGCTCTCATGCCCCAAAATCTGGCAAATGTGGCTCACACAGGCTCTGTCTGCCCTATGAGCACATAGCTGGAGCCCTGATGTTAAGGGTTCCTGATGGGTAGGGGAGCCTGAGTCCTCCCAGTACCTATGATCATTTGATCCTCCCTGCTGAGCACCCCACCCCCACCCTTGGCCAAGTCAAAGGAGGTCAAAGGATGCTTCTTCTATAGTGACTCAGCACTTGCCACTCTGGCTACCACCAGATGTTCACAACCTCGGTTTCCACACAGGAAGCAATGACAGCTGAGTGGCCAAAATGCCCAGGCAGCAGGAATCCTGAGGCTACCCAAGCCCACTTGCTGCTTGGATAGTTGGGGGGTGAGAAGGTGTTCCCAGAACTCTGAAATTAGTGGGGCCTTTGACTGGGACCATAGGATTCTGTTTTAGCTATGCCTGCTCAGGGCACTGCACAAGACTGTAAAGCAGTGGCTACTAAAAGAAACACTTTGAAGAGTCACTCTATTCATCTCCCTTCTCTAATATTAATTTGACATTCTACAAATTCACCACTGTCATTGTACTACCTCTACTATCAATGAACATTGTATACAGTGCCTGACACATCGTGGTAGCTCAAACTGGAGAATGAATGATGGAATGAATGAGACCACGAGAGGCTGGGTCTTGCCTCATGGACCCCTTCTAGCTCCATGATGACCCCAAATTTCCATGGCATTCCTTGGCAGGTTAAGCAGCAGGTCCTGGTGGAGGTTAGATACAGACATGAACAAGACACTGACTCTATCCTCACAATCCCTCAATTGCTTTGGGCCACCATGAGAGGAGATGTTAGTTCTGGGTTTTCAGGTCCCTTGGCTAGGCCTGTGGAGCTTAGGACTTTGGTAACTGGGTCTTCAGAGTAAGCTGTATAGGTATTCTTTCTTTCCTTTGGCTGGTATCTCAGCGCCTTTCTGGCTGGTTAACATTGGTTCTCTCCTGCTGCTGAGAAATTCTAACCAGTAGTTTAAATAAGAGAAAACAGAGAAATCAACCTCATACGCCTGTGCGTAATAAATATTACAGTAAATGCATTTCCTGGTGGTGAAAAAGTCAGGAACCTCTTCTAGGTGCCGGCTCAGGTCCTTACGGGGCTTATCGCTGCTTCGGTCTAGACTCTAGAATCTCATGTAAGTCAAACCCTAACTAGAAAATGGGAGAAGAGGACAGGAAATCCCAGCCCGGCTGTCTGGATATTTAGATTGCCTGATCCGGGCCTGCAGAGCGGGGAAAGTTCCACGCCCGAATTGTGACGTCAGCCCGTTGCCATGGCGGCGAAGGCAGACATTCCGCTGTGACCTCACTGCAGAACCAGGCAGCTGTCACATGATGAGCGGGCAGAAGACCGGCCTGGCGACAGAAGGCCACCTGTTAAGTGACCAAGGCTAAGACCGACCCCGCCCAAGACCGATCCACAAGCGGGTGGCGGCTAAGGGCGGGGCCAGGCGCCCCCTGGGGTTCGGGGCACCCGGCGATGAGCAAGGACAGCGCTGGGCCGGGCCGGGTCGGGGTCCAGCCCCTCCGCCCCACGCGAGGGTGAGCGTCGACTCCTCTCCCCACCATCCGCGGGTTCCCCCCGCCCACGCCTGCAGGTGGGCGGGGCGCGTCAGGGAGGGACGGCGGGGTGAGTTTGCTGGGGAGACTCACGCGTTGCCCACGTAGATCCTCGGGGTGACCTCGTTGCAGGGCTGGCTCGGGAGGCTGTAGCAACCGCTACCGTCTGACAGCAGGTCGTTGAGATCTTGCACCGAGAGCTCGAACGGGGCCGACATGGCGGCGGCCGGGCCCTGCACGCCGGGGCAGCAGCGAGCGAGGGGGAGAGCTGCGGGTCAGCTGGGCGGGGGCTCGCCAGACGGGAGCCGCCCCGCCCCGCCCCGGGGGCGGGCCCGCCGGGCGCTAGAAGTGGCGGAGCTCCGGCGCCGTGACGCCTGGGGGCATCCACGCTCCACGCTCGGGGAGGACGCGGATCGTTGGAACTGAGTGACGCTCCGCGGAACCCCCGAACGTGACTCTCAGGGATCCTCTCCCAAGCCCTGTCTAAGGCTGTTTGCACATCTTCATAAACTGGGAAGGGCAGCAATTTCCTTCACTGAGCCAAATGCGAGAGCAATAAATATTCCTAATAAAGGTACACCAGGGTGTGGCTTGGTTTTTCCAGGATATAGGGACACTCGTGTTCCACGTGTGAGCTGCTTCCTGCTGTGGACCAGCGGAGTGTTGTCACCACTCCGGCCCTTCCAAGAAACGCAGAATCTGCCCCCGTCCCCGCACCCAGCCCTGCTTGATCAGAATGTGTATTTTACCTACGCCAGGAGATCCCTAAGAAGGGCAAAGTCTGGGAAGCCCTACTCTGCGGCACGTCTGATTTCAACATTCATGGAGAGTCAATGTCTGTTTAAAATCTTGGCCTATATGCAGCCAGGCTTGAAAATCTGACCCTGGGGAATTAAGCTCTCTGAGCCTGTGGCTCAGAAAGAAATAGTGGCAATAATACCACCTAACTCCTACAGTTGTTGGAAGGGTTAAATATGACATCCAAGGACAGTGCCCAGCCCTACACAGTGAGCACTCGGTGTTGTTGTCCTCCCTCCCTGCATCAGCCAATGTGTTGAGCACCCAGTAGGTGTCACACCCTGTACTGGTGTGGAGATAAATAGGACTCCTTCACAGTCCTTCCTGGCACAGCTGTCAGCTCACTAGGAGCTACGTAGTATCAGCACCTCAGCACTTTCTGAGCTCCCGCTAAGTTGGAAAGACACAGTGTCTGTCCTGGAAGGAAGCGCCCCTCCCCCACTGCCATGTAAAATGGCGATTCCCTTCCCCAAAAGAGCGAATGTGGTCTCTGGAATTCAGGGAACCCACATTCTTAGCCCAGCTCTGCCACCAACTTGGTTCTTGAGATGCTTCACTGATGCTCTGGACTTGAGTGTCTTCATCTGCAAAATGAAGGGAATGGATCAGGTTATTGTTAATGTCACCTTTTCCCTCCCCAGAAAGCTTGTGGTCTTGCACCTGCCAGGAAACCATTGCAGGTGGAGACTGCTTGGCTTATAGCCCCAATGTGTATCCAACGCTGGAATTCTCTATCCGTCACCCCCACCTATGCCTTCCCACCCTTCCCAGCACACCACTCCTTTCCTTCTGGTGGTGGTTGGCAGCATCTACATTGTAGGCAGTAGGAAAAGCTTGTGAGTCCCTTGACCCTCATCTTGATTTAGGCTTAGGTTAGCATTAAACAGAAGCCCAGAGACAACCAGCCATGCTCTGTTACTCCAACTCTTTCCTGAAACTGGTCCCTGATGTCATAACTGGGTAACTATGACAACCTGCCATGGGGAAAGCTAACTACCTCACAGAGGAGCCTAGGTGCCTCATTTCTGAAGTGATACTAGGAAGAGAAGATGAACAATTCCCTGGATTATCTGGCCTACCCTGTTATCGTCTCTAATCACAGGCAAAGCACAACCTTCAGAAAGAAACTGGACTTTGGCCACTACCTATTTCATAAGAATAGAATACAAATAGGTATGTGGGTGGTTGGGCTGGTCACTGCTATCAGGGATTCTGGAAGAGTCTTCCATGGAGATATTTACAGTAAACCAGATTAGGACATGGCTTTGGAATGATAGGGCCTTCTCTGCTGAGTCTGGTCAAGAGGACATTAGCATCAGTAACAAAGTTTATCTTCCACCAGGGATTTCATTTGATGGAAACACTCATTATAAACTCTTTAAGGCCAAAGTAGCTTAGAAAGAAGATAGGACTTCAGAACCCACTAGACAGGCTAATAATATCGGGAAAGATGGGAGAGAGCCTCTTTCATTGGATTAAAAGGACATTTGGGCTGGGTGCAGTGGCTCACTCCTGTAATTCAAACACTTTGAGAGACTGAGACAGGAGGATCACCTGAGGCCAGGAGTTTCAGACCAGCCTGGGCAACATAGCAAGAACCATCTCTATAAAAAGTAGAAAAATTGGCTCGGCACCTGTAGCTCAGTGGTTAGGGTGCCAGCCACATACACTGCAGCTGGCGGGTTTGAACCCAGCCCAGGCCTGCTGAACAACAATGACAACAACAACAAAAAAAATAGCCAAGCGTTGTGGAGACGCCTGTAGTCCCAGCTACTTGGGAGGCTAAGGCAAGACAATCTCTTAAGCCCAAGAGTTTGAGGTTGCTGTGAGCTGTGATACCATAGCACTCTATTGAGGGCTACATAATCAAAAAAAAAAGAAAGAAAGAAAAGTAGAAAAATTAGTGCAGGATGGGAGAACTCACACTTGTAGATCCAGCTACTCAGCAGGCTGAGGTGGGAGGTTATGATAAGCTATGATCATGCCACTGCACTCCAGCCTGGGTAGCAGAACAAGACCCCACCTTTTAAAAAATAAGTAAAAATACAAATAAAATAAAAAGGACATTTATCTCTGTAAATTTTACTTTTTCTAGTCCTCACCATTCTTTCATTTCTGCTCAAAACTCTTTAGACATGTCCATTTGGGAAATTAAACCAAACTAAAATTTCTGAACCAGATTAAGGTCATAATTCAAAACCATTCATTAGCCAGGGTCATTGCCTATATGTGAGTTGGTTTTCTGAGGCTGCTAATTAGGATTCCTCTGATATAACTCTTTTTTATCCCTCTTCTCTAGTGAAGCCTACTGTTGATACCAAACCTCCAGTGGCGCATACACATCATATTTTAAAATTGAGCAAACTACAGGTATTTGTTTTTGCCATCTATAGATGTCTTTTATTGATTTTTAACCTATGTCCTAAAGAGGTCCACTTTCCCAGAGCCTTCTAAATACCCACCCAATTCAATGATGTGTTAATATTCCTTCATCCCATACACATCACTGGTTTCCTAACCTCCAGTCTCCCCTGTGGCCCTCAGGGTGTCCCTTTCCCACAATCCCAGAGGAAGGGTTGCTAAGCCACTGTGTGTTGGAGGAAGCGTAGCCATGTCTCCCCGGCGGGGTGCGGTTTCTTACCAGGGTGAACAAAAGAGAATCGACAAAATCGAGTACGAAAATAAGCAACTATGCCAGAAAATTGCAAATGCTCATCGAGGCCCTGCCAAGGTGGATTGCTGGAATGAATATTTTACCAAGAGGTAGTGTTCTTTCTCTTCATTTCATTTTTGGAAAGTCAAAATTGGCCCTCCCTTGGGGTTTTAGTGGGAAGTTCTCCTGAGTAAGAGGAATACTTAAGGGAAGTTATCTTGAGGGATAACCAAAGCGTCCACTTCAAAAAGGGGACCTTTCTCTAGTGTAAAGAGCCACCTTTTATTTCATCTAAGAGATTTTTCAGAGTCCTATTTGGTTTGTCACAGAATTCACTGCTTGCTTTTTAAAATGATCATGTGCTTTAGTCCATTAGAGGATGACAGTAGAACTTCTGCAAATTGACTACCCCAGGGATTATAATAAACTGGTCAACATACATAGGTCATCATCATAAGGATCTAAGCCCACTATACTGATATGTACTAAACGGACCTAATTTGCATAGACTGGACATGCATCACGTGTACTAAGGCCTAGTTCCTTATGTTGACCACCTCTATATGTCCCTTAGATGGTCAGCTTATAAGAGGTTCTACTATACCACAAACTAGTGGCTAATAAATGACAGACATTCTCACAGATCTAGAGATGGGGAATTCCGAAGATCAAGGAACCAGCAAATGTGGTGTCTGGTGAGAGCCTGCTTTACAGACAGCCATCTTTTCACTATAACCTCACTTAACAAAGGGGCAAGGGGACTCTCTCAGCCTTCTTTGATAAGGGCACTAATTCAGTTAGGATGACCTAATCACCTCCCAAAGGCCCTGCCTTCTAAGAAGATCAGCTTCTCAGTTAGGATTTCAACATAGGAATTGGGGAGGGAGTGGGGAGAGGGGAACACAGACATTCAGACCATAGCATCATAGCTGGGGCTATGATGTAGCGTTTTAAAATCTGCTCCACAAATATATCCTGAGCAATTGCTAAGTGCTAGGCACTAAGAATACAAAGATGAAATGAGATGTGTATTTCCTAACCTCAAAGAACTCAAGATCTTGGGGGGAGGCATTTAGGTAAATAACAGTGCAGTGTGGTCAGGGCACCAAAAGAAGTGTGTGCAAGGGGAAGAATTTGATGGAATGTGTATGTTGGTGGGGGGTGTCAAAATGCCTTGACAGTATCCTGGGATATCCTGGTATAAGTTGAAAGCTGAGAGGAGTGACATGAACCAAAACTTGTCACCAGCCATTTGCAACTTATCCACTGGGAAACCCCATAATATGAACCAGAGGTTCTCAATTCTGATTTCACATTTTACTGCTTGGAGAACTTTTACAAAATGCCAATGCCCAAGGTCCACACCAGACCAATAAAATAGAATCATCTAGTGGGCAGCAGGTTTGAGGACCACAGATATGAACTGTAGATGCTCTGCATGTTTCCCAAAATGCAGTGTGGTCAGTTCCCAGGGCTGCCCCTGGGATCTCAGGATTCAGCAGGATGGTTTATTCCCCACACTCAGGCAGTGTTTATGACATGATGACTTTATCTCCTCCCCTACTCCCATCCAGGAGGAGTGTTTCCTTCTCTACCCATCTTGAAATTTTGTGTTTTTCAGCTTAAACAGAGAATCGAGGAACCGTGAGCTAGTGAGAATCACGGTGGAAAACCAAGGCATTCTGAAGAGGCTTGGTGACCGCAAACCCCACTATGACCGTAGGTCATCTGAGATAGACTGGCAGGCACGTGCACATTCTTGCCGCATCTCAGGCATGCACACAGTTTGTCTATGTTCAGCCTAGAGAGAGTCTCGGGAGAATCCTTAAACAGCTAGGGCCAAATTATGTGAATTGCAATAATCGTTAAAATGAAAACCATCCAAAGCAAAGCTAACAGGCACAAACCATCAAACAGCTAGAGAGAGCTTGGTAGCAAAACTGTTATGTGTCAGTTTCATAACAATTGTAGGTCAGGTTCAGAAAGTATCTGCTAGCATCTTCCTTCCTCCTTAATTCATTAGGAAAGGCTGAAAACAGCACAGAGATGATGGGTATGCAGTTCTGTAAGCAGTTGATTTGCTTCTTTTAGGAATGGCCCTTCATAAAGGGGGGAAAAAGGCATCTGCGATGTTTTGAAAAACCTCCACTCCCTGGCTTTGGTCTGTAAACATTTTCTAAGCCATCTTTAGGATATAGAACTTAAGCAGCAGCACCAATGTCATGGCATTGACATCAAACTTTCTGATATTTTTCCTTCAAGAATTCAAGGCGCTATATCAGAAATACAACAAGATATCTTCTCTCCTGAGATGAATGGGTATGTCTCTTTGCTATAGAATATGATCAAGTTGATACCAAAGCCCTAAAGAGCCCCATGAATGGTGATTGTGGGCCTAGTTAAGGGGAGGGATTTTTTTTTTTTTTAAGAGACAGAGTCTTATTTCGTTGTCCTGGATAGAGTGCTGTGGCATCACAGCTCACAGCAACCTCCAGCTCTTGGGCTTAGGCAATTCTCTTGCCTCAGCATCCCGAGTAGCTGGGACTACAGGCGCCCACCACAATGCCCAGCTATTTTTTTGTTGCAGTTTGGCTGGAGTCGGGTTTAAACCTGCCACCCTCCGTATGTGGAGCTGGCGTCCTACTCACTGAGCCACAGGTGCCACCCAAGGGGAGGGATTTTGCTCTTCTCATACAGTATTGGTTGGTCAGCCATTCAGGGAACTGAGGGCTTGCTCTCCAACTTTGTTTGCTCTCTCCATACAAGTAGGAAATGAAATTGTCTTTTGTCATCAGCTTTAAGGCTTTATGGGAGTCTAAGGGGAAGTGATTTGTTCCAGTAAAACAAACTAGAGGCCTCGTGGCTTTAAGTTGTGCCAAGGTTACATTACAGGTCTCCATCAGTATTTAAAAGTACTGTCATGCATTTTGTATTATTTAATGTTGTTAGTAATGACTAAGCGGTCCCCACCACCACCACGCCAAGGGGAGAAGGATAAATAGACACTCAGGCTTTCTAAAAAAATAGGTTGTATAATTGATATGTCTCTCTCTCTCTCTTCCCTGCTGAATACAAGGTTGTTTGCCATGGAAAAAGATATAAGAGAAGACCCTAGGATTTTCTTGGCTGCTTAGAATCTCCAGACACTCCTGAGTGGCTGAATGCTCAATCTTAGGGTGCTTCAATAAAGCTTGGAACATAAAATGAGTAAGTCACATTTAAGGAACCCAAAGGCTTAACATTCCCATCCCAAAATGAGGGAGACAGAAGGAAAGATGCAATGAGCATTTTTATTTGGGGCTATGAAAATAAATTTTAAAAGAGGAAGAGTGAGAGAGGAAGAGATCTGAGACAGAGAGAGAGGGTGGGGGAGATTTGAAAGAACTTTTTAAAACATACACCATCATTGTCACCATCCTGGGGCAGGGGGAGGGTGGGGTAAGATCATCCAGCCACAAGTACAGCTCTGTCAAAATGGAAAACAAAAGCACGTGACAACATCAAGGTTCAGACAACACGAGGAACAAATGCCATTATTTCCTGTGAATACACAAAATTGGAAAAGAATAAAGAACTGAAGTTTCCTTGTACTCTGTTGATTTATAGGGGAAAACAACAGTTAAAATGTCTCAAAACATATGGTGTATGTTGTATCACTTCTATGGCTGGTCTTGCTGGTTTTGAGCTGGACTGTATTAGTCAGGGTTTTCTAGAAAGATAGAATCAATAGG
This sequence comes from Nycticebus coucang, assembly GCF_027406575.1. NCBI lineage: Eukaryota > Metazoa > Chordata > Mammalia > Primates > Lorisidae > Nycticebus > Nycticebus coucang. The sequence continues at coordinate 59,319,608 of NC_069797.1, forward strand.
ATGAATGAATGGATAGATAGATAGATAGATGAGAGGGGATTTACAAGGGGGATTAGCTCACAAGATTATGAGAACTGAGCAGTCCCTCCATAAGCCTTCTGTAAACTAAAGCTCCCAGGATGCTAATAATGTGGCTAAGTCTGAGTCCAAAGGCCTTAGAAGCAGGGAAGCAGATGGAGGGACTCTCAGCCCCAGGGTAAAGGCCTGAGAACCCTAGGGGCAGGGAGTACTGGTGTGAATCTTCATGTCCAAAGGCCAAGGAGTTGTTGTCCAAGGAGAGGGGGAGGAAGATTGTCTTCCAGTTGCAGCAGACAGATCTACACACTCACCTTTGCTGTGTTTGTTCTCCTCAGACTCGCAGCAGATTGGATGGTGCCTGCCCACACTGAGGGCGGGTCTTTCTCACCCGGGCCACTCAGACTAATTTCCTCTGGAAACCCTGCCCCCCCAATTAATGAAGCTTTACCCAGACTTCTAGGTATTCCTTAATCCATATAAGTTGACCCCTAAAATTAATCATCACACTAACTTTTTAAACTTTCTATTTTGAAATAAGACAGATTCACAGGTAGTTGTATATAAATGTACAGGAAGGCCTCCTGCACCCTTCACCCACCTTCCCCAGTGTTCGCATCTTGAGTAACTGTAGTATGATATCAAACCCAGGAAAGTGTCCTTGTTACAATCCATAGAACAGATTTCATCAGCCATACATACGTTCATTTATATGTCTGTATATAGCTGTATGTGGTTTTGTCACGTATGTAGCTTTGTGTAACCACAGCCACATTCAGGATACTTAAATGTACTATTATCTGAAAACACTTTTTGGGGAGGCTGAGGCAGGAGGAATGCCTGAGGCCAGGAGTTTGAGACCAGCCAGGGCAAAAAGCAAGATTGTGACTCTACCAAAAAATTAAAAATAAAAGACACTCTGTCCCACTCCCTTTGGCCACAGTCACCCTCTTCCCCCCATCCTTAAGTCCTGGCAAATCACTAATCTGTTTTCCATCATTCATGAATGTTACATAAATGGAGTGATGTAGCACATGTCCATGCTTTGGAGACTGGATTGTTCACTCAGTATAATTTCCTTGCTATTCACCCAAGTTGTGTGTGCCAACAATTTAGTCCTTTTTATTGCTGAGTAGTATTCCATGGTATGGATGCACCATAATTTATTTAATTATACATCATTGAAGGACATTTGTGTTGTTCCTAGGTTTTATTAATGTAATAAATAAAGTTATTATGAACGTTTGTGCATAAGTTTCTCCATAAAAATAGATTTTTATTTTTCTGGGATAAATGCCCAAGGGCATAATTGCTAGGTGGTATAGTAAGACCATTTTCAATTTAAATGGAAGTACCAGGGTGGCACCCATGGCTCAGTGAGTAGGGGGCTGGTCCCATATACCAAGGGTGGTGGGTTCAAACCCACCCCCTGCCAAACTTCAACAAAAAAATAGCTGGGCATTGTGGCAGGTGCCTATAGTCCCAGCTACTCAGGAGGCTGAGGCGAATCGCCCAAGCCCAAGAGCTGGAGGTTGCTGTGAGCTGTGATGCCATGGCACTCTACCAAGGGTGACAAAGTGAGACTCTGTCTCTAAAAAATAATAATCATAAAAATAAATGGACCTAAAAAACTATTTGCCAGAGTGGCTGTACCATTTTACATTCCTACCAATGATAGATGAGTGATCCAATTTCTCTACCACCTCACCAACATTTGATGTTATCATCTTTTTTTTTTTAATTTTAGGCATTCAGATATGTGTGTAGTGAAATCTCATGGGGTTTTAATTTGTATTTTCCTAATGCTTAATGAAATTGACTTCTGATGGTTCAACTTAAGATTTTTTTTTTTTTTTTTTTTGGGTAGAGACAGAGTCTCACTTTATTGCCCTCAGTAGAGTGCTGTGGCATCACACAGCTGACAGCAACCTCCAACTTCTTGGCTGAGGTGATTCTCTTGCCTCAGCCTCCTAAGTAGCTGGGACTACAGGCACTTGCCACAACACCCAGCTACTTTTTTGTTGCAGTTTGGCCAGGGCCGGGTTTGAATCTGCCACCCTCAGTATATGGGGCCAGCGCCCTACCCACTGAGCCACAGGCGCTGCTCAAGATTTTTTTTACTTAATGTGCAAAAGGGATACACATTCAGTAGAAACCATACTTCAAATACTCATACAACCATTCTGCTTTTCACTTTCAGCACAGTATTCAAGAAATTACATGAGCTATTGAACACTATTATCAAATGGGCTTTGTTTTAGATGATTTTGGCCAACTATAGACTAATGTAAGTGTTCTGAGCTTCATTAAGCTAGGCTTGGCTAAGTTAAGATGTTTGATATTTTAGGTGTATTAAACACAAGCATGTCCCAACAAATTCTGTTTCTCTTCATCTGAGAATGTGAAGAATAGTTTCACCAGATATAGTATTCAGGGTTGACAGTTCTTTGTTTTCAGCACTTGATAAATGTTGGACCATCATAGTTTCCTTCATAGGCAATGCAAAAATAACAGTTTGAACTGATATTCCTTCTTGGTTGCTATGTCCTGTTTTTAAGATTTTTTTTCTTAATCTTTAGTTTTTTAGAAGATTATTATGTATCAGTATGGATTATGACTACTTTTTCTTTTTTTTTTCAATTTAATTCCGACAGTTTAATTGAATCTGTATTCTTTCAAAAATAATTTGATCATTTATACTTCATTAACATGTAATGTAATGTTAGGACATCCGTCATAATGATTTCTTATTTTTCTTGTGCAATATTATCTCCTCTAATGAAACCAGCCTGTCTTAATTAGCTATATCATATCACTGACAATTTCTGAATAAAGCCACTTTAACAGATGAAATTGAATTATCTCAGTAGGTATATTCTCAGCAGAGTCTGTTCTTTTCTTCTTGAAAAACACCTTCTCCAGGCCCAGCCCCACAGTGCTGTGGGCTCATCATGGTGGCCTGGTACAGGCTGGGTGGCCGGGAAGGACTGTGCTTCTCCCTCACAGGACCTGGCAGGATGGGCTCTCCACCAATGCTGCTGGGGACTCTGTTGACACATGCAGGACACGGCCATCAGACAACAGGCAGCACAGCCCTGGCTGGGGACCACCCTTCACCACACATTATCCTTATGCCTCACAGTCACACCTCCAGATGCAAGAACAACTCATCATTACAGGAAGGTGGCACCTTATCCAATGCCACCCTGGGTGCACATCCACGGAAACTGAAATTGGTGCGTCCAAGAGCCATGCGCACTCCATATCCCTGCAGCTCTGTCCACAGCAGCCAAGATCAGCGGCCTCCAAAACACCCCTCAGATGGTGCCACCCACACAGAGCTCTCTCAGATTCCACTCTAATTCAGATGCTGCTAGACTATATTTCTCCAAAAGCAAGCTGTCCACAGGAAAATGGTGTGTACATTTTCACATGGCCTTTAGCTCCTTCGTGAGGCTCAGCTTTTGTAGGTGAACTGGAGGTTAGACGAAGGCTGCACATGGGATGGCACAGAGGCCAGAACCAAGAAGCAAGCTGGGAACTGGGAGAAGGGTCACATGCGAAGAATCCAGTTTTGGACCCAAAGGTTATCTATGTGCATGGTATTTTTATTGCTCACGACAGCCTCCTAGCAGGTAGCGCAAAGTCCTCACAGATCCCCCTCACATGCACTGCTGTGGCCTCTTCAAAACACTGGTGTGATCATGCCACCCTTTGCTGTGACCTCAGCACTGGCTCCCGCCCCGTCCCACGTCCTCACAGCTGGCTCTGCCACCGGCTTGCGGGAAGGAAGAAGCGGAAGGGACTGGGAGATGGAAGGATGGAGAAGACAGACGTGGGAACATGACTACTTTTTCTATTTGGTATCTAAGCACTTTTAAAATCTGTATATTTATGTATTTCATCAGATTTGGGAGTTTTCAGCCATGTTTTCTCAGAATACTTTTATTTTTTTTGAGACAGTCTTGTTTTGTCGCCCTCAGTTGAGTACCATGGCATCACAGCTCACAGTAACCTCCAGCTCTTGGGCTTAGGCGATTCTCTTGCCTCAGCCTCCTGAGTAGCTGGGACTACAGGTGCCCCCCACAATGCCCAGCTATTTTTTTGTTGCAGTTTGGCTAGGGCTGGGTTTGAACCTGCCACCCTCGGTAAATGGGGCCAGCGCCCTACTCACGGAGCCACAGGTGCCGCCCTCAGTATACTTTTCAATCTCTCTTTCTCTTTTGCTAAGACTGCAATGATACAAATGTTAGTAGCTCTTTTGTTATTGTTTCATAGGTCCCTGAGGATCTTTTTGAGACTGTTTTTTATTCCCTAAATTGTGGGATTAAGTAAATGCTATTGCTCTATTCTCATGTCCTTAAGTACGCTGATTTTATCATCTTCCTTACTGAGTTCATCTCAGTTTTTTATTTTTGCTTATGTATTTTTCATTTCCATAATTTCTATTTGGTTCTTTTTCATATCTTCTATTTCATTGCTAAGATTTTTTATTTTTTTCATAATTTATAATTAATTGTTGGAGGATTTTTTTATTAGCACATATTTATTAACCAAAAGGAGGAACCTAATTAAACCAACCCTTTGAAATAATTACATGTAAAATATTTGTGATAAATATATTGAATAGGGTGATGAAAAAAAAAAGCAGTGTGGAGACTTGCTCACTGAACTGAACTTGTTCATTCTCATGAGTAATTTCTGCCCAGAGTGGTGATGGAATTTTTATTCTACTTTTTCATAGACCTGAGTACAGGTGACATTGTTCATAATGCAGTTCACCACTAATTTCCTGTCTGTCAATTTTCTTATTATCATCCTTTCCTTCCCATCTCACCCTTGATATTGAACCAATGCGCCATATATATGGTTGCAGACAGTCTGAGTTTTTCTGCCATCAGCTGTAGTTTCTTCAAACTTCTCTCCCTTAACACAAGAAAACTGTGTCCTTTACAAAGTGTTCTCAGTTTTTATGGTGAGTTTTTTGCTGTCACAAGAGATGATGCGATCTGGTTTGGCCATTGCACTCATTTTTCACAGAGCTAGCCCCACTCATACTTCCTTCATGTATCCATCAAAGCCTTTGCTGTCCCCCAGGTGCCATCTTCCTACCAGCTGCTCAACAGTGGTCATGGTGGTTGCGGGGAGGCATATATGCAGTGCAAGCAGAGAAGGGTCTGGTATGTGGAAAGTCTAGTTGTTGAAGGATCTTTATTACACCTATTTCAAAATCCTTGTCAGATAAATTCCAACATCTAATTCATATTGGTATTGCTGCCAGTTGACTGCCTTTTCTTACTTAATTGTGACTTTCCTGATTTTAGATATGATGAGTGATTGCCTATTGCATCCTGAACATTTGGGTTATTATGTTATTGTATTATTTTTCCTATTTAAATCTTCTATTTTAGGTGCCACATATAGGTTCATGCCTTTTGCTTTTGGCTTCCAATGAAAGTTCAGTTTTTAGATCCTTTGCAATGCTATTCTAGTCTACTTTGTACTTTGGGTGTTGCTGGTGTTCCCACTCAATCTCTGCTGATGTCTTCTACTGGAAGGTGCTTCCTTGGGTTGCATGGTGTCACTGGGCTACCTTCTGCAGAGGAGTGGCCAGGGACTGCTAAACCTGGGTCTCCATATGCTATTGGGTAGAGCAGACAGACACAAGGCTCCACTGCTGCTGGTAATGCATCGAGCAACCTGCTACTGACCTAGTGTGGAATAAGTTTCAAGATCCCCACTAGGTCTCTATGGGGACTTCACCTTCCCCACCCTTTAGCCAGAGAAAGGAAGCTTTTCTTCGTTTTACTTTGTTTGTTTCTTCTGTCTATGCCCATGAATGTTCTGAGTTGCAGATCTCCCCAGAGCCCAGTCTTGGGTATACATGAGATTTAAAAAAAAAAAAAAAAAAAAAGCCAGAGAACTTACCATATTGTTATTTCTCAAGTTGTGAGGTCCCTAGTTAGCTCACCATCTTCTTTCCAGCTTTCAAAGTCCTTCTATCATTGACTTTTGAATAATTTCCAAGGTATTTATTTGTATTTAGAGGCAAAGAGGCCAGGTGCAGTGGCTCACACCTGTAATCATAGCACCCTGGGAGGCTGAGGCGGGTGGATCACCTGAGCTCACAAGTTCAAGACCAGCCTGAGCTATAGAACAAGACCCCATCTCTAAAAATAGCAGGGCATTCTGGCTGGTGCCTGTAGTCGCAGCTACTCAGGAGGCTGAGGCAAGAGAATTGCTTGAGCCCAAGAGTTTGAGGTTGCTTTAAGCATGAGGCCATGGACTCTGAGGGTGACAAAGTGAGACACTGTCTCAAAAAATATATATATTTTTTTTTTCACCACTAATTTCCTATCTGTCAATTTTAGGGTTAGGGTTAGGGTCTCACTTTGTCACCCTCAGAGGCAAAGAGGAAGGAAAAGAGAATCTAAACCAGTAGTTCTCAATCTGTGGGTCATGACCCCTTTTTTCCATTTGTAACAATGCGGCAATTAGGTAGGTTGAGAACCACTGATCTATACCATCTTGTTCTGAAACCACAAACCTGACTTTTAAAGGGGGCAATGGTTATTGTTTTCAAAGGGCAAGAAAACATGGAGTAAACTACTGGTCAGTATTAACTCCACCAAATAGAGAAATGCTGCTTATTAGTTCTTATCTAATTAAAACTAGGCTTTGTGCATATACTGAAGTCTGTAGTTATTAAATAAGTCATCAAATGCTATCATTGTTCAGATGCATGATCCTGTCATGGGTAGCATAAATGTGGCGACACTAGATAGGTGGATATAGAATTTGGCCACATGTTTTAAAGCATGTGTGTATTTGTACATACAATAGTAAAAAGCACAATGGCTAATGTTTAACATATCTAAGCACTGCCTGTGAATGACAGATGGCTTTAACTTTCTCAAACCCATATTCTGCAGGGAGTGGAGTAGGTGGCAGGGAAGGTTATAAATCACTGGATATAGGATGGAAAATGGGATTAGCTCACTTGCTAATTACACTCAATTGAAACTGAACACTGTATCCTGAAAGATCCAAAGGCAGTGCCTAGATTCAACAGGAGAGTGCCATGATTAATTAGTAATGTCTGCACAGGTGCAGAAATGCGCAGTTGCGGTACATATGTCACCCATTTAACAACCCTAATCTAGAACATTCCTCTAAAGCTCACATTCTTTCTTGTTGTAAACACAGAGAACTTACCTATGTTTGAAGACTCAAGAATTAAAAGAGGTACATCTTGAGGGATTTGTAATAAGGAGATTTATTGGTGCAGGGGCCCAGGGTGATGGACTTCTTCAAAAATTTTGCCCAAGGACTAAGAATATATGTACTGCTAGTTGGAGTGAGACTTGGGTTTACATTTACACACGTTCCACCAATACAAATTTGTAAACAGGTGCATTTTTTTTTAAAACAACAGTTTTCTTCTTTTTATGAGCTGCAAAAACACCTTCCAAATGACCTCTGTCTCTAGGGCCCTATCCTTTCTATTCTCACAGATCTAAGTAGAAGACAAAAAGCTATAGACACAGCTTGTCTTGGGGCTAAGGAAGTTGCCTTGACAGAAAATAAAGCAACCATCACATTTTACAACTTCGCTTCATAACACATGTAAAGAGCTGGGTGCAGTGGCTCATGCCTCTAATCCTAGCACTCTGGGAGGCTGAGGTGTGGATTGCTTGCGCTCAAGAGTCCAAAACCAGCCTGAGCAAGAGAGAGACCCCGTCTCTACTAAAAATAGAAAAACTAGCTCGGAGCTAGTAGTGCCTGTAGTCCCAGCTACTCAAGAGGATTGCTCCAGCTCAAGGGTTTGAGACTCAAGCCCAAGAGTTTGAGGTTGCTGTGAGCTATGATGCCACGGCACTCTACCTAGGGCAACAGAGTGAGACTCTGTCTCAAAAAAAAAAAGAAAAAACAAGAGAATTACGACCATTTCATCTGACAATTGTATACAGATATTGTGTAAGCAGTGGAAAATGTCAGTTAAGTGATATGAAAACACAGAAAAAAAAAAGTTACCTGGTTCTCAACCACTATATTCTAACACTAAAGGAAAAACCACCCAGATGAGACTTCTGAGAGTTGACATCTGAAAAACTACCCAGATGAGACTTCTGAGTTCTCCATCATGTTGCCTCTATAGGGGATTTTCAAGAGTAATTTTTACTTATGGGGGTTTGTTTTGCTCTGCCTGAGAGCAGCCTTTAGATTGCAGCTTCCTGCATAACAACCTTGCATGTGCCATTTACACTTCTGGGGGTGACCAACCTCTCTGGCCTGGTTCCCTATGGAACAGCTCAAGATCAATTTCACTTAACAAGAATCTAATACTGGCCGGGCATGGTGCTCACGCCTGTAGTCCCAGTGCTGTGGGAGGCCGAGGCAGGCAGATTGCCTGAGCTCAGAGGTTCAAGACCAGTATGAACAGCAGTGAGCCAGAGTAAGACTCCATCTCTACTAACATCTACTAACGTTGTGGTGGGCGTCTGTAATCCCAGCTACTGGGGAGGCAACAGGACAGCATCGCCAGAGGAAGCATTGAAAAAAAGAAGAAAGAAAATGAACAACCAAAAAAAAAAGAGTACTTCAAATGAAGAAGAATGATGAACAAGCAAGCTGAAATTAAAAAAAAAAAAATTAAAAAAAGAATCTAATACTCTGTAAATACATAATACATAGAAGTCCCCATCCTTTTGCTAGAAAGTTCTGAAGAATGTGATCCTGGTTGGTGGACCTATCAGTTCATGAGCTAAAGAACTGCAAAAGTGTCCTTTTGTAAGAAGGTAAAGTCCAAATTTCTAAATGAGCAGCAAGCCTTCTCCCTCCTGCTTTGCCTTAAACCCGGCCTCCTTTTCTTCTCATGAGTAAAAGTGCATGAACATGTATGCATGTGTAAATAGCCTCTTCTAAGTCTTAGAAGTTAAAACCAGACCACATTTCGTTAATTCTAGGTGTGAACATATTCCTCACTGGTAAGTCAGTTATATTAATGAGTAGCTTCGGTTATGAGACCACAAGTATAATATAGTGGTTATGACCATCTTTTGTACTTGGGAGATGTAGGCTCAAATACCATAGCTCTGCCATTTTTTTTTAAGCTATGGAAGCTTGGGCACATTATTTAAACTTTCTAATCTCTATTTGGTTTCCATTTATATAATAGGATGGTAAGAATCCTACCCCATTGGCTTGGTATAATTGCTAAGGAAATGTACATAAAGGCCTCAGCACAGCATCCAGCACAGAACAAAGACATACAAATGTTGGCTACTATTAACAAATAAAATTATCTGGGCAGCTAAGACAAATCACAGATCTTGTGTGACATTCATTATTCTTGCTCAGAGACAACCCATGAGGCCCACACTCTGAGTCTATATACACTTTTATTTTGTCAGAAATGCTTTACCATGGCTTAGACATAGGGGGAGTCATCTGGTTTCCCATGATCCAGCACAATGGAGCCCCTATAATCTGAAAGTAGGGACAGGCTAGAACCAAGGCAATTGTCAGTAACAAGAAAGACAACTGATGAAACAGAACAGATCAAAACAAAGCAAAGGCTCAGTTTTAGGAATCTGAGGGTATTTAGAAAGGGAAAAAGCAGCCTTACACTCCTCAAGAGTCCCTGAAGGCACCACTGTATTATAGAATAGCACAGTAATTCATGTTGATGGTGAAGTGTGCCTCAGTCTTCCAGAAAAAGGTCACATGGGCTCACTATTTGAAAAAAGCAGAGAGCCAAGTTTTTTATTATCAGGCAAGCACTCACTATCAAAAAAAAAAAAAAAAAAAAGCTAAAAATCAACATTTTAGTGCTTGAAAACAGGAAAACTTCAGTTGCATGGAAAATCTTCTTGGGTAAAACAAGAGCTTCCAAAAAAATTACATAGAAGAGTTGCTATGTTTATAAAGCTTGAACATCTCTACAAATCAGTACTGTATAAATTAACCACCACCACCCCCAAAAGACAGTGGCTACTTAACTTTGGTACAAAGAATCGGGGTCAACTTTCCGGTGATACTTTAATGAATGAAATGTGTCGTTTTCTGATATGCCCCTTTCAACTCAAGATCCCAAGAAAGGCAGTGAAGAACAACAGACAAAAACCAACAATGAACAAGACTTCCCGCTTATATTCTTCTTGAGGATGGAATTTGTGGAAAATTCTGCCCCTCTCTGCACTTGAGATTCCTCAATGGCGAAATGAGGGAGGCTGGACTACATGGTCATCAAAGTCCAGTCCAGCCTGGCTGTTCTGGGATAAAGTTACCTGACCCAACTAACAGGTACCCAGTGAGTGTCCTTGCTCAGCTTCTCTAAGACCACTTTGAGCTGGCTGTAAGCGCCCTGGAGATCCTCCTTCACCAGCACAGCGTCCACCAGGTGCCCGTAATGCTGGTCTATGAAGGCAGCAGACATGGCCATCTCTTGCTGCTCCTCGTCCTGAAAGGAAAGAGACAGCATGGAGCAACTGGGCTTTTCTGTAAGAAACCTACAGCCTTTGTCTTGGGAAATGTTCCAACCTTAAATTTTTAAGTGATGAATGAATGACTATGCCCCATTATTAACCAACTGGGGACACGAGAACAGCAAGTAGAGACAACATCACGTCAAACTTTAAAGAAAGTTAAAAGCACTAAACATAATCACTGTTCATTTACTCACTCACAAAATACCTACTGAGGGGCGCCTGTAGTTCAGCAGCTAAGGCACCAGACACATACACTGGCCTGGGCCTCCCAAACAACAGTGACAACTACAACAACAACAACAAAAATAGCCAGGCGGGCATCTGTAGTCCCAGCTACTTGGGAGGCTGTGGCAAGAGAATCGCTTAAGCCCAAGAGTTTGAGGTTGCTGTGAGCTGTGATGCCACAGTACTCTACTAATAGTGACATAGTGAGACTCTGAAAAAAAAACCTCCTGAGGACCTATGAACTGAAATCTGTGACAGGAAGGGCTTTGAGAAATGCTGATTCCATATCTGTGATTATATGTCAATATCACATTGCCTGCCCCTCATGTATTTCCAAAGAAGTGTTATTGTGTTACATGGCAATTTGATATACAGGTTAAATAATTATAAGAAAGAAATATAGGCTTGGCGTCCATAGCTCCGTGGTTAGGGTGCCGGCCACATGCACAGGGCTGGTGGGTTCGGACCCAGCCTGGGCCAGCTAAACAACAATGACAACAACAAAAACAAAATAGCTGGGCATTGTGGCAGGCACCTGTAGTCCCAGTTATTTGGGAGGCTGAGGCAAGAGAATCGCTTAAGCCCAAGAATTTGAGGTTGCTGTGAGCTGTGACACCATGGCACTCTACCAAGGGCGATGAAGTGAGACTCTGTCTCAAAAAATATATATATATATAATATTAACTACATAAAAGCAAAGTTAGCATTTCTGGAATCAACTGGGGGAAGGAGAAGGAGAATAACTCTAATGCTGTTCTGAAGACTCCTAAATTCATAATGTAGAACGCACAGGACCAAACACTAGCACAGTAGACAAATTGAAGTTATTTAAGAAAGTCCTGGAACAATTCTAATCAAATTCCCTGTTTCCTTAGACCAGCTGGTTTCTTTAATCAGATTCCCTTTCTGATATCTAACATTAAGGTATAGAAAACAACCCCTTCTTACCCAATGTGAGTACTACTGGGTTCTTCATTCAAAAGAACCTCGAATAAGTAGAATTTCAGTGAGTAGCTGACTGACAATTAGCCTGGGTTTTGGAAGAAAGGAAAGAGGCAGATCCACTCTAAGTAAAATGACAAAATGAAATTTGTCTCTGGCATTCACTCACTTCCCTTCCTGTCCCTTTCCAGCTCCCTTATGGCAGCAGTGTCTTCATGCTGTCATGAGGGAGAAGGGTGAGTTATGTCCTCTCCCAAAGAGACTCACATTCCAAAATATTCCCTGCTCCTCTATGTCACCAATCAAACTCAATTTTGACTAGCCTATGCTAGTCAAAACACCTACAATGTCAAGAGATGAGTTCTAAAGGTCTAGGAAACAGTTCTTGCTTGCTACTACAAAGACAGTAGAAACTTAAGAGAAGTCTGAGATAAATTCTTCTCTTCCTTCTCCAAGGATGGAAATAAGTGGGTAAAATTGGGAGATGCTTCCAAATTCTATATCCTATGCAGAATATTCTAGCATGGCTACTCTTATACTCAGAAGCATTCTGCAGTGTCCCAGAGTGGATCTTCAATCCCACCTTCCACAGCCCTTACACATACATGGGACGTGTGGGCCTGTCTGCTGCTTCCGGAGTTTCTCCTCCTCCCGCTCCATCCTGGAAGCATTTAGCTATTTAAGAAATTATAAAAGGTAAATTTTTGCCACTAAATACCATGATGTTCCTAATAAATATTTGCATATGGAAAGAACTCAAATAAATCTCTAATGGGGTGAAATATGTGACATTTGCTTTGTACCCATAAATCCCCTGAACCATTTTCCTGGCCTGTAAAAGTGGAACTCACCCACTCGTGGAAAATTCATGACTTCAGCAAGAAACTCACAGTCCTGAAGATCACATAGGAAAGATCTCTTATGTGCTGTCCCTTGCCCCCCTGTTGGATTAGCTTGCTGAATCAGAAGGCAGAAGCCCCATTAACTTGCAGGCAGGAAAGACAGACAATGTGACTACAAGGTGTTTTATGTAATAGGTTACCCTACTGAACTTCAGGTGCCAGATAATGAACAAATACTTAGCATTACACAAAACTCAGGTCATTGTGAGGAATTTCTCCAAATGAGGTGTGGGGTCTGCCTACATAATTGGAATCGCATGAAAAGATGCGTGTTAAAAATGGAGATGGCTGAGCCCTACTCCAAACCTCCTACGTCAGGATCTCTGGGAGTAAAGCCAGGGACTCTGTAGCTGAACAGCCTCCCTGTGACCTTGCTGCCTGCTAATGTTGAAAATGACTGTGGTTTATGGCTTTTGATGTAAAGGAAAAAAAGAACTATGTCTGCAGGGTCTGGAGACACTAGAGGAACAAGATGGGATTTTACAGCTGACAGGTGAACTGGCTCACAACAAAGAAGAACTTTGGCCAGCTGCATGTCATCATCAGCCAACCTGCTTGAAGTGCAGCATTTGGGTGGGTAACAAAGAGACGGAAAAGATAACAAAACTGGTCAGGCTGGGAGGACACTGGTAACAGACTAAAGTTCTGCTTCTCTTGGACAACCCTGGGCTAAGAAGGGTTTTGAATCCCAGAAAGCTGGCACTTCCTGTGGGCTTGACAATTTGGCAGATTTTTCTTTGTGTCCTGGGAAGCTGCCTCTTATTTCCTTTCTGTCTTCCTGACACTTGTTTACAAAAGGCTTCCCCCTAGTTATTCTTTCAGTCCTAAAATATTTGTAAAACAAGACAAATCCCCCCAGAATATAGTAAAACAAACTGACCAAAATGATCCTAAAATTCATATGGCTTCACAAAGAACTTAGAATACCCAAATGAATCTTGAAAAAGAAGAACAAAATTAGAAGTCTCATACTTACTGCAAAAGCTAGTAATCAAGACAGTGTGGTATTGGCATAAGGAGAAACATAAAGGTTAACAGAATAGAATTCAAAGTTCAGAAATAAATCCTTATCTTTTTTGGCCAATAAACACATTAAAAGAGGCTCAACATCAATCATTAGAAACATGCAAATTTTAAAACACAATGAGACACGGTGGCCAGTAGTGGGGCCATAATAAAAAAGACAATAACAAGTGTTGGTGAGGATATGGGGAAATTAGAATCCTGAAAACTGTTAGTGGGAAGGTAAAATGGTGCAGCTGTCATGGAAAGGAGACTGGCAGCTCTTCCAGTTGTTAAACAGAGAGTTATCATATGATCCCACAGTTCCATACCTAGGTATATACCCAAGGGAAATGAAAACGTGTGTACATTCAAACTTGTACATGAATATTCATAGCATTATTTATAATAGCTTAAAAAGTAGAAATAACTTAAATGTCCATTAGTTGATGAATGGATAAATAAGATGTCATATTTGAAATATTATTCAGCCATAAAAAAGAATGAAGTAGTGATATATGATGAATGAACTGTAAAAACATTATATTCATTGAAAGAAGCCAGATGTAACAGTGACATACTGTATGATTGCATTTATATGTAATGTTTAGAATAAATAAATCTATAGTGACAGGAAGGAGATTAGCCATTGCCTGCAGCTAGGATAGGGTTGAAGGGAAACAGAATGGGATATTCTAGTGGGAGCGGGTTTCTTTTGGAGATGAAAATGCTCTTAAATTCACTGTGGCTGGCTCGGTGCTCATAGCATAGCGGTTACAGCTCCACCCACATGCACTGAGGGTGGCAGGTTCGAATCCGGCCTGGACCAGCTAAACAACAGCAACAAAAAAATAGCCAGGTGTTGTGGCGGCATCTGTAGTCCCAGCTACTTGGGAGGCTGAGGCAAGAGAAACACTTACGCCCAAGAGTTTAAGGTTGCTGTGAGCTGTGATGCCACAGCACTCTGCTGAGGGTGACATAGTGAGACTCTGTCTCAAAAAAAAATTAATTAGTTAATTAATTAAATTGACTGTGGTAATGACAACAGCTCTGTGAAAGGATCAGTGAATTGTATACTTTAAACAGATGAACTGTACCGTATGTGAATTTTCTCTCAATAAAGCTATTTACCCTCCTCTCTAAAAACAAAACAAACAGGGCAGCGCCTGTGGCTCAGTCAGTAGGGCGCCGGCCCCATATACCGAGGGCGATGGGTTCAAACCCGGCCCCGGCCGAACTGCAACCAAAAAATAGCCAGGCGTTGTGGCAGGCGCCTGTAGTCCCAGCTACTCGGGAGGCTGAGGCAGGAGAATCGCTGAAGCCCAGGAGTTGGAGGTTGCTGTGAGCTGTGCGAGGCCACGGCACTCTACCGAGGGCCATAAAGTGAGACTCTGTCTCCACAAAAAAAAAAAAAAAAAAAAAGATGAAAATAAACAAAACAAAACAAACAAAAAAAAGACATACAGTAAAACATAGAAAAGGAAACAAAAATTAGTCATGAGCCCACTATTCAGGGAGAACTACCTTTAGCATTTTAATGTACTTTTTGTGTGTGACATAAAATTAAACGAATTTTTAATTTTCTGATTTATTTCCATTTAACATTTTATTGTATTTGGCTGTGTCATCAAATATTCCTCAAACACAGGATTTTAATTTGCTACAATAATATTCCATTCCCTTTGCGAGTGTCATGTAACGTAGTATATTAAACTGCCCCCCACTACTGAACATTTAGGCTGTTGCTCATTTTTTCATTATTGCTATTATCACCACTATGATGAACATATTGTATGTTTCTAAGTGATTCTAGACCAAGCCAATTATCTCCTTAGAGTTCCTAAAGGAAAACATTTCTAATGTCCCTTCTAAGCCTATCATTCTAAATAACATATTTATGTGGACAATCAAAACAGAGAATTAATATGAACTAGGATTGCGTCAAAACTTTTACTTGGAGGGAGCTTCCTGACCAAGGGAAAGGAGCTAAGAGGGCTTCTTTTCAGATGAAACTAGCCATACTGGACAGCAAGCAAAGTGTACTCTGGGACTGCTTTCCTTCAGAACCCTCCCTACCCATCACAACTCTTCTTTCATTCCCCTAACCAACCCTGGTGAAAACCAGAAAAGATAAGTCACCAAGGCCATGTCTACTGGAAAAACTCGGTCAAATATTTAGGTTCAGGGTGAGGGTCCTGACACACACTGGGTGGAACAAAGAATCTATGACAGTGCAACAGAAGTTCATTTAGGAACACACTTGATGATCTCATCCACTAGTTTTAGAAATAGATTAATTCTCTGATGATTCAAACGAGTTTGAAAGCAATCTTAATGACCTGGTTAGTTGGCATTGCAATTTGAAAATACTGGGCTTTGGCTTAGGAGTTTAACAGATGAATATAGTTTGTCACACTCAAAACAGGTTCCTGATAGACGTCATATTTGAGGGAAGGGTGCTTACACAAGGGAATGTCGGGTATTAAGCCCAGGCAAAGTCACCCCTGCCTGGTTTGGGAGGCACTTCTGGCTATTCCACTGTGAGCCTTCCGGCCATATAACCATCTCCTTTAAGTTTTGCCAATAGGTAAAATGCAAAAATGGCCTTGTACAGAGATCTGTCCTGTGTCCCTTTCAGCTTCAAGCACCCTTATGCTTTAACAGCCTTCTTTAGGCCTTCCCAAAAGAAATGATCAACTTTAAACTTACAAGAGGGGCTGCTGTGTCCTCACAAGCTGGGGACATAGGTGGCGTCTTTCTTTTTTCCTGGATCGCAGGTTTTACAAATACAATATAGGGTTTGAACTCTGAGGTCCTCAGTTGTTTCAGTGCCTGAGAAAGAAAATTTGGGATTATATACTTTCGAAATATCTTATTGTGAAAGATACTTTTTAGAGCTCAATAATTGTGTGCTTCAATCCCATAACCTCGATGACAAAGGTTCCAGTTACACTTGTTCCAAGACAATGGACTTCAACTTGGTAGATCAACTGCCTGTTTTCTCATCCTTCACTTTGACACTGAACTCAGCCGCCCCTGAAGGTACATTAGCTAGGAAAAAGCATCAGCTCAGAGTTACTGTCTCTCTTAGTTCTGACCCTTCCAGCTCTAATTAACCTTTGTAGTCCTTCTCCCCTGCTGGCTCCTGACACTCCTGATGGAGGACAAGGATGTGTATCTATTTAGTTAAACTTCATCAATTTGGACTACACTAATGCAAAACTTATGCTACCACATTGCCCTCCTCCAGATAGTCAAAGAAGAAAAGGTTTGCAAAGCAAATGAGATCGCCTGAGAGATTACCTGAAATAAACCATATGGTTAGATATACAAATCATGTTAATTAATGCATTTTACCTATACTGCAATTGCCTCTATTTGTAGTGTTATTAAAATGCTATATATGCCCTATCTGAACGCCCCTCCAAATCAATAAAATCACTTTTCAAAAAAATTTTTTAAATTTAGACTTTTAATTTTGACGACTCTCAATAAGTCCAAATCAGTGGGAGTTTTCCTTTTTAGGCATAATGTGATTTTTGGAAACTGTTTCAAGCAAATTTCTATAAAATAAAACCCATGGTTTATATCATAAAATCAGAGATCTGTTTCTATAGAGGAAAAAAAAAAAAAGCCTAGATTGAGCTCAAAGCTTGGAAGTTTTTCTGAAAGACAAGGTTAAAAGGACTGTTGAGCCCCTGCAGAGCCTGCAGCATGCTGGGCGTGCAGAACTGGAAATGTTTTTGAAGCACTTTTCAGGGTCATGTCTTCCTCCCTCTTTTTCCCTTTCAAGCTGTTCTCCTGCCTGCCTCCCTCATTGGCCCCCTAAGTCACTGATTCTTCCTGCTATGGTTGGGGGGCAGACATGGCCTAGCGCCACAAGCTCGGCTCTTGAGTATTTACATCTAATTCTTGGCCATGTCATAAAGGCCAATCAGTGCCTCCACCTACTGGGTGATTTGCTCCATTCAGGGGCTACCAGTGGGGTCCTTGGGCCACCAGAAGATCCAAAAGTTCCCCACAATTAATGCAGTATTTGTGGATAGAGGGACACACTTGGGGGTACAAAGCTTTCATTAGATTCTCAAAGGGCAATCCAAGGAAATTTAAGGTCCAGCACTCTAGACTAAAAATTCCTTAGTCTGAGGTCAAGTGCTCCATAAGTTGTACAATCGTCTATGTTATAAATTTCGTTAACTGGAATTGCCCATCTGGCCCAGAAACTCACTTCAGGTTCCACGTCCACCACACAAACTTTGTTTTTGGCCAGAACAGCCTGAATGGCATCCAGGCTGGTCCCATACAGATTCTCCTTATATTCACCATGCTCTAGGAACCTAAAACACCACCAAAGGAGAAAAGACCTTTAGTTCCTGAGTTTTCCTGAATTAGCAAAGAAAAGTGGACTTCACAACATGACTTTTCTCCTACTTCCCCATCCTTTCTGGAAGCCCCCTCGCTAGGAGGTCCAGTGGAGTGTGAGGCAGATATAAAGTCCCACTACTGCCCCAAGGGCCAACTGGCCCATCAAGCAACATACTTGTTCTGATGTATGTCAGCCTCAAATGCTTGCTTAGAAACAAAGTGATATTCCACTCCGTCCTTCTCATGGCTCTTTCTGGGCCTGGTGGTATCTTTTAAAGAAAAACAAAAGAAGGCAAGCTGGGCAAAGAGATGCCACATCATAGTGAGGGGGGGGACAGGTACAAACCTGTGCCTCATTCTGTAGGTCATTGCTGATTTGTGTGTATAAACCAACCACTTCCATTCAGTGGGCTCTCTGCTTTTCCAGCTACATCAATGATACTCACAACTCTCTGATGTAGGAAAAAGGAGGCCTCACATTTTACTGCTGAGGAAATTGAGGTGCAGAGGGATTAAGCATCATCCCCAATGACTCACAGTCAGTAGGTGGCAAAGCCAACATTGGTCTGTCACATGCCAAGCATCTACCCTTAACTGCTCTGCTAAACTGCCTCACAGATGCTGTGGCTTTGAAATAATCACTGTAGAGACCCCCATCCTAGCTTTTATTTCTTCATTGTTTTTCTTTTTTGAAAGCAAAGGAACCACAAATACATTTAATCCTGATACATGCTCTTACTTCTTTATTCAATTATTTCCCATTTGGGGAGAAAAGGAAATATGAAGACAGACAGTCCTTTTATGGATTAGTTGTATTTCCACAAGGTGACTCCCAAATAAAAATTTAAAAACATATAGTGATTTCCATAATAGAACTGAGATGTATGCACCCGGGGAAAATCTGGTCTTCCACAGAAAAAGAAGACACATGAGCCTCAGTCCCTTCCTCTGTAGTACAGGAGGGTAACAATCCTCCTTCCCCGGGGGACTGGATGGGCTGACCAAGTTACTGCACATAAGGAAGAGTGCCTGGCTCGCTTCTTCCTCCTATCATAACCACATTCAGAACCAGAATCCCTCCACCCACTGGAGCTTGGCATACCAGCTCCCTCTAGCAACAGGAAACCTCAAGAATCAGGAGGGGTGGATCACCCAGGGATGTACCCAGGCACCCTGCCAGTCTAGAAGGCAGCCACAGGGAAGGCATGAGCAACACCACCCACTGGACTCTCCGGCTTCTCTGACAGGCTCGCTTACTTGAGCGGAGGGCAGAGGCCACAGGAGTCAGGGTCAGTATGAGGAGGGAGCTGGAATATCCTCTACCACAGTGGGATAGAAGGGTCAGGGTCAGGTTGAAGCTTTCACTTTGCCTGTAGTGTGCTCTGGACTCTCCTCCTACCTCAGGTAGAAACAGACAGCTGGTCCTCCAGCTTCTGTCTCAGAGGGTCTTAGTAAACCACTGAGAATGGATTTCTTCCCATCATGCCTTGGTCCCACAACCAGCCTAGAGCAAATAGTGCCTGGTAGTCCCTCAGACACAAAGTAAGGGATTAGGATAGATCTAGGGAGTTTAAGTCCCCATGAAATATTCATGTTTGTCCACACAAACACACACCCCACATGGACCCTCTTACGTGGAATAGCAACACCAAAGTGCTGTGGGTTCTCAGCCACCACCTTTTGCTTCAGCTCATGCAGTCGGGCTCCCAGAGACCCTGGAAAACAAAGGGAAGACTGTCCAGGTTCCCTGCTGAGCTCCTCCCCACCCCCTGGGGAGGAGACAAGCCCACTCTCAGGAAACCCAAGACATCACCTACCTATCAGAACCACCAGACGAGGCCACTCTCCGGGCTGGCATTGGTACCTGGCCACCTCTTCGTAAGTCAGTAGCTCTGGAGGCTCAGCTACTGAGGACACCTTCCCTTCCTGTGAGCCTCCTGGCCTCTCCCTACAGCCTAGCCGGAAGCTCCTCCGGAGACCAGCTTAGAAGAGGGAGCAGAGGGACCCTGTGGCATTTGTCCCAGGATCTCACAGGAAAAAGTAAGTACTCTCTCCAGACTTGGAGGTAGGACTGAGTCCCCTGACTTCTCCCAACCTTCTCCCAATACAGGAAGGGGTTGGTCAGGAAGCACAGTAATGCAATGACAGGGTGACCCCTGGCATCCACAAACTAGGATTCAAGATCACAGTTTTCCTCAGGATGTGACTGACATTAGACAAATCTCTTCATCTCTGAGCCTCAATTCTCTTATCTGTGCAATAGGGACACACATCTACAAATGCAATTTGTAGTCCTAGATCGAATCTTGGACCAGGAGCAGATGCTCTAAAGGATATTATTGGCACAATGGATGAAAATTTAATGACAGTATATAAGATAATAGAATTGTACGCATGCTAAATTCCCAGAATTTTATAATTGCCCCAAGAATGTCCCTGGCTTTGAGAAACACATGCTGAGGGATTTGGGGGTAAAGGCATATGATGTCTACAAACTCACGCTCATATGACTCAGGAAAAAAAAATGCCACTATGTAGAAAAGGCAATGATGAAGAAAATATGGCAAGTATCAACAATTGAATCTGGGTGTTGAGTATGGGGGAGTTCTTTGTACAGTTCTTACAACTTTTCAGTAAGTTTGAAATTACTTCAAAACAAAAGTTAAAAACCTCTTTGCCTATCTCTAAGGCCTTTGAAAAAACTGACCAAAATAAAAAAAGTAAAGGTACTTTGGAGTACCTGGCTGTGTAGTGGTAGTGTTAACACTGAATAAACTCCAATTAAGATGGTGATGATAGTCAAATTGGTATTAATGGAGGGGTCTGTGTCCCTTTCTGTTAGGGCTCTGTGCCCAGTAGTTGGCTGGGGGCCCAAGGCCTAAGAGGCTCAGCCCTCCTCTGGCTGACAGACACTAAGGGGAGATGTGGGTCCCACAGGCTCAGCTGCTCTCAAGGGTTCTGGAGCCCAAGCTGGGGCAGGCTGTGCAAGGGGGCAGGGGTGTCAGGGAAGAGAGCCCTGGTACTTACCCACATAGTGCCCTTTGAGGTACCCCTCACAGTCACAGATCTCTGGGAACCAAACAGATGAGGGGGAAGCCACTGAGTTCCACCGGACCCACAGCCAGCCCAGAGGGGCCTGGCACCTGATGGCCAGGCAGGAAGAGCCCTCTGGGATGGTGTCTCAGGGGAGCTCAGAGGAAATGCCATGTCCTGGCTGCCCAGGAAAACCAGCTCTTCTTCTTTTGCTTCATTTAGTTCTCTGTGCTCAGGACCCCAACAGGCTTTCCCAGGCCCTGAGTTAAGATCAGTGTAAATGAGGAAGGAGGATTCAGTCCTCCCTGCTCCACCCTTCCAACTCCTGTCTCCTACCCAGCCCAGGCACAGGGAAGGCTGGGCCTTGCATGCCAGGTGGTCAGGGAAGGGCTCCCAGGCCTTGAACCCTGTTCCTACCAGTTTTGCCCACCTCATGGAACAGGCCAGTCGAGCTGGCTGGGCAGGGAGAGGTGTGTAGAGTGCCAGAGAGGCACAGCCACGGCGGGAGGAGAGCCCCTCCAGCCCTAGACATTCCACAGAAAAGAGACCATGACTGTATGCACAGAGGACAAATGCCAGGCCTACCTTTGTCACAAGGCTGATCATCTGCGGTTTGCACAAAAGACAGATGGAACAGCATTAGTGGAGGGGAGCAGAGGCCCTGCGGCTGAGAGGCAGCAACGGCCCTGGGAGCCTGCGGAGCCCACCATCTGGCCTCTCTCTCTCCTCCAACAAATCTGTGATCCGAGTTAGTTTGTTATTAAACCCCAAGACCTGCTCTAATTAGTCTTCTTGTGTGTGTCTCATTAGCAGCCCAGAGAAAGCCAGCTTATCACTGGCGTAAGCAACCTCAAGGCCAGTGCACTCAGCCACCATTGCAACCTGACAGCAAGTCTGGAAAAGTGGCCCTTGGCAGCTCACTCCAGGACCCTGCAGTGGGAATCGGACCTGCTCTTTCTTGTCTAGCTTTGGAAACTGTTTGGGAAAATGCAGATGCAGAGGATGGAGCAGGGTGGAGCAGAGCTGCAGGCCAGCTGTGCCCTGGGCACAGGGAGCCTGCTCAGGCCTCTCCTCAGTTATGGCCCCCCCAATCCCCTCCTTGATCTACCCCACAAAAGCTTCCTCTCTGAAGGGTCACAGCCCTTCTGAAACCCAAGCCCAGCTCCGCTCACTTAACCTTGTGAACCTCCATTTTTCCATCTTGGAAAAGGGGATGCCCCACTCTGCCTACTTCATGGTGGTGTTGTGATGGTTAAAAGGCAGGAAGACCAGCAGATTGAGTTTTCTAAAAGGTAAAGTTCTATGCAGAATAGGGTTGCCAGATAAAATAAAAGACTCTCAATTAAACTTGAATTTCAAATAAATAACTCATAATTTCTTAGCATAATCCCTGTCCCAAATACCGCACAGGACATGCCAATGCTAAAACACATTCATCATCCATCTGAAATTCAAATTTAACTGAGCATCCTTCATTTGTATTTGCCAAATCTGGCACCCCTAACACGGAGGTGTGGGGTCACTCAAGGGCTCTTCTGATCCCTTCCAACATCAGTGTTTCTTCAATTTTCAAGGTTGGAGAGCCCCTGGGACTCTAATGAGCACTGTGGACCCTCTCCCAAACACATATAGGTTTACGCACCATTTGGGGAGAGGTGTTAACATACTCCCCAGTGCCATCTCTGAGTTCCAAATATATAAGATCCTCTCCAGGGAATAGCTGCACCTAGCCCACCCTGCCTTCTTCTCCCTCTTCCTCCCACTTTGGAGGTCTGCAAGCTCAGACAGGATCCCCGAGGCCCCTCCAGCCCAGTGCCCACTTCTTCCCAACCCTCTCTAGAGTACTGTTTTTCCCAATCTACTCACAGAGAGGCCTCCTGAGGCTCTGGGGGCTCGGCAGGGTGCCTGTGGCTCTCCGGTAGTTTAATCGTCTGTGGGGACACAAGGAAATGGGTGGGCCCATCAGCTGGGCCTGAGAACCAGCTGAAAGGAGTCTTTTGGAAAACTCAGAAACAGAGGTCTGGATCGCACAGGTGGGCACAGTTGAGCACTCCTAGGGTCACCCGCTTTACAGGGAGTTCTAATTTGAAACCGTACACTATCATAGGGGCTCACTGATTCCCACAGAGGAAGAAACCAAGTCTCTCACCTAGGAAATCTCGCTCAGCCCAAGGTGGCCACACACAGGGATCCAGCCCAGTGTCCACAGTCATCAGCTGGTTGTTAACTTTCTTGTGGCTCATTCCCAAGAAAGGAGGCCTCTTCTCTACTCTCCCTCAACTTCCCCATCACTGAGGAAGCTGGGAGATAGCAGAGTGACTCCCAGTAGAGATCCAGGACAAAAATGACCCTAATTTAACACCCCTCCCCTGCAAGGGAGAGCCCAGCCCCAGTTATCCACTATGGTTATTAACGAAGAAGCACAGCCAAGTCTTCATCTCTGAGTTGAGGAAATGCCCTGGGCTCCTGCAAGGGGTCTAGCTTTCCACATTTAAATGCAGCTGAAGAGCCCTCCCCTACATCCTCTGATAAGATGTAGCCAAGACCTGTGAAGCCAAAAATGCAGATGGATCTGAGGCTCCCCCGAGGAAATGGAGTAAGACTTCAGCATCTCAGAAGCACCTGGCCCATCTATTAGAACACAAATCTCAGAGTCTGCCCTGGAGTTTCTGATTCAGCAGGTCCTGGGTGGGGGCCAAGAAAGTGCATTTCTAACAAGTTCCCAGATGATACTGACTGCCCTGGGCTGGGGACCACGGTGACGGGTGGACCCTGAGGTTCTATCATCACTGCATTCCACATACCACAAGACAGGAAAAGAGCTACAACATGGAAGCGATGCCATCGTAACTGCCACGCCCTCTGAGCCAGGGTTTACCTTCTTAGAAATCTACGCTAAGGAAATCATTTAAAATATCAAAAACAGGGCTGGCACAGTGGCTCACACCTGTAATCCTAGCACTCTGGGAGGCAGATGCAGGAGGATTGCTTGAGCTCACAAGTTCGAGACCACCTTGAGCAAGAGCAAGACCCCGTCTCTAAAAATAGCCAGGTATTGTAGCAGGCGCCTGTAGTCTGAGCCACTTGGGAGGCTGAAGCAAGAGAATCGCTTGAGCCCAAGAGTCTGAGGTTGCTATGAGCTGTGATGCCACAGCACTCTACTGAGGGTGACAAAATGAGACTCTGTCTCAAAAAAAAATAAATAAATAAATAAAAATGAAGCATCAAAAACAGTCTGTGCAGCTACTGCAGCCTTATAACAGTGAAAAACTGGAGATGACCTAAAAGTACAGCCACAGGAAAGTCAGTTAGGTCTGACCCTTCCTCTGAGAAGCCTTCTTTGCATGCCCAAATGAGGTCATAACCTTCTAATATGAACTCACAGAGCACCACATACTCCTCCCTACACCCCTCACATTTATAAAAACTGAGGAATATCTGACTTGAGTGAGGAAAACTATACGCTCCTCTAGGGCAGGAACCATAGGTAGAGAGCAGCCTGTAAAACTCTGGGCACAAGGCCTGCTCAATTCATAAATACCTACAGCCTAGGGATGAAAGCTGTTATCTCCTGATGAAATATTATAGCCATTAAAGTCACACTGCACAGAACATACAATAATATGGAAAATGCTAACATCACATTATTAAATTTTAAAACAAAGCAAGACCAGGCACAGTGGCTCAAGCCTGTCATTCTAGCACTCTGGGAGGCCAAGGTAGGAGGATTGCTTGAGCTCAGAAGTTTGAGACCAGCCTGAGCAAAAGTGAGATGCCCCTCTCTAAAAAAAAAAGCCAGGTGTTGTGGTAGGCGCCTGTAGTCCCAGCTACTTAGGAGGCCAAAGCAAGAGGATTGCTTAAACCCAAGGGTTTGAGGTTGCTGTGAGCTGTGTATGATGCCACAGCACTCTACCCAGGGGATGACAGAGGGATATTCTGTCTCAAAAAACAAAACAAAAAAACAAAATTCTACATGCAACACTCACATAAAAAGCACAGGAAAGAAATAAATGATACTGCTTTGATAGTAACGGAGACTTTGGGTAATTATCTTTTCCTAGTCCTCCTGGTCTGCATTTTTATATTTTATTTCTCAACTTCCTCTATGCATCATAAAATTTATGTTAACTTAATAGCATAAATTTCCATGCATTTCTTTAAGTCCTAAACAGAACCTCTTGTTATGGAATAAGAAGAACACACACAAGTACAATTGGCACTTACCTCGGTGGGCATAACACTCAGTAGGCCTCTCTGGCAGCGGTGGCAGAGACTAGAGGGCTTGTCGTGGACCTGAGCCTCTGCCACTCTGGAACCAGCACTTTATAACACACCCCAGACCCACCTCTCCTGGAACCGCTTGGATGGGATGAGGCCGGCTCGGAGGTTGGTGTCCCCCACTCGCTTGGCCTGCCACCACGTGGGGTCATCCTGGCTCACCACCTCCAGGACCTGCCTGCGCTGGAAAGGCAAGCCTGCCTCCTGGCAGGGGATGGCCCGGTCCTCCCGAGGGTTGTAGTGGAAGAGAGCCCGCATGAACACCTGCACAGGGAGGGCTCCAGTGAGGTGGCCCTTCTCCGCATCAAAGGCCAAATGACAGTGACCAACCATACTTAGGAAGAACAAGCAGCCTTGAGAATAGAAAGATAATCAGACACACACTGCACCTATGTTCTTGTTGTTGTTTGACCATTTGGGATATTATAGTTGGGAAATCCATCAGGAATCAAACAACGTTAGAAGGGCAAATTTCTCTTTCTCACCCACGTATCTCCTTATTTACCTGCTGCCCTCGAACCAGCCTCTTAGCGTACACACAGCAACAACTAATCCTGGGAACAAAAAAGTAAAGGCAAGCACGATTTCCAACTCAAATGTTATTTATGACAAGCCAACTGCCGCCATCTGTTATATAAGTAATCTAGATGTTTTGGTAAGAACACAAACATCAACAAAACTACTGTTACTGCTTTCTCAGCATCACTTTTCAGTGGGTAATCGACACCCACAGTTTTCACAGCTCAATCCTGCCTCAACTGCCATAGATTTGGTCCAGCCCCAACTCCCCCCCTCTACTCTGGAGTCACCCTCTCAGGAGAAGATAGGGTGAGGACACAGCACTTTTTCATACGTTCTCAGTCTCTTCTGTAAGTCAGTGGCATGGATTTATTTATTTATTTCTATTTCTAGACCATCAGAGACCAATTACTTCGGCAGCAAATTGAAAAACAAAACAATTGGGAGTCTTTCTCAGATGGACCAAACTATAGTCCCTTTATGTGCCAACCAGAAAAGATACAATTAGACAATAGTAAGCACTTTCTGGCCACATATCATCAGAATAGACACTTTCATCTAGTCACAGGTGTTATTACTAGGGTCCCAGGCACACAGGGAAAGGGTGTAATCTTAAGTAGCTAGCCCAGACCAAGCATCTAGATCAAGAATAAACTTTCCAGAAGGAGGGAGTGAGGGACAGGCTAGCCATTTTGTCCTCTGGGAAAACTGAGTTCTCTCCTGTGTCAAAACTGCCTATACAGTGGACCACATTAACTTGTCCCAGGAAGAATCACCTTCCACGAAGTAAGAGTCAATATGACTTATGTCCTGAGATTTAATCAAAGAGTACAAATAAAAAATATCCATATAAAGATTATCTCTTCGCTTGCTGTAAAAAACTGTCATTGAGGACATTGTCCCTTATTAAACTTCATTCATCAAAGTATTTATTGCCATCCCTTCTGGCCTCTTCTGTTTCTGTGCCAGATTCTGTAATGTTTCTCTCTCTTTTTTTTTTGAGACTGGGTCTTGCTCTGTCACCCAAGCTAAAGTGCAATGGCACCACCATAGCTCACTGAAGCCTTAAACTCCTGGTCCAATGGATCCCCCTGCCTCAACTGCCTACAGTTGCTGGGACTGTAGGCACACACCACCATGTCTGGCTAATGCTTTTCTTTTCTTTTTGTTTCTAATTTTTTTGTAGACATGAGGTCTCCCTCTTGCTCAGGCTGGTCTTAAACTCCTAGCTTCAAGTGATCCTCCCACCTTGGCCTCCCAAAGTGCTAGGATCATAGGGTGAGGCACTGTGCTCAACCTTGTAATATTTCTTCTTACATGCATTAAGTATTGGGAGGGCAGGGTGGGAATCAATCTTGAAAACTTAGCATGCTTCCTCCTATCCTTACATCCTTACATCCAGATGAATAGTATGTAATTCATCATTTTCACCTTTCTGCTTTGGCTGCTAGGAAGCTCAAATCCAATTTTATAGTGAAGTCATACTCTGGTTTCTCTTCAGATCATATAAATCTTTCACCTTTTACCAAACTTATAGTGAAGTCAAAGTGATGACCTCCTCTCTAAACCCTTCTACCACCACTTCAGTTCAGGTCTTAATAACTTCTCACCTGGGGTCTTACAACACCCTCCTATAAGGCCTCCCTGACCCTGGCCCCCACCCATTCCGGTCTCCTCCACCTGGCTGCCCCAGGGAGCTTTCTAAAACACAAGTATAGTTGTATTACCCACTTCCTTTAAAAGAAGAAACAAACAAAAAAAAAAACTTTAAGAGCTTTTCACCACCTATGCAGCGGTTCTCAACCTGTGGGTCGTGACCCCCTTTTAACGAGGAAAATACATTGCCGCATTAGGAAGGTTGAGAACCACTGACCTATGGGGTTATCTTGTGGATCCCCTCCCATATCCCCCAGGGCTACACCATGTCAGCGCACCCTGGCTGACTTCCAGGTCAGCTGCCAGCACCTGCGTCTGCCAGCACTTGCTGGCAGCACTTGCGTCTCTTTGCCTAAGGACTTCCAGTGCCTGCACCTGCATCTCGTGCCTAAAGATTTACTTTCTCTGCCCACTGGAGCCTGCTCTACCCGAACCCAGCAGGCAGGAATTACTAGGAATTAATCCCTCAGGAGATCCTGGCAGGAGTTGGTGTATAAACCACCCAGCTCTTAGGTGTCTTGGGTGAGATGACAGAGGTTTGTGTTCTACAAGGGATCCCCAAGCTCCCCAGCAGGATTAAACTCCATTTGCCCAAATCATAACTTGCTTGATAACATGCCCTTTGCCAGACTGACTGCCTTCCCTTCCACATGCCTGTACTGGTGTTTCCTGAGGTAGCCTCCTAATAACTCATTCAAATCTTTGTCTCAGGGTCAGCTTCAGGAGGCCTCCACCTAAGCAGGGATTATATCAAAACCTTTAACAAAGCATTCAAGGCTATTTAGGAACACAGGCTTAGCCCATCTCCAAACCCACCACCACCTGTCCCCAGGCTCAACCACACTGCTCCTTCTCACTGCTTCCTACACACGCTCCTCTCCTAGGAGTACCTGGACATGCAGACATCTCTGCCTCAGCTTCCCCCGAAGTCCTACTCATCTTCACCTCCCTCAAGCCTCGGTTCCAACACCCCCATTCTGGGACACTCTCCAAGGTGACTGTAACTCTTCATACAGAATCTTGCCAAAACACTTATCACACAGCAATGAAAGACTTGCTCCCTGGCACCAAGAACCCTCAAAGCCACTAATCGTCACTGTCTCCAGCATCTGGCTGTGTGCTTGGCACAGAGGAAATGGCCAAGTAAGGCTCAAATAATTAAACAAACAGCAGTTACTTAGTTGGTCCAGAATCCAGCACATTTAGTACCTTCTCCTCTTCATGGCCTTGATTTTCTATTTCAATTCAAATAACCTTGTCTTTTATTAGTAAGCTACGACAAATTCTGTTTAGAAAGAGGCAGAGTACAAACAAATGAATCACTCTGTGCCTTAATTAAAGTTCTCTACAGGTTATTAGGACCAGATCTAGGATCTGTTCCCAAGTGACTGTTTCAAAAGGCAGGACTAGATCAGCCCAGCCAGCAGACTGCGTCTCCCAATCAGCAAGAGGGCCCCATGAGCACAACTCCCCTACCTTGCTCTCCTTTAAGCGATCCTCCTCCTGGGTGGCTGGGATGATTTTTAGGGTGATGGATCCCTGGGACTGGGCCTGGAAGGGGAGGGAACAGAGGCTTATCACCTGCCAGGTCCAACCCTTCTCAAGTTTGAGTCTTATTTCTCAGGTCCAAAAACTGATGCTTAGAATGAAAGTAAGACTCACAGCACCCCCTGAGGCCCACCTGAGGATAGTGCCCTAGTTGAGTTAATTACTGCCCTGACTCTAGGAAGCACCCTGCTTGTGGTATCTGCAGACCCCCCCATGGTCCCGGCAGGCACATGGCACGGACCAGGATCTGGCTGATTTCATCAGGCCGCTTGTGCAGGACTGCAATCCCGTTCACTTCACGGAGCTCATCTCCAACGTGGACCAGGCCTAGGAGACACAGGGGTGATCATCAGCACAGGAAGAGAGCCTCAGTCCCCAGGGCTCAGAGCTCTAGGCATCCAAAGAGTCCGCTACAGAGCAGACTCCAGGTTTAAAGCCAGCAAGTGGGACTAGGGTGGGGTGAACTGAGCCCTGCCGCACCCTGGGCACTTCACTGGGCATGGTAGTCTCACAATCACTAGGTGAAATCTTCAATTTACAAGTTGACAGCTGAGACCCAGGAAAATTAAGCAGCTTGCCCAGGGCTATATTGCTAAGAAAGAGTTTCAATAACTGTATTGAAACACAGTTATTTTTATGTATAAAGCTTGTATTCTTTCAGCTATAACCTCTGCTTTCTAAAAAATGTCATCAATTCTTCACTCTCCTGGGTTTATAGACACACTCCAAGAATGGTCTTCTTAAGTATTAACAAGGAAACTTAAAGCCACTAGTAGAGATGTCATCTAGAGGGTTACACACACAGTCTATCAACCTCTGCTTTAACAAGCATCCCTGCATATAGCAGGGTCCTATTTACTACTCACTCTGGGGACTGGGCAGCAACAGCAGCATTGCCTGGGAGCAGGTTAGGAGTGCAGAATCTCGGGCATAGCCCAGACCCTGCTGCATCAGAATCTGCATTTTAACAAGATGTCCAGGCATCCATGTGCTTGTTAATGTTGAGAAGTACTGGTTTAGGATTCTCTGCAACAATTCCCCAGACTTCAGGGTAATGTTCCCTACACGGGGAGGTTTGCCTCCCAGCTTAGCAGTTCCCCCACACACCACTGATTCTCACTCTGTTTTCCACCCAAACAAATCTGGGACATGAACACCCTCTCTCCCTAACAGCAGCTTGCAAAGCACATGGAGTTGGAGGGCAGGATGTCTTCTTTCCCCCAGTTAGAAATGCCCTATCAAGCCCATACTATATGCTTAATTATCATAGACCTCAAGCTAAGTCAATGCATGAGCTTCATGAGCCCTTTCTGATGGCCCCAAAGTCCTCCATGCCTGTTATACTTTCCATTAAAATTTCTACTGGGCTTGGGAGGAGGTGAGAATTCCAGCTCGAATCCCAGAAAGCAAAGCACATCCCAAACAGGTGACCCAACAGGAAGGGGGTGAGGAGACCTGTGAGCAAAGGGGGAAGGCCCTGAGATGATGTCCATCATCTTGGCCAGGCTGGCTTTGCGTTGACACCACTCACCACTCCGGTCTGCCGCGCCCCCTCGCATGATCCTGGCCACCACAACAGCCCCTGAGTGCTCGTCCCGCCGGATGGTGGCACCCTGCATCCGACAAAGAGCAGGCAGGCTCCTAAGAAGCTGTCCCAGATCACAGACCCTGACTCTGGGCCCAACACAGCCTCCCCCAGCCCTCCTCTGCAACCCCACAAGGCGGATCAGTGGGTTCCTTCCCAGTTGGGAGGACACAGTAACACTGACATCTCCTATCACCAGAGCACTGCACTTTACATTTTACAAAGCTCAGTAACCCTGAGACATTTTAGATGACTGGGACTGGGGCTCAGAGAAGTTAAGCATCTTCAAGGTCACCCAGCTGGTAAGGTGGAAAGCTTTTAATGATGCCAAACCCTGTGTTTTCTCGTCACCTCTCTACCACTTCACAGCCTTTACTCTTGCAAAGACATTTAATAATGACAGTAGTATGTGTCAGCAGTCTCAGCCTGCCTCCAACCACAGGGTTATTTGGCCTCTGTTGTTGCCAAGGGGAACCAATTATGCCCCAGCCGAGCTTTAGGACAAGGACTCGGCCCATGAAGCACAGTGAAGATGGCACCTATGATGACAAAGGCGCTAATGAGCCCCGATTCCCTGCACCATGCAGGCTGGACTGTTGAGAGCTAAGCTCTGGATTTGGATAGCCCTGGGTGTAAATCCAGTTCTGCCATTTACTAAAAGCATGTGGCCTTAAGCACAGAAGTCCCTTGTCCTCTTGAGCCTGCTTCCTCTGGGCACAGCATCGCGTTTAACTTGCAAGGTTGTTGCAAGGATTCCATCAGGTAATGCACACAAGGCACTTAGCACACAGTAAGCATCACAGATGTTAGCCATGTATTACTGGCCATAACTGCAAACACTTTTGCACACTCATTATTAATGTCCTCCATGTCACCTACTTGAAGTCTATGAGATAATTATTGCTGGAAAGAGAGGTCATCAGCTAAGAACCCCAGAGCTTATCGTCCCCTAGATTTGCAAACCTTCCAGCATCTCTGACCATTGTTTATTCAGTTTTGAACTGCAGGCGCCCAATGGGGAGCCTGCACAAAGAGGTCTCATAATACATTAGCCAAATTGATGGATGACTGCCCTATTTTACCAGTGAGGAAACAGAGGCAGAGAAGATATCCTCATCTGTTTGCAGAAGTTGAAAATAAAGAATGTCAGCTGTGGTGTTCCCCAGGGCAAGCACTCAACTGTCTGGATGTCCACCACTTCCCCCATCTAATAAACAACCCTGTCCCTTTGCTCAGTAAATCAATGCTGAGCCAGGACCAAAGGATAACCATCTGTCAGCTAGGGACAAGGAAGCCTGGGCCCTATGCTCCCCAGTATTCCGAGCAAGGATCCACAAACTTTTTCTGTAAAAGATCAAATGTAAATATTTTAAGCTTTGCAGGCCACATGGTCTCTGTCATAGCTTCTCAACTGTCCCACAATAGTGTAAAGGCAACCACAGACCATACATTAGGAATAGTTACAGCCAAGTTTCCAAATCACTTTCGTTATATAAATAAGACATGAGCTAGGTTTGGCCTTGGGCTTGATTTGTCCACCTCCGGTTCAGGGAGTGATCAGGGCTGCTCCATATACCTGTACAAGTAATTTACAATACAAAGTGGCTTGGCCACAGTTGAGGCGGCTGTATCTGACCAGAAAAAGGGGTGACATATACACAAAAGTGCTTCAGGAGTAGCAGCAGCCCTGACAAAGTTGCCAACACTCACTCTGAAGCATTCAGAAAGTCACCCAGTATTTTGGGTGAGGTGAGGTGCCAGGGAAGAGTGGGAAAGAGAGGTGGGCACCACATACCAAGGGTTCCTTGTTCTTTACCAAGCGGACAATCTTCACTGATTCTTCATCAAAATCCTCATCGATATTATCAGGCAGAGGGGGGAGAACAGGGTCGAAATTTTTCTGGGCAACCGTGTCATGTACCATGAGCACAGCCTGTCAGGAAAGCAAGAGAAAAGGGCTGGCCCCCAACCCACAGGACTCAGTGGGCCTGGGCTGGGCAGGAGTCTGGAGGGTTTGGGACATTGGGCCAGAGGGAAAACAACCCCAGACAATGGGGCTGAGGAGCCTCCCTCAGATTTCTTCATGCCAAGAGCTCCCTCCACCCCCATCCCAGGAGACACAGAGGTGTGGGCGGGCAGGGGCTGCAGCGTGACTACCCTGAGGTGGGGGGTGGACAGCAGCTGGAGCAGCTCCCTCTCATCACTGTGCACGGAGGCGGCCTGCAGCTCCTCCATCACCTGCAGAGGAATGAGACAGAACGCCACACCCAGCTGGGGTGCCCCTGGTTCCAAGTCTACTGAGAGTCCCTTCTTCCTAGACCGCAGACTCAAAGTCCCCCCTCCCAGGAACAGCTACACCACCCAGGGACACATCAGCCTCTCAGTCACTGCAGGACAGAGGCTCCCAGGGAAACCATTCCAGGGCTCAGGGGCACTTGAGCAGCTCTGCGTGGTAATCCTACTGGGAGCTAACATATCAACCTCCTGTGTGCCCTCTGCTTTATGTGCACATCCTCACTTAACCCTCACAACAAACTACATATAGTAGGGCCTATTATTAACACCTTGCCATTTTGCAGATGAGAGTCCTGAGGCTCAAAGAGACTAAACATTTTGCCCAAAGTCACAAAGCTCTTAAGTGAGCACAGCCAGGATCTGAGCCTGGGCTTATGTGATTCTGTTGTCTGTGCCCACACCATGATGCTATCTTATGAAAGAGGGAACTGGAGCTCAGAGAGGTTGAGTGGCTTGTTTAAGGTCACAGAGCTAGTGGTAAAGGCAGCACTGTGCCTGGGAGCCAAGCAACCTAACATGCTCTTCATCACATTCCACTCCACATTCCATGGAGAAGGACACGGGGGATCTCCCCCATCTCTCACTGGGCCATCTCCTGGCGTTAGGTGACTTACTCAGGAGCTCATCTCAGTTATCAACTGGGACAGCTTGTCCCCAGCCACACAACAGGGGACTAGGTCCACAAGACATTAACATACATTCCTTTAGAAAATGGGAAGACTGAACCAGTAAGCAGGGATGCAAGTCAGGTCCCTTGACGTGACAGGCCTCCCCAAAGCACAGATGCAATGTGCTAATTAACCTATACAAGTCACTAGTCCTCAGAATGGTTTGGGAACTGCTGAACTGACCCAACCAGGAAACTGACTTTCATAAGAACTTTCTCAAGAACACACCATAAGTGAGAGGCTCCATGTCACTGCATCTGTCAGCCTGCTCCAAGGCTCACAGGTTCCTCCCTGCCTATCGGAGAACCCAGAGAAGAGGAGGAAGAAAAAAAAGGAGACACTTCTTCACTTTTGAACTCCCAATTCCCAGTGTCCCCCTGGCTAAGCAATGGTGACAAGCAAAATAAAGCAGCCCTACAGAGTGGGGATTAGAAGACAAGCTGGGTCTTACATCCTCGGCGAGAGCCACAGCGCTGTGCAGAACTGGAGTTGGACTCTGCCTTTCATAATAGCGAAGTTTCTCATGAATCTGCAAAAACAGCCAATTTCAGGCTTGCTCTGGACACCACACCCCCACCCACAGCTGTGAGGACAACTAAGGCTGCAAACTGGGTGAGGAGGCAGCATAAGAGGACCTCCCCCCGGGTCAGGGGGATAACTAGGATGGCCTCCAAGGGTCTCAGACATCTAGGAAGACTTCTAGAAACCCTCGCCAGGTAGGAGCAAAGGGGACTTCACCTTCATTAAGTAACTGAGGCTTTTTTCACTGAAGACATCCCTCAGAAAGCCCATCTCCTCCTTGTGGTTAGAGTCAGGTCTGAGCTGTGAGGTTAGCAGGGCCAGGGTTTCATGCAAACCTGAGAGCATAAGAAAAACAAGGTATAGCAAATGCAATAGGGATTCCCCGTCCCTGAGGTCCCTGAGCCGACCCTCAAACAATATTTCAGCCCAGCCCTGGAGACATTCTCTCCCCAGGCTCTCACTGCTAGGGCTTGCAGTCTTCCAGGCTGTGGCAGGCCCAGTCAGGGAGAGGCACTCACCCGAGTCCTCCGACAGCACTGGCATGCCTGTACAGGTCAGGTCCCCAGCTGTCCCTGCAGATTCTGAGAGAAAGGGGGTGGGGACTAGGTGCTGAAACTCCATCAAGCATATTCATTCAACAAACAGTAATCACACATCTCCTGTGTCTATGACTAGTTCGTGACAGAGAAGACAGGAACAAATCAGTCTGCTCACTTTCATCTTTTTCAGAAAAGAAGAAAATAAAATTAAGATTTACCGAATGGCCCCAATGTGCCAAGCATTGTACTGGGTAATTTTATATAATATTTTTCTTAATCTGGGTAAAGTGCTATCAGGAGTAAAGTGTAAAGTGAAACTATCAGGAGTAAAGTGTAAAGTGGAATGTTTCCATTCCACCCATGAAGAAACAGAGAGCCTTGGTTTGGGGTTCGGTAAATAACTTGTGGATCAGAGTCACCTCTTCCAAGCTGGCCTTGGAGGTGTCAAGTTACCCCTGCCTGACAGTGGATGCTCTCCTGTACAGCAGCCCCCTCACATGCACAGTCACCTTAGGTTTTGCTCAAGTCCCCTGCCCAGACACACCTTCAACAAGTTCTTTCTGGGCCTACAAGCCCCCTCTCCTGCAACCTGTCCCCAACCTCCAACCCAAAGGGAGTCTCCAGAATGGAGCGTAAAGAGGGAGTACAGCAATGAAAGTCAGGTTTCTACTATGCGACGCGAGAGGGGGTGGGACCCCTATCTTAGGAGGCCCTAAATGTGCTCAGCAGCACGTGGACCTCAAAAAGTCCTCCTTCAGAAGGGGACAAGGAGAGACGTGATTCATTCATTCCGCAAACATGGAGCTAGCCCGCTGCACTGAGCATCAGTGACACCGAGAGGCGTAAGAATGGTACCCGGGCCCTCCAGTCCCCACCCCCACAACACCGGACTCATCCTCCAGCTGCTTCCAGCTGTGCCCACCCATCTCCCCTCAGGCGGCCGAGCGCTGGCTCCAGCTCCCTTCGGAAGGAACCTGTGGACGAACAAGGAGCGTTGCTGGGAGAAGAAGCGAAGCCCCAGGGACGCTCGGAGGGCGGTCCTGGAGGACATGAAGCGGCGGGGAAGGAGCTGGGCGCCCGGGGGTGAGAGTGCGGAAGGAGGAAAGCTGGGGGACGGAGGGCGGAGACTGAGCCCCCCCAAGCGGGGGCTCGCTGGGCCGCGCGGCTGCCAGAGCAGGCTCAGGACGGGTCTTGGCCCATCCTCCCTCCCCGCCCCGCCCTCCCGCCGCGGAAACCCGCTCCCTTATCGGTGCCTACCTCCTTACGCCGGGATCTCCGCTCGGCGACCCCGAGGCGCGCGGGTGCCCCAGCCTGGGCCGCCACTGGCTCCGCCCCCCAGGCCCCTCCCTGCTGCGGCCGCGCGGGGCGGGGGCGGCAGAGCCGGAGGAGGCGCGGGAGGAGGGGGAGGAGTGCGGGCAGACTCGCCGGCGGGCACCGCTGGGGCCCCGGCTCTGCTCGCCAGCGTCCTACCCCCACCTCCCACTCTCCTGCTCCTGGAGCCCCTGCGTGTGTGTGCGCGCGCGCGCGTCTCCTCGCCCGGGCACACAGCCAGCCTTCCCTGCGACCCCACGCCCGCACATACAACCCCCCGCGAATGAAGGGGTGGACACCTGCTCAACGCAGAATTCAATTTTGCAAACATTTATTGAGCGCCTTCCAAGTGCCAGGCACTGTGCCAGGGACTGGGGCTTCAAAGACGACCAAGGCAGGGATCCTGGATTTGAGGAACGCCCAAGCCCGGGCAAGGGCCGGGCGGACGCGAGGGCAACTCGCTGTAACAATGCAACGTGTTGGGAAAGATTTATCGGTGCGTGCTGCGCTGGGGCGCGGAGCTGGGAGGGAGAAGTGGAGCAGGAGAGAAAGGCGGGCTCGGATCTGCCGGGCTGGAGGAGGGGGTGGGGCTGCGGGGGAAAGGCGACTGGAGTCCAGGGGCTTCTCTCGGGGAAAGAGCTCCGAAATGGCCATGACAATCGCTGAGTTCTATTGTGCTATATCTATGCCCAGGTACTCCTCAGATCACTTAGCATTACATTAGCCGCTGAGATAGACACCATTATTATTTTGACTCTGAAGTTGAGGAAACTGAGGCTCAGGAGTGAAAGAATGTGTATGGAGGAGACCACAGGAGCTGCTGTGTGAGTGACCAGGTGGCTGTGGGCATCAGAGGGCAAGGAGTGGGCAAGTGGGTGAGTTCCCACCCTGATCAACCCCAGCAGCAAAGAGCCGCGCAGCAGAAACTGGGAGGAGCCAGCCAGAGGTTCAGTCTCGGAGTAGGCCCAGCGCTGCACATCAACCAGAAGAAATGGGTCGGTATCCCCTCCTCCTCCCCCAGCCTGCCGGGCCTGAGAGGGCTGTGAGAGACAGCAAATGTCATAATGACATTTCTCCTCCTTCCTCAAAAATTATCCACACCAGTACTCCTCAAAATGTAACGTGCCTATGAATCTCCTGAGGGTTGTGTTAAGGCTGGTGTGGTGCCAGATTCTGAATTTCTAACAAGTTCCTGGGTGATGCGATGTGGTCTTCCTTTCTGCAGACCACAGTTGGAGTAGCGAAAGACCACATAACACACATTTTTAGCTGGGTTGCTTACTGTTGGAAAACTATCAGGAGTCATCTGCTAGCTAGAGGGTCAAAAGAAGTGCAAGAAGTGATCATGGAATGACTCGATGTTAGTGTGTAAAGGGTCTCAATCCCTACCTCACACCATATTCAGAAATCAATTTAAGAAGAATCATAGGCCTAAACATAAAGTAAATGAGTAAAGCTACTAGAAGAAAACAGGAGAGAAATCTTTTCATTCTGGGGGCAGAAAAAGATTTTGAAAGGTTATTTAAAAGCATGGATCCTAAAAACAATTGAGGAATGAAGTTTATCAAAATTTACAACTTCTGCTCAGAAAAAAATGCTATTAAGAAAATAGGCAAACCACATTTATTCATAAGTGTTATGAATATTTCTTCCCATGTATTATTTATGGGAAGAAATATTCATAACATTTATATGTGAATAATATGAAAATAAATTTTAAAAAACAAAGACACAGATATGCTAAAAGAAAATGAATGAAACCTCATGAGGTGGCTCATGTCTATAATCTTAGCACTTTGGGAGGCCAAGCTAGGAGGATCACTTGAGGCCAGGAGTTTGAGACCGTTTGAGCAACATAGCAAGACTTCATCTCTATAAAAATTTTTTTTTTTTTTTTTTTTGTAGAGACAGAGTCTCACTGTACTGCCCTTGGGTAGAGTGCCGTGGCGTCACATGGCTCACAGCAACCTCTAACTCTTGGGCTTACGCGATTCTCTTGCCTCAGCCTCCTGAGCAGCTGGGACTACAGGCGCCCACCACAACGCCCAGCTTTTTTTTTTGTTGTTGTTGTTGTTGCAGTTTGGCCGGGGCTGGGTTTGAACCCGCCACCCTCGGCATATGGGGCCGGCGCCCTACTCACTGAACCGCAGGCGCCGCCCTCTATAAAAAATTTTTAAAATTAGGTGTGGTGGTGCACACTAGTAGTGCCAGCTACTCAGGAGGCTTAAACCCAAGAGTTTGAGGTTGCAGTGAGCTATAATGACACCACTGCACTTTAGCCTATTCAACAGAGTGAGACCCTGTCTCAAAAAACAAACAAACAAAAAGAATAAAAAATGTCTTACCAGACTTCCATGGCAATTGCAACAACAACAAAAATAAACAAATGGGACTTAATTAAACTGAAAAGCTTCAATACAGCTAAGGAGACAACCACCAAAGCAAATAGACAACCTACACAATAGGAAAGGATATTTGCATAT
The DNA here is from genome assembly GCF_027406575.1 of Nycticebus coucang. Taxonomy (NCBI): domain Eukaryota; kingdom Metazoa; phylum Chordata; class Mammalia; order Primates; family Lorisidae; genus Nycticebus; species Nycticebus coucang. The sequence continues at coordinate 59,357,986 of NC_069797.1, forward strand.
TTTGAATCAGACAAAAGCTTGTTAACTAGGATCTACAGAGAACTGAAATTAATCAATATAAAAGATAAATCCCTTAGATCACTGGGTAAGAGAGGTGAATAGAATCTTCTCTAAAGAAAACAGACAAATGGTTAACAAACATGAGAAAATGCTCATCATCCCTAATTATTAGAGAAATGCGAATCAGAACCACTCTGAGATACCATCTAACCCCAGTAAGAATGGTCTACATCACAAAATCTCAAAACTGCAGATGCTGGCATGGATGTGGAGAGAAGGCAACACTTTTACACTGCTGATGGGACTGCAAACTAATACAACCTTTTTGAAAGGAAGTATGGAGAATCCTCAAAGAACTCAAACTAGACCTCCCATTTGATCTTGCAATCCCATTACTGGGCCCAGAAGGAAAAAATCCTTTTACCATAAGGACACTTGCACTAGCCAGGGGTCCTCAAACTGCGGCCCGCGGGCCACATGAGGCAGTGTGATTGTATTTGTTCCTGTTTTGTTTTTTTACTTCAAAATAAGATGTATGCAGTGTGCATAGGAATTTGTTCATAGTTTTGTTTTGTTTTTTTTTAACTATAGTCTAGCCCTCCAACGGTCTGAGGGACAGTGAACTGGCCCCCTGTTTAAAAAGTTTGAGGACTCCTGCCTGTTTATTGCAGTGCAATTTACAATCACCAAAATGTGGAAACAGCTTAAATGCCCACCAACCCAGGAATGGATTAACAAGCTGTGGTATACGCATTCCACGGAATACTATTCAGCCATTAAAAATATGGAGACTACATCTTTTGTATTTACCTGGATGGAAGTGGAACACCTCTTGCATCACAAGAATGGAGACGCAAGAATCCAATGTACTCAATTCTGATGAGGACAATTAATGATCTAGTACATGGTGGGGGATGGGAGAAGGAAAGAGCAGAGACAGGGAAGGAGAGAGTAGGGTAGGAGGTCACAGTGTGTGACACACCTTTTGGGGGCAGGACACAATTATAAGAGGGACTTTACCTAACAAATGGAATCAATATAACCTGGTTCTTTGTACCCTCAATGAATCCCCAACAATAAAAAAAAAAATGTTTTACCATAGAAAAACTAATTATTAAAGCTGGAGTGACTGCATATTATAAGGCAAAGTAGACCTCACAACAAGGAATATTACCAGGGATAAAGGGGAACATTTGATGATAATTAAGGATCAGTTAATCAAAAAGAAATATGTATATGAAGCTAATATGTATCCCTCGATGTGTATGAATCTAATAATCAAACCTCAAGGTTCCTACCAACACCAGAGTCATTTAATATCACTCTGGATGTGATGGCCAATAGGAGTAGATGAGAAAAAGAAATAACAGACATAGATATTATAAAGAAAGAGCCAGCACAGACAATACATGGGCATATCTAGAAACCCAAGATAATTGACTGCAAAGCCAATAGAAATGAGGAGGAAATTAAATAAGATGGCAGAATATATAATAGATATTAAAATTCCTGACTTTCCTATGAACAAAGTATAATGAAAGAAAAACAATACAACTAAAATAGCAAGCAAAATATTAATTGTCAATTCATAAACTTAATAAGATTTTAAAGTTTAGTGCCAAAGAGGCAATCAATAGCTAGACAAATAGAAAAGGATTGAAAGTACAGAAATAGTCCTTATGCATATGGTCTTTTAATTTTTGAGAAAGATGACTTGATAATTAAGTGGGAGGAAAAGAATTACTATTTTTAGAGAAAGAAAAGGAAAGGAAAGGAGGCAAGCTGGATCCTCACCTCACTCCTGACATCCAAATACTTTCCCAATATATTTATTTTAATAATCTTTCAGTGAAGAAAACATTTCTAAGCAAAATCTGAACCCAAATCTATTTTTTTAAAAAGGTAGGTATGTATAACTAAGTAAGATGTAACCACTGTTACAGACAAAAATATTATTTGCAATATAATATGCTATCATATGCAATATAATAGACTTAAATTCCTTAATTTTTTTTGTGAGACATAATCTCACTATGTTGCCCTTGGTAGAGTGCTGTGGCATCACAGCTCACAGCAACCTCAAACTCTTGGGCTCAAGCGATTATCTTGCCTCAGCCTCCTGAGTAGCCGGGATTACAGGTGCCAGCCACAATACCCAGCTAAAATTCCTTAATTTTAAAGAGTTTACAGATAATAAGAAAAGATAGGCTGGGTGCCTGTAGTTCAGTGGTTAGTTAGAGTGCTGACACTGTGCACCACGGATGGCTTGTTCAATCCCAGCCCAGACCTGCTTTAACAAAAAAAAAAAAAAAAAAGAGAAAAGATGAAAAATTTTAAAAATGGTCAAAGAGGATTGGCGCCTGTAGCACAGTGGTTATGGTTCTGGCCACATGCACCAAGGCAGGCGCCTTCGAACCAAGCCCGGGCCAGCTAAACAACAATGACAACTGCAACAAAAAATAGCCAGATGTTGTGGCGGGCACCTGTAGTCCCAGCAACTTGGGAGGCTGAGGCAAGAGAATCACTTAAGCCCAAGAGTTTGAGGTTGCTGTGAGCTGTGATGTTACAGCACTCTACCAAAGGCGACATAGTGAGACTCTGTCTCAAAAAAAAAAAAAGGGGGGTCAAAGGAAATACAGTCTGCTACAAAAGAAATAAATGTACAAGAAGTTGTACAACCTCACTCAAAATCAAAGAATTCCACACAAAAACAGAAAGAAATGCCTCTTATCAGCTAGTAAGACAAAATATTTAAGTTTATTTATATCCAGTGAAGTTAAGGATGTGGGGGAATAATATGTTTACACAATTGGAAAGAATATTAGTTGATGTAAACTTTCTGGAAGTTGAGGTAGCCATATTTGCTTAAATTTTATATGTACATGTCCTTTAGCCCAGGGGATATTTGGGCAAACAGATTCGAAGGAAAGATGAGCAGAGAGACAGAGGTGGTTTGGGTGAAAGAGAGTTCAGAGCAGGAGTGCATCCCAGGGCAGAGAAGGTGATGTGAAGGCAGAGTCAGGCAACATAACTGGAAGCCCAGCGCAGGAGTTGCGCCAGCCAGAGATTAGTCAAGGTGCTCTGTCCAGAGCAGCTGCAGAGGGAGCTGGAAGATAAGCTCAATGCTGGAGGAAGGAATAACGCCAGGGTCCATCTATATGGGGAGAAGAGAGTCTAGGACGCATGCTCTGGAAAAAATGGAATGCCAACGATCCTTGAAAAGTTGACAGAATCTGCCTCAGGCTACAGGTACATATTCTAGTTTGGTTTGGCTTTCACCCCAGACACCAAGGGGAACAAGGAATAAATCCAAGAGCAGAAATGGGCTTACTTCCAGATATGCATCAGGAGGGTAAAGAAGAAAGGGCAGGCTCAGCTCTGTTCACATCTCAGTAAGAAGGGAAATTACTGTACCTTTTTTTAGATTCCTGATAACTTTTCCTATTGTTTGTGGGCTCTCTCTCTCTCTCTCTCAAGTCTCACTCTGTTGCTCAGGCTAGAGTGCTAAGGCATCAGCCTAGTTCACAGCAACCTCAATCTCCTGGGTTCAAGCAATCCTCCTGCCTCAGCCTCACAAGTACCTGCCACAAAACCTGGCCAATAGACATGGTGTCTATCCAGGGCAACAAAGTAAGACTGTCTCACAAAACAAACAAACAAAAAAAAACCCTCTATTCCTACCCTGAGGCCATGAAGACGTTTTATATCTTCTAAAGACTTTATGATATTTACCATATCATAAAGCCTTTTACATTTAGTTCAATAGTCCCCTAGAATTGATTGTTACATGTAATGGGAAGCAGACATCAAGTGTCATATTTTTTCCATGTCAATATCTAAGTGTCTCAACACCACCTATGGGCTATCCTTTCCCCACCACTCTACTATGTCATGGATCAGGTGTCCATACTGTACCCCCCCCCAAGTCTGGAGCAAGAGGGGCCCTGCCCTGGGCCACAGGCTTTAGCACCAGGCATATATAACCATGTGTATATAAACACATATACACACAAATAATATAGTGTGTGTTTCTTCAGATTTGGAACGATCTCAGCAATTACTTATTTCATTATTGCTTGTGTCACATCATCTGTCTTCTTTCATTCTTGGTCTCCAGTAAAATGTATGTTGGTTTTTCTTTATTCTCCATTTTTCTTACCCTCTCCTCTCTATTTTTTTTTTTTTTTTTTTTTTTTTTGGTGTGGTTTTTGGCCAGGGCTGGGTTTGAACCCGCCACCTCCGGCATATGGGACCAGCGCCCTACTCCTTGAGCCACAGGCGCCGCCCTCCTCTCTATTTTTTATCCTTTTGTTTCTCCATGTTTCATTCTGGATGGTTTCTTCTGATGTCTTTCCCGTTTACTATTATCTCCTCAGTTGGGTCTAATCTGTTTAAAACTCATCCACTGGATTCCTAATCTTAATTATTGTACTTTTTCCATTCTAAAATGTTGGTGTTATTCTTTTTTGCAAATCTGCTATCACTTTTTATACTTTCCAATTCCCAGCCAAAATGGCAAGCTTGACTTTTACTTCTTTTTTTTTTCTAGAGACAGAGTCTCACTTTATGGCCCTCGGTAGAGTGCCGTGGCCTCACACAGCTCACAGCAACCTCCAACTCCTGGGCTTAAGCGATTCTCTTGCCTCAGCCTCCCAAGTAGTTGGGACTACAGGTGCCCACCACAACGCCCAGCTATTTTTTGGTTGCAGTTTGGCCGGGGCCGGGTTTGAACCCGCCACCCTCGGTATATGGGGCTGGCGCCTCACCGACCAAGCCACAGGCGCCGCCCGACTTTTACTTCTTTAAACACAGTAAAAATAGTTGTGTTAAGGTGTTCCTGCTATTTGCAATATCTGGAGTCCCAATGGGCCTGTTTCTGTTGTCCACTGTCTCTGTAGATTCTTGCTTATGGAGTCTTGTCCCCTCATATATTTGGTTATCTTTGGTTATATTTTGGATGATATTTGAAAAACTATTTGTAAAAATAAATTGAGGTTTAGGCTGATGCAACTTTCCTCCAGAAAAGAGTTTTCATGGTATCTTTAAGGTACCAGAGAGTGGGGAGGGCGCTATCAGACAAGAATGCTTTTAATTCAAGTTTGAAACTTCAAGTTTCCCAGGACACCAACAGGAAGCTGAGTGAAAGTCCATTGTGGCCTGGTTTATTTTATTTTATTTTTTGGAGACAGAGTCTCACTTTGTTGCCCTCGGTAGAGTGCCGTGGCATCAAGGCTCACAGCAACTTCCAGCTCTTAGGCTTAGGTGATTCTCTTGCCTCAGCCTCCCCAGTAGCTGGGACTACAGGTGCCTGCCACAACGCCCTGCTATTTTTTGCTGCAGTTTGGCTGGAGCCGGGTTTGATCCCGCCACCCTCGGTATATGGGGCTGGCGCCCTACTCACTGAGCCACAGGCGCCACCCAGTGTGGTCTGCTTTATTTCCCAATGTACAGCTCTTTGGGGGAGTCCCAGTCTAATGTGATTAATATTATACCAAATTCCATTCCCCACCCTTAGAGGGCTCTAGACACCTGGTGCTTCCTCTTTAGCTACTTCTGAATCTCAGTAAATGCTCCCAGAGGACAAAAGTTCCCTGGGACAAAAGCACCTCTCACACTGAGCTCCTCTTTCTGAGAGAGATCTGGCTACTTGCAGATCTCGGCCTGGGAACCCCTCATGCTATTGTTAGCTCTTCAATGCTTTTTTTTTTCTTAATAAACTTTGCATTTTGGAATACTTTTAGAATTACAAAAAAGTTGCAGAGATGGTACAGACGATCCCTGAATACCCTTCACTCTGTTTCCTGTAATGTTCACATCCTACATAACCATGGTACCTCAGTCAAAACTAAGAAATTAATGGGCAGTGCCTGTGGCTCAGTGAGTAGGGTGCCTGCCCCATATACCAAGGGTGGCAGGTTCCAACCTGGCCCTGGCCAAACTGCAACAACAACAACAAAATAGCCAGGCTTTGTGGCGGGTGCCTGTAGTCCCAGCTACTTGGGAGGCTGAGGCAAGAGAATCGCTTAAGCCCCAAAGCTGGAAGTTGCTGTGAGCTGTGACACCTCGGCACTCTACCGAGGGAGACAAAGTGAAACTCTGTCTCTAAAAAAAAAACTAAGAAATTAACATTGGTACATTGCTATTCATTAAACACTAGACTTTATTAATATTTCACTACCTTTTCCACTAATATGCTTTCTCTGTTCTGTAATCCAATCCAAGATACCACACTGCAGTTAGCCTTCAATGGTTTTGAGATTTTTGAAATAGTTTATATTTGTTTCACCAGCTTCTGATGGGGCAAGCCTAATTGCCTAGTAGAGTCCTTCCCCAGCATTGTAACTGCTATTCTTTTTTTTTTTTTTTTTTGTAGAGACAGAGTCTCACTGTACCGCCCTCGGTAGAGTGCGGTGGCCTCACACGGCTCACAGCAACCTCCAACTCCTGGGCTTACGCGATTCTCTTGCCTCAGCCTCCCGAGCAGCTGGGATTACAGGCGCCCGCCACAACGCCCGGCTATTTTTTTTGTTGTTGCAGTTTGGCCGGGGCTGGGTTTGAACCCGCCACCCTCAGCATATGGGGCCGGTGCCCTACTCACTGAGCCACAGGCGCCGCCCGTAACTGCTATTCTTAAAGGCACTAATAAAAAGTTCATAAAACAGTCCACATAAAAAACTTGAAATGGAGTTTTTTAGATTCTTTTTAGGGGAGGAAGTTGAAAAACTGAGTTTGCAACTGGTTGGGGGTGGGAGAGCTGTAGAATGAAGGAAGGAGTGTATGAGAGAAAATAAAAAACTTCGTGGTGGTCCAGGCCATGCCACGCAACAGAGACTCCAAGATCTTCATGGCCGAACACAGAAAAGTCTCTTTCTTACTCACGCCAAGCCTACTGCAGGCTTGGTAGCTGTCCAGGGCAGCTTTCTCCCAACTGGGGGCTCAGGGATCTAAATCTCCTCATGTTGTGGCCCACCCATCTTTGCTGAGGACACATCTCCCCTCATCCTGATGTCTCCTTCCATGAGGAGAGAGCTCCACTGGTATAACAGTCTTGGTCTGTCTCTACACGTTGATTTGATTGATGAATGTGGAAGGAGAAATGAGACGTGTGTCACCCAGCACTGTCCCTCCCTTTCCCTGGGGAGCTGGCCCTCCTTCAGAGAGTATGTGTTCTGAATGGCTGCTCCACACCTTACCTTGATCCTTGATTGTTACAGGAAGGGCCCTAACCCCAGGGTGGGGGAAGGGTGCAGCTTTTCAGCACTCCCTATGACTGCATGAAGCCTACCTAATTCCGGGGTTCGGTATTAGGAAGCCCGCTCTCCTATACCCAAACCCTTGTTACTATCCCTGCAACAACACAACTTACACAAAAGTACACTTTTTTGTTCTGTGTATTCATCATCTAAGGCAGTAGTTTTCAATCTAGATTATTTTTGCCTCCCAGAACGACATTTGACAACAGTCTAGAGACGTTTTAGATTGTCACAACTGGGGCGAGAGATTACTGTTCTAACAGGCAGCGGCTGGAGATGCTGCTAAACATTGTATAAAGCTGAAGACAGTCCCCAGCGACAGAGAATTATCTGACCCCAAATGTCAATAGTGCTGAGGGTGAGAAACCTTGCTCTAAGGGGAACAAATTCCGATCTCAGACCAGCTGAAGTGACATAGTCCAAGAAGTCCAAATGACAGATGAATTGGACCAAGATGAGCATTGAAAACCAAGCAGCTGGGTCACCTCATCCCTGCCATTATGTCTCCAGGCACTGCTGACCCTCTCTGGGACACAAAGAGTCCTTCACAAGGATGTGATGAGACTGCCACTAGCCCTCCAGCCCACGAGTCCTTCTGCCCAGTTGATCTTCCCAGGCACTGTGATCTGGATGAGAAGCAAACTACTAGGGTCCTCTCCTCCAGAACCCTAAACCCACCAGGGCAGTCCCTCCATTGGCCCCCATCCACCCCAGGGAATGGCCTGAGGGTAAGACCAGGTGCAAGGCCCACACCAGCACCTCAATTATTCCTCCTCCTCAACTCTCCACTTCTGGGCTCTACAGATCTGTTTCCAATGGTGTTCTTAAGCCTGGCCCCTGGGCTGGGTGTGGGGCTGGTCAGGTGCAGGGGGAGGACTTTCCCATTAGACTCAATACCCTCTTTATATAAATAAACATTTAGTTATACCTCCCTTACTCTCCTGAAATGGCAATCATAAATAACATGGCTTCTCAGGCATTTAATTTTTTTTAATCACAATATCATGCATAAGCTATACTGTGGAGAAAAACAAAAGGAAACCAATTTATAACGAAATAACACATATTTCAATATGTCAATGCTCAGGCCCCATGACACTAGAAAACATAACGAAGTGCCAAAAGCCTGTCCCCACTCATATTATGATAAATAAGTTAGGATTTAAGAAAAGTAGAAGATTGTAAATTATTCTGTATAAGGACAAAAATAAATAAAAGAGCAGAGATATACTATCAAATGCTACAATAGGTATTATTTTAATCTGTGAGGTTTTTTAAACTGCAAAAACAATTACTTTTGTAGTCTGTACATATAAAAAGAACAGACTGAGATCATGGTAACAAGGGTTTGTACCAAGGTGAATGGCTCTTCCTGCCCATTAAAGTGCCCCCCCCATCATTGTGAAACCAAAACACATCCCCCACATTACCAGAATCTCTCTCTCTCTCTCTCTCTCTCTCTCTCTCACACACACACACACACACAATCTCTCTTTCCAGAAACACTGAGTTAATTAATGTTTTAAATATTAACCTGTCCCCAAGTGGGTAAAATTCCAACTTTACATTTGGAAGAATATATACCAAAATATTAACAATGATTTTCTAAGGCTGAAAGGGAATTACAGGAAACATTCTCAATTCTTACTGTACTTTTTTAGAGAAGGGTGGTCTCTAAACCCAGTTGGTCCCAAACTCCTGGCCTCAAGCGATCCTCCCACCTCAGCCTCTTAACTAGCTGTGACCACAGGGGTAAGCCACCATACCAGGCTTTTTATATTTCTGCACGGTGTAAAATTTTGCTTACAACTTGTATTACTTTGTAATAAGAAAGAAAAGGAAGGAAGGAAAAGAGACAGAGGGTAGGAAGGAAGGGAGGGAGGGAAGGAGGGAGAGAGAGAGAGAGAGAGAGGAAGGAAGGAGAGAGAGAGAGAGAAAGAAGGAAGGAAGGAAGGAAGGAAGGAAGGAAGGAAGGAAGGAAGGAAGGAAGGAAGGAAGGAAGGAAGGAAGGAAGGAAGGAAGGAAGGAAGGAAGGGAAGGAAGGAAGGAAGAAGGAAAGAAAGAAAGAGAAAGAAAGAAAGAAAAACTAAGAGAAAAAGGTATTTTGGAAAACAATGTGTCAGGGCTCCCTCTAGCGTGGGTGTTTGTTTCAGCCCTTTGATAAGGATTCAAATCTGTGGTGTGGTACATCTAGCACTTCACTCCTAATAGAAAAGCAAAATACCAGAGGCTTGTGAAAATCCATTTGTCATTTTTTCCCAGCCAAATTCTACCTCACAATTTCTACCTTCCCAATTTCTTACCTTGCTTCCTTTTCCCAGCCAATTTCTACCTTCCCAATTTCTCTCACAAATTTTCTGAATTCTATTTACTAAGCCCTTGGGGTGCTGGGACCACTGGTTAAGTCTCCCTGGAAGGGGCAGAGTTTGGGAGAAGGAGGGGAAGGCAACAACTGTGCTGGGGCCCCTGAGCCCTAAGTAGGGCAGAGGCCCATCCGGAGCATGCACCAGGGTTACTCGCATCCCCCACCCCCCACTTCCTTTCCTCCTCCTGATCTGCTCCTGGAGGAAGTTAAAACCCTGAGTGGCTGGAAGAGGAGCTCACACTCCCTGGCCCAAGATGTGGCCTCTTCTCCTGCTGTGGGGCTGCCTGGTGCTCCCAGGTGAGATGGGGAAGGCTGTCATGGGGGTGAGGGGTACAGGCCCAACCTGGGTACAGGCCCAACAGGGGTACATGCCCAACCTCATCTATGGGTCTGCAGAGGAAGGGCCTCCTAAACCAACATTTCCTCCCCCCCCCCTCCCCACAAAACATGCATGTAGCTGTGACCATGTCCAGCTGCCTGGTCTTTCCAGGCTTTGCCCCACCCCACCTATCCTCAGCCTGCTTAGGTCTCAGAAGGGATCACACTTGCCGTTTCTGGAACCCAGAGCCAGATTTTCTCCCTGACCTGTGGTTGTGTGGCTGTGAAGAGTAGCTTAACCTCTCTGATCTTCATTTCCTTAACCTGCACCAAGCCTGCAGTCAGACAAGACACCGCCATCTGGTTGCCCTGCTAAACTCAGCAAACATTTACTGAACCTCTTCCTTTACCTTTTAACACTTGAAATCAGGATGCGTGTTTTAACTGATGTCAGTTGTTCATTTGGCCCTGGTGTTTCCCAGTGGCACATCAAATCCTATTTTTACTTGTGACAGCTCTTAAATTCAATGAAATAGGGCATCATTATCATCTATAGATGAGAAAAACTTAGAAGTCCCGAAAGGGCGAATGTTTTCCCCCAGGGTCACACAGCTGTGCAGTGCTAAGATTCAAGCTCCAGGCTGCCTGAATCTAGAGCTCCCGCCACTCCTCCCTTACCCTGGGCCACCCACCTCAATTTTCCAATGTGCCAGGGTTAGGGAAACAGCAACAGCCCTGCCCCAAAGTCTGCGGGAGAGGAAGGAGAATACTGGCTCTTACAGGGATGTCCCCAGAAGAGATGACAAAGGAAAGCCTGCCTTCCTCCCAGTACAATGGAAGTTTCTGGTCCATACCCTGGTACTTGGATCCTGGGAATTCCACCCTCCACTCCTGCTGTAGTTTCAGGTCAGAAAGCCCTGCAGGGTCCGAAGGAGATCAGAGGATTTGAAGGCGGCACAGTGACACTGCAGTGCACCTACAGCGAAGAGCTGAAGGGCCGCAGGAAGTATTGGTGCCGCGAGGTCGGGATCTTGTTCTACCGCTGCTCCAGCACCATCTACGCAGGAAAAGGCCAGGAGACAACGCAGGGCAGAGTGTCCATCCGCGACAGCCCCCAAGAGCTAGTGTTCACCGTCACCCTGCGGGACCTCACCCTGCAAGACGCCGGGAAGTACTGGTGTGGGGTAGAAAAAGTGGGCCGCGATGAGGCTGTCCTGATGTCCCTGTTAGTCTCTTCAGGTAACAAGTGTCTCTCCTTCCCCTGGCTGCGGACCAGACGGTGCAGGGGGAAGAGGGCGGGGCCGTCAGACCTAATCTTGGTACTTACCTCTGAGGCATCTTGATGACACAGTATCCTGTGGGTCAAGTATGCCGCAATGTCTGGGCACAGATGTCTCCAGGACTATGCTCAGGGCCTTTTCTCTCCGCCCAGATGTGCTGGAGGGAGAGTGCCATGGGTTGGGACAAGATGGACATCTGGGGGAATAAAGATGACTCACTGCTTGGTGTGAGACATATTGCTAAAGCCCTCTGAGACTGGGCCAACCTACACCCCTATCCAGCCTGCAACCTCACCTAAGCCCTGGCCAATGCTGGCTTCACCCGGCTTGTTGCCTCACTCCCCTTCTTGGCCATCTTTTCCACAGATCTTGAAGTCCGGGGACAGGTGCTGGGGTGCCTGAGAACCAGCTACTGGGTAGGATGCCTTAAGGAGAGGTTTGTTGAACTCAGCAGCACTGTGGGCAGGGGATGAAGAACCTCTCTGAGTGCCCAGAACCACACCTGGACCTACTGAGCTAAGGAGAAAGAAGCCAGGCAGAACCCAGGGGAGTGGGAGCCCCAGCTGCTGGTTAGCGAGGGCAAGATAGGTTTTTGTAGCTCCATTTCACAGATGGGAACTGAGGCTTTGAGAGACTAAATGATTTGCCCAAGGTGTCATGGCAGGAATTGGTGGAGCCAGTATTCAAATGCAGGTCTTTGCTGGCATTGGTGTCTGCTCATGAACTTATCCCAACCCAGGCCCATCCATGCTGCCAGATCCCCATTATCATGGGTCTTCATTTTAATCAGGAAAACAGAGTTAAATTCACCAAACAATAACAGTAGAATCAAATGTGTCATTTTTACCTAGTTATGATCAATTTTACCTATATTTGAGGCTCTCCTTTATTTTATATTTAGCTTCATTTATAGTGATTTATTCATATATGATATATGCATTATCCCCTTGTGTCAGCTCTTACTGAACTCTGATGACAGTCGAGATATTGAAAATAAAGAAGACTCATGGTAGAGGTGTGTTGGTAAATGTTTAGCAAAAGGTGAGGATGCTCTAATGTATAGTGTTTGCCAATTTCTACGGTGTAAATGCTCCTGCCCTGGCCAATTTCCAGGCAGCGACAATTTAACAGCTGTCTCATGAGACTCCTAAAAAGTTAACCATTTGCTCTCATGAACCAGTGTGAGCCATCTCCAGCACACCGCTGTGTGTAGTGCAACATTAGAAGAATTTCTGGGAAGGTCAGAGCAAGACAAATTTTCCCATTATGATTTCTCTTATTCATCTTCCCCTGGAGGCCATAGGCAGTGAAATACAACAAGATAAAGAAGTATAAGTATTAGAAAAGGAAAGATAAATACTCTTTATTTGCAAAAGATTTGATCACCTACTTAGAAAAATCCAAGGATAAACTGACATAGTATTCTAGATTGAGTATCCTTAATCCACAAATCCAAAATGCTGAACACCAACGTGATGCTCAAGGAAAGGCCCATTTGAGTATTTCAGACATCAGACTTCTGGATCAGGGTTGTTAAACCAGCAAATACAAAGCAAATATTTCAAAACCAAAACAAAATTTAAAATCCACATCATGTGTGAGCCTAAGTATTTTGGATAAGGGGTACTCACCACTGTGTGCTCAAAGGAGAGAGGGACTTGCTCCTCTGGGGAAGAGATTATGGAGAAGTTGACTTTCGAGCTAGTGCTAAAGGCCAGAAGTATGTTAGGCAGAGATGGAAGGGAAAGGTGTCACACACAGAGGAACAGCATGTCGAAGGCATGGAGGTAGGAGGCTCACTTAATAGGGAATAGAGGGCAATGCTGTATGGCTGGAGCATGGATAGGGAGAGTGGTGAGGCTGACAAGGTGCTTTGAAGTCTGAGTTTTAAAGGCTTTGAAAGTCCTGCTAAAAAGTTTGAACTTGGGCATGCAGGCAATGGGAGCCACCAACTGTTCTGAAGCAGGGAGTGATGGGATAAGACATGGACTTTAGAGACAAACTGGCACCAGCATGATGGGAGAAATGGAAGGAACAGTCTGAGAGGTGGGGGCAGGAGCTGAGGGTCTGAGCTAAGTGGGAGGTCAAGGGGGCCGTAGGAAGAGAAGACCCTGGATCAGCTGGGATCTGCCCCGTGGCTCCTGGTTATCAGAGGTGAGAAGATGATGGTGCTCTGTGCTGAAATCAGGGGTGGGAAAGCTGCTGGCTCCTCCCAAGGAAGGAAAAGCAAGGTTCAGAACAGTGATTCGCACAGCCCCTGAGAACACCCTCTCCCTTTCCTCTAGGGCCCTGCTGTCCTCCCTCCCCTTCTCCCTCCTACCAGCCTCTTGCTTCAAGAAGCCTGCAGCCCAAGGCAAAAGTTTGGCAAACCCAGCCCCCAGGATTGAGTGAGTGAATGGGTCTTCTGTTTCTCCTCCACCCTATTTATGGAAACGTCCAATGAGAGCCTACCTGGTCCAGCCACTGTGTTTTATGCCTGGCAGCTGGATTGTCCAGCTATGGAATTGGAGGCTCAGCTGGGTTAGGTCATTTGCTCAAAGTCACCTGGGCAGCAGCAGAGCCCAGAAGTGGTCACACCTGACTCCAAAGCTCATGTTTTGTCTGCTCCATCCACAGTCTAGGGGGCAAGCTAGAAAGCCAGCGTTTGGCACTGGTCTCGAGACTCATCCCTGCCACCCTGCCCTGCCTGTCCCCATGGCTGTTGAAGGAGCATGGGAGAGGGGGGAATAGGCATCGATGGTAACAGGAGGGAACAGGAGGACCTGCCCTTCTGGTGAGGGAGGACATGACAGTTGGCCAGGACTGTAGGAGGAGGGCAAGAAGGCATCTACTGAGTGGTCACTGGAATGGGTCATGGATGTGGGGGTGAGATGTGATCATACCTCTCCACAGAGGGGACAGGCCACGGGCACAAAAAGACTGAGCACTATGCACAGGTGTGGCGTGTGCCTGACATATGATCTGTTTCTCCAAATGGCTTCATCTGGGCCTGTTTGCTTACTGAGTTGTCCTTTATCTGGGGATGTCCTGATAAATTGGTCCTGGGGAGGCTATGGTCAGGGTTCAGAGGTCAGCGGTCTGGGGATGCTGGGACTCAAGGGTCAGGGAGGTGCTGAGCCATTGTTTTTGGAATTGTAGCTTCTCCTGGTCTCTACCCAACAATCACCACAGCCAAGCAGGGGAAGACAGGGACCTCCCTGTACAGGCACACAGGGACCTCTCCGTATGCAGGGACCTCTCCTCGCGCAGTGACCTCTCCTCGCACAGTGACCTCTCCTCACACAGGGACCTCTACTCACGCAGGGACTTCTCATGCAGAGAGCTCCTACCCAACAACACAGCTGAACTCCGTCTCGGCAAAGGGCACCCATCCTGTTCCCAGCAGCAGTAGATCCAAGCCCAGGTGAGCCCCAAGCAAATAAGGTCACCTTTCAGGCCATCACTCAACCACAGGATATCTTTGAGCAAATAAGAACACAACACTCCTCCTTCCAAGCAAACACATCCTCTTGTCATGGCCACAGCCTGCCGCACAGAGGGCCGATTTCAGCCCCCATTCACCACACATAGGGCCCTTGAGCAGTGGATGACATGCACCACAGGAACCAGCAGCCCAACTGCCCTGGGTGTGAATCCGCTCAAGGACAAGGTCCACAAAGGCCACAGTTCCCACCTCACTCCCTGCCCCACCCTAAGGGATAGCCACTGAGTTCAGTAGCTTTTGCCTATACATTTTGCACTGAGCCCTGTGTCCAGCACAAAAAGATGGAATCCAAAGGAAAGAATATTTTTTTCTTACCCAACTGGAGTCCCAGCCTGAAGGATTAGCTCTTGGGGGTTAAAACTGCACTCTGTTACTGACATCCAGGTCACCGCCAGCCTGTGCAGACCCAGCAGAAAGCAACGCCAATGCTGGACAGTCAGCAATGTGGGGAAGAGGCTCTTCCACACCAATCAGGGTTGACCAGACATTGGGGCCCTGCACCCTCTGATCTCCCAGGAGAGACAAGGGACATGGCTGGACTCAGACGAATGCCATGTTGCCCTGCCTGCCAGTGCCAGTGATGCCAACCCCCATATAGGCCATGGAGAGCTTCCCAAACCTCTGTGCTTAATCTCTTCAAGTGTTAGTCTCTAGAGGTGGCTTTCTTGACCCATGCCTGGTACCCCTAAGGATATAAACTCTGGCTTATCTGGTGACAGCCACTAGGTTCTTGCATCTTGCCCCCAGGGTGTCCATCCCAATGGTCCGCATGTTGGCCCCAGTCCTGGTGTTGTTTACCCTTCTGCTGGCCACAGGCCTGATCGCCCTGGGAAGCCGTGCTCTCCGCTGGAGAAAGAAAGGTAACCAAGGGCAGGTGGGCAGAGGGTGGGAGGCAGGCAAGCAAGGGCCAGTGAGTGGACGGCGGGAAGCAAGTGAACAAGGGCAGGGGGTGGTGCCTGTGGCTCAAGGAGTAGGGCGCTGGTCCCATATGCCAGAGGTGGCGGGTTCAAACCCAGCCCCGGCCAAAAATAAAAAAAAGAACAAGGGCAGGTGGGTGGAGAGGTGGAGGTAGGCGAGCAAGGGCAGGTGAGTGGAGGCCACTGAGATGGGCGTTAGGAACCCTGCTCTTCTCTGCTGAGGAAACTGAGGCCGTCAACCTTAGGAAGAAGCAACTCAGATAGGGAAGTGAGAGCATGAAGGGTTCTCAGCTTCTTCCTGTCTATCCAAGCCCATCAGTCGCTTCCCTCCCTATCCTCCCAGTGAATCCATGTCCTGTTTGTGCAGAGCCAGCTCCTGTGTGGGGACTGACTGCCAGGGGAAATGCAGGACCGAGCACTTAAACCTGAGCAAGATAGACACGTGGCCCCATTCCTGCCACTGGGGCTCTGAAGGTGCTCAGTCCCTTTCCTAGGCTTGCTTCAAATTCCTGCTCTGTCACCCGTTAGCTGTGACCTCAGGCAAGTCACCTAATTTCCTTGAGCCTCAGTTTCCTTAAATCATAGATATACACCAAATGGAAATAGCACACAAGCCACATATGTAATTTAAAATGCTGTAGTATGAGTGGATATGGTGGCTCATGCCTGCAATCCTAGCACTTTGGGAGGCTGAGGGAGGAGGATAGCTTAAGCCCAAGAGTTTAAGACCAGCTGGGTAATAGTGAGATACCATCTCTCCAAAAAATGAAAAAAGTAGTTGGGTGTAGTGGCACATACCTGTAGTCACAGCTACTCAGGAGGCTGAGGCAGGAGGATCGCTTCAGCTCAGGAGTTTGAGGCTACAGTGAGCTATGATGATGCCACTGCACTCTAGCCTGAACAATAAAGTGAGACCTTATCTCCCCCACCAAAAAAAATGAAATAAAAAAATAAATACGATGGCTCAACACCCATAGCACAGTGGTACGGCGCCAGCCCGACCTGGGCCAGCTAAACAGCAATGACAACTGTAACAACAACAAAAAAATAGCCTGGCAGGCACCTGTGGCCCAGCTACTTGGTAGGCGGAGGCAAGAGAGCTCATCACTTAAGGCTCATGGCTTAACCCCAAGAGTTTGAAGTTGCTGTGAGCTGTGACACACTGGCACTCTACCGAGGGCGACATAGTGAGACTCTGTCTCAAAAAATAATAAATAAATATTACATAAATAAGTTTTCTAGTAGCATATAAAAAAGTAATGACATTAATTTTAATAATATATTGATAGTTTCTTTAACAATATATGCAAAACATCATTTCAACATGTAATTAGTATAAAAATATTAATAATACATATTTCACATCCGTTTTTTGCATACTGAGTCATCAGAACCCAAAGTAATTTGAAGTAGTCAAAAGGCCAGATGTGACTTATGGCTCTGGTGCTGGATGGCACAGATTAAAAGAATTAACTGAAGTAACAGTGCTGAGAGTTACCTGTGCCAGGCAGTGTCTGCAGCTCTTGTTGCTAATCACCTCTTATTTCCTTTAATCTCACAGCACTGCAGAGTACACCCATTTACAGGGGAGGAAACTGAGGCACAGAGTGGTTAAGCAGCTTGCCCTGTGTTTGCACAACTAGGTGGTGAGGGTGTCAGGAAAGTGTCTGCACGTCGTCCCTGAAAGTTGCTGGGGGTAGGGTAGGGGGTCCTGGGGCTGCTTCCTGTCTCCTCCCTGAGTAACCACAAGAATGAGATGTCAGGGCGGCACCCGTAGCTCAGTGGTCAGGGCGCTGGCCACATACACCAAGGCTGGCGGGTTTGAACCCGGCCCAGGCCAGCTAAAACAACAATGACAACAGCATCAAAAAAAATAGCCAGGCATTGTGGTGGGTGCCTGTAGTCCCAGCTACTTGGGAGACAGAGGCAAGAAAATTGCTTAAACCCAAGAGCTGGAGGTTGCTGTGAGCTGTGATGCCACAGCCCTCTACCCAGGGTGACAGCTTGAGACTCTGTCTCAAAAAAAAGGAATGAGACGTCAGCTTTACCTATCTGCCCAGGATCCCTACGAGAAGTTCAGGAGGGAGCACAAAGGATGGGGCCATTCCTAGTGACAACCTCAGAGCTGCTTAGCACCTTGCCTCTCAAACTGTGGTCCCCTGGTTGCCTATTAGAAATGCAGACTCTCAGGCCCCAGCCCAACCTACTGAGTCAGACTCTGCATTGTCACAAAATTCCCAGGGGATCCTGTATGCACATTAAGATTTGAGAAGCAGGCTCAGCGCCCATATGTACCACAGTGGTTACGGCGCCAGCCACATGCACTGAGGCTGGCAGGTTTGAGCCCAGCTCAGTCCAGCTAAACAACAATGACAACTGCAACAAAAATATAGCCAGACGTTGTGGCAGGCGCCTGTAGTCCCAGCTACTTGGGAGGCTGAGGCAAGAAAATCGTTTAAGCCCAAAAGAGTTTGAGGTTGCTGTGAGCTGTGATGACACAGCACTCTACCATGGGTGACAAAGCAAGACTCTGTCTCAAAAGAAAAGAAAAAAAGGTTTGAGAAGTGACAACCTTAGCACACAGATTTATTTCCCCAGCCAGTTTCAGGCCCTTGCCAGGTGATCTCCACATACTGAGCTGAAAGGGGCTCCTCTGTCCAACCTGCCTGCCAGCTCCTTCTGGGAAGACCCTGGTCCCAGGTGCAGAAAGGCCAGTCCACCTCTCTGGGAGCAGCTGCAGGCTATTCCTGGCTACTCCTAGCTTCAAGGTGCTCCTTCTATGTCTCTCTCAGCTCAACTGGCCGCCAAGACACAGAAGAATGAGAAGGTCTACCTCTCACACATGGTAAGAATGGAAGCCACCAAAGCCCAAGCTCAAAACCCCCAGGGGCCAGAAGTCCAGACTCCTGGGCCTGCCTCTGTGTCTACCTGGTCCTCCATGTCTGACCTAGAGGCAGGCTTGCTCCCCAGCCTGGAGGAATGTGTGTGAGCCCCGAGATCAGCCTTTCAGGTGTGAGCCAGATGGAGTGCCCTCCCCCCCCCACACTCTCTGTGATTTGCCACCAGGTGCAGGCAGGGTGTGCACATGTGAGCATCCCTCCCCCAGGTACCTGCTTCCTACTCTCCCGCCTCCTTTAGAATCAGAACATCAGAACGGATCCCAAGGAAGCTTTTCAGATCACCTAATCCAGCCTGTCTCTTAGTTGGAGCAAACCTTTCCAGAACACTCGGGGATCAGATAGCTGTCCCAGGCCCCAGTCCCAGCTGAGCCCTATAGAAGTGGGCCCAGGGACTCTGGCAGTACTCTGGAGTATGACAATACAGATGCTAGTAGTTTCTAGTGCTTTTGCAAAAAGCAAAAAGATGAAACTGAGGCCCAGAGAGAGAATTATGTTATTGCCGAAGGTCACACAGGACCCAGATTTCTCAAGTCCCTGTTCTTCTCTTTCCAGAATACCCTGATATTTTCTCTGAGTCTTCCTTGGCTCTGAGATGGAGGTGGAATGGCTGCCAAGGGGACCAGGGGGCAGAGGGAATGGAGGTCCCAGTTCCCATCTTTCTGGAGCAGGGAATTTGCCCTAAGACTGCTCTGCAAGAGGAGACCATGCCTTCCCATGCCAGCATCCCCACAAACGGACCTGCAGCATCACAGCGCAGCCCCAACCTCCCGCCTTGCCCAGCCCCTCCCTCCTCATCTGTTTACCTAGATGCCTACACTCTGATTCCCTTAAATATGAGGGCAAGAAAGGGGGGCTACCATTACCTTCTTTCCTGGCGCCAGTGAGGACAAAAGACTCAGGCCTGATCTCTCAAGGGAGGGTCTGCTGTGGGAATGGGACCTTGGCCTGTGCCTTAGGAAGCAGCTGTTGTTGTATCAGGAAGTTCAATAAGGCCAAAGCGGGTAGAAGGGACTGAGGGAAAAGTCATGGAGGTGGATGGATGGGTGGGGGTCACAATGGCCACCACTAGAGCCCAACCTTCTGGCTGTGTGTCCTGTGGCCTGGGGCTTACCCCTCTCAACTCCAGAGTGGGGGTTGGTCATGGGGAGGCCAAGGGCGCCTGTATCAGCTATGTCTTCCCACAATGCAGTTTCCACCTACTCTAGGAAGGGCTGCCTTGGAGTTTTTCCTGCCCAAGGCATCTGGCCCTGGCCCTACTGAGTTGGGAAGGGACAGGAAATAGCAAGGGACCAATGAGCAAAAGGGCTCTAGGGGGCAAGATGTTGGAAGAAAGATGGAACAGAACCCCCTGAAAGGGCCCACATGGGAGCTAAGTGTTCTTCCCCTCTGCACCTCTCCTGCCTTGCCCTCCCCCTCCCATGTTTCCCTCCTTTTGCTTGTGCTCAGCTCACCATCCCTGCTGCCAAGAATGCGCTGTTCTGACTGAGTCTCTATTACAGCCCCCGGGGAATGGGAATGGCCGACACCCAGAGTACGCTATGATCCACCCTGCAGGGCCCACTGGGCCCCTCGCCAGACCCGAGCCCTCCGCCAGCCTCTACACAAAGATCCAGTACCTAAGCCAGGTGTGGACAGAAGGGCCTGGGGTCTGGGGCCATCTTACCTGACTCCCCTCTGACAATGTTAAAACGTCAGGGAGGCTCTTTCTTAGCAACCACTCCCCAAAGTTTACACCCCTGCATCTGCCCACCTACCCCACTGTAGACAAAAGCCGAGGCGTTTCACCCAGGAAGCCAGGGTTCTTGGCCTCATATCCTCTTTTTTTCCAGTCCATAAAATTCTTGAATAGCTTGTTGGGAGTCTCAGCACAAAGAGCCCTGGGTTGGCAGGATGCCCACAGCTGTGGCCAGACCCTGGCCTGAGGCCTTGAAGATTCTTCCCAGGGGAGGGGTGAATAGAGGGTGCAGGGGAGCACAAGTGAAAGCCTGGGGGTTCTGGGGAGGAGACATTGTTAGGTCCTGTGCCCCTGCAGATGGACAGAGGCTTGGCTGGGGACGACCCCTAGCTGGGCTCTGCTTCCCAACCCCCACTATTGTTTTTACAGACTACAGAGGAAGAGGAAGCCACTTCCCAGGCTCCCGAAGGGGACTTGATCCCAATGCCCCACACGTGTGAGGAGGAGCTGGGCTTCTCCAAGTTCATTTCTGTATAGCTGCAGAAGGCCCTCCTGGCCAGGTGGCCATGAAGCTGAATGGCTGGTTCTACACCAATTCCCATAGCTTCTTGCCTCAGCCTCCGAGTCCACCTGCCCAGACTCCAGGGCTTTCTCCACGCACCTCCGGCCGCCCTCCTGCATGCCCCCATCTGACCTAGAAGCATTTCCACACCAGCTCTGGAGCCTGGTGTGGTGGCCTCACATTTGCATCCAGAGACTGGGACCTCCCCATATGCGCACATGCCTGAGCAGGGCACACGGCAGCCAGATCCACACCAGGCCAGCAAGGCTCGGTGCACCTGGTCCAAGCTTGTGTCTGAGCCCAGGACTCTGCATATCTGAAGAGTGCTTGCAGTGATTCTCACATTCAAGTTTGAAGACCAGTAGCCCTGTGAAATACACAGACCCTTCAGCTTAGAGTCAACATTTGGTAGACTCCCCAGCCATACCTTTGGAAAAATAGTGGAGAAAACCTTGGCTCCTTTTCTGTCTGGGAGGGGTCACTTCCCAGTGGGTAGTCATAGCTGGGAAAGGAAACCAAGTGGCTGAGTGAGGATCTAAAAGGGAACAGAGAGATAACAGGGCAGAAACCTGAAGGTGACCCTGAGTCTAGCCCCCTACAGAAGGGGTGGGAGGTGGGGGTAGATAACAGAACTACTGGGTTTTTTTTTCCTTTTTCTATTTTATTTAAAAAGTGAAATGACGGCTGCTTAGTATGCAAAACTTAGAAAGATGGGGAAGCAAAGAAAAGAAGAGGCAAAAGCAACCCATATTCTCACCACTCAGCAGAGATGATCATTATTTCATCTTGTATTTCCTTCTCTTTTTTTCTCCACATTAATTTTCTGGCGTTTATTTTTTTAACAGAGTAATCGTCTTGTGTGTTCAATTTTGCATCTTGCTTTTCTCAATTATTCCATCATAAGCATTTCTCCATGTTTCACAAACCTGTTATAAATAAAATGTTCATCAGCTGAGCTGCGTAATATTCCATTCTATCAATGTGCCTCAAGTTATTTAACTGATTTCTCTGTCACAGACTATTTCATTTGTTTCTATTTCTGTTATTGTAAATAATTGGGTGGTGAATCTTTGCCCAGGGATATGTCCACATTGAAAATTTTCTTTCTTTCTTTTTTTTTCTTTTTTGAGAGACAGAGTCCTACTTTGTCACCCTCAGTAGCATGCCTTGACATCACGGCTCACAGCAACCTCAAACTGTTGGCCTCAAGCAATTATCTTGCCTCAACCTCCCAAGTAGCTGGGACTACAGGCACCTGCCACAACACTCGGCTATTTTCTTTGTTGCACTTGTCGTTGTTTAGCTGGCCTGGGCCGGGTTCAAACCCACCAGCCTCAGTGTATGTTGCCAGCGCTCTTCTTCTTCTTCTTCTTTTTTTTTTGAGACAGAGTCTCACTCTGTCACCCTGGGCAGAGTCCCATGGGACTCTCACAATAACTTCAAACTCTTGGGCTCAGGGATCCTCTTGCCTCAGCCTTCCAAGTAGCTGGGACTACAAGCAACTGCCATGATGCCTGGATATTTTTAGAGATGGGGTCTTGCTCTCTTGCTCA
The DNA here is from genome assembly GCF_027406575.1 of Nycticebus coucang. Classification (NCBI taxonomy): domain Eukaryota; kingdom Metazoa; phylum Chordata; class Mammalia; order Primates; family Lorisidae; genus Nycticebus; species Nycticebus coucang. The sequence goes on from NC_069797.1 coordinate 59,380,293, forward strand.
GGCTGGTCTCAAACTCCTGAGCTCAAGCATCCACCTGCCTCGGCCTCTCAAGTGCTGAGATGACAGGTGTGAGCCACTATGCCTTGCCAAAATTGGGAAATTTCTTTTCTTTTCTTTTTTTTTCTTTTTTAGAGACAGAATCTCACTTTGTCACCCTTGATAGAGTGCTGTGGCATCACAGCTCACGCAACCTCTAGCCCTTGGGCTTAGGCAATTCTCTTGCCTCAGCTTCCTGAGTAGCTGGGACTACAGGCACCGGCCACAATACCCAATTATTTTTTTGTTGCAGTTTGGCTGGGGCTGGGTTCAAACCCACCACTCTCGGTATATGGGACCGGTGCCCTACTCACTGAGCCACAGGCACTGCCCCGTTGGGAAATTTCTTAAAAAACTGTTTGCATGTGTGAATATTTTTGAAGTTATTGAGGCCTATTGCTACACACAGCTTTCCAGAGAGGTGGTACCAATTTTATTCCCACCAGGGCCTTTCAATCAGCTTTTCTCAAGGTCTTTACCAGCCTCTGCACCTGTCCCTGCAGCCCAGTAATGCTCCTGTGGTCAGAGCCTCAAGGGCCTAGGGGGCTGGGAAGAGTGGAGCTGTTCTGAGCTCACCAGAAAATGCCAACACTCTCCACCCCCCCCCACCCACCACTGGATGTGCACCTCTCACCTTCTCCCAGGGAGAGGGAACTCTTAGGCCCATGTTTTGCAGGCTCTGCCCAGGCTCCTGGCACTGTGTGTGCTCAAATTTTGGGGAGATAGGGAGCAGCAAGTTTCAGGTAGTCTCAAAGAGACCTTAATGGCTCATTCTAAACAGGCATCCCCCTTAAAAAGCCCCTCAGCTGGGGATGTGCTGAGGGAAGAGACCCTCCTATCCTCTCAACCTGTCACCTGCTGCAGCCAGGGCTTCCAGAGGACCAGGAGGTGCTCAGCTAGGTCATTCTATTCCTACCCTTTGCCCATTTGAAGACCATGTCCCGACTAAATAAACTGAGGTCTTTTGTGAGGCAGACCTTCCTCTAGGGCAGTGGTCCTCAACCTTCCTAATGTCATGATGTATTTTCATTGTTACAAAGGAGTCGCGACCCACAGGTTGAGAACCGCTGCTCTAGGGCAAACAAGGATTGGCATCCACACATTTCCAAGTTTCAGTGGACCTAGCAGATACTCCAGTAAGACTCTCCTGTTATTCCCATGGTGCTGCCAGGATGCTCCACCTCCATCCCAACAGGCAGGGGACAAAGACCCATCCTCACCAGTTGCCACTTGCAATCCTGAGCTTTGAGCCACCTTGGTTATATATTTATGTTCCAAAATACTCAGTTCTGCAATCTTTTGTACCTATGTGCAATTCTATTCAATACTTTAAACAAAAGAATGCAATGAGTCACTGTTCACCCATCCCGAGGACAAGGCTTTCTAGTTCAGGGACTTCGGGTGGGAGATAAAACTTCAGAAAAAATTGGGAGAATATTGGAGTTGCAAACATTTAGTTTTGCCAAATTGGGTTAATATATATATAACAATAATAAACTATCATTTACCATTGCATCTGGTTCCTCAAAATAAACATTTTAACACCTAACAGAGTATTGATATGAAAAATGGATGATCTGGGGCCTCGTTCCCCAGCTTACTCTGACAAGGATTTGGATATTATGATTCTAATCAGTTGAAGTCCATTAAGGAGAGATGCTGTAAATTCATCCAAGGTGGGTGAGGGAGAGGCTCAGAGGGGAAAAGAAAGCAGAATTCAGGAAAGTAGAAGCCACTAAGTCTTAGAAAGGAGGAGAAAGAATGAAAGAGAATGTAGAGGGGACAGAGAAAGGAGGGAGGAAGTGCAAGAGAGAAGGGCAGAGGGGCCCCCAACCCCCAGGGGGTGGAGGAGGGCAGAGAAGGCCCTGGTCCCCTGGGCGACCTACGATGTACAATGGGCTAAAATTGCATTTTAGCTGATTAAGTTTTGTTTGTATTTTTGTTTGTTTTCTTCATTCTTTCTCCCTCTACAGCAGCAGTTCTCAACCTGTGGGTCGTGACCCACAGGAACTGTATTAAAGGGCCATGGCATTAGGAGGGTTGAGAACCACTGCTCTACAGTATGAAGAATATACCTTTTTTTCCTTTTTTTTTAGACAGTCTTGCTCTGTCGCCCCAGGTAGAGTGCAGTAGCATCATCATAGATCACTGAAACCTCAAACCTCTGGGTTCAAGTAATCCTCCTGCCTCAGCCTCCCAGGAGCTGGGACTACAGGTGCGCACCACCACATTAGCTAATTTTATCTACTTTTAATAGAGATGAGTTCTTGCACTTGCTCAGGCTGGTCTTAAACTCCTGAGCTCAAGTCTCCTGCCTCAGCCTACCAGAGTGCTAGGATTACGGGTGTGAGCCACCACGCCCAGCCTCCTCTGCTTCTGATCTTGAACGTTTTTTGTTTTTTTTTAGTTTTAATCCATTTTTTTAATTATTAAATCATAGCTGTGTACATACACTGGTTTTATAGACCATTTGACATATTTTCATCACACTGGTTAACATAGCCTTCCTGGCATTTTCTTAGTTATTGTGTTAAGACATTTATATTCTACATTTAGTAAATTTCACATGTACCCTTGTAAGACGCACCTTAGGTGTGGTCCCACCAATTACCCTCCTTCTGCCGATCCTCTCCCCTCCCCTACCCTCCCTTTCCCCTTTCCCCATATTCTTAGGTTATAATTGAAGCTATAAATTAATTTCATAGTAGGGCTGAGTACATTGGATACTTTTTCTTCCATTCTTGAGATACTTTACTAAGAAGAATATGTTCCAACTAATCTTGAACTTTTTATATGCATCATTAACAAAGACTACAAGTTACTATCTTAAGATCCCTTAGTCTTTCCTCGAATAATACAGGATCCCAAATCCATTTAACTCCCATCATTCCCTCCTCACTTGCAGGCCATTTTCTTCCAGTTTTTAGTTTTGTCCTTTCTCTCTCTCTCAACAAATTTGACAACATTGTTAATTACTATTTTTAACAGTTTATTGAGGTATAATTGCCATATAATAAATTGTACATGTTTAAAGTATACTACTGAATAAGGTTTGGGGAGGGTTGGTTGTTTGTTTTGAGACAGTCCCCCTATGTTGCCCTTGGTAGAGTGCTGTGGCATCATAGCTCACAGCAACCTCAAACTCTTGGGCTCAAGCAATCCTCTTGCCTCAGCCTCCCAAGTAGCTAGGACTACAGGTGCCCAAACAAAGCCCAACTACCGGTAGTTTTTCTATTGTTTAGTAGAGATGGGGTTTTTCCTCAGGCTGGTCTCAAACTCCTAAGCTCAAAGGATCTTCCCAGAGTGCTAGGATTACAGGCATGAGCCACTGCACCCAACCCTCCAACTATGTTCTTTATCAAAGTTGGTTTTACTCTTCTGTTTTCCTAAGATTTCCATATAGACTTTCCAATCAGCTTAGCAGTTTGTACCAAAAGAAAGTTTGCTAATATTTTGATTGGAATGAATTTGAGGAGAACTGACATCCTAACATTATTGATTTTTCCAGCCCATGAACACAGTATAACTATTTATTTATTTATTTATTTAGGTCTTTGTCTTAGTTCCACTTACACTAACATAGTACCATATTCTGTGCGGCTAATAAACAAGAGAAACCTATTTCTCACAGCTCTGGATGCTGGAAGTCTGAGACCAGGATGCCAGCATAGTTGGGTGCTGGTGAGGGCCCTATTCTGGTGTAGCGAATTCTTACCATTTTTATGTTGCTTGGGCATCTGTTTTGAATGTAAGTTCGACTTTCTCATACCAAAAGTAAGGCTTGGTCACCCTTAACACAGTTTGCATTCTCCATTTTCTCCCAGTTCCTGAATATGGTTAAGCCACATATCTGCCTTACACAACTGCCTCCTGGTGACCACCTCCCTAGAGGACAACTAGATACAACCTACTTGACTTGCCCCACCCACCGCCACATCTCACATGAGCTGTGCACCTATGCCACTGTACTTACAGCAGGACTCCACAGAAAACCTCTGCCTGCTTGTTCTAAACCCACCAATCAGAACTCCCCAGGGGCAACCAGCTTGTGTAAACCCCTGGACCCTAACAAAGGCCTTTCCCTAAGGTCCTTCACTCTTGCTCTCTCCCCACCTGCTGGTTGAGTTCACTGCCACCTTCAGACTTCCTCCTGGCAACCAGTTGGCAACCCTAACCTCTTTGGGACCTGTAAGTGATACAATTCTTTTGTTTTGTGCATTTTGGTTTCACTTCATTTTGTCTCACCTGACTGACACACTGGACCCTAACTTCTCCCAGTCAAGGCCTTCCTAGAGGGTTGTTATCTTGGCTTACGGCCACTTTCAAGACAGAGTCCTGAAGACCAAATTAGAGAGAAACTATTACAATAAAAATCACAGCATAGATGTTGCAGACTGCCAACTTCTATCCTCAAATGGCAGAAAGAGAGCTAACTAGTTCCCTGGCCTCTTATAAGGGCATGAATTTCATTCATGAGGGGTTCACCCTCATGACCTAATTACCTCCAAAAGTCCCCATCCCCATATACCATCACATTGGAATTAGGGATTCAACATGTGATTTTTGAGGGGACAGAAACTTTCAGTCCGTTCTAGCCTTCTTTAATTTCTCTTGGCAATATTTCAGACTTTTCAGTTTATAGGTCTTGTACATTTTTTTGTCAAATTTACCCATACGTTTTTCATATTTTTCAATGCTATTATAGGTGGTATTTATTTTTAAAATTAAATTTCTGATTATTTATTGTCAGTATATAGAGTTGATTTTTGTATAGGGATCTCATAGTTCTAGTAACTTTTTTTCTGTAGATTCCATAGAATTTTCTACATGGACAATCATGTCATCTGTGAATCAAGGCAGTTTTACTTTTTCCTTTCAATCTGCTTGCTTTTTATTTCTCTTTCCTATCTTTCACATTAGCTAGAACCTCCAAGTAGTCATATGTTGAAAAGAGATGGTGAGGCTCAGCAACTGTGGCTCAAGTGGCTAAGGCGCCAGTCACATACACCTGAGCTGGCAGGTTTGAATCCAGCCCGGGCCTGCCAAACAACAATGACGGCTGCAACCAGCAAAAAGCCGGGCATTGTGGCAGGCACCTATAATCCCAGCTACTTGGGAGGCGGAGGCAATAGAATCGCTTGAGCCCAGGAGTTAAAGGTTGCTGTGAGCTGTGATGCCACAGCACTCTACCCAGTGCGACAGCTTGAGGTTCTGTCTCAAAAAAAAAAGAGATGGTGAAAGCAGATATTTTTGCCTTGTCACTGATCTTAGTGAATGAACATTCTGCACTTCACCATTCAAGTATAACGCTATCTGCAGATTTGTCATAAATGCCCTTTATCACATTGAGAAAATTCCCTTCTATTCCTTTTCTTAAAAATCAGAAATAGATTTTGATTTCCTCAATGATTTTCCTGCAACTCTTGAGATGATTATATAGTTCTTTCTTTTTTAGTCTGTAAAAGTCTTTGATTTCCTAATGTTAAACCAATATTCTATTCCTGGGATTGACTTGACTTGGTCATGAGGAATATTGGGATGTAGTTTTCTACATCCCATTGTTAAGATCTTTTTCTGATTTGGGTATCAGGCAATTTGAGAAGCATTCCGTCTCTTCAATTTTCTGGAAGAATTTGTGAAGAATTGGAATATTGGTTGGACACGGTGGCTCATGCCTATAATCCTAGCACTCTGGGAGACTGAAGTAGGTGGGTTGCCTGAGCTCAAAAGTTCAAGACCAGCCTGAGCAAAAGCAAGACCCCATTTCTACTAAAAACAGAAAAAAATTTAAAAAACTGAGGTAAGAGGATCATTTGAGCCCAACAGTTGGAGGTTCCTGTGAGTTATGATGTCACAGCACTCTACCCAGGGCAATAGCTTGAGACTCTGCCAAGAAAGAAAGAGAGAGAGAGAGAGAAAGAATTGGTAATATTTCTTTATATGTTTGGTAGAAATAATCAGTGAAATCATCTAGGCCTGGAGTTTTCTTTATGGAAATGTACTAGATGTCATCGTTCATTGATATTTCACATGGACAATGCTTGCTTAGATTCTTGTATTTCAGAGGTTTTTTAAAGTTCTGTTGGTAGTAAACTCTATCATTTTTACTGAAAATCTCTTGAAAACCTGCAGATTGCATTTAGCAACCTTCCAAACTAACTGCATGGGGAATATCTTATGATTCATGTCTTACATCCTCTCCCAGAATAAAGAATCTTATCCCGAGTCCCTCAAATATTGATGTACTGATTAATATGTAACCTACTGACATGAATGATTAATATGTAACCTACTGACATGGAAAAGGACATTGACTTCTTTCTAAATGAAGTTTTACTCATTGTCTTGCATGTAAAACATTTTAGCCAGTATGTTATAATCGATAGCCAATGATCGTCACCTCTGTATTCTACCCTCTAATAAAAATATAATAATTCCAGGCCAGGTATGGTGGCTGTGCACTCTGGGAGGCTGAGGCCAGTAGATTGCTTGAGCTTAGGAGTTTGGGACCAGCCTGAGCAAGAGTGAGACCCCATCTTTACTGAAAATAGAAAAAAACTAGTTAGGCATTGTGGCAGACACCTGTAGTCCCAGCTACTTGGGAGGCTAAGGCAGAAGGACCTTTTGAGCCCAAGAGACCATGGTTGCTGTGAGCTATGATGACACCATAGCACTCTACCCGGGGTGACAGAGGAAAACTCTGTCTCCAAAAAAAAAAAGGAAAATTCCCATGTGAAGAGTCCTCTTCCCTTCTCCTAAACATTCTTGTAAAAGACATTCCAACTTATAACAGACTTTGGAAAAAACATGTCCAACTTTGTTGGTATACTTCCAGGGTCAATCCTAACACTTGGCTTCTAATAAACCTCTATCGAATTAGTTCTGCTTCAACTGCCTTAACTTTGGTTGACACTTTTTACCTCATCTTTGTACATGTCTCTGTAAAGTAAGTTATCACTACTCCAAAACCCTGCAATAACTGGCCCCTAACTTACCCTTCCTCCTCGTTAATTGGATTCATTTGCTCTATTTCCTTTTGGGGGGAAACAAGGCATAACGCCTTCAAATGCTCATCATGTGCTTCACATGTCCCAGGGCCATATTGTTCACAAGTTAATCACATGTCCATCCAGCCCGGATCACGTCCATCACCTGGTCTAACTTGAAACACACACGAAAGATGGTTCATGTGCAACAAACCCCGCACGTGCCACAGAATGAGATGAGCTACAGGAATGAAAAGGTGCATGACACGTACATTTCATTAATTCAGTCACCTACTTTTATTGGGTACCTGCTGTATGTCACGTGCTGTATTAAAACCTGGGTGACCAACACAGAGTGCCTTCCCTTAAAGTTCCCACAGGCTAGAGAGGAGGATAAATGAGAGTGGTAGAGTGTGGTTAGGGCAACACTGGAGTGGCCATGGGCACGTGGGTGCCCCAGGAAGGGGTCATGCCCAGCCTGTGGTGTTCAAGGCTGGCTTCTAGGACCATGAAAATTCTGGGACTACACACAGCTATCTTTCCTCTAAGGCGCAAAACACCTCCTGAGTCAAAAATGTCTTTGATGCTGTGACCTTCTGGGTGGTACTTCTCCATCCCCAGACAATAAGCTTCTTGCGGACAGGAATCAGATCTTATCTATTTTTGTGCACTCTGTGCCAGTTTCTGCCTTTCTGAGTACCCCAAGGCTAGTCTGGGATTTCTGAACTGCCTGAGTGAGGGGGAGGGGTGGGGAGAGCTGCTAAAAGAGTAAAGATTTATCCTACAATCAAAGGGCAGCATGTGACTGTTCCTCTCTTTCCAGAAAGCACCTGACCACCACCTGCACACCCCCAAGGCAAGCTTGTTGGCAAACCAGTAGTAGGTGGCAAGTGCCCTCTGCCACTTATGCTCCTCACCCCTAGCTCTCCCTTGGTTGCTTAGCACTGCCTGCCAGAGCATTTGACACAGCCATAGCAAATTCTCTCCAGAACAATAATGGTCCAAAGCAATTCACCTGGCCCATCTTCTTTAGAGAATCAATCTTCAGTTCACATTGACGTTATTTCCGCTTAAGACACTTTTGCAATGTGGTCATGTTCCTGTAATTATTAGGGTCTTACTACTAGGATTTAAACCTCACATTTTCTTCTTTTTTTGGTTTTGTTTTAGAGATGGAGGTCTCACTATATTGCCCAGGCTGGTCTTGAACTCTTGGCCTCAAGAGATCCTCACACTCAACCACTGAATAGCTGGGACTTAGGCTGGAGCCACCCACCACAATGTAACTTCAGTTTTGTTCTTTCAGCAGTGCTGGTTAATCACAAGCAGAGATTTCATAATGCCAATGTGCAAGTGTAATTTCAATCAAGAGACTTGGATTGTTTTCAGAAGTATCTTTTAAAAATTCATTTCCTAAAACACAAAATAAATAAATAAAATTCATTTCCTTTCATACTGCGTGTGTGCGTACTCTCACAGCTCACACTCGTGTTGGAAGTTTCATACTATTTACCTAATTTGTAAGAAACTTAACTTTATCCTTTTGAAGTATCTAAGGTTTTTATGATGAATTTATACTGAGAGGGTTGACTAAGTTAGTGATGAGAAAGAAAATTAAGTCTCTGATCCCTAACCAGTTATGGGGTTTAGAACTTACCCCCACCCCAACACACACAGAGTCCACTTCTGCTGAGTAAATAAAATATAGAAGTCATCCTGCACCTTAGAAGACCTTTCCTGTTCAGAAGTCCAGAGAACATGGTCCAACTCAGAAGTTTTGAAGGTAAGGAAATGTCAACAGAGGCATCCTCAGTTAATAGTATTAATGTATTCAAATAAGTGGGTTCTGGTTGATTATCATGGTATCAAGTCTTGTGCCAAAGGGTAAGAAAGCTTGGCTTCTGCCTGCCAGGAACTCACAGTTATTGGGGGAGACAGCCACATAACCAGTGATCAGTGATCAGAGGGGTGGATGGGATTCGCAGAGAGTCACAGAGAGAGTGACCAGCAGGTGTTGGCAATTTTCAGTTCTTAGACTATTTCTAAGAAATTCTCATCTGGGTGGATATATTTTTAGTAAGCAGTTGAAGAGAGGGCTTGGGAGTCCTGGTGTGTGGGAAGTAACTGAGACGGGAGATGCGGGGCCCAGGGAGCACGTGTGGCAGATAGAAGAGAGGAAACTGGAAGCAGCACAACACAGAAGAGACTGGCTTCTTACATTCCCTTTTGTTCCCATTCTTTTGTTCCTTTCTGGAGAACACAGCTTTATTTTCTGCATTAAATACATAGTTAAAGATGCACGTTAGCATCCAGACAGGCAAAAATGGGGGAACACATTTCAACACATCCATGTGAAAAGTCTGATGTCTGGTCCAAAGCTGAAACAAATGAAAAACTGAGTGTCTAGTTCGGCCTGTAGCTCAGAGGCTAGGGCGCCAGCCACATACACGGGAGCTGGAGGGTTCGAATCCAGCCCAGGCCTGCCAAACAACAATGACAACTACAACCAAAAAACAGCTGGGCGTTGTGGCGGGCGCCTGTAGTTCCAGCTACTTGGGAGGCTGAGGCAAGAGAATTGCTTAAACCCAAGTGTTTGAGGTTGCTGTGAGCTATGACGCCATAGCACTCTACCCAGGGCTTGAAACTCTGTCTCAAAAAAAGAAAAAAAAAAGAGAGAAATTGAGAGTCAGATGAGAAATTGAGAGTAAGGAGGAAAATTAAGGGTAAGGGGTGCTCCCTTGGTAATTTGTGGATGGAAGGTGGAAGAGAGTTGCCTGATCTGTGGCTTAAGCAAAACTTCCACCAGCATCAGCCCTGTCTCACACATGTGCACACATTCACATTGAGGATACCAAAAATACTAAATACCAATTCTTTTCCTTTCTTTCTTTTTTTTTTTTTTGAGACAGAGTTTCATTGTATCACCCTGGGTAGAGTGCCGTGGCACACAGTGCCAAAATAATTGTAATATTCAATTTATGCTGATAACAAAAGATGAACACACATCACATTGAGCACCTCTTATCATAGCAGAAGTCAAACGTGACTTGAGTAACATACAGTCTACTTATGCATTTAGAAATAAGGGGGAAAAACATCTTATATCAGAGCTATTTTAGCCCAAAAGAAGGGGGAGGGAGGAAAGAACCTAAAAATAAAGGACAGGCTCTTTTTTAAAAAAGTGGATTTTGCTTTATAAGAAAGTCCCTGTGTAACCTTTCTGTTGATCATATTGCTGCTGTTTGGAGAACACATCTGTCAAGTAGAGAGCCCTGAGCCAAAAGGAGACCCAAGCATGTGGAGAGGCAGACCATGGCCCCTGGTCAAAGACCAAACACTGAAGAGTGCCAATTCTCCCCAAATTAATGCATCAATTTAAAGCAATTCCAATTAAGATCCCAATAGGAAGAGAGTGTACTCTGATAAAGAAGTTTACCTTCTAGGATAAACACGAAAGCATGGCTAAGGAAAGATAATTGACCAAGAGAGTAGCTGGAAACTTTTTAGATAGTAAAACACAGAAATCTCTAAATAATTAAAACTATGATAAGGGTAATTAGACAACTAGATCAATAGAACAAGTTAAATAGTCCTCCCTGCTCCCTTGAACCTCTCTCTCCTAGAAGTCTATGGTCACCACCAAAGCCGGCCATGAGGGAGATGGAGAGGAGTCACAGGACTCCCGGGTGAGCTGCACGCTGGTAATGCCCTCAGTCACCTACGACATTTGGATCTCTTGAAGAGCTGAATCTGGAGATGATAAAATATCCCACCTTCTCCCTTATGGTCCCCTTTTACTCCATGTTCCTGCTCAAAAAGCGCTTCCTCCCCCCTGAATCTAGTCAATCTCCGCAACTCTGGGAGGCAGCGTGGGAAGAAAGCCCCAGACTGGGAGCCAGGAGTCCTGGGGTCTGGTTTCAGCTCTACTGATGACTTTCCATGTGACAATGGACAAAGCTCTTCACTTATCTCGTTTTCCATCTGTAATGTGATAAGAATCCATTCGCACTACTAACCGCGTGCTGTTGTGCCAAGATGGGAAGGGGGTTTTTAAAAAATAAAAACAAACTGGAAGCCCAATTCCTTTTAGAAATTCAACTAGATATTTAATTAGGAAAATACCCTGATGCTAATTGGGGCCAAAAGAAATTTCTTCTACCCCAAGGGTATGGCCAAAATTGACAAGCAGAAATTGGCAAACTTGGTTACACATTAGAAGCACCTGGGAAGCTTTTAAAACAAATCACTTCTTGGGCTCCACCCTCAGCCCCCCTCAGGCCGGCTGGATCCTGTTTCCCCTTCCTGACCCCAAAGGAAGACTACATTTCCCAGACTCCCTTGCAGGATCTGGAGTCTCAGGACTAGGTTGTGTTGCCAGGTCTTCGCTCTTATTTCTGGACAACCACATCTAATAGATGTAAGCACGTAAGCCTAGCCTACAAAATTTGTGAGCGACCTTTTACACCCTCTCTTCCTTGTGCATGAGTCCTTTGGAGTCCACTCAGTAAGGATGACAGTGTCACAAGATGGAAAGAGGCTAGATCTCTGAGTCACTGCTAGGAATGACACCCCAACTCACCTGAGATGTGATGTGAGCAAGGTATGAACACTAAAGATGTTAAGTTACTGAGATGTGGCTATAGATGTTAGCCTTTCCTGAAGCCTTTCTTTTACTGAGATGTTAGCCTTTCCTGAACTTCTGATTCAACTGGTCTGGAGAGGGGTTTGGGCAGTTGTTTTTTTTTTTTTTTTTTTTTTTTTTTTTTTTTTTTTTGTAGAGACAGAGTCTCACTTTATGGCCCTCGGTAGAGTGCCGTGGCATCACACAGCTCACAGCAACCTCCAACTCCTGGGCTTAGGCGATTCTCTTGCCTCAGCCTCCCGAGTAGCTGGGACTACAGGCGCCCACCACAACGCCCAGCTATTTTTTGGTTGCAGTTTGGCCGGGGCTGGGTTTGAACCCGCCACCCTCGGTATATGGGGCCGGCGCCTTACCGACTGAGCCACAGGCGCCGCCCGGGCAGTTGTTTTTTTAATTCCCCAGGTGGTTCAAATGTGCAGCCAAGGCTGAGACCCACTGGATAAGGACAGACATACAAGTGCAGAGTGGCTAGGTATAGCAGAGCAATGTTGAATTTCCTGATGCCCCAGGAGATGGGGAGGTGGTTGTCTAGAAATAAGAAGAGAGAGGACTTGGCGCCCGTAGCACAGTGGTTACAGCATCAGCCACATACACTGAAACCCAGCCTGGGCCAGCTAAACAATGATGGCAACTGCAACAAAAAATAGCCAGGTGTTGTGATGGGCACCTGTAGTCCCAGCTACTTGGGAGGCTGAGGCAAGAGAATCACTTAAGCCCAAGAGTTTGAGGATACTGTGACCTGTGACGCCATGGCACTCTACCAACAGTGACATAGTGAGACTGTCTCAAAAAATAAATAAATAAGAGAGAGGACTTGGCAACATGCTGTGAGGCAGGTGGTCCCAAAGAGGGAAGGTTAACCAGAAAGACATTCTTTGTACAGGGAATAGTTAGGGAGCATTCCAGAATAGGGTTATTTAGTAACCAATTCTAACTTCTCATCAGAGCAATGAGGTGAATGGTATGAGCCCTTTTGGCTACCTCCAAACCACCAGTCAAGTTGGCCCACACTCATCCCTGTGTGAGTGGATGCTTTGGGGAAATCCAAGGAAGGGCTGACTGCATATCTGGCTACTGCAGAAAGGAGGGAACAGTCAATGGCCCCTCTTGAGAACCCTTAGTAATCCCAAAGGAGTGCCATGCTGGGCTCCCCTCAAGTGGAGGGAAGCCAGATCCCATAACCCCAAAGGATTAGCCATGTACACACTCGCCCGTGGTGACACCTGGATAGCACTGCAATGTCACTGATGGCTGCTGTTGTTGAGCACCTGAAACCAATCCTAGTGTTATCACTGGGCAAGCCCATGGCACTTTCACAGAGGGTGAACCTGAGGTTCCAAGAGATAGAGGGACCTCCTATGGCCACAAGTTCCAGGTGGGGCTGAATGGACTGGCCATGGACTCCCCACGATGCTCACAGACTCCTGGCATAGCCTTTAGAAGCGACTTCTGGGGCTGGGGAGTGTGGAGGGTAGGGATGGGAAAGGAAAACACAGAACCTAAGACATGTTTTTCTGATGCCCCTTCTAGAATCATTTGTGTTGTGTCCACCCAACCCCAACCAAAGACAAACAGAGCCAGAAGTCTTTCTTCTTCACATTTAATCAAAGGAAAAGAAAGAAAAATAGAGAGAAAACTTGAGAATTGGATGGCTGAGGGAGAGTTAGGGCTGGGACTGAATGTGCACAGTGGGCAGCTGGGTGCTCATTCTCCTGAGTCCCCAAGTACAAGTGTTCACAATAGGAGGAGGGAGGATACTCACAAGGCAGAGATGGTGGTCACTTGGTCAGGGTGCTTTGGAAGGTAGCCAAGGGGCAGGAGTGGCTATAAGAGCAAATCCTTTCTGGCCCCTACTCCCAAGTCCCCTTCCCCGGGGAAATGGGAACTGACAAATGACCCCATGGCCTCAGGTCAGCTGGAAAAGACCCCATTTTTCTCCACTCCCAGTCCACTTAGGCTGAGGGTGAGGGTGACTCAAGGGAGAGCTGAGTCAAGAATGAAAAGGACATCAATAAAGGGAAAAGAAGGGTACAGGGTGACTGCATAGCATATGCAGAGCTATATAGATGAGACAGGAGCAGGCTTGACCTTTACATCTCATGTGTATCTCCTATGCAAATGTAAATGAGATTCCTAATATAATAAATATATTTCTAACATTTGTAATAAATATTCTGTTAATTCTCTCTCCCCTTCCCGAGGAAATGGGCACACAGTGGTTCAGGGGCCAGCTTTGGCTGACACTGCAGCAAAGACTAATTAGACGCTCAGAAGAACTGGGAGGCACAGGGGTAGGGGTGGGGGCATCCCAGGTGATCCCCTGGGAGGACTGGCTCACCCCCGCAAGGGAAGGGTCACAGAGAGGGAAGAAGGATGAAGGATGAGATGCCCAGGGAAGTCTAGGACAGCATTCTTTCCTTAAAGGGGATCCTTCTATTTTACAAAACTGCCCTCCCCAAGGATGGGAGGGTGGCATTTAGAGTAAGAGAACAGTAAGGGCGGAGGAGACATCTGGATGGGGGAGAGGTGTCAGACTCTGGAATCTGGGGAAAGGGTCTCATAAGAAATGGGGATGATGGGAGACCCCACCCTTCTCCTCTCCCCCCAAACCACACACACGAACACACCCCAGTGCAGGAACAAGACCAGGCACCCTAGCACATGGAAACAGACTACATACAGTGTGAATGGCACCCCCTGGGATGAGGAACCTGCTAGGGTGCCATCCCTCTTCTAGCCCATGCTCCATGCCCCAGGGCTCACAAAGTCCCCCTTCTTCAGCCCCTCCACACCAGCAACCCTGATGCAAGTGGGCTATCTGGACCCAGCCCAAGAGAAGGCCAAAATGGACAAAGGTCATGGTCTAGGAGCCCAGAAATGTCCCCACTGTGGGCCATGGAGGTCTTGGGGCTCTTTAGTCTGCAGTAGCAGGCTCCTTGTTGTAGGGCTCAGCCCTTCAACCACCTCCCTCCACACCCAAGCTGACCTGCTGGCTCCTGGCAGCCTCACTCATGGGGAGCAGGGCTGACCAGCCAGAGTGCATTGGAGAAGTCTGTAGAGAGACTCTGGCAGTGAGATGCTGTGGGTGAAGAAGGGACAGAGCAGTGTCCACTCCTGGAACCCAGCTGCTTCCTAACTGGGGCCAGTGGCTTGCACTTTGGCCCCTCCAAGCTCCGGAATGGCATTAGGCTAGCACCACTGCCTGGGCCTGCCTGGCTGCCAGTGGGTTAGTCACTGTCCCGGCCCCAGGGGAACAGCACAAGGCCTGCTCTAGGATGCAAGGTGAGAGATGAAAGGAGCCCAGGAACAGGGCTGGGTAGCCAGTCCAGAGGAGAACCAGTGACTGGGGAGAGGTGGCAGGGGGCAGTGTAGCTACTGACCATGTAGTCCCAAAGCAGCTTTTCTCTTCTCTGGACTGAGCATTTTAGAGGTGATGCTGACACACTCCTGGGCACAGCTTGGCCCTCAGGGTGGGATATCTGGTGGCCAATGGGCATTGGGAGTGGGCAGCACCTGGGCACAGAGGTACCCCATGAAGGCCCACCTCCCTGGCAGTGCACACCTCTGTGAGGAAGTCAGACTTAGAGCCAGCTGGGAGCGGTTACCGAAGAGAGCCAGGGACAGGGCTAAGGACTGTGGCAGGGGCCACAGGAGGGGAGGGGATGGATTCAGATTCTGGGTCTCAATACAAAGGGGCTGAGGCTCAGATGAACAGGCTCAGTACACCCAGCTGACAGGTACCCACTGGGGCTCTGTCCGCAGCTTCTCCATGGCTGCCTGGAGCTCTCGGAAGGTCCTCTCCAGGTTGCTGTTGACCAGGCTGAGGTCAAAGTAGTGTCCGTAGCCCCTCTGGATGCGGCTGCTCTCCTCCACCGTCCGCCTCAAGTCCGCTTCCTGCCCAGACACCAGGGGACCTCTGCCAGTCAGGAGGCTCCATGGTCTGCCCAACCTCGCCCTTCCCAAAGCCCAAACATAGTGGTACCACCATCTCTCCCTGCATGCCCCCATGGTGGCTCTACTGCAACCATGGACAAATGAAGGAGGGAAGGGAGGTTATAAGCTTTATTAATACCAGGCATACCACTAAATGGTTTGCAATCCACATAATCGCTACAGCTCTGCAGGGCAGGATTAATTACCTCCCATTTACAATAGAGAAAACTGAAGTACAAAGAGGCCACACAGCCCACCAGGGGCTGAACTGGGTCTGCCTGACTTCTAAGCCAATGCTCCCTCCAGGCTGCCTAGGCCCCCTTACCTATGGAAATGAGAAGCTGGCACCAAGGCAACCCACAAGTGTTGGGGAGGGGGCACGAGGAAGCTGGCTGGGGAGGGTGGAGCAGGGAACTCGATGGCTGACTTAAATAAGCCGAAGCCAGTTGTGTCCCAGAGGCTCCAGTTGGCCACATCTGTTGCCAGGGAGAAGGTGGCTAGAGCTCCCTCAAGGGGCCAACAGCAGAAAAGATCCCCAACTCCTGGCATCTGACCATCACTGACCCTGGGGTCTGAGAGCTGCAGAATCAGATATGGCCAGCTGAGGGACCCCGAGCTCAGTACTCCCCGAACTCCACACCTCCAGAGAAGGTGGCAGCAGGCGCCTGTGTCTTGCTCATCAACCTTGCAGCCTCTCCTCCCTACTTCCCTGCCTGCTGTCTGTGCTTACACACCCCTCCAGCCAGCTGTGCAGCCTCTGGCTTCCTCCCTTCCCAACTATAAGCAACCTGAAGCCTACCTCACCCACTTCTGGCCCACAGATCTCCCTCCAGCCCTCTGGATCTTCCTCCAGCTAGCCCTCTGTTCCTGCAGAGCAGACCAAGCAAAGGGCCTGCATTCAGGAGCTCCTGCGCCCTAGGCTAGCTATGTCCCTGGCTCACTCTGAGACTTGGGACACTTCACTTCCTCTCTCAGACCTCCCTTTCCACATCTAGAAAGCAGGGATCACAGTCCTACTTCACTGATAACTTGAGTGGCCACCTCTCCCCTCACTCAATACCACATACTTCTCTTCATTAGGGGGCCCCACCCCGCAGCCCCCCAAGCAGCCATCAGTGCCCTTACCGTCAGCTGCTTGGTGGACACTCCACTCTCTAGTGCGGCCCGGTTCATGGCCCGCAAAGTCTCAAAGTCTGGGGCTTCAATGAATACCACGTAAGGGACAAACTCAGCTGTCCTCAGCACCTTCACTGCCTGCAGGAAAAAGGAGATCTAGATCTAGGAGGATACCCCCAACTCCATCCTGGGAATTGGAAGAAGGCCATCTGGGGTGACTGGGGTTGGGCACCCAAGAGTGGAGGAGAAAGGAGTGCCTGGGGCTCTGGGACACAAGTCCTGGACACAAGGGGTAGCCAAAGCAGAGAAAGAGATTCCACATGGGCTAGGTCCCTAGTACTAGTTGAGGGTGGAGGAAATGTTCTTGGGTGACAAGTGCCTAGAAATACATGGGGAAGCAGAGAGAAAGCTGGGAAGGAGCAGGTTGGGACAGTACCTGGGGGTTGACATCCAGCACGCACACCTTGCCGGCAGCGACCACACCCCGGATGGAATCGATACGCGTGCCATACAGGTTGCCCTCGTATTCACCATGTTCCAGGTAGCGCCCAGCACGGATGTCAGCCTCCATCTCCCCACGGGACACAAAGCTGTAACCCTGGCCTTCCCGCTCTGAGTCCTTGGGCCGTCGGGATGTGTCTAAGGTGTTGGAGGGGCCAGATGACACAGGCAGGTCACCCCACCTCTAACACACATGCACATGTCCTATGTGTGCTCCCTGTTCCACCCTGCCAGCACTGCTGCCTTCCCACACTCCCACCCTCACCCTCGCCTGTGCAGGGCACGGGATGTCCATGCCCGGGGGGACCTGGTCCAAGCCCATGAGCACAGATGGGAGGCCAAGGCCCAGAAAGGGTAATGTGCAGCCCAAAGCCACACAGTAAGGACCAAGCAGACATGGGGCCAGCATGAGAGTCTGAAGCCACCAGCTTCCACCACCCACTCTGGTCCTGTCACTAAGAAACCCAGTCTTCCACAAGGCCACACACAGCTCATAGCATTGTTCCACTCAGGTCCCCAACTGGACACTGACTTTTTTTTCCACAGCTTTTAGCAAGTATAATATGAGAGCAAGAAAGGAAGGCCATCCAGCACAATGGGCCACCCACTGGGACATCACTCCCTCAGCTCTTCTGAGCCTGCAGGCCCCACCCACCCACCCACTGAGGGTGAACACCCAACACTGCACACCGAAGGTGCCATGTGACCTGATACCAGTGAAGATGCACATTCGACCCCAGGGCAGCCTCTGCTCCCTGTCCCCCACCCAGCATTGCCCAGCTGTCACTCACAGGGCACCGTGGTGCCATAGCGATCTGGATCCCACATGATAAGCTTGTTCTTCAGGCTGCGCCGGCCCACACCCTGAGCACCAATCAACACCAGGGTTTTCCGGCGGAATGGGGGCATGCGGGCCACCTCCTCATAAATGAGCAGCTCATGGCGGTCAAACTCTGGACACAGGGAGATGGCACTGCTCATCAGGCTACACGGTGGGGAGGGCAGAGCTCTCAGGGAAGTGGAAGATAAAAGGGCTTGGGACCAAGGAAGCAGGGAGGAGCTGGGAGGAACCCCAGGGCCTAGGGACAAAGCTGATGGGCATATTCCCAAGTCATTGGTGGGGGAGGGAGACTACATGCAATGTTAAAAAGGGTGGGGGAGAGGGGCTCTAACACTCACCTGCATTCTTGGTGGTCAAATACATCATTCTCTTCTTTTTCTTTCCTGAAAGGCTACCGCATAACGTCCCTGTCATAGTGAGATAGGTTAGTGAGGCAGAAAAAGCCCTGCCAGATCCCAGATTGGGGGTCTGGGGTGAGGGGACCTCCTACCTGATGTGGGTGTCAGCTCCAGGTCCCTCTTGACAAACGCTTTCCGCTTCTCCTCCAGCAGCTGGCTGGGGATGAGCCCAGCACTGCCCCCTTCTACATGGCATGCCTGTAATAGACATAAATGACAAAAGACCTGCCTGAGTGACAGGACCTTTCCCCACACCCTCCCCTGCCCCTGACACACTATACCTGGAGATGCTGCAGGGTACCCAGGGCTCACCTGCCACCAGTTGGCATCATCCTGGTTTACAATCTGAAGCAAGTCCCCAGCACTGAAGCGCAGGCCCGCTTCCTTGCAGGGGATAAGGCTGTCTCGGACAGGGTCATAGTCAAAGTGGCATTTCACAAATACCTGGGCACAGGAATCAGCAAAGAGTCAAGGGAAGGGGCAGGGGAATGCTCTCAGGGGTGGAGACAGGGGTGTCACACAGTCCACTCCCTGCCCCCCCCTCATAAAAATGTAAGGGATGCTGGCACTGCCCTTCCCTCCACCGTGCCAGAAGAGTGATGCCACCAGGTCCACTTGGTCCACCTCCCAGGTTCCAGCCTCCCTTCGCCTCTAGAACTAAGGGGACTCAGATTGAGGACTGAGGAAACTGCTCAGGGCCTGGACGGGCCTCAAGACCAAGGAGACAGGATCACCGGGTAGAAGACCAGACCTTGGCCCCATAATCCTGGATCACTCCCTGCACCTAACCCCCTTCCTTTGGAAGGGTCTCTAGCTCTGGGTGAGAGAATCAACAGGAGAGAAAGACAGAGCAGCCAACCTCCTGGATCCACTATCCAGGAGGCAGCTGTCTAGGACACGTGACAAGCCCCACCCTGAGCATGTGCTCCTGTACGTGCGCGCTGCACGTGCGTGCCAAGACCACTGCATAAAATGCCAGCGAAGGGCTGGGAGGAGGGGCCCACCTGGCGGGGCAGATGGGGCTCCTGGTAGCTGGGCAGGATCTTGAGGATGACACTGCCACTGGCGCTGCGCAAGAGCTCCTGTAGCGCGCGGGGGTCGCTGCCCACCGGCTGCCCGTTCACCTCCTTGATGATGTCACCCACGTGTAGCAGGCCTTGCTGAGCCACCATGCCCCCGTGCAGAATGCGCGCAATCACCAACTCACCACCCTCCACGCGGAACGTCACGCCCTGGGGTACAGAGAGCGTGTCTGATGGGGCCCCGGCTGCTGAGTCTGAATCTTCAATAGGTCTTATAATAGCTCCTTCACTCCTGTCCCCGCCCGCCCACTCCTGCCCTCACTAAGTCCTTTTCCGTCCTTCTGCCCAAATTCTTCACTTACTGGAGGCGCTAATGGGAAAAAGTTGGGCAGAATGGAGAGGATCCTGACACACGTACGGGTGCAGCTGCATGCACGGCGTCTGGTCTCTTAGGTCTGCAGTGGCCCTACCCAGGGCAAAGCTGAGTCCACCTGTGTTCTGGCCCTCTCCTAAATTTTGTTATTTTTTATTTTTCGGCCCCCACTGGTTACTCTCAATCCCCACCTCCACAGACCCCACCTCCAACCCCGCCTGGCACCCTCACCAGATGCTCTCCAGCTGTCTTGCGGATTCCCACCATGCGCACAGCGTCAGGAGGTACAGGCTGGTTGCTGAATGTGGGGTCCAGGCCAGGGCTGGGTGGTGGAGTCTCATAGGTCTTTGAGGCCACAGAGTCATGCGTCTCCAAAAGGGACTGGGGAGGCGGTGGATGAAGATCGACAAAGGGACAGTGCCCTGTGATCCCTTCCTATTCCAGCTCCCAGCTTCCTGCTGACCCCTCCCCCCAGCAGCATGTCCCATCGCCACCCGTTCTGATCCCCACTCCGACCCCAGCAGCCAGGAACCTGGAAGTGGGGCTCCTGAAGGATGCGGGCCAGCTCTGCCGCTGTGCTGCTCTGCTCCGCCAGCTGCGCCAGGTCCCGCAGGATCTCCTGCACCAACTCAAGGTTGTTGTCTCGTACAGCTTCCAGCTTCGTCTCCTCCAGCCTCTCGTGAGCCTGAGGGTGGAGGCGGAAGAGGTGGGGCTGGGATCCTAAACAGTGTCCTTGTATAGCTCACAGGCTATACAAGCTCCTACCCCATCCCCAGTCCCTTCACAGCTCCAGCCCCAAGTCCTGACTTTACGGCCCACCACGGCATTGCTGCTGGTCTCAGCTCCAGTGCCTCACTCACACACATGGATTCCTTGCTTTCTCCTTTCTTCCCCAAAATGTTGATTAGGACCTGGTTTAGGGAAGAAAGAATCCACAAAACAAACCTTCATTTCCATCCCCTGGCCACAAGGGGTCATCAAAAGTTATCAAACTGTCCCTAGCTCCCAGCACTCTATATGCATCTGAGTTCAAGGACAGCTTCTTCTACCCAACATCATGGTTGTCTGGGCCACTGAGACCTGGTAGCCCAGATGAGGAAGCCAAGAAGGTGGAGAAACTTTCCTAAGGCCACTGGGACTTGAACCTGGGTCTCCAGGCCCTCAACCCAGTGTTCTCAGAGAAGTGAGGGGACAAGAAATTAGTACATGGTGCCAGGAGAGGGCCCTGCACCTACTTTTTGCTCTACTGGCTCTACTGGCTCTAAAAAGGGAAAAGGAAGCCTTTGCCAGTGACAGCCTAGCAAGGAGCATTATGTTAGATGGATTGGGAGGAAAGGAGTTTCATTTCAGGAATATATGAAGACTTTTTTTCACCCTGATTCATTTGAAACGTAGTTGCAAATGATACAAACTACTTTATCCCAAAGTATTTTATCAGGTACCTCCTAAGAATGAAGACATTTCTTCTGCATAAACCACAATCCCATATCACATGCAAAAAATTTAACATTGGTTTGGCTCCTGTGGCTAGGGCGCCAGCCGCATGCACCAGAACTGGTGAGTTCGAATCCAGCCCAGGCCTGCCAAACAACACTGACAACTACAACCAAAAAACAGTAGGGCTTTGTGGTGGGTGCCTGTAATCCCAGCTACTTGGGAGGCTGAGGCAAGAGAATAGCTTAAGCTCAAGACTTTAAGGTTGCTGTGAGCTGTATCACTACAGCCCTCTATCAAAGGCAACACAGTGAGACTCTGTCTCAAAAAATAAATATAAATAAATAAATAAAATAAATTTAACATTGAACAGGGTGGCGCCTGTGGCTCAGCGGGTAGGGCGCCGGTCCCATATGCCGGAGGTGGCGGGTTCAAACCCAGCCCCGGCCAAAAAAATAAATAAATAAATAAATTTAACATTGAACAGTTAACAATATTATCTAACAGAGAGTCCGTATTCAAATGTTGACTCTTGTCCAAAAATATTCATTATAGTTCTATATTTTTTTGACTGACCCGGGATCTAATCAATTATCATATGTTGTATTTGGTTACTACATCTTTTTATTTTCCTTTAACTTAGAACAGACCCCAATAACTTTTGGACTTCCAGTATATTTTTAGATTTATCTGAATGTTTCTTCATGATTAGACTTGAGATAATTCTTTTGGCAAGAGTTTTACATAGGTGATCTTATGTTTTTCCCATCCTTTGAGACCATGTGACTAGTTCCCCAATAATCCTTCACCAATGGATTTAGCAACCATTTATGACATTTGCCCAATTTGGAGACTACAAAAAAATAGTGATTATCTATCCTTCCTTCTACAATTATTAGTTAGCATTCTACTATAAGAATGAGCTTTTCTAAAAAAAAAAAAAAAAAAAAGAATGAGCTTTTCTTTTCTTCCTCTCTCTCTCTCTCTCTCTCTTATTTATTTATTCATTTATTTTGAGACACTCTCTCTCTCCCTCTTATTTATTTATTCATTTATTTTGAGACAAAGTCTCACTCTGTTGCCTGGGCCTGGGCTAGAGTGCCATGGTGTCAGCCTAGTTCACAGCAACTTCAAACTCCTGGGCTCACACAGTCCTCCTGCCTCAGCCTCCCAAGTAGCTGAGACTACAGGCACCCACCAGCACCACCGGCTAATTTTTTCTATTTTTAGGAGAGATGGGGTCTCACTTTGCTTAGACTAGTCTTGAACTCCTGACCTCAAGTGATCCTCCTGCTTCAGCGTCCCAGAGTGCTAGGATTATAGATGTGAGCCACCACACCTTGTCCTCTCCCTCTCTCCTAGTATCATTGTAGATTTTTGTTTTCACTTAATATGTTCTGATCGATTCTGTTGCTATCTCCATTGGCTTGGTTTACCCCAAATATCTCCAGAGGGAGCTCCCTTCACACCTGTGTCCTGTTGACATGTTCCCCATCAGTTCTTTTTTTATTATTATTATTAAATCATAGTTGTGTACATTAATGCTCTCCATCAGTTCTTGAGTACCTACTTCATTCTGGCACAGGCTCATCTGATACTCTCCCTAAATAAGATCTAGAATCACCAATTTCTCCATGCAACTCAGATTCCTTTTGTCAGGGAATGGTATTTAGAAACCAAAATCTGGGCACTCAGAGTTCATTGGTTCTGAGGTGTTATTTGTTTAGTAGACAGGCAATACTGATAGCTCCAATTAAAATCAAACTCTTCATGATTTTCCTCATCGTCCTGTTTTCATATTTATATTTCTCTTCTTCAGTGGAACTTACTTTCCCATAAATCAACGTATCTATTTTTTTGTTCTGTCCTTCAATATTCAAAAAGTATCGTAATTGCTATACTACTGTTACTACCTATCACAAAACTACTAAGAAAAAAAATCAAGATGTATGTGCTGGGTCTCCAGGCCATCAGCCCAACTCTTTGTCCTCAAAATATTGATGTCTACTAGAATGTACAGCATTAATGGAAAGCTCTGTAACTCTTCTGTCCAATATGGTAGCCACTAACCACACAAGGTTATTGAAATGTAGGACCATAAATTTCAAGTCATACAAGTATGACTGAGGAACTAATTTTTTAATTTTATTTAAGCATTTAAGTACTATCTTGATCCACTTTGCTATTGTAACAAAACACCTGAGATGAATAGGTTGTTTATAAATAATAAAAATTTATTTCTCACAGCTCTAGAGGCTGTAAAGTCCAAGACCAAGGCACTGGCATTTGGTGTCTGACAAAGGCTGTCATGTTGCATTCTCATATGGCAGAAGGTAGAAGAGCAAAGAGGGCTCCCTCCATCCCCTCAATAAGGTCACTAATCCCATTCATGAGAGCTCTGTTTTCATGACTTACTCACATTCTAAAGGCCCCACCTCTTAATACTGTTGCATTAGCAATTAAGTTTCAACATGAATTTTAGAGGGGACACAAACATTCAAAACAGAGCAAGTATTTTCACTTTAACTATTTAAATAAATAGCTGAATGTGGCTAGTGGTTATTGCATTAAATAGCACAGCTTTAGAATATATCCCTCTTAGGCAGAATATTTGTAGGCAAAAGTCACTTGAATTAATACCTCTTCTATATGATTATGCTAACAATTTGATATATGGTTGGCCTCAGTTAACTTGCACTTAATTTTAGGATTTGCTTTTTTTTTTTTTTTTTGCCACAAATCAGAACTTCCAAAAAATAGGATTTGCTTTTAAATTCTTTTAAATTTAATCTTGTTTTTTGAACATGTACAACATTTACATGGTTCAAATTTCAACTCTATATAAAAAGTAAACTCAAAGAAACATCAATTTCATCCTCATTGCTTATACCTCACTCACATCCATACCATACAGGTTAATTCTTTTTGCCAGTTTCCAATTTATCCTACCTGTTTCTTTTCATAAAAATAAATAGTCTCTTTCTCTCTTCTATAAAAGAACATTGTATACACTCCTCAATAACCTGGGCCTTTTGTTTGTTTACTTGATTTGATTTGTTATCTGGCTTTTAACTTAACATACGCCCGGGTGGTGCCTGTGGCTCAAAGGGGTAGGGCGCCAGCCCCATATGCCGGAGGTGGTGGGTTCAAACCCAGCCCTGGCCGAAAACTGCAAAAAAAAAAAAAAAAAAACTTAACATACGCCCTAGAAATCACTCCATGCCACTTGGAGATCTTTGTCTATTATCATTATTTTTAATTACTGCATTTGACAGCATTGCATGACTGGAGTCCAGTAATTTATTCATCCACTCTCCATTGGCATTTAGGTTGTTTCTAATATTTTACTATTGCAAATAACACTGCAGTGAATAGTCTTGGCATAGTGTTCTATATCTGTGGAGACGATCTTCCATGTAAATTCCTAGAAGTCTTGCTAGGTCAAGCAGTAAATATATAAGTAATTTTTTTTTTATATTGACAAATTCCCTTCCATAAGACTTGGGTGAATTGTCCTCCCACTAGCAATGTATGAGTGATTTTCCTAAAGCTCACTACTAGAGTATTCATCAAACCTTTGAATGTCTGCCAATCACATGGGTGAGAAATGATCTCTCATTGGTGTTTAATTTGCATTTTGTTTATTATGAATGAAGCCAACCATCTCTCATATGTTTAAAGGCCATTTGCATAATCTTTGTCTATGAATTATCTATTCACATCTTTTGCCAATTTTCCTACCAGGTCTTGGATTTTTTTCTTTTTCCCATTTAAAAAAAGTTTCCTCGGGGCCGCGCCTGTGGCTCAGTGAGTAGGGTGCCGGCCCCATATACCGAGGGTGGCGGGTTCAAACCCAGTCCCGGCCAAACTGCAACAAAAAAATAGCCGGGCGTTGTGGCTGGCACCTGTAGTCCCAGCTGCTCGGGAGGCTGAGGCAAGAGAATCGCGGAAGCCCAAGAGTTAGAGGTTGCTGTGAGCCGTGTGATGCCACGGCACTCTACCGAGGGCGGTACAGTGAGACTCTGTCTCTACAAAAAAAAAAAAAGTTTCCTCTATTTTGGGAAGATTAGCCCTTTATTTATGATAGCTCTTACAAATCACTTCCCCCTGGTTTGTCATCTGTCTGTTGATTCTGCTTATAGTATTTTTGCCATGCAAAAAAAATTTTTTTTAATGTGATTGTATTTATTTATTTATTTATTGCCCTAGGTAGAGTGCTGTAGCATCACAGGTCACAGCAACCTCAAACTCTTGGGCTTAAGCAACTCTCTTGCCTCAGTCTCCCAAGTAGCTGGGACTACAAGCGCCCACCACAACGCCCGGCTGTTTTTGTTGTTGCAGTTGTCATTGTTGTTTTAGCTGGTCCAGGCCAGGTTCGAACCCACCAGCCTCAGTGTATATGGCCAGCACCCTACCCACTGAGCTATGGGAGCTGCCCAATGTGATTGTATTTATTAATTTTTCATGCATCTGAATTTTAAAGCATAGTTTTTTTTTTTTAAAGGAGTGGGGGGCTTTCCCTAAACACAGATCCATGTTTTCTTCCAGGATAAATATTATTTATATTTTCACATTTAGATCTCTAATATGCTTGGTTTTGTTGGGGTTTTTTTTGTTTGTTTGTTTGTTTGTTTTTTGAGACAGAGTCTCACTATGTCACCCTTGGTAGAGTGCTGTGGCATCACAACTCATAGCAACCTCAAACTCTTGGGCTTAAGTGATTCTCTCGCCTCAGCCTCCTGAGTAGCTGGGACTACAGGTATGCTTGTTTATTCTGATGCATGGTATGAGGTATGTATCCACTGTGATATCTTTCATAATGACTATCTGGATGTCCCAGTACCATTTAATAAAATTCATAAGAAAATTGTTTAGATTTTTTTTTTTTTTTTTGTAGAGACAGAGTCTCACTGTACCGCCCTCGGGTAGAGTGCCGTGGCATCACACGGCTCACAGCAACCTCTAACTCTTGGGCTTACGCGATTCTCTTGCCTCAGCCTCCCAAGCAGCTGGGACTACAGGTGCCCGCCACAACGCCCGGCTATTTTTTTGTTGCAGTTTGGCCGGGGCTGGGTTTGAACCCGCCACCCTCAGCATATGGGGCCGGCACCCTACTCACTGAGCCACAGGCGCCACCCAGATTTTTTTTTTTTTAGTTGTGAGATCCGGGTAGACATGTGAGTACTTAAGGGAAGAATCATATCTTGATGTCTTGTACTACTAGAAATAATGATTTAATAAGCTTAAAACCAATATTCAATTGTATATTATAAGTAGATTAGAAATTGAATTAAGAAAATGATTGCTGATGATGGGCAAAGGGAACAGAGACAGAAGAGAAGTGTATCAGAGAAAAGCATGGACACATTGAGACTAAAGGATCCAAAAAAATAAAGACCAAAAAAATAGAAAGAGACTACAGGAGCCAAAACAAGAAATCCATAATCTGTTGCAAAGTCCAATGGCCTGGAAGCCTGGCCCTTTAAAACAAGGAAACTGTCTTGCCTCAGCTCCACCCCTCCGCCAGTGCTACTGGCCTCAAGGTCTTTCAGTACTGAGATGCCAGGCTCCCCACAGATGGGACTGCTCTGTTGCCCGGGGTGGGCATTGGGAAGCTTTATGAGAGAAGGCATGGAAACAGCACAAATGCTTTGATCTCAGCTAAGAGAGAAAAGGTTTCTTGAGGGAAAAGTACTCCTCCCCTCCCATTTCTCAATATGGCAGGTGCCGGACTGCTCATAAGCCTTCACAGGGGGCTTAATTGTTCACTTAGGGTTTGTATTTGGGGTATAATTGGGGTCAGCCTTGACTCCTGCACCTGGACTGTATTCCTGTCCCAGGCTTTGTTTGTGTTTGGAACAAAAATAATGTAGAGTGATAAAAGTAAGAAGTAAATCAATGCAATTAAGGTAGTTTGTTAAAGAAATGGTTGGGTTAGAAAATGCAAGCCCAAGGGGCGGCGCCTGTGGCTCAGTCGGTAAGGCGCCGGCCCCATATACCGAGGGTGGCGGGTTCAAACCCAGCCCCGGCTGAACTGCAACCAAAAAAAAAAAAAAAATAGCCAGGTGTTGTGGCGGCGCCTGTAGTCTCAGCTACTGGGAGGCTGTGTTGTGGCGGCGCCTGTAGTCTCAGCTACTGGGAGGCTGAGGCAAGAGAATCGCTTAAGCCCAGGAGTTGGAGGTTGCTGTGAGCTGTGTGATGCCATGGCACTCTACCGAGGGCCATAAAGTGAGACTCTGTCTCTACAAAAAAAAAAAAAAAAAAGAAAAGAAATGCAAGCCCAACAAGAACCATGACATAAGAGTTTAGCTTCCTCCTTACCCCCAACCCCCTTTAAGGTGTGAAATAAAAACAGAGCTAGCTGGGAGCAAGTGGCTTTCTACCCAGCCTAATGCTTGAAGTTAGTCAGCCACACCAGCCCAGCTGCTCTAAAAAAAACTTTCTCTTTGCAACATGACCATGGGAGAGAACTCATAGTATAGTTTAGGGCTGGTCCCCAACAGTGAGAATGATAGTGTGATTTTTTTTAAAGAATCCTTATCTTTTGATATAGACACTGAAATACAGATAAAATTATACTATATCTAAGATTTGCTTCAAAATAATTCAGGAAAAAGAGAAGCGGATGGAGGTATGGATGAAACAAAATTGTTCACAAGCTGTTAATTGTTGAAGCAGGGTGATGGATGATGGGAGTTCAGGATATAGCTCTGAAATTTTCCATAGAGAAAGTTTTTGTAAGCCCAGAGATAGGCAGATTTCAATAACACCTCATAGGAATACTATAAGGATTTAGTGAGATGGACACAGTGCCTGGCATACAGCAGATGCTGAGTAAAGGTTAGATCCATTCTTCCTTCTGTTTCTCTAAATAATCCCAGGGAACAGCACCCCACATGGCCCCATAGTCACCCAAAACATCCTCTGCCAGGTGGCCAGCATTTTGGACTGACTTCCACAGCCTTACTGAGCAGAGTATTCCTGCTGGAGGAAAAAGACAACCGAAGAGGCAAAGGAGAAGAACTTGGGGACAGGAATAAGCCACAAAGGTTTGGTCTTCCACCAAGCCCTACATGATCCTAGTAATTCAGCTCAGTCCACAGAGCCCCTCAGTGAGAGATGGAGGTGTCCACATCTCTGTGCTATCACTGTGCCTAGGACCATGCTGGGAATTGGAGCCCCAATAACTGAGGTTCAAGAATGAACAAAGGCACTCAAACGGTGACCTCACTATGGCAATCCTAGCGAGGCCAGCTCTGTCCCGGATGTCCTGACATGAGCATTAGAGAGGTCACTCATTTTGGCCTTAGCGTCTTGGGCACTATGGGTGGATGGAAGAGAAGTTTCCCCAGGAGATTCACTTGATCGAGGGTTCACCAGGGTGCTCCCTAAGCCACTAACCCACCATCTTTAACTTAATGACACCCCACCCCAGCCAGGGCTGATTCATTCCTCCTCCTACGGGCAGCTCTGGGCACTTTATATCAAAGGTTATACAAGCACAGCTCTCTGAGCTCAACCTGCACAGCCCAAAGGAAACATTACACACCTAATCATTCAAATACAAAACAATCCCCTCAGCAGGCTGATCTAAACAGCAGATGGACCAGCCTGGATCACAATTTGCAACACACTTTTGGGGACTTTAGAAACTCAGAATTGGATAAATCTCAATCTTTGTTTCATGATATGTTTTCATCATTGGTTTGCATATGGCTTCTTTTAGTTAGTTAGTATTACACATTTTTATTGATATAACAAAAATCTAAGAACCCACCACCCAAACCAAAAACAAGACTCCTGACATCATCTTACATCATCTTACATCTAACCACATGCCCCACCCACCACCCCTCCCACTCCCAGAAAACCCCATCTTGATTCCCTGTGTTCATCATTCCCTGGCTTCCTGCTCAAAAAGTTTTTTGTTTTTTGGTTTTTTTTTTTTGTAGAGACAGAGTCTCACTTTATGGCCCTCGGTAGAGCGCCATGGCATCACACAGCTCACAGCAACCTCCAACTCCTGGGCTTAAGCGATTCTCTTGCCTCAGCCTCCCGAGTAGCTGGGACTACAGGTGCCTGCCACAACGCCTGGCTATTTTTTTTGGTTGCAGTTTGGCCGGGGCCGGGTTTGAACCCGCCACCCTCGGTATATGGGGCCGGCGCCCTACTCACTGAGCCACAGGCGTCGCCCTCAAAAAGTTTTAATATGTGTATCTATATGTACTCTGCATATTCCGAAAATGGGCATAGTTATGTTACCTGTATGAAGGGGAAATTATGATTTTATATATCCCTGGGGCCTGATTTTTTTTTTTTACTTAATATCAGTAAGTAAAAAATCATTTTACTTACTACTTTTTTACTCACTATTACATTACTAAGATTTATACTCATTTTTCATATTAAATGACAAATGTGGTATTAGAGGCTCCGGACCCCAGAACCGGAAGAGTGATTTGAATTTCTGTGGCAACCATTTATTTCATTATGCTCTGAAAATCATCCTCAGCAAAGCAAGGGCTCAAGCTCATGATAGACCATAAGCCTGGGCCAAGGACACAGCTGGTTCACAGCAGGGGTCAGAGCTTGCACCCAGCTCTGCCAGTTCCTGATTCAGAGCCACAGTCGGTTGCAAATGCAGAAACACTACATAGCTATCACTTTGGAAAGCTTTTCCCTCCATCCTCCCACTCTGACTGTGGCAGAAAGAATTTTCATTTGAAGACCAGGCTCAAAATTATGTAGTTCAAAAACTAAAAGATGTCCCAGTGAGTGGTGTGCCAGAAGGCAAAGGAATTCTTCAATGTGAATTTGACAAATGTGACTTGGCCAATGGAACATTAGCAAAGGTGATGCCAACAGAGGCTTTGAACAAGCTTATGATTTGGGTTTGTCCTCCCTTACTAGAAAAACCACCATGTGAAGAAGTCTGGGCCACCCTCTTAGACAGTGGTTCTCAATCTTCCTAATGCTGCAAACCTTTAATACAGTTCCTCATGTTGTGGTGACCCCCAACTATAAAATTATTTTTGTTGCTACTTCATAACTGTAATTTTGCTACTGTTATGAATTGTAATGTAAATATCTGATATGCAGAATGGTCTTAGGCGACCCCTGTGAAAGGGTTGTTCAACCTCCAAAGGAGTCGCGACCCACAGGTTGAGAACTGCTGCTCTTAGAGGAGGAAACCATGTAGACAGAGGAGCCTGGCCATTCCAGACATTGCAGTCTTCCCAGCTAAAACACTGGACACAGGGCGGCGCCTGTGGCTCAGTCGGTGGGGCGCTAGCCCCATGTACCGAGGGTGGCGGGTTCAAACCCGGCCCTGACCAAACTGCAACAAAAAAATGGCCGGGTGTTGTGGTGGGCGCCTGTGGTCCCAGCTACTTGGGGGGCTGAGGCAGGAGAATCGCTTGGGCCCAGGAGTTGGAGGTTGCTATGGGCTGTGTGCTGCCATGGCACTCTACCGAGGGCCATAAAGTGAGACTCTGTCTCTACAAAAAAATAAATAAATAAATAAATAATAAATAAATAAAACACTGGACACAAGACGGAAGCCATCCCAGGTCATCCAGCACCGGCTGAATAGGCCCAGACCAGAAAACCACCCAACCAGCAGACAAAATCAGGCAAACTAAAGCATGGATATTTTAAACCATTACACAGTGGGTGGTTTGTTATGCAGCAAAAGCTAATTGATACACTGGGCTCGCCACTTCTATACCCTCTGCTTGTCATGCTCCCTTATCAGAGTCCCCATCTTAGTGACCTCACTAAACCCATATTCTTCTAGGGTCCTATCTTGCTTTGCCAGCTCTTTCATCTTCACCTCCCTACAGGACTAGAGTCTTCCCTGGGAACTCCAGTCCAATGTCCAGTCCAATTATAACAACTTTTATTATAAAAAGTTATAAAAAGATTTTTAAAAATCCATAACCTCCATCCAGTCCCAGTACAACTCAGAAATTGGTATCATTCTCCCCACCTCTCAGAAGAAATAACTGAAGCTCAGAGAGGTTGACAGACATACCAAAGTCACACAGTCAGTCTGTGAATCTTCTGACTCCAACCCCCTCATTCTTTCTTCTTCATCTCATGTGGATCAGTTCACACATTCCCTTCATGTGACTTTCAGCTGGCAGATGTCCCCCTTGGTAACAATTTTTCAGAATTTCAGGATGTCACCTGCCTTGGGTTCCTCACCTTGTCCTTGCCTGCTGTGAAAACACCTGCTTCTGCATCCATGTCAGCCCTCCCAGATGCTGACAAGCAGCAGCCCTGGCAGGTGGCCACCTGCTGTCTGCATCCATTCACCTGGATTTATGATCTGCCTACCAGATTTGACTTTCATCCAGAGCCTTTGCGCCTCTGGGCTTGCCCCCTCAGGGCCTGTACCTCCCTGATTGCAGATCTGCCCAGCCCAGCCCCTCCTACACTGTCTGCCACATCCCGAGAGGCCAGCATCACAAGGCCAGCATCACAAGGTTAAGGGTAAGGTCAACAATTATCACATGTAGTTCCAACCTGGTCCCTTTCCTTGGCCAGGAGAGCCAAGTTTTTGCAGCTGCATTTTTGATCAAAGTGTTTTATCTATTAGGTTAGAAATCTATGTATACATGATTATTAAAATTGACGAGAAGGAAAAAGTAGGTCCTTTTGTTCAAAGCAAGTCATAGTTAAGCCCAGGTTGAAGACTGGAGAGAGAAACTCTATTTCAATGAAAATCATGGCAAAGTTACATTGCAAAGGGTCACCAGTACAGGGACAGGAGGGACTTAAGGCTTTTTTTGAATGAGCTCCGGAAGGCCTTTATGGGCACTCACTTCTTGTTTCACAACCAAATGGAGAAGAGTCAAAAGAGTCACTGGATATTCTTATCCCATCAGCCTCTTTTGGGGCACCTCAGAGTTGAGAAATGTCCACTCTATTATCTTCTGTTGTTTTCTGTGCATCTGGAACCTTACCAAGAATTTCTCAGGGGAAAGTTCTGGCTACCTTATTCCCAAAAGCATTTCTAGAAAACAGTTTACTTACCATCTGATATAGCACAATGATTATCTTCCAATTAGGCTTTACTGTGAGGTCCCAGGACTTGGGTATTTCAGGGCCCAGTGAGAGAAGATGGACTTGGGCTCCACCAGGAGAATGACAAACTATCTAGCAGTTCAATGCCCCAGTGCTGTGCCCGGTATACAGGAATGGATATTTGTTTAATAGATGAATGAATGAATGATGGACAGAGCCATGCAGCAAGTAGTTTCACCATCTTACTGTAGAGACAACAGCTAATATGACCCAGAGGTGATGTGGTCTAATAAACCCAACTCTGAAGTCAGCTTGGGAAAATTACAGATGCTGAGGTTCAAAATTGTGCATATTCAGCAATTCTCTATTGCCAAGTGTCCACCCTGGAGAAACCCTCACATATGTGCCAGAGTAGATGGCTATGAGGATGCTCACTGTAGCACTGTCCTTAAGAAAATCAGCAACAACATACTTGCCTCTCAGTAGAAGAACCAATAAATAAACAGGGCTCCATTGAAATACATATCACACAATAGTTAAAATGAATCTTTCTCTCTGTATCTACATTTATACTCAGGTCAACAACTCTCCTACTTGTATACACTAGAAATGTCCAAAACAGAAGCTGCTTACACTACTATTCAATTTATGTAAAGTTTAAAAATGCGCATAACAAGGGAATATCCTTTACAGCTAAATACATATGTAAGCAAGATGAACAAGCACTCAGGGAAATGGCATCATCATTCTCTGCCCAGTGGTTACCTCTGGGAAGGGAACACAGTGGAAAAGAGGAAGGGGGAAAGAAAAAAAAAAAAGAGGAAGGGGGAAGTGTTAACTACATCATTTTTTTTTTTAATTCTTAAAAAGAAAGAAAAAAGGTTCAGTGCCAGTAGCACAGTGGTTACGGTGCCAGCCACACTGAGACTGGCGGTTTCAAACCCAGCCCAGGCCTGCTAAACAACAATGACAATTGCAACAAAAAATAGCTGGGCGTTGTGGTCAGGGCCTGTAATTCCAGCTACTCGGGAGGCTGAGGCAGGAGAACTGCTTAAGCCCAAGAGTTTGAGGTTGCTGTGAGCTGTGACACCACAGCACTCTACCAAGGGCGACATAGTGAGACTGTCTCAAAAAAAAAAAAAAGAACCAAAGCAAACTTGGCCAGTATTACACTAGCACCATAGAGATGGATACTTAGGTATTTGTTATATTATTTTCTATGTTCTTTTTGTATTTATTCATTCAACAAATATCCAGTGAGCACTTACTACATGCCAGGCACTATTTTAGGCTCTGGGGACACACTAGGGAACCAGACAAACATTCCTGCCCTCATGGAGCTAACATTCTCTATGTTTGAAATATGTGTAATTCCTTGTTTTGGTGTCTATGTATGTGTGTGTGTCTATTGAGGGTCTTGCTATGTTGCCCAGGCTGGACTCAAATTCTTGAGCTCAAGTGATCCTCCTGCCTCAGCCTTCTGAGTAGCTGGGATTACAGGCATGCTTATTCTTTCTTTCTTTTTCTTTTTCTTTCTTTCTTTCTTTTTTTGAGACAAAAGTCTCACTTTGTCACCCTTGGAAGAGTGTCATGGCCTCATAGCCCATAGCAACCTCAAACTCTTGGGCTTAAGCGATTCTTTTGCCTCAGGCTCCTGAGTAGCTGGACCACGGGCACCTGCCACCACACTCAGCTATTTTAGAGACAGGGTCTCCCTCTGGCTCAGGCTGGTCTCAGACCTATGAGCTCAGGCAATCCATCTGCCTCAGCCTCCCTGCGTGCTAGGATTACAGGTATAAGCCACTGTGCCAAGCCCACTTATTCTTATTTTTAATAAATGGGTAGAATCCTCAAGTACTGAGTGAAAAGCAACCTGCTTTTCTCCAATCTCCTTCAATCTGCTCAGTATTCTACCCCCGAGAACTTCCCACTATTGACCTTCTCAGCCTTTTCATCTTCTGTTGTTAACAGCCTCCTCGAGTCTTCAACCATTCCACAGATGACAATGTGACCAGGCTGCATCCCCAGGACAGCATTCTTTGCCCTTGCTCCTTCCCTCCAGTGGAACCTGGTCCTCCCCCACATCCACACCTGATGCCAGGCTGGCCACAGCCATCTTGTGATTCAGAAGTCCCACCCTGTAGAAAACCCACCTGGTACGATCTAGCTATACTACCTTCTTCCCCACCTTTACTGTTACTGCTGACTTCCTGGTCACTCCATCACCACTCACAGAAGATCCTGGGTACTGCCTCAGCCTTCTCCTTGCCTCAATGCCTACCATAGCCCCAGCTTCCAATGCCACTGTCACACCACTGCTTAAAAGTCACAGAGGCCCCATCAACCCATGGATGGATTAATAAAATGTGGTGTATGTGCCATGGAATACTATTCAGCCATAAAAAGAAATGGAGACTTTACATCTCTCGTATGTATCTGTATGGATTTGGAGAACATTCTCCTTAGTAAAATATCTCAAGAATGGCAAAGCAAACACCCTATGTATGTACTCCATACTAATTTGAAACTAGTAGATGAACAACCACGGGCCCATGAAAGAAAAACACAATTTTATTCAAGAAGTGGGGAGGTGATTTGGTAAGCTCCCACCTAATAGGTACAGCATAGGGGTATATGGTATACCTCGTGGATAAAGGACTCACCTACAACTCAAACTTTATACCCTTATATTAATCTGAAATAAAAAATAAAAAGAATACAAGCTCTTTGATGCTCACAAGAGGATGCCCAAGGCCCCAGGCACAGCCACCAGCAGCCCCCAGACCTGCCAGCCTCTACACAGCTCACTTCCCTTGTCTCTCATCTGAGGCTACAGTCTCACACCAGCACTTACAACCCCCTGCATATTCTGACTCTTTCTCACCTCTGTGCTTCTCTACAGATCTTCCTGTAGCCCAGAATGCCCTCTCCTTCCTCCATTCTTCCACACTCAGCTCCAGTGGCCCTTCCTCCAGGAAGCCTTCCCTGCCCACCCTGGGCTAGGTTAGGCACCTGTTCCCCAAATGCCTAGTATATCTGATTCTATCACTGTAATTACCAAATTGTCATACAATTTTCTCTTTTAGTGAGTACCTCCCCCACCTAAAATGTGACCTGAAAATGACATCTTCACGAAATAGTCAAAGGCAGAGGGACAGGCAGGATAAACTCTGGACAGTCCACTGCACAGGCATGCTGGGCCCCACCAGTCATGCCCTCCAAAACCACCTGTCCATGTACTCACCAGCCAGGTGTGGGGGCAGCCCCTCCACCTGCAGCCGCTGAGGTTCATCACCTGGGCATGATGCTCTTCCACATACCCCTTCAGGGGGCCTCTTATGCCACATGCCTCATACCCAGGAGCTCCTGTAGCTAACACTCCATCCTCTATTGTACCTCCCCAGGCACAATGCTATTATGCCCACCTCCCTGGAACACTGTACCTTAGCCAGGGATCTTACTATGGGACTTTCCATAATGCCTCGAAGGAAGATCAGGTCCAGCTCCGCAGCCCCCGTGGCATTGGGGAGGGATCCCAGGTTGTCCAGGACTTGCTGCATGGCTAGGGGGAAGGGGTGGGCAGTGAGACACATGGGTACCAACTGGGCTCAAAGACTCAAACACCCAGCACCTCTTCCTCCCTCTCCTACCCCCATGTCCCACAGAAGATGGCCTTTCCCCAGCAGCATATCCCTCCTGCCCAGAACAGGTACCCTAGGCCTAGAACAGTGGCCCTAGGGAGAGAGAGGCAGTTTCCTTGGCCTGTTCTTTCTACTCTAGGTAATGCCAGCCTGGGGAGTTGAGAAGCTCCAGGCAACAGGAAAGGACCTAGATGTAGGGGGAGAGGAAAAAGGAAAGCAAGTGTCAGGCTCCAAGTTCTGCCCAGCACCAAAGACCCACAGGTTCTTCACTCAACCTCTCTAGATGGGCTAAAGTCCCAGGATTCAGACCCCTGCACCTGATGGGCTCAGGGATGAGAGAGACAGCTAGGAGCATGCCCCTGAGTACACAGGAGGCCAGACTTTGTGCAGCTTCCAGTCTAAGCCCCACCACTAATTCAGTGTGACATTGTACAAGTCACTGCCGCTCACTGGCCTCAGTCTTTCCAGCCTGTAAAATGGGTGGGTTGTACTAGATGATATCTACAAATCCTTCAGTTCTGACATAAAATGATCTATAATCATTGAGAAATTAACAAGGATGACAGGAAGCCAAAAATGAGGCTCAGAACATTGGCAGGAGCTGGGGAAACAGGCACCAGAGGCCTAGGATAGAACATAACCAAGGACATGAGAACACCTGCAGGGCCACAGCAATGGCCACAAGGTCTGAGGTGAGGGTGGCCTTCACGCACTGGCAAAGGTAGGAGCTCCAGGCTGTGGGAAGGAAGAAAGAAGTAGAGTGTGCCCAGCTGGAGGCAGAGATAGCAAGGGGTATCATTACTCTGCCACCCTGCCACCCACGACCACATCTATAAAACAGCACCCAAGCCATGGAGGAGGGGGGTAGATACATTCTCTGGTACCTCTCAACGCTCTTGTCAGTGTGCCCCTCCTCCAAGAAGGAATGAGGGTGGAGAGGAGGGACATGAAACTCCAGCTGGCAGAGATAATTCAGAGGCTCCTGGGTTCCCATCTCCTTCCCCCCTTCTCCCCACCTTCTCCAGAAACATCTAAGCCTGTCCTGCAGATCCCTCCTGCCCAAGCCTGGGCTTGGCATTGATCAGAGACCCGCAAAGCCCTCGGTGGTCTCTGAAAGAGGCCAGAGTAGGGAACATTCCCACTCTGCCAGTGTATGCTGGGATTCGCTCTCCGCAGCCTGCCAGTTACAGGAGAGTAGGACTGAGCTAGGGAAGTTGGTGCCCCCTGCCCAGGCCAGCTCTCCTAGAGGATCATGCCCCTAAATCCCTCCGGCTCCTTGGGGCCCACTCCTGAGGCACCCTCCCCAAACGCCCCAAACCGTTCTAGAGGAGGTTAGCAGGTTAAGGAGGGTAGGTTAAGGAGCCAGCTTCCCTAGTCCCCGCCCCGCCTGCCTTTCCCTACCTTCCCTCCGGAGCTCCGCTTCCTCAGAAGAGCCCAGGGATATACCCTCCAAAGAGGCCCCGCTGCCTGTGCTGCCCGCCATGGCACCCCCAGCCCTGGGCTCCAGGAGCAGCCCCCACACCACGGTCTGCCTAGTCCCTAGCCAGACCCCAGCAGAGCTAGAGAAGGCGGGCCTCGGGGAACGCCCTCTGCACAGTCAGCCAATAGCAAGGCTCAGCCGCTGTGGTCGCCTTACTGATTGGCCAAGGCCCGTACAGGCGCTACCGGGTGGGGAGGCGGCGGCAAAAGAGGTGGGAGAAAGGTGGTGGGAAAGAGAGTCCTCATCCTTCAGATGGGCCGATCCCCAGATCCCAGCGTTTTAGTAACTGTGGGGGTGCGGAGGGGGCAGCTAAAAAACGGTTTAGGAGGGAAGGTATAAGCCCTAAGCATCCTGCACGACAGGTTCGGCGCCCAGCGATATTCTCCTCACAGCCAGCTACAGGAAACCAGGCGGAAAGAGGATCTTGGTCCCATCTTGTACCTGCCCCCTCTTTTCTGGAAGTCCTTCCTCTAATACATCCATGCCACCTCCTCCTTGTGCCCTCCGACCTCTGCTATCTGTCCCCTCTTCAGGCCCTGTTTCCTTTACAATGACCCCTTCAGGATAATGAAGTCCCCAAGAACGACTCTGTCCTCCACCAGGAGGTGGTAGCACTACTATGACTTGGTGCTAATCCTCAAGCTCCAAATGCCTCCCAGTACCTGCTGGCCCCCATTTACCCCAGGGGAAAGTGGGGTATGGGGGGAGGTGACAGCACTGTGGGCAAGTGAAGGTCCTTCTGACCCCTCATCTCCCATTAACTTTGCCCCCTTGGCCAAGGGGGTGATGCCCGGGAAGCAAGTCAGCCACCTTGGAACTGGGAAAAGGAAAGGGTGAGGGCATATTTATGCCGCGGAGAAAAGGGTAGGCAGGAGGGAGGGACTTGGCACCAGACCGGTGCCTCCATTCCTCAGAGACCCTGTACCCATGAGGCCACCACAAGGGTGCTGCAGCCACCAATCAGCCATTCCCTGAGGAGAGGCACCAGGTCGCATTGCACCCCTGGTTGCCATGGCATCAGGATTACACACCAGGACAGTAACCCAGGGATGCAAGAAAGATTTAAAGGAACAGTTCTACCTGAAAGCAGCTCCTCCCCCCCCCTCCGCTGTCCCAGCCTTGATTCTGGGGGAGGGGAGGGAAAAGATGCAAGTCAGAAGACACTAGGGGCAAGATCTCTAAACTGTGAGCCCCTGTCATCACTTAAATATCCCCCAACCCACCTCAACCCTCAAGAAAAGAGCCCCTCCTTATTGTACCCTCAATGAATCCCCAACAATAAAAAAAAAAAGAAGAAAAAAGAAAAAAGAAAAGAGCCCCTCGCTTTACTCAAAGTAAAGTTGGAGGTCTCTCTGCAAGAGGAATTGACCCACACCATTCCCTTCCCTCCAAATGACCATATTGACCCAGAAACCCAGGGAGAAGGGTGGAAGCTTCACCCTCTTCAGGGTCCAAGGCAGGGATCTCCCAGGGAAGGAGGAATGAGGGAGGAGCCTGACCTCAGAGGCAGGAGCACAGCTGTGTCTTTGTCCTGTGGAAGGTTAATGACCACTGATGATAAGGAGCAGAATCACTATGAGATTTTTGAGGCTGAGTGCGAAAACAGCCCAGAGTGGGGCAGAAGGTTCCCAAGGAAAGAAAAGCACTTTGTACTTCTCTGGATATAGGAAACCAGAAGCAGCACCTGGTACATCACCAAGGGAGCAGGAGCTCCCAAGGCCTCCATACCCACACCTCTAGACTCCCCTTCCTGCCCTGTCCCCCTCACCCCCCCACACCCCTAGCAAGTGGCCTGAAGCAGAGAAGCCAAATCACTGGGCCTGCTCCTCCCTCTCCACCCCAGCCAGGCACTATTAATGGGTTTACTGGGCAGGCCCAGATTGGGAGGCCTTTAATCATAGGCTCAGGGATGGCTTTAATTAACCCCTAAGCAGCTTACAGTGGGGCCCAGGCAAGGGGATAGCGCAGCGGGCACAGCAGACCAGACACGAGATGGAGGCACTGAGCCCTCCAGTGCTACAGAAACAGGGGGACACTGATACAATCTCCCCACAACATGGAGAAGCAGCTTTTCCTCAGGGATAAGGGTGTCACACTTGAGGCTCAGACTCACTCACAGAAGCCTTCTCTTTCTTGGAAGAAAGGAACTAGAAGTCATTCTAACCAAAATGAGGAGGCTGAAACCTCTTGCAGAGGCAGCAGCAGGGCTAGACCAAGGGAAGGAGCTGCACAGAGAAAGGCGCCTGAGCAGGGGAAGCTCAGACAACTCAGAGCAAAACCATAGCAGTTGACAGCTGCTAAGGGCACTTTGAGAGTCTCTAGCACAGGGAACTTAACCTGGTGGGTCCTTGAATGCACTTAAGGGGGTCCATGAACCCCTCAAGTGGAATGCAGAGTTCATGCATGGAAGCATGTGTTCATGATGAGGGCCCATTGCTGCCATCAGATTTTAAAAGCTAAAAACATCAATCTTGTCTCATCACTTCATCTTAGGGGAAACTCAGGTCCTCAGTCAGAAAGGTGACTGACTCAAGACCACAGGGTTAATGCCAAAATGGCAACTCAGCAGCAGTAGCAATATAATAATGGTGACTATTCCTAACAGTGACATGCTTTCCCCTGTCATAGTCTTTGAATCTCTTTCCAGAAGCGGAAATGCAGCTTGCTCCTGGGTCTTTCCTAGCTTGTCTGAGTGGCCCACTCCCTTGTCCCAAAGCCTCCTACAGAGCTATGTCCACGGATGCTGATCTGGTCTTCTTGGCCCTTCAGTCACAGCTTCCTGTGTCCCAGCTATGGCACATGCTGGTCTAATGAGTACCACACCATGAACTTCCCAGCCCCCGGTTGTGCTATGTTCTCTCCATCCTCAGCGTACCTCCAAGGCCCAGCTCCCAGGCCACCAGCCTGGCCTCATGCCATTGCCCTCCCACAGTCATGTGGATGATCTTAGGAGTATGCATCCCCCAGCCCTCCACAGAAGTGCTGGTGCTGTGCCTCCAGCCCTAGCAGGTGTGGGTCTTTTATTCCTCCTCTGCTGTGTCCCCACACAGGGACCCACACAAAGGAGATGGCCACAGAAGCTGCAGCAATGAATCTGAGTGGATGGAGCAGGGTGGGGGGCAGCTTGTTCTTACCTGGAGCTGTGTAAGTGCCTGACTACTGCTCCCCCACCCCATATTCTCACCTGGCACCCTCTGACCCCCTGAAATAAGCTGATATCTTCCTTGCTGCCTTCTTACCAGACTCAGAGTTAGTGGCGGCGACTGGCATGGTGAGGTAGGCAAGGGCTCTGTAGAGTCTCTCCTGGAGTGGGAAGAGAGGAAAGGGGGAGAGAAGAAGATGACAGACAGCAAGGACAAAGCTATGGACAAGGGAAAAGAAAATCTCCCCCCCAAAAGAACAGTCAACAAAGTAGGGGGAAGGGCACTGCCCACAAGCCGGGGGATGGGTAGTAATAAAGATCCCAGCAGTCCTGGAAGGCAGGAGGAGCCAGATATTACAGGAGCAGGAGACCAGGAGGATCAGGGGGGTTAATTGATTTGCCCAAGGTCACAAAGCTACTAAAAAGAGCTACAATGCATATCCAGGTTTTATGATTGAAAAAAAAAAAAAAAGTGTTTCTGCCTGCTTGCTCTATCTCTCTTTCTCTCTTTTTGAAGAGGGAGTGGGTAGGTAAGAGTCCAGAATTTGAGTCAAAAAACAGGAAATTTGAGTGTTCCCAGACTGTAAGTTCCATGAGCACAAGAAGCACATTCATTTTATTTACCTCTGGAGTCCAAGCAAATGCTCCACAATACTTGTCTGCCTGGCTGACAGAAACAACATCCTACCTCTTAAGTCCTCTCTGCTTCCTCTCTCTCCCCCTCTCCCCTTCTTAGCCCAGAGATGGAACAAGGATAACGGGGGGCTCTGAGCAATACCCAGCAAGGAGTCTACAACCCCCAGCTCTCATCCAAGGGCCTCCCCAAGCTAGGGTGGCTCCCCCATTCTCCCAAGAAAGGGTGAGGGGTTTACACCCCACCCTTCCTCCCTTTGCCTTCCTGGGTATGTGCTGCTGGCTAAAACCCTAATTCCCAGTTGCCATGACAACAGGAGGCAGTGGCTCACAGCAGGGGTGGGGAAGTGGGGGGAGCATCTGGCAGTGCCCACTTTAGGACAGAATGTGCTGGGGGGTGGGAGGAGCCAGAGCAACTTCACCTCTTCCCCAAAAGGAGCGTCTTCCTAGAGGGACTGCTACCTGATTTCAAAAAAATCTGTTCCCTTGTCTGTTCCCATCCCCTTCCATGCCTGAGCTGGTGATCCGAGCTCTAGTGGCAGGACTTGCAAAGGTGAGGGGGCTGGCTCCCTTTCCTCCTGGATCTGCCCCTAAGGACAAGGAAGAAAGGGGCTTTGAGGGGTGGGGGGAGGGTACTCCCTCTCTGGCTTGCACCTAAGATGGAAAAAATGCCCAGGATCCACTCTGCCAGCCAGTGTTCCAGGTGCCAATCCCTCCTGTCTCCATTCTTAGAGAGCAGTGGAGAGAGATCTCTTCCTTCCCTCTGCTAGGTCCTGATGACCTGAAACCTAGGGCCTTCTCTCTGCTGGCCCTGCTCTCCCACTTGGAGGTATCTACAGGGTTAGAGAAGAGAGTCTAGGAGTCCTCCTCCTCTATAGAGTGCAGGGTAGGAAGAGGCAGAGAGGATCCTGTATAGAATCCCTAAGCCCAGAAGTGTTGCCCAGCCTGCCTAGGTTTCTCCCTGGAGAATCGTTTCCCAGCTCCGCATCGCCATCCCCCAGCCTTTGAGAGGGCGGGCCCGGCAGTGCCCACAGGAGAACGGCAGTGCCAGGCTAGCAGGCCTGGCTCCGTGCCAAGGTCCAGGGCCCAGACATCTAGGAACTCGCATGTCGGTTTCCAAAAGCCTGGGCCCAGGTGTCCTCTCTCCTCTGCCTGCAAGCTGTACACATCTCCCAGAGTGTCCGTCCGTAATGCGCCAGCTGTGAAAGGAGGAGGCTTTCTCCAACCTCTCACCCACTCTTCTACCAAAACACATACAAAGAGGTGAGAAGAAAGCTCTAACAAAGGTGCTTTGCAGACCGACAAGTCTTGGGGAGGGCTGGACAGAGCTAAGGGCTAGAGGATGGGGTCTACAGGCCAGGCCGACGTGCACTGACAATCAGATCGCGCGCACCCTGCAAGCCCAGCCCTAACTCGCGGGGCGCTAGGACCTTGGTGTAGGGGGGCGTGTTGCGAGCCACCCGAGAAGGCACTTTGCGTGCACACTCGCAGAAGACTAGGGGATGAGGTCACTGAATGACTGTCCTCCACCTCCCGCCCCCTTCCACATTCCCGACCTCCCTGAGGTAACCTAACTTTTGACCCCGGCTCCTAGCTTCTGGCACCAGTCCCCTCCCAAGTCCCCAGGCCCTAACCCTGGCCCCCGACCCGCCCCCCTACAGCCGGGGCGAGGGAAGGGGGAGGGAGAGAAACAATGCCGCTCCTTCCCGGGACCCCCTCCCAGGGAAGACTGAGGTGTTGGCCTCCGGGGGGACCAAGGTGCCACCTGGACCCCAGCGAAACCTCTGCCTCGCTCCCCCACCCCCGGAAGCGCTAACGGCGCGGTTCTTACGTAATGCCAGGCTTCGAGGTCCCCTCAATCCGCACAGTCCCCGGAGAGGCCGTGCGGATACCCGGGCCCAGCAGAGCTCTCCACCTCCTCGCGGGAAGTCACTTAGGAACCCTGACCGCAGGGGCAGGGACAGTGTCTAGGTGCAGCAGGGTTTGGTTCTCCCCACCCACACCCCAGAAAGAGGGCCCGGGGGCGGGGTGAGGAGAGGCAGAGGATGGGGAGGAAGGAAGGGGCCGAGGGAGCGTGAACCCATAGAATAGGATCCTAAGTGCGGTGTCAGGACAGAAGGGAAGCAGGGATCCTAAGTGTGGGTGCTGGCCAGGGGTAGGGACGCCTACCTGTGCCCAAGGAAGCCCCTAGCTCGGGGCGGCTCCAGCTCAGCCTGGCGCTCCGCGTTTATTGCTTGTCAATCGCTAGCCCGGCTCTTAAAGCGGCGAGGCCGCCTCCGCGCGAGGGGGCGGAGACCGAGAGGAGGGGCGAGGGAGGAAGAAGGGAGAGGGAGGTGGACACTGTGGAATAACTCCAAGGAAGTATCCTTCTAGCAGCTGGTAGGTAGGTGGGCAGCGAGATAGTGGTTTGGGAGACACCACAGAGCCGACGACGCCCTGCTCGCTTCCCACCCAGGAGATTGGGACCGGTACCGATTAGCGCCCTTTGGAGTCAGATATCTCTTTAAAGAGCCACAGTGAAAGCGGCGAAGGGGCGGGCTCGATTACTCCGCCCTCTCCTGTCTTCTTAGACCCTCCTTCTGGGTCTAAGGCTGGGTTCCATCCCAGCCTCACTTTTCTCGTTACCTGCTTCCCAATTGGGAAAAGGAACAGGAGGATTTTAGAGAGATACCCAAAAGAGGAGGATACCAGCCCCCATAAGACCTCGGATGATGAATACCTGGATCCTGGACTTTTCAGGAAATTTGCCCCCAAAAGGGAAATATCTTCGTGAAGTGGCATGAGACCCTGTTTTAGGCCTGGGTAGGGAATAAAGAAATTCATCTATCCATTCATCTATCTACAGAATAAAGAAAGAAGTTACTTTCCTTCCTCAGAATCCTTTCTCAAGAAGTAAATAAAAGGTTAAATCCACTGGCCCCGCCTTTGGCCAGCCTCCGCCTTCTCCCCAAACGTGCTAGTAAAAGATTCTGGGCCTAGAAATAACTAAAAGCCCTGTGCCTGTGCCATGGGCAGAGAATTTGGGGACGCTGAAGTACTTCTCTGACCTCAGTGCCCCCAACCCCTTCCAGATGCCTTCTGCAAAATGACAGGGTTATCTCTCTTCCTTGCTAAATGAACTCCTAACATCAGAATAGATTGCACCCTGAAAACTTGCTTGGAAATCTCAGAAACAGGTTTAAATTTGGGAATTCATCCCAGAAGCAGGGTACTGGTATCCAGACCCCAGAAGACTCAGCTTTCCTCTGAGCTCTGAGGGTACAGGTTTGGGTATAGGTAATAGGTATAGGCAAAAGCCACAGGGGCAGCCAAATTGTGTGAAAGCAACATTGTTTAGGTATCCTACCAGGGGGGAAACTTG
Source organism: Nycticebus coucang (assembly GCF_027406575.1). Lineage (NCBI taxonomy): Eukaryota > Metazoa > Chordata > Mammalia > Primates > Lorisidae > Nycticebus > Nycticebus coucang. The sequence goes on from NC_069797.1 coordinate 59,424,860, forward strand.
TGACCTTGGGGCCACACAGTGGCCTTCTGGATCCTTGAATATAGCCTTTTGATTGAATCCAAATTTTACAGAATAAATCCTTTTAATAAAGGATTCGGTAGAGGGGATGCACTTGGGGGATCTGGGACATGTGGCCTTGAGGCTGCAGGTCCCCACCCCTGCTAGGCCAGATGGCATTGACTGGAGTGGTAGTCTTCTGTCTCTGACCAAAAGAAACTTCCTACAGCACATTGGTTCCAACCCTCTCCTCTGCCTTCAAGCCAGAAGATTGTCCTAACTGAACTCAGTAAGAGTTCCCCTTCCCATACAAAAGCTACCCTCCACTCTCAACTGTCCACCTCTGGGTTGGCAATCACTCAGTTTTTTGTTTGGCTGGGAAGAGGAAGTATCTTGAATCCCTACAAAAATTAATTACTTCTCAATCAGGCAACTGTTACTCCATTACAACCTGCAGCAAACCTTCCATTCCATTCAGGATCCTCAGGACAGGGTGGGATCCCAGGTCCTAGCCCTGCTCTGTATTCTGACAGACTGGCAGACCTCATAGTCAGTCAGCAAGCCTCTTTCTAATAGGCCTTACAAAATGACAGCCTCTCTCATCTGTTCAGGACCTTACAATTGATAGATTGTTTCATTCTCACAACAGCCCTGTGAGGTTACAGAGTGGGGAGAAACATTTCTCCATGCAGAATAGGATGCTACTGTTCTGTGCCAGACGAGGTGCCAGTTTCTGTGATACTGAGATAGATAAGGACCCTGACATCCTGGAGTTCATAGTCTAAAGTCAGGGAGGGTTGTGTTACATAGACACAAAAAGCACTTTCTAGTGAAAGTGCTAGAATATTGAATAATTGAATGTCATGCTAGAGGTGCAGTAAGTGTCCTAAACTTGGCCCAAAAGGAATGAGGATGCTGCTGGGAGGAAATGAAATAGTTGGTAAGGGAAATACATCCCCCTTCCCCTGGGGGGGACTGAGTGCTTCCTCGTCTATGGGGTTTATAATTAGTCCTGCCTTCTTCCCAGCCTCAGCTTCAGAGGTCACTTGGGTACAGGAATTGTCTCTGCTTCCCCTAAAATCAAGGTTTTCCTGTGATGGTGACCAGCCCAGAGCTCTGGGAATCAGGGCACAGATAGAAATGAAACTTTGGGGTGAATGTTGAGAATTTCTAGCAAATCTGGCTTTGCATTAGTGAGGTTGCACTTCCTGTAAATGACCAGCAGGAGCCGCCAACCTCTATCCTTAGTCTAGCTACAACCTACCTTCTGCTACTTGCCTGGGCCTTGTTCTGGAAACCTCTATTGAATATACCTCTCAGTTTAAAAAGAATTTTTTTGGAGTCCCAGTGAGCTATATAAAATTGCATAAATATTTACTAATAAATTGTTATGTTTGTGCTATTGAACCAATTTTTTTTTTTTGAGACAGAGTCTCACTATGAGTGCCATGTCATCACAGCTCACAGCAACCTCGAACTCTTAGGCTTAAGCTATTCTCTTGCCTCAGCCTCCCAAGTAGCTGGGACTACAGGTGCCTGCCACAACGCCTGGCTATTTTCTTGTTGCAGTTGTCATTGTTGGTTAGCTGGCCCGGGCCAGGCTCAAACACACCAGCCCCCGTGCATGTGGCTAGTGCCATAACCACTGTGCCATGGACGCTGAGCCTATTGAACCAATTATTATGTGTGTTAGAAAACATTCACAACCAAAAAGAAACTAAAAATAATTAATTTGTAAATAGAAGTTCTTTTTTTTTTTTTTTTTGGTAAATGGAAGTTCTAACATTTTCTTTCCTTACCCCCAAAGATCCTCTTGCATACCTCTAGGTACACTCCCACTTTGGACCTTCCACAATCACAGCCTCAATAGGACATCCAGACAGGTATGAATCTAGATAACTTTGGTTCCTCTCCAGGACCAAAAAAGGTTTCTCTGGAAGACCAAGTGTCCTGGCCCCTTGATCCCTACCCTACCTCAAGACAGAGCCTGAAGCCCCCTCCATCACCTCTGTACAGAGGTCAGATTGCCTGTCTGGAGACAGAGCCCCAAAACTTCTCTTAGAAGCAACCTCTTTGAGCTGCTCCCATCCCGCCCTGGTCCAACACTTGCACTTTGCTCTGTCTCCTGATTTTACTCTGCTCACCACCCCATTAGAGTAGAAAGTTCTGGAACTAGACAACTTTGTGTTGAAATTCTGGCTCAGCCACTTGATGTGTTTCCTAGGTCAGCTATATAACCTTGCTGAGCCTCAGTTTTTCTCATATACACAAAAGAGATAACAACCTCCACCTTGGGAGATGATATGTAGAGTGTTTTACCATAGTGCCAAGCACACAGAATGTGCTCCATCAGTGCAGTTCCCTTCTTGAAATAGATCTGGTCAGGCTTTAGCTAGGTGCCAATGGGTCAGTGGGTGGTTAGTCCTTCTCTCTGGCTGTCTGATGTGCCCTGGGGAAGATGGGGTCCACCCCAGGGCTTCTAGAGTCTGCAGTTATCAGGTACAGATAGCATGTCCTCTTCCCGCTGCCCACACACCCTTTGGTGGCACCTTGCCCAGCCCTATCTGAGCCACACACTTCTCTTATCTTCCTTTCCCTCCAGTGCCCACAGAGAGGTGTGAAGGGCTTTGATGTGAGCACCATGTGAGAGGGCCAGGAACAGGCCGCCCATCACCAAAGTGGGGGAGAGCTTGCAAGTCAGCACAGACCCTAGGGATGGGGGAAATCCTGCTCCCCACTACAGTAACCCAATGTCCATTGCTGGAGACACTCTACAAGCCAACTTGGAGCGCCCCCTGTAGACCCTAGACAGAGCAGGGACTGATGGGGGTGAGATGAGGGAGGTTCTGGAAATAGCGTTGAGAAGGGAACCAAAGTAGCAAGAAGACCCAGGTTAGACACCCTGGGGATGGTGTGAGGCACTTGAGTTGCTATTTGGAGACACAAAGAAATGACAGAGGAGTGTCACCACTCAAAGTGTGACATGGAGGAGAGCTGCGTGTACACACTCACACACATATGCCCTGTGCTACTTCCCTCCCCATTTGCCTTGGGCCAAAGAACAAGGGAGCATTTATAGATTAGTTCAGGGCTGAGACAGGTAGAGGGTGAGAGGCTGCACAGAACACTGGGTGACCTCGGACTTGCCACAACCTCCACCTCACCTGCTGAAGTGCTGTGGCAGGGGAGCCCCAGTCAACCAGGCCATGCCCAGCCACCCCCTTCCCAGGAATGCAGGACAGCCCCAGTCCCCAGTGCTCTTCTCTGCTCTGCCCTGCCTCAGCCACACAGGGGCTTCTCTGCCCCCCAGCCCTGCCTGGCTCGGTTGGCTCAGCTCCAGCCTCTTCCACCCCTAACAGGGATCTTTGATGCCCTCCTCATTTTTGTTTAGCCACTGGGGCTCACCTTGTGGGAGGTCTTCTCTGAGGTCCCTGGGAACAGAGTGGGGGACTTCCTGCAGTCTCCTGCCATCCGACATGGGCCTCTAGCCGCCTTCCCTGCATACTGTGTAGGAGCAGTGGGGCCTCAGGAGGGAGAGAAGCCACACACCCCCCCCCATTATGGCCCTTTTCTAGGCCAGAGCCACTGGGGAGGGGCTGTCCCTCATCCCACTCCACCCCCAGCCCATCAGTACAGTGTGGAGAAGCTTCTGCCATCATGTAAGGCAAGTACCTCGACCAAAGAAAGATCCCACATTGGTTAATGGAGAGCTGAGATCTGATCCTAAGCCGCCTGACCTCAGGCTCCACTGCAGAGGCTCTGCCTCACTTCACAGGTGCTGTGATTAACTTCATCTTCCGTGGTGAAGCTGACGGTCAGAGGAGTTAAATGACTTGCCTAGGATCACACAGCAAGGATGTAGGGGAGCTAGGCTTAACAGGGTCAGCTAGGAAAGAGATTTGCTTAGTGTTCCATCAATTGCACTTCTATTCCCAAAACTGATAACTCTCAGAAAAAGCTGAACTTAAACATTTTAATTTGACTTAAGACTATACTTAACAATAATTAGTGTTAAAAGAAATAAACCCGGCAGCGTCTGTGGCTCAAAGGAGTAGGGCGCTGGCCCCATATGCCAGAGATGATGGGTTCAGACCCAGCCCCAGTCAAAAACTGCAAAAAAAAAAAAAAAAAAAAGGAAAAAGAAACCCAGCCAGGCGTGGTGGCTCATGCCTGTAATCCTAGCACTCTTGGAGGCCGAGGTAGATGGATTGCTTGAGCTCAAGGGTTTGAGACCAGCCTGAGGCAGGGCGTGACCCCATCTCTACTAAAAATACAAAAAAAAAACGAGGCAAGAGGATCGCTTGAGCGCAAGAGTTGGAGGTTGCTGTGAGCTGCGACGCCACTCTACCCAGGGCAACAGCTTGAGACTGTCTCAAAACAAACAACAAAAAGAAAGAAAGACACTCTTGGGAACAATTTGTAATCTTTCTTGCTAATCCTTAGTTGGTATCCATCATGGCTGAATCTAATCTTGAATTTCTCCCGACTTGATTAAGATATGTTTGCTAATGTGCTCTCAATCTTTTATCATCAGACACTGGAGTTGAGCAGCTAGCAGCTCTTGAGAGCTACTGGCAGGGATGTCCTACTAGCAGAGCCTTCGGGCTTCCTCCTCCTGCACAGAAAACTCAGCCCTTTGGTTGTGGTTTTCTCATGTGTAAAATGAGAGCTTGGGAGATAGAGACTAGATTACTAAATTCCCTTTCAAATCCATCTATGTATCTTGGAGACAACTTCCCTGTGGGCTCATAAAAGAGATAAAAACCTTCTTTCCAACAGGGATTTCCAAGAAGCGTCTGGTCCCTGTCCACATCCTCCAGCAGCTCGTAGGTCTCTGATCCTCGCTGTCCCTGATAGCACATCTGAGAGAAGGACAGAGTTGATGCTATCAACAAGAGTCAACTCTGTCCCCTAACTCAGAGGAAGCTGTCCTGTCCTCACTATGGAACATGAAAAAACAGCTGATCAAGATCTGCAAAATGAAAAAGATGTTTCTTTTTTTTTTTTTGTAGAGACAGAGTCTCACTTTATGGCCCTCAGTAGAGTGCTGTGGCATCACACAGCTCACAGCAACCTCCAACTCCTGGGCTTAAGCGATTCTCTTGCCTCAGCCTCCCGAGTAGCTGGGACTACAGGCACCCGCCACAACGCCCGGCTATTTTTTGGTTGCAGTTTGGCCGGGGCCGGGTTTGAACCCGCCACCCTCGGCATATGGGGCCAGCACCTTACCGACTGAGCCACAGGCACCGCCCGAAAGATGTTTCTTTATGTGAAAGTTAAATACACACACATAGTGAAGAGGATTCTGCACAGGGCTGTGCCCAGTGCACAGGGATAAGCAATAGCCTGTTGGTAGTTAGGGTACTCCCAGATATGGCCTCCTCCCCTAAGTTATGGAATTTTATCGTGGGAAACTCGTTTCTTTTTTCTGGCAATTCTTAGTTCCAAAGAAATGCAGTCCTGGTCTCACTGGGCTGAGATGTCTCGCAAACTTCAGGGATTTTGACACTGCATTTCTCACCCCTCCCTCATGAGCAAGTTTTAATAAGGAGAGGAGGCCAGCGGATGATATACTGAGGGAGAAGTGGGGCTGGGGAGAAGGTCTGGTCTGTGAATAGAGGGGCCCACATATGTGCCTGGAGCTGTCCAGGGTCTGAGCTACAACGTCCCAGTCAGTCTTCACAACATTTCTACTCTGTAGGTTTAATCAGCTCCATTTCACAGATGAGGATGTCAAGGTTCAGGGAGATAATATTTTTTAAGCAAGGTCACAGCCAGGAAATGGTAAAATCACAATTCCTGACCAGAAGCCCCTATTCTTTCTATGGTGTCCCTTCTGGAGGTGAGGTGGGAACAAAGAATCAGCTCATGATTCACAGCCTTGCACTAGAAAAGCAGCAAAGGTGAGCAAGTAGAGGGGACCTGACAGTCCACCCAGCTGAAGCTCTAGCCTGAGGCAGCCCAAGGCCTGAGTTTAGCATTTAAGCAGCCAAGACCCATCCCCCTCCAGAAGGCTCAGTAAATCATCCATCAGGGGCTCCGAAATGGCTAGGCAGGCTGAGAAAACCTCCAAGATGTGCAGTGGGGTCTGCAATCCTGAAGGTAGAAACTGCAACTCCACCCCTCATCCCCCAGTGACAAGAAGTTCTAGGAGCCAGGAGTAGGGGTGCTGAGGCCCCATAGCAGCCCTGCAGGGAAAGGAGGCACCTTGGGTCCAGCTAGATGGGGAGGGTTGTCTGGTCTCCCAGAATAGGACCCTTCCCCAGGAGAACAGCCCCTGGGAAAAGCACAGCCCCCTCTCAACCCCAGAGACAGTTCCTCCCTAAGATCTGGAGACTTGGATCAAAAAATTGCCCTACTTCCTAGACCTCCCGCCTCTGCCACCCACACATCTTGGCCCCTGGCAAGGACTGTGCTCTGGTCAGGACAGCTGGCAGCCTGTGTGCTTCCACCCCCACCCTCTGTCTGTTCCCAACTTCCAGGTTATACCACTGGGGCAGGAAGAGGAGGCCAATCTGGAGGTGAAGCCTTAGAGGGAAGGGGGGCATGGATCCAAAGGAATATAAAGGGCCTCAGAGGCCCTGGCCAGAGACCCTTTGCTGTGCCGCTCTGCACCTACCCTGCACCATGGTAATGTCTGCTGGCCAAGCCTGGGCCCCTGGCAGTTGTGTTCTCCAGGAGGTTGGGGATGAGGGTTAGTCCCAATGCCCCCCCCCCCAAGCCCACTAAGGGCATGAAGGAGTGAGGCCAGGGAAGCCTCCTCTGTCATTTTAATTGCCAGAACAGTTGCCAGGACTTCCTGTCCTGCTTGGGCAATGGGATGAGGGAGTTCCTTGTTAAGAGGGTTGAGGGGCTCAGAAGCTCTGGGAGTGCATATTATGTTTCTGGGCATCATAGCCTATAAATTGTTGTGTGTGCCTGTGTGTTGCAGGCACAAAATTCTCTGTACATTAGGAGGGTGTGTGTGTGTGTGTGTGTGTGTGTGTGTGTGTGTGTGTGTGTGTGTGTGTGTGTGTGTGTGTGTGTGAATACCTGGACTGGCATTCCTGTAGGTAACTGTGTCAGGTATTAACATGTATTATTAGGTACCTCCCAAGTGTCAGGCTCTGTTCCAGGTGCTTGTGATATATCAATAGACATAACAGCCAAAGAGCTCAGCTGTAATTAATGGTGCTTAGAGTGAAGGAAGGAGCATCACTGAGAAGGGACTCAGACCATAAATACAATAAATAAGTACGTAGTAAGTTAGAAAATGCAATGGGGGGCTGGGCATGGTGATTCATGCCTATAATCTTAGCACTCTGGAAGGCCAAGGCAGGTGATTGTTTGAGCTCAGGAGTTCTGAAGCTAGCCTCAGCAAAAGTTAGACTCTGTCTCTACTAAAAATAGCGGTGCCTTTGTAGCCAGGGTCTGCAGCTACTCCAGAGGCTGAGGCAAGAAAATCTCTTAAGCCCAAAAGTTTAAGGTTGCTGTGAGCTAGGATGATGCCATGGCACTCTACCCTGGGCGACAGAGTGAGACTGTCTCCAAAATAGGAAGGCAGGAAGTAAGGGAGAGAGGGAGGGAGGGAGGAAGGAAGGAGAAAGAAAAGAAAATGCAATGGGGAAAAAAAGAACAGGATGAGAGGGCGGCGCCTGTGGCTCAGTGGCTCAGTGAGTAGGGCGCCGGCCCCATATGCCGAGGGTGGCGGCCAAACTGCAACAACAACAACAAAAAAATAGCCGGGCGTTGTGGCGGGCGCCTGTAGTCCCAGCTGCTCGGGAGGCTGAGGCAAGAGAATCGCGTAAGCCCAAGAGTTAGAGGTTGCTGTGAGCCGTGTGACGCCACGGCACTCTACCCGAGGGCGGTACAGTGAAACTCTGTCTCTGCAAAAAAAAAAAAAAAAAAAGAACAGGATGAGAGGTTTGGGTTGCAATTTTGAATAGGGGTGTCAGAATAGGACCCACCTAGAAGGCGAATTTTGAGCTGATGCCTAAAGGAGGCGACAGAGCTGGCCATGTGATGTCTGGAAGAAGAGTCTTCCAGGCAGAGAACAGCATGTCTGGGTTTGGAGGGAACAGCGAGGAGGAGGAGAGGGGTGAGAAGCTTGCGGGCGAGTCAGCGAGGTTAGTGACACCGGCTTCACGCCATCCTGTGCGTCCATCTCAGGGAGTGCTCCTCCCGGTCCAAGAGAGGAGCAGACTCCAGGAACAGGCCTGACCCTTGGGAGGTACCTAATAATACATGTTAATGAATACCTGACACAGTTACATACAGGTCCCGTACTCTGTGCGCATCACTGTGCACGTCCGGGTGAACACCAGGATCCCCCTACGGCGGTCGCGCACCTGTGTATGTCCCAGAGGCAGGCACGCCCCCTCACCCCAGCTTGCCCCCTCGACCAAGCGTCCCCAAGTCCCATCCGGGTGTTGTGCACACCACAGGCCCGCCGTCACGTAACAGCTTGCGACTCTGTCTGCCCCGCCCCCTCCAGACGCCGGCTCTGCGCTGCGCGTGCGCATTGGCCGTAGTGTGCCTTCTGTCACTACTGCAGTGGCCCCAGGGCGCTCTCGGAGAGGAGCTGCAGGAGCTGCCGCCCCGCAGGCCCAGGCCGGCCAGTTGGCTGGAGAACTTAAGCCAGATCCACAAGTATGTGGGAAAGTTCCTCAGCAGCAGGTAGGCTCGCGAGGGCGCGTGGGAGGAAGGAAGGAAGGGAGTGGGAGGACATGGCCCCCCACGCGCATCGCCGCCGGGGCTGCAAAGACGTGTTTCCCAGCTTGAAGAAATTTATAAACAAGAAAACTGAGAACGCCACGAACCTCTCCCCACCGACCGCCAAGAACCTCTCCCCACCGACCGCCAAGAACCTCTCCCCACCGACCGCCAAGAACCTCTCCCAACCAAATGCCACGAACCTCTCCCCACCGAACACCAAGAACCTCTCCCCGCCGAACGCCACGAAAGTCTAGGCACTGAACGCGTAGAGCCTCCACCAGCCACCTCTTCCCGGGGCCCCAGGTAGGAGAGCACAGACACTGCTGGAACCTAGGAACTGGGGGCAGCTTGGGTTGGAGTGAGAGGAAGCTCTTGCGGGTTGAGGTACTAGTGCCCCAGGGACTTCCTTCTCCTAACTAGCTGGACCTTGACCTCCAGACACCTGATCCACTAGATCTCACCGCCCACCAACACCTTTATATTGTGAAAAGGGCCTCAACTCCACCCCACCCCCTCAGTACAAACAATAAAAAGACACAAAATCTCTATTGCTTCGATGACTTCTGTGGGCTTCTGTGGGTCTGGAACAAGAAGGGACCTGACTTTGAAGGAGAATAGGGGACCCAGGATTTCCTTACCTGCCGAGTCTTCCCTGCAACTCATTTACCTTCCCCAACCTCACCCACTGCACCACTACTAGGGTAGGGGCTCTAACTTGGAGGGAGAACAGAGGTGAGAGAAGGGGGTTCAGCATGTACATAACTGTACATACACACACCACCCCGGCCAAGGCTCTACTACACAGACAAGGCAGCCTCAAATGTCAGCCTTTCAGCAGTGTTGGCAGCAGTGCCCTGTCCGCCCTTCAGTGTGCAAAGTACAGGGACCTCCTTTGCCTCCTGGGCCCGCTCAGCCCCTCTGCTGGTGACCACAGGAGCGGAAGGGAAGAAGCCTAGCTAGATAGAGTCTGTCCCTCAGAAGTGGGCTTGAGGGTGGCACTCTCCTCTAAGGATGCCCACAGCTGTCAGAGAGGCCTGGGCAGGGCCAGAGGCCCCTGCCATGATCCAGCTCTCATACTCAGCTGTGTCTTGAGCAAGGTTCTAATTCCCGTCCCCTGGGAAGTGTCTAAACTTGTCTCCATTCAGAATCATCAGAGACAGTGCTGGGACTTCATACTCTGCCATACAAACTCAAACTCTATTCTGTTCTGCTGACACCAGCTCCTTACCCAGGCATCCCTGGGTGTATTTAAGAATCAGCCTGAGACCAGGTGCCGTGGCTCATGCTTCTGGAAGCCCGGGGCTGGTGGATTGCCTGAGCTCATGAGTTCGAAACCAGCCTGAGCAAGAGTGAGACCCCTATCTCTAAAAAATATCCAGGTGTTGTGGCGGGCACCTATAGTCTGAGCTACTTGGAAAGCTGAAGCAAGGGTATCACTTGAGCCCAAGAATTTGAGGTTGCTGTGAGCTATGATGCCACAGCACTCTACTGAGGGCAACAAGTGAGGCTCTGTCTAAAAAAAGAGAGAGAATCAGCCTGAGCCAAGCCACTGCAGCCTCTAGAATCCCTTTCCCTGTTAGGGCCAAGTTCCACTTCCAGATCATTTATATACCAGATGGAGCCTGGACTTGATGGGAAACATGATTGTGGTGCTATTGCTATTACTAAATCCACAAGCCCCATCCCTTCACGCAGAGGAGGCAAGAGAATCCATTCTGAAAACTAGAAATGTTCTAATTCTCTCACTTCTCCCCTTTGTACACATACCCCAACCCCAGTCCCCACAGTCCCAGAGCTGGAGTGTACAATCCACAGATTGGACTCGTGGTTGTAGTTTGGATTCATGCTCCTGTCCTGCAGCATCTTGAATACCTCTTCTGCCCAGGAGTTCACTACCTCTCAGGACATTCTCTCTAATTTTCTGGAGGGCAGCTCTGAAGACACCCAATGTGACCATTGACAACCTCAGCCCCAGAGTTACTCCTGTGGACTGGGCTATTGCCCCTGCCCCTGTGCCAAAGATACTTTAGTATAAATTAGTACTTTACCTAATATCTAGGCTATAGGAAAGCACTGGTGAGGGGTACATTTGGGGGCAGGGTTGTCATTGAGCCATTTTCAGAAAGGTCTAGAGGTGCTGAAATAGGAAGGTTTGCTGGCACACATCTGTAATCCTAGCACTGTGGGAGGCTGAGGCAGGCTCATTACTTGAGCTCAGTAATTTGAGACCAGCCTGAGCAAAAGTGAGACCCTGTTTCTACCAAAAATAGAAAAACTAGCTGGGCATTGTCCCAGGTGCCCATAGTCCCAGCTACTTGGGAGGCTGAGGGAGGAGGATTGCTTGAACCCAAGAGTTTGAGGTTTCTGTTAGCCATGACACCACGGCATTCTACCGAGAGTGACATAGTGAGACTCTGTCTCAAAAAAAAAAAGAGAATGCCGCTGTTCTGATTTGCTGAATAACCTTGGGAGAGTCCCTGGGCCACTTGTCACTCTATGAAGTGGAGAGGATGTGCCTAGTGACTAATGAGTTTGTAGACATTCTGAATCACTTACAACAGCCCTCTTCCCCCTTCCCTTCCTCCCTGCCTTCCCTGTTTCTCACAGGAACATTTTTCCCCAGTGCATTTTGCCCATTCCTTCCCCCACCAGGGGTACACAGAGACTCAGACAGAGGCTGTGACTTTGATTTGCTTTATTTAGCCTGCATGGGAGCAGGGAGCAAGCTTTGACCAGAGCAAAGGGTGTAGAGGGTCGAGCTGGGCTGGTGCTGCTCATGGAGTCATAGGAAGCTGGAAGTGGCATTATAAGTCCATTGGGCTGAGCTCCCTGTGAGGACAGGACAGAATGTGGCAGTGGAGAGCAGGCCTCTTGCCCTTGGGAAATCTCAGGCTAGCCCTGGGCCCATGTTCTCCCTCCCCCTCATCTTCCCAAGCCCTGATTCAGCCCCCCATTTCAGCCTGGGAAGCTGGGCAGACAAGGCAGAGAATCAGACTCACCTGGGGGCAGCTTCGTGGGGGGAGCCCCACTGCAAGGGGCCCAGTGTGTCTTCTTTGTCTCTTTTCCCATACCTGAGAGGGAAGAGACAGCTAGGGCAAGCACTGTGCCCAGGGGCCAGTTCACCTGCCTCATACCTACCCATAGGGACCATCATGCCTGGGACACTCTACAGAGTAGAGATGCTCTGTTTTCCCAAGAGCAGGTGTGGAAGGGGATGGGAATGGCCAGGAGTGCAGAGTGGGCCCAGGCTCCCAGGAGCCACATCTCTCTCCTGCTCTCTTGCACATACCTAGGCCTGGTCAGCATGTTGATGTATCTGCGGAGCTCAGCCGCATACTGGGCCATCTGCTCTGGTGTGGCATTCTCCCCTGGGTACACCGGCTCCAGTGGGGCTCCTTGGGCACCCAGCAGTGGCGGCAGCAACAGAGCCACACAGGTGGACAGGAGCAGCAGGGAGAGGCAGTGGTGTGTGGCAGCCATCTGATGAGCAGGGAGTGGACAGGTGGAGGTGCAATAGGACCCAGTCTGCAGATCCTTCTCTGCCCAGGAAGCTGGGCCCACCTGCCCAGCCCCTGAGCTCATCACCCATCTCTCCAAGCCTGGAGACAAGGAGGCAGATCTGAGTGCCCCACCTCCCAGACACTGCTCTGGAGGGCAAGGGCAGCCCTTCCTACTGCTGGAGGGCAGCAGCAGCCAAAGGTCAGTCAGAGCCTCGACATGGTACAAAAGGATAGCAGAGAAGGGGACATGAGACCTGGAGACAGGAGGCAGAAGTGGGATGGGGATTCAAGGGAAGGGACTGGTGGGAAATAGGGGAGACACTCCAGCCCACCCCTGGGCCCAGGGCACAGAATGAACTTGTGAAGCAAGGGGCAGAAATCCACGACCTAGTAGGTCTGACCCTCCCTCCAGGGTAGAGACACAGTTATGGATCCTGGAGAAAACACTATTGCCCATGTCACCCTGTGCAGAGAGGGACAGGGACACATACAAAGATCCTGATCACTCACAAGGTCTCAGTCACACATTCCAGCTCACAGCTACACAAATGCACATACACACTCGCGTCAACAGTCTCCTCTTCCAGAGTGACACAGAATTGTCCAGATGCAGAGCAAGACCCAAGCAAGACCTTAGGCCTTGCAAGGTCCCCAGGCCTGAAAAGCACCAACTCCTTCCCTCCATTCTAAGCCTCAGCCCCGAGGAGCCCTCCTGAGTCCAGGGCAGGCAGAGCCCACTTACGCTGAATCCAGAGAGCCAGTGATGGACGAAGCGGGCACCTGCCTCAGGCCAGATGGGTCCCCCTGCCCTCTTGGCTGTGCCCCTTTATAGTCCTTCAGCCCCCCAACAGAGTCCCCGCCTCCTGTCAGCCTCCGTCACTCCCCAGCCCTCACCCTTTCCTCTCACTATCTCCCTGGCACTTGCAACACCAGCACAGGGGCCAGGAATGGGAGGAGGACAGGGCAGTACTGCGGGTGCCAGACAAACATAATGGATAAAACTGGGTCACTATAAAAGTCTCAAGTCTCCTGTGGTCCCCCACCCCAGATGCCCCTTCCCTTTGGGTGCCAGGACAGGCTTAACTCAAGAAGATCTGGATTTGGGGCAGTGCCTATGGCACTGGCCCCATATGCCGAGGGTGGTGGATTCAAACCCAGCCCCAGCCAAAAAAACAGCAAAAAAAAAAAAAAAGATCTGGATTCTCAGACTTCAGGATGACTGAAAGTTTTGGTCACAGGCATTGGGACCACCCTTCCCATCTCCCAGTAACCAAACCACTCATCAGATGGGCAGAGATGGAGGCTGTAGCTCCAAGCCTCCAAGGATGAAGGAAGGAAACTCAGGCCTTCTTTCCAGTTTGCATCTAGAACAAGGTGGGAACATGGAATGGGCCTCAGGCCCTTAGGCAATGTGGGAAGGAGTGGGTCCTAGGCACAGAGTTGGTGGACATACAGGATGCAGAATGAGAATACATGGCTGGATTCAGGAGGAATGGGGGTGGAGGACCAATTTCTGATAGCCAGAGCCCCCACTCCAGAATTAATAAAAACTAGCATCACTTGTAAAGCCTCAAAGAGTTCCCAGTTTAATCACCTCACTAAAGTCCTACAACAACCCATTTTACTAATTCAGAAACTGAAAGTCTGCTCAAAGATGTTAAGTAACTGGCTCTAGACCACACAGTTAATCAGTGGAAGACCCAGGGTTTAAAACAAAGACTAACTCCAAAGTGTAACTCCAAACTTCTTTTTTTTTTTTTTAGAAAGAGCCTTTATTATTATTATTATTTTTTTTTTTTTTTTGTGGTTTTTGGCCAGGGCTGGGTTTGAACCCACCACCTCTGGCATATGGGACCAGCACCCTACTCATTGAGCCACAGGCGCCACCCAAACTTCTTTTTTTCTATATGAGGCTGTTGAAGTATTGCTATCATTTCCTGTTTGGGGGCTGAGAAGACTGAGGCTCACAGAAATAAAGACACTCATTCAAGATTTCACAGCTATGGCCAGGCGCCTGGCTCATACCTGTAATCCTAGCACTCTGGGAGGCCGAGATGGGTGGATTGCCTGAACTCAGGAGTTTGAGATCAGCCTGAGCCAGAGTGAGACCCCATCTCTAAAAATAGCCGGGCATTGTGGCGGGCGCCTATAGTCCCAACTACCTAAAAAACTGAAGCAAGAGAATCACTTGAGCCCAAGAGTTTGAGGTTGGTGTGAGCTATGATGCCAAGGCACTCTACCAAGGATGACAAAGTGAGATTCTGTCTGAAAATAAAAAAGGAAAAGATTTCACAGCTATCTTGGTCTGAAATTCTAGCTTGGATTCTCAACCCCACTAATCCTACCCTCACCCCCAGGCCAACCAGAAGCCTCTGTGTCTCCTCTGCCCAGTGTCCCTTCCCAACCCCAATCTCCTCTCAGCTCAGGCCAAGGAATAGTAATTGGCTGTGTCTAAATGATACCTTGAGGCCTGTGTAGGGAGCAAAGGACCACTCAGCCCTAAGGTTTTGCTGTCCCAAATCAGGACACCAAGAAATGTGTGCATGGGTGGGGAGTGGATTGTTGTTGGGAAGGAGGGGACTGGATGTGACACCCGGGATCTAGCATGGTGGGTTTAGAGGTCAGACAGGCCTGGGTCCCAATCCTGCATTTTCCATTCCCAACTGCATGAACATGGGAAAATAATTCCTTTAGCTTTTCTGAACTTCACTTTTCCTCTCTGTAAAATATCCTCACTGTAAAATGGGCTCTTCACGTCCATCTCAAGATAGGGAGGATAAAGTAAGGCTCCAAGGCAGCTGTGTCCTGCCTCGTTCTTCTCTATTCTGATTTCTGGCAACAAGAACAATAATGTTTCACCAGACAGCAACTTACATTCCACAAAGCAAGGGTGGAGGTTGTTCTGTCTCAGCAAACCCAGGCCCTTTTTTACGCTCTACAAGAGTGGAATACAGGTGGCTGGTACCAAGCAGGCAACCGATTTAGCTAGTAGAGACTGTGGTACTCCGCCAGGGGGCACCAGGTTCAATCGTAGTTCCAAGGGTTTGGGCTCCCTTAGGCACCATAGCCTAGGGGACCTGTTCTGGCTGCCACCCACATTAGAACCCAGCCCCATCAGACGATGGCGGATCTGGGGATTAACTCAGGTGCCAGGCCATTTATAGTTCTGTGGCAGAGGTAAACCAGTTTTATCAGTGCCTAGGAAATAACAGGTATGCCACAAATGTCAACTGAACCTACAGCTTTCATTTTTCTCCCTTGCTAACATCAGATTCCTCTTCTGGATCCTCCCGGGATGTGGTGAAAATCAAGGAAGAAGTGGTAGTAGATGTGCTTTCTACACTGCATGGCCAGGTCCAGAACAGAGTGATGGTTCTAACTCATCTCCATGTGTCCCTACAGTGCCTGCCACAGAGCCTTAAAGAAGGCACCAATTGATCACTCATCTGCACATGTGCTAAACGGAGATGACAATGGTCCCTCTCCCTCTTCTCAGCTCCATGCCCTCTGGGACAGGGAGGCTGGCCTTTGACAGTGTTGGGGATGGAGTCAGTACACTGATCATGAGACTGGGAGAGGAACACGACAGAAATGCCAGGATCGAAGACAGGTAAATGAGGGCCCCTCACATACGTGACCACAAGGGCAGGAGTTTGACTGGCACCATGCCCCCATCACCCTCCAACAACTGTCTAATCTCAATCCCTGCTACTTTCAATTACTAAGCAATCAGCAGTTATTTGTGGCACATCCACCCTGGACCTCATACCAGGCAGCCCCTTGGGGGCTGAGTGGGAAGAGATGAAGAAGTAAGGGCTCTGCAAGGAGGCAGGGCCCAGGGAGGAGCCAGGGCATGGCCTTGGAAAGTGAAGACACTGAAGAAAGGAGGAGGAATAAGTATCCAGCAGCCATTCCTCACCCTGGGTTTTAATTTCTTTTTATTTTTTACTTTATTTATTTTATGATTTTCTTTTTTGAGACAGGGTCTTCCTCTATCACCCAGGCTGGAGTGCAGTGGTGCAGGGGTCACTACTCAGATCTCTCCCTCACACCCCTCAGAAGGAACCAACTCTAGACACCTTGACTTCAGAATTCTGGCCTCCAGAACTGTCAGTTAAACCACTCAGGTTAAGGGGGGCTCAGTGGCTCACATCTGTAATCCTAGCACTCTGGGAGGCTGAAATGGGTAGATTGCTTGAACTCAGGAGTTCAAGACCAGCCTGGCCCTGTCTCTACTAAAAATAGAAAAATTAGCTGGGCATCGTGGTGGGTGCCTGTAGTCCCAGCTACTTAGGAGGTTGAGGCAAGAGGATTGCCTCAAAAAAGCCCAAGAGTTTGAGGTTGCTGTGAGCTACAGTGATGCCACTCTACCCAGGGCAACAGAATGAGACTCTGTCTCAAAAAAAAAAAAAAAAACCCACTCGGTTTGTGGTACTTGGTCATGGTAGCCCTAGCGGACTAACACAGCAATGCAACCACCATCTAGTTCTCTTGGAATACTCACTATTCCAAGAGCCAGCTACCATGTTAAGTTCAATTACTCCAAGAACATCATGCTGGAGAGGCCACATGTAGATACCACAGTCAACAGCCAGCACCACTCGCCAGCCATGGGAGTGAGGCTTCCTGGGTATCAGCCCCGTGGAGCCTTCAGACAGCTGCAGCCCTGACCAACCTCCAACTGTAACCACACATGAGACTCCCAGTAAGAACTGTCCAGTTGGGCCCTTCCAAGCCCTCACCCACAAAATAACTAGTATAATACAATAGCTATTCAAAGCTGCTAAGTTTTAGGGTAACTTGTTACATAACATAGTAAGCAAAACACCTGCCCTTTCTTTCCCATCCCTTTCTTGTCAATGAAGAGAACACAGATGTGGTGATGGTGGACCACCTCCAATCCTGTAGATGAGGGCAAGGCAAAGCCACAAAATATGAGCCTGGGCCCTTGGATGCCCTCATGGAGCACAGCTGCCAACTCCCCAGATCCCACTCACATTTTATGTAAGAGAGACTAAAGTACACTTTTATCTTGTTTAAGCCACTGTTAATTCCACCTCTTTTTTTTTCTTCAATGTGTCACACACACTTGCTCCCTCCCACAGACTCACAGTCACACACTCCCACCTCTGTTTAAAAAAAAAAATCTAAATCAACATCCCAGCAATATGATATGTATAAAACACATAGCTTAGTATCTAAGATATCAATAAATGCTTTTTTTAAAAGGTTGCAATTGTTATTGTCATTACCATATCCAATATTCCCTCTGGCTTAAACATAGGTTGAGTCTGATCAGCAGTGGATTAACCTCCTGTTCAACAGTCCTCAGAGTGGATATGACGTGAACCCATGCCAGTGATGGCCAACCAGACAAGTCACGCTGGGCAGAAATGGCCTGTGGCTATGCATAATTCAGTTTTATCAACCCCAAACTGACCACAGCTCTTCCAAGCTGACCAACAGACAGAGAGCCATGGATGCCAACACACAGACACATCCTCCCACTGCCCAACCAAAAATGAACCAAAGCTCCAGACAGTTGCTGTGTGCTCCCATCTTACTTGTCCTGGTGCAGAAGAGAAGATAGGAGGCAAAATGGTATGGGAAGTGGGTCTGAGAGAAAAATGGGGAGAAGAAGCCAAAGAAAATAACTCTATCCCCAGGAAATCAGGAAATGCTTCTGGGAGGAGGTGACCACTACTGAAGGTATTTTCCTGGCTGAAGAGAGGGAAAGGGCTCTGCAGGCAAGGAGAATGCCAGGGCAAAGGTAGACCATCATAATAATCCATATAGTTTGTGACCTCTACTGGGCCCTGGCCCTGCCTCTTCTGCCTCACCCTTCTGGCCCTACCTCCATGGAGGCTGGAGGGCAGCACTGGGGAAGGTGGGCATCAGAGCTTCTAGTCCCCTGGGGCAGGTTGTGTCCAAGCAGGGGCCTCCCCTGCAGCTACAGCAGAGTCAGTTTCAGACTGACTTTTCTCCTCCCAAAGCCACCTTACTGCAAACAGTCCTGTGTGGCCCTTGCCCTACATGAGGATGCCATCCAGCCTTCCTGCCCTTCTTACCCTCTCTGGGTCTGGGGCTTTGGCCTCAACCTGATTCTCCCCCTCATCTCCCAGCCTCCTACCTCAGACTTGGGCAGATCCTACTGAACTAGAAGCCCAGGAGAGAGCCCCCAAACAGAGGAGGCTGTGTCTGAGGGGGGAGACACAGATCCTTCCTTCAGGGAACCCCAGGCCTAGAAGGGAGAGAGGACACACAGAACTCTGAGTGAACAGAGCTTGGCAGCCAGAGAGAAGAGGAAGAGTATAGATTGGGGCAATCAAGGCAGGCTTTCTGGAGGAAAAGGGCTGGGAAGGATTTCAGGACAGCAGCCTGCAGGTGGGCTCTGGAATGGGTGCACAGTAGTGAGGGATTGGAGTTGGATTCCAATTCAAATATTCACAGCACCTTCAGACTTCAGTATCTAGACCAGGGGAGGGAAAATCGGGACTGTGTCCTTATGGGCTTGTCACTATGAAGGCACATTTGGTGACTTATCCACTGAGTGTGAATTCAGCAAGATGGGGGAGGGTGCTTGCTGGAGGAAAGGACTGCCTGCACACTCCCCTTGCTCCTCAGGAAACGGGGGCAATAATGGCCATCCTTCCTCCCAGCACGCACTACCCACCTTGTCCCCCAAAGAGCTCTTCCTGCACTTCCCCATCTTGAATCCCACTCCACCTCCAGCCACCATTGCTCAGGACACTAGTAATACCATTCCTGGGAGAACCGCCCTGAGCTGGGGTGTTGGTCCCTGGCCCATTGCTCCAACCACTCCAACAGTCTTCATCTTTGCGAGGTGGGAAAGGCAGTGTGGTCTCCATCTACTGTCCTAGGCTGCCTAGCACGCTCCCTTCCACCTCCCCATCCTCGGGTGACTCTTGTTCTTTCTCCGCCTGTCCCTTTCAAGAACTCCCTCAGGCCCACAGCTAGCGCTCCTTCCAAAGAGGCCCCGGGCCTGGGCGCTGTCCAGCTCCGTACGGTAGCTCCCAGCAGCTACTAGAACTGGGAAGCCCCACCCTTCCCCAGCCTTGTCCTGAGACGCCTTTGGTCTGAGTTTCAGTCTTCTCTTCTTCAGCCTTCGCACCTCCACCCTCCACTCCCACCAGACGCCACCTCCATGAAGGAGAAAGGAAATGCCAAGACACACTCCATTTCTGTGAAATTTGCTCTTTATTTTGGGACCAACGAAGGACCACACACAGTCCTCCAATCTAGGAGGCCAGGCCCGGAGAAATGAGCGGAGGGGTTCACCCTCAACCCTCCCCAGTCGCAGGGGGTTTGGGAGGGGAATCCAGGTTCCGCGATCTGAAGCAAATATGCAAATAAGGTCGTTTAGTTAGCATAACTCCCAGGAGGCCTTGGGGGTTATCACCACTTGTCGCCGCCCTCTGACCTGCTGGAGAGAAAAGAAGGGAACTGGATCTGGGAGGCGAGACTGGGAGAAGTCGTAGGTGATAGTGCCAGGGTGGGGCTTCCGTGGAGCGGCTGGACTAGGCCGCGCTCCAGGAGGTAGAGTGTGTGGTGAGGCAGGTGCTTTTACCGCTACCTGACCAGGCGGTCTTTGCCGTCGGGAAGGAGCAGTTTGGAGAGAAGAGCTTCCGGGCTGTCACGTTTCCCATACCTAGGGGCGGGGCCACAAAGGGGTGTGGTCATTTATAGTCACGCCTTTAGGCGGAGCCGGACGGACAGCACAAACTCTACAGGTTCTGGGCTCCCCGCCCCGCAAATGCGCTCACCGCTGCCGGGTGACCAAGTTGAGGTAGTGGCGCAGGGAGGTGTAGTAGCGGTTCAGCTCCTCAGGGGAGGCGTCTTCGCCCGGAGCCTCGGGTTTGATGGGATAAGCGTCGACCAGCGCCCCCAGGCAGGCGAGCAGGGCCAGAAACACTGTGGCCATAGCAGGCCACGGCCTACGCACCGTCACCATCTGAGAAAGGAACATTGGAGTGCAGATCATGCTGAGCCTCGACCCTCAAAGGCTGGAGGCTGTGGCTGCCGTCCGTCCCACGCTCCAGCAGCCTATCTGGAGCTGGTGTCGGAACCAAGGCTCAGCCACCAACTTACTATATGTTCTCAGGCACCGCGCCGACTGTGGCCTCAATTTCCTCATCTGTCAGAGGGCCACAGCCCTGCTTACCGCCCTACCTCCAACCCCTCCCCCGCTGCTGCCCAGAGGGGTAGATGGAGGAAGAGGGCTGTGCTAGCAACGGGGCTTCCAAGCCTCTCCTTCCCATCTCTTAAAATCCAACAGCCCCTCCAGCCAGCCCCTTCAACCTCCAGGACAGCTTCCCAACACTCACCCCCAGCTTTCACTATCCCAGCCTCAGTTTCCCCACAAAACCGTCTAGGTTCCCCAGTACCGTACCATTCCCAAGCCCCCAGCCACTCACAGCAATAGCTTCAGAAGCAAGATGAGCAAAAGGTGAAGACAAAGGGGAGTCCCAAGGGCTGCACTGCTGCAGGTCAGGCTGGGGCCTCCTCTGCTCAGAGCTTACCCAGCGCTTATATCCCGCCTGGAAAGGGAGGGGGAGTCCCAAGGGAAGGGGGAGCCAGCAAGGGGAGGGCCCTTCCTCCTCCCTCCCTCTACCCCCATTGGATCACTAGGCTTACACCCAGCCAGTGCGTGCGTGATGTCTGGTGGTGGCTGAGGGGGCAGCTGCCATGTTCAGATTCTGGTCCCACTGGATGGGGCACCTAGACTGAAACCCATGTTCACCCCATAGTGCCCCAGTGGCAGGTCTAGCCTCCTGAGGAAGTGAAGCCTTTGGATCTAGACTCCTGGGGCAGCCTCTAGGACCAGGGCTGAGATTCCATTTCTCTAGCCTGTCCATGAGTGGGAGTGAAGAGTAGAGAAAGGAAACATTTCCTCCAGCCTGTGGGACCTGTGACCACTCTTTCCAAAAGGCAGCCCCTTCAGCCTCTATGTGATAATACCTCAGAGAAGGGCTGAGGAATGGCAAGACCTATGGGGGATAG
This sequence comes from Nycticebus coucang, assembly GCF_027406575.1. Taxonomy (NCBI): domain Eukaryota; kingdom Metazoa; phylum Chordata; class Mammalia; order Primates; family Lorisidae; genus Nycticebus; species Nycticebus coucang. The sequence continues at coordinate 59,446,072 of NC_069797.1, forward strand.
TCTTTCTACTGGAGGCAGGGATGGGAGCATATCACCTTGACTTCTGGCCTTCAATTTATGGTGTCCTTGGGTAGGTCTTCTCTGGATACTCATTATGTTCTCTGTCCACTAGAGGGTTGGGGAGAAAGTCAGGAGGAGGCAGAAGCCAGGGCCCTTCCCAGAAGCAGCTGAATCAGCCTCTGGTTCGTGTATCCTGGCATATATAGACCTGGTGCAGCCATCCCCTGCCCAGAGCCCTCTCCCAAAGGACAGTACTCCCAACCCCAACCAGGAGTCATCCAGGGCACTGGTATCTTCTGGGGCTGAGTGATGCCAAAGCTGCCCAACCACATGCCACTGTCTCTAGCCCACTACAGTCTCCACTGGGCTTTGGGGCCAAAATCCTCACCCAGAGTCTTTTTTTTTTTTTTTGTAGAGACAGAGTCTCACTGTACCGCCCTCGGGTAGAGTGCCGTGGCGTTACACGGCTCACAGCAACCTCTAACTCTTGGGCTTACGCGATTCTCTTGCCTCAGCCTCCCAAGCAGCTGGGACTACAGGCGCCCGCCACAATGCCCGGCTATTTTTTTGTTGCAGTTTGGCCGGGGCTGGGTTTGAACCCACCACCCTCGGCATATGGGGCCGGCGCCCTACTCACTGAGCCACAGGCGCCGCCCGTCACCCAGAGTCTTTGAAAGAAAAGGAAAGGGCCACTGTTTATTAAGCACATACTGTGTACACAAAATTTCAGGCCTAGCTGGGTGCAGTGGCTCATGCCTATTATCCCAGCACTCTGGGAGGCTGAGGCGGTGGTTTGCTTGAGCTCAGGAGTTTGAGACCAGCCTGAGCCAGAGTGAGAGGCTATTTTCTAAAAATAGCCAGGCTTGTGCAGGCTCCTGTAGTCACAGCTACTTGGGAGGCTGAGACAAGAGAATCACTTGATCCCAAGAGTTTGAGGTTGCTGTGAGCTGTGATGCCAGGACACTCTACCGAGGGTGACAAAGTAAGACTCTGGGCCTCAAAAAAAAATAATAAAAATAAAAAAATTTCAGGCCTAAATGCAGCTGAGTTTTTTTCCACTTTCCAGATGATGAAACTGAAGCTCTGATAGGTGATGGAGCAGCCCAGGTCACCCATAATTCAAACAGGACAAAGGAGGTGGGGCAGGAAGAAGCCCGCTCAACCATGAGGGCAGAAAGGCTCAGCACTGTAATAACCATGGAGCTCTGGAGTCAGGCTTGGAAGCAGGGACATTGGAGGCTGAGTCCATGGACCACCACCCTCTCTGAGTAGCCAGGGTAGGGGAAGGGTCTCCAGACTGCCAATCCCCCCAGACACACCTCCCGCACCCCAGGGAGAAAGCAAGCTATTGGAGGGGGTCATGCCATAAAGCCCTTTCCAGCCCCCCTCTCTGTGGTCTGGCCAGCCATCCTATGCTGCCAGACATCCCATCAGTCCAGGCAAGCAGGAGGAGCCATCTTGCCCAGGCCCCTGGTCCTAAGCCAGCTCCTCCAGCCTCCAGGACAGATGGCTGCGGGTGCTATTTTTAGATCTCTCCTCAGATAGAGAGTCCAGGGCTCCATCAATCACCTTTTTATGGGTTCAATCACCTGTACTCTCCGGAAATGGCCAGGCCCCACGGGCCTCCACATCCCAAGAAACACCAGGGTGCCTGCTGAGCATGGAGGTGGAAGAGGACACCAGGGATATGGGCCCCACCCTTGGAAGAAAAATAAAAATCATTTTTCTTAGGGAGCCTTTGCTTGAGGGGCAAGGCATAGTCCTGTCTCCAAGAACCCCAGTCCCAGAGGAGAGTCATGCCATATCCTTGGAGATCCTGAGGTGAGGGGCACAGCAGCATCACGGGAAAGCCCCAGCCCAAGGGGAAGACTCTCCACTTTCCCTAAGGATCCCTGGTCTGAGGAGTTCCCAGAACACAGGTACAAAGCAACAGACAAGCCTGTGTCCAATTTGGAAGAGAGAGAGAGCAGAAATTAGAGAATATTACTCCATAGAAAGACAAATGGCAAGTGCTCAACCTAGGATGGGGTTCTGGTGAGGACATCTGTGATCCGGTAGATCAGGGTATAGACAAGGACCCTGCCAGCTAATGGGGTCAAGGATATCAGAGAGTGGGCGCTGTTTGCTGTTGTGACCTGCAGCACCAGCCAGGGTGATGATAGAGGGTTTCTAGAGCACTGATCCTGCTCAGAGAGAGCATGCCTTGGGGACTGTGGGGTTTGAGGAGCAGATGGAAGGAGAGGAGAAACAGTACAGAAGCTAGAGGGCATGGAAGGTGGCCCAGACTCAGGCTATAACTCTGAAGAAACCACTTCCCTATTTACCTTTAGAGCCAAAGCGAATGGGCCAGAAGTGGTCCCTCGGTGTGGACCAGGAGCCAGCCTCCCACATCCTAACAAACCCCTATCCATCACGCCCCTGCTCTCAAGTTCCACTCCCCAATTACAGGGCAAGCTGATTGGTTCATTAATCACCGCCTCCTCATGGAAGAGTTTATTAATTTGTTGATTAGCAAGGAGGATGTCTCAGCCCCCGATCAATGGGTTCAGCTTCCCCCCGCCATTATTGATGTTTGACTCAGTTGCCATGAGACATGTCTGGGTGGTGGGGGCTGACATCTATGAGGGGAGAAACTTCAGAAACAATCATTATTATAGATTTGAGACCTTCCTACACCTTATCTCTGAAGAGTAGGGGGACAGAAGCACTGGAGTCCTTATTCTCAGAGCATCAGGCAAGGCCAACCCCCTCAGGGAGGCCATGGACCTGGACCCTGGCCCACAATTTCCCTTGCCCAATGGGCTCAGGGACCACTCACTGAGATAGGGTGGCATATGCCACTCATTTCCAGAGGCTTAGAATTCAGTACCTTAGAATTCTAAGGGTACAGTGAGGTCCACCTGCACCCACAACCCACACACAGGCCTCTTTGATACTCATGCAAGGGGGAATGCTGGTCCACTGCCCTCCATCCTTAGGCAGAGCCTCATTCCCAGGATCCTACAGACAGCAGGTTGTCCTGCATCAAGAGATTCAGTCCTCATTCAACAAGCACTTACTTGTTGTAAACCCCTACTATGTACCAGGTACTGGTGTAGGCACTGGGGCAAAACAGTGAACAAACAGACAAAATTCTTGCCTTCATGGAGGTCACATTCAAGTGGCAGGAAATAGAAAATAAAGAAGCATGGAGTTTGTCTGAAAAGTGCTATAGGAAAAAAATCAAGGTATGGGGAACAAAGAATGTTGAGGTAAGGGGGTCCTATTATATGTTGGGTAGCCAGGAAGGGCTCATCTATAAAGTGTCATTTGAAGGAAGCGAGGAAGCCATGAAGCTACTTTGGGAAGAGTGGTCCAGGCAGGGGAAACAGCAAGTGCAAAGGCCCTGAGGCGGGGGCATGTCTGGCAGTTTGGGGAATGAAAAGGAGGCCTGTGTTGCTGGAGAGGAGTGAGCAATGGCAAGAATTAGGAGGAGATGAGATCAGGGCAGGGGACACATCACACAGGGCCTCGTAGGCTACTATAAGGACTTGACTGCTGCTCAGAGTGAGATGAGAGATGATCTTAAGCATTCTCACTAAAAGATTAAAAGAAACTTTTAGGCCTGGCACAGTGGCTCACGCCTATAATCTTAGCACTCTGACAGACCAAGGTGGGAGGACTCCTTGAGCTCAGGAGTTTAAGACCACCCTGAACAAGAGTGAGACCCTGTCTCAACTAAGAAAAATTAGGTTGGTGTGGTGGCAGGTTCCTGTAGTCCTAGCTACTCAGGAAGCTGAGCTGAGAGGTTTGCTTGAGCCAAGGAGTTTGAGGTTGCTATGAGCTAGGCTGAGGTGACAGAGCAAGATTCTGTCTCAAAAAAAAAAAAATGTTTAAACAAAAAAGGAACCCAGACAAAATTTTATTCTGCCCTGATTTTTTCTTTTATTGCCCTTTTGACTTTGGTGCTCTCCAACATTAGAACACTGGCTCTCTTATGATTATTATTTTTTTTTTAAGAGACAGAGTCTCAGTTTGTCGCCCTCGGTAGAGTGCCATGGTGTCACAGTTCATAGCAACCTCCAGCTCTTGAGCTTAGACGATTCTCTTGCCTCCGCCTCCCAAGTAGCTGGGACTGCAGGTGCCCGCCACAATGCCCGGCTATTTTTTTGTTGCAGTTTGGCCGGGGCCGGGTGTGAACCCACCACCCTTGGTATATGGGTCTGGGGCCCTACTCACTGAGCCACAGGCACACCCTTTTACTTCTCCTTTTCCCCATGCGGTTTTAACCACCCCCTATGCTAATGACCCCCAAACCTCTGTCACTTGCTCCTTGGTGAAGTTCCTGATCCACATAATCACTGCCACTTGACATGTCCACTTGGTTGTCTCTCAGTCAACTTAAATTCAATGTGGCCTAAAAAACAAAAATAATGAATTGACATTTCTCAAGTACTTATACTGTACCGGGTACTTTGCAGGGACGTCACCCAGATTAACGTGGTCCTCACGACAAATACGTAATGTACCATTGTTAGCACCCTCTTTTGTTTTTCTTTTCTTTTTTTTTTTTTTGAGACAGAGTCTTACTATGTCACCTGTGGTAGAGTGCTGTAGCATCATAGCTTATAGCAACCTCAAACTCTTGGGCTCAAGTGATTCTCTTGCCTCAGCCTCCCGAGTAGCTGGGATTATAGGCACCTGCCACAACACCCAGCTATTTTTTTTTTTTTTTTTTTTGCAGTTTTTGGCCGGGGCTGGGTTTGAACCCGCCACCTCCGGCATATGGGGCTGGCGCCCTACTCTGTTGAGCCACAGGCGCTGCCCAACACCCAGCTATTTTTTTTGTTGTTGTAGTTGTCATTGTTGTTTAGCAGGCCTAGGCTGGGTTCGAACCCGCCAGCTCTGGTATATGTGGCCAGCACTCTAACCACTGAACTATGGGTGCCAAGCCAAGCACCCTCTTTTCTAAAAGATAAAACTGAGACACAAAAAATAAATATATATCCAATCCTTTGCCCCAGAGTTCGCAAGCCTCCTCATCTGCCCCATGTTTTCCCTAGTACTTACTACTTTCTATCATTCTATGCGATTAATTTATGTATATATTTGTTGTCCGTCTTCCAGAAGGAAGGATCCATGAGGGCAGAGATTTTTGTCAGTTTCCTTCACTGATGTATCCTCAGTGCCTAGAACTGTGTCTGGCATCTGGTGCGGGATCAGGTAATACTTGCTGAATGAATGGAGCCACGTCCTCACTTTCTGTGGCTGCAAGGTTTACATGCAGGCACAGATACAAGCGTGAATACACACGCACACACGTCTTGGAGACAAAATGTCTATTCCTATACCACTGCATTCCAGATCTTTGTCAAGGAAGAATGCAATTCCCTAAACACTATGCACTCTCCCTCACCCTCCTCCTTCCACCTGCCTCACAGGCTAAAAGGGAAGAGATAGCAGGCCCTGCCCACAGCAAAGGAGCCCCATAGCTCACCCCCCAGAGCTATAGTGTTCAACTCCCTTTGAAGCTACAGAACTAGTAGCTCAGAGCAGATTTCAGGGCTACGGTGACCAGGGTAGCCACTTACTAGCTCTGTGATCCTGAGCAGATTACTTAACCTCTATGGGCCTTGGTTTCATCTTCTATCAAATGTACAATAGTATCTACTCCATAAAGTTGTGACAATTTAAAAAGCTATTGAGTCCAAGTAAGACAGAGTAACACCCTTCACCTTGCCTCTCCTACTAATGCTATATAGCACTTGGACAGAAACACAAGGGGCAGCCATCTGAGGAGTGTGAAAGTGAACAGCGGCCAGCAAACTGGGCAGGAAAGCTAGGAAGAACCTCTGAACTGGCAGTGAGTTTCTCATTTTTCCTCTGGTGTCCCCCAGCCTGGACACCAGCCAGCCTCAAAACCAGAATGGGCACTGGAGCACCGAGAAAGATCTGGAGGAGAAGCTCTAGTTCTGCCTCGAGGAGTGAAAACAGGTAGTGTCACACTCAGAGTAGAGGAAAGTCTTTTTTTTTTTCCCTAAGAGACAATGTCTCACTCTGTCAGTGGAGCTGGAGTACAGTGGCACTACCACAGTTCACTGCAGCCTCAAGTGATCCTCCTGCCTTAGCCTCCTAAGCAGCTGAGACTATAGGTCCATATCACCACACCTGGCTAATTTTTTTTTCAGGGATGGGGTCTTGCTATGTTGCTAAGGCTGGTCTCAAACTCGTGACCTTAAATGATCCTCCCACCTCAGCCTCCCAAAGTGCCGGGATTGCAAGCATGCGTCACCATGCCCAGCCTCCATTTTTCTTTTCTTCATTCTCTCCTGACCCTTTCCCAGACAATTCCATGTTAGGGGCAGTGGTGACAGTAGCATCAGTGGCTACAGGGTCCCAAAGACACCCAAAACTCTGAGTAAGGGGAATCTTGACCCTCCAATCAAAAGAGGGTGGAACAAAGCCCCATTGCTTTTTTCCTCTCTCTGTCCTCCTTCCACTTGGCTCTGAACAAGAGCACAGTCACAGGAAGTGTGCAGCAGAGCGGGTAACTAGAGAAGAAATAACACTGCTTTTACACAATCTCTTCCAGAAAATAGAACAAGAGCAAATACTCCCCAACTCATTTTATGAGGCCAACATTACCCTGAGACCAAAACTAAACAAAGACATTATAAAAAAAAAAAAAAAAAAAGGCAATCACTGAGGCAGGAGGATCATTCAAGCCCAGGAGTTTGACGTCAGCATGGGCAACATAGTGAGACCTTGTCTCTTAAAAAAAAAAGGGCAATTTCCAGACGCTAAAGTAACTCCATCTTGGTTGCTAATCTGCCATATTGACTTCCAATTAACCCCAGTTTTAGGAATGCCTCTAAGATTTCTAGTTTATCTATTGTTCCTTGTGTAAGAGCACTTACTTAGAAGATTGTTTTGACCTAAGAAATCCTGTCCTTAGGTCAAAATAATCTTGATGTCATGACATAAATTACAAGCTATGACATACATAGTATTCATAGCACCACACTTGGCCCAAATGCTCTTTCTTTTCTTTCTTTTTTATTTTATTTTATTTTATGTCTTTTCCTGGAAGAGTTGACTTTAATTGTCCTTCTGGAGCACTTATCTCCTTTTTCTATAGTATATAAGCCTGGGTCTGGGGTGTAGCAGCACAGACATCTACCTGTCCAAAACCATGCTTCTGGCTGTGAGTTCCCCCAATACATTACCTTTTACTGACAAACTGGGTTTGTCTACCTCTTTCTTTGGTTTCTCAGCTCCTTCTGTGTTTGGAGGTCACTTTGCATATATCACCCTTTCACTAAATACAACCACTGTAATCCACCATATTAAAAGCCTGAAGTAAGAAAATCAAATGATCATATTGATTGATAAAGAAAAAGCATTTGAGGGCAGGCATGGTGGCTCAGGCCTATAATTCTAGCACTCTGGGAGGCTGAAGCATGTGGACAGTTTGAGCTCAGATGTTTGAGACCAGCCTGCGCAAGAGCAAGACACCGTTTCTACAAAAAATATAAAAAGTAGCTGGGCATTTTGGTGGGCATGTGTAGTCTCAGCTACTCAGGAGGCCAAGGCAAGAGGATTACTTAAGCCCAGGAGTTCGAGGTTGCTGTGAGCTATGAAGCCACAGCACTCTACCCAGGGCCACAGAGTAAGAGTCTGTCTCAAAAAATAAAATAAAATAAAAAAGAAAGAGCATTTGGGCCAAGTGTGGTGCCTTGCAAATCCCAGCATTTTGGGAGGCTGAGACGGGAGGATCTCTTGAGTAGTTCCAGACCAGCCTAGGCAACATAGCAAGACCCTGTCTCTACAAAAAAACTTAAAAATTAATGGCTCAGCACCTGTAGCTCAAGCGGCTAAGACACTAGCCACATACACCAGAGCTGGCAGGTTCAAATCCAGCCCGGGCCTGCCAAACAATAATGACAACTACAACAAATAGCTGGGTGTTGTGGTGTGTGCCTGTAGTCCCAGATACTTGGAAGGCTGAGGCAAGAGAATCGCTTAAGCCCAGGAGTTGGAGGTTGCTGTGAGCTGTGATGTGAGACCCAGGGCAACAGCTTGAGGCTCTGTCTCAAAAAAAAAAAAAAAAAAAAAAATTTAGGGTGGCCCCTGTGGCTCAAGGAGTAGGGCGCCGGTCCCATATGCCGGAGGTGGCAGGTTCAAACCCAGCCCCGGCCAAAAACCACAAAAAAAAAAAAAAAAAGACAAAAAAAAATTTAACCAGGCACAGTGGCATGAGCTACTCAGGAGGCTGAGGTGACAGGATCACTTGAGCCTGGGAATTCAAGGCTGCAGTGAGCTATAATTGTACCACTGTACTCCTGACTAGGCAAAAGAGTGAGTGAGACCCTGTCTTGTAAATAAACAAATAAAACTTTTAGAAAACAGTGGTGGAAAGTCTTTATGATATCAGATTAGGCAAAGAGTTTTTAAATAGGATACCAAAAGCATGAGCCATAAAAGAAAAACAATTGATAACTTGAACTTCATCATAATTAACCTTTTCTCTGTGAAAGACATTGTTGAGAAAAATAAAAAGACCAGCTATAGACTAGAAAGAAAATAGTTGCAACTCATATATTCAACAAAGGATTTATATCCAGGATTTATAAAGAACTTTTGAAAGTCAACAATAAGAAAACCAACAACCAGCCAGGGGTGGTGCTCACACCTGTAATCCTAGCATGCTGGGAGGCCACAGCAGGTAGATTGCTTGAGCACTGGAGTTGGAGACCAGCCTGAGCAAGAGCAGGACCCTGTTTCTACTAAAAATGGAAAAGTCAGGGCTCAGTGCCTGTAGCTCAACCAGCTAGGGCGCCAGACATGTACACCAGAGCTGGTGGGTTTGGATCCAGCCCCAACCTACCAAACAACAATGACAACTACAACCAAAAAATAGCCAGGCGTTGTGGCAGGCACCTGTGGTCCCAGATACTTGGGTGGCTGAAGCAAGAGAATCACGTAAGCCCAGGAGTTGGAGGTTGCTGTGAGCTGTGATGCTATGGCACTGTACCTAGGGGGACAGCTTGAGGCTCTGTCTCAAAAAAAAAAAAAAAAATTGAAAAGTCACCTGGGCATTGTGATGGCTCCTGTAAGTTCCAGCTACTCAGGAGGCTGAGGCAAGAGGATCGCTTGAGTCCAGTTTGAGGTCGCTGTGACCTATGACACCACTGCACTCTAGCCTGGGACAACAGAGTGAGACTCTGTCTCAAGAAAAAAAAAAAAAAAAGGAAAGGAAAAAAGAAAACAAACAATCTACTTTAACAAAACAAACAAACAAAAGAAACAATCACTTCACCAAATAAGCTCATGAATAGATATTCAATATCATTAAACATTATGAAAATGCAAATTAAAACTATTATGAGATACCCCATACACATGTTAGAATGGACAATATTAAAAATATTGTCAATCAGGTGGCGCCTGTGGCTCAAGGAGTAGGGCGCTGGTCCCATATGCCGGAGGTGGCGGGTTCAAACCCAGTCCCAGCCAAAAATAAAAAAACCACAAAAAAAATAAAAAAAATATATTGTCAATCAATCTACCTCTAAGATTTAAAAAAAAAAAAAGAAGAAAATATTGACAATCAGAAGAGTTAAAAGGATATAGAGTAGCTGGAACTCTATTTATTTATTTATTTATTTGTTTGTTTTTTTGTAGAGACAGAGTCTCACTTTATGGCCCTCGGTAGAGTGCCGTGGCGTCACACGGCTCACAGCAACCTCCAACTCCTGGGCTTGAGCGATTCTCTTGCCTCAGCCTCCCAAGTAGCTGGGACTACAGGCGCCTGCCACAACGCCTGCTATTTTTTGGTTGCAGTTTGGCTGGGGCCGGGTTTGAACCCTCCACCCTCGGTATATGGGGCTGGCGCCTTACCGACTGAGCCCCAGGCACCGCCCAGCTGGAACTCTATTAATAGAGAAAATACAAAATCATAGAGCAACCCTAGAAAATAAAACATATATATACATATGAGCAGAAATCCCACTCTAGGCTATTTCTCCTAGAGAGATGTATATGTCCACACAAAAACTTGCACACAGAAGTTTATAACAGCTCTACTTATAATTTCCCCAAACCAGAAACATCACTAATGTCTTTCAAAGGATGACTGAATAAACAAACTTTGGTACACAGCTGCATTCATATATCAGGATATTTATTACTCAGCAATAAAGAGGAATGAACTATTAATACATACAATAAATTGGGCTCACCTCAAAGGCATTTGAAGTGGTGAAAGCCTGTCTGCAAAAGTTAGGCATAACTTCTCGGAATAATAGTTTATAAAAAGGAATGAATTGTTAATAAAGAATAAATTGGATTAATCTCAAAAGCATTAGAAATAAACAAAGCCTGCCTCAAAAAAGTACACACTGTAAAATTGCATTTATATGACATTGTTTTATTTTGTTTTTAAGACTCTCCCTGTTGCCCTGGAGAGAGTGCCATGGTGTCATCAGAGCTCCAGCATCCTCAAACTCTTGGGCTCAAGTGATCCTCTAGCCTCAGTTTTTCTATTTTTAGTTGAAATAGGGTCTCGCTCTTATTCAGGCTGGTCTCTAACTCCTGACCTCAAGCAATCCACCCACCTTGGCCTCCCAGAGTAATTGGATTACAGGAGTGAACCATGGCGCCCAGCCCTATATGACATTATCAAAAAAGACAAAACTATAGTGATGGATAACACATTAGTGGTTGCCAAAGATTAGGGATGAGAGGAGTGGGGTACACAGGGGCAGCACTAGGACTTCCTTTGGAGTAATGTAACAACTCTGCATCCCAATTATAGTGGTGGGCATAGGAACCCAAGCATGTGTTAAAAAAATCACAGAATTGGGTTAATTTTGTTTTGTTACTTTAAGAAATCACTTTTAAATATTCTGCCCAGATGTAGTGGCTCACGCCTATAATCCCAGTACCCTGGGAGGCCAACACAAGTAGATTGCCTGAACGGAGGAGTTCAAGACCATAAGCAAGAGCAAGACCCTGTCTCTACTAAAAATAAAAAAATTAGCTGGACATAATGGTGTACATCTGTAGTCCCAGCTATTTGGGAAGCTGAAGCAGGAGGATCACTTGAGGTTGCAGTAATCTATGATGATGACACTGCACTCTAACAAGAGCTGCAGAGTGAGACTATCTCAAAAAAAAAAAAAAAAAAGAATTAAGGGCGGTGCCTGTGACTCAAAGGAGTAGGGCGCTGGCCCCATATGCCAGAGGTGGTGGATTCAAACCCAGCCCCAGCCAAAACTGAAAAAAAAAAAAAAAAAGAATTATTTTAATTTCTAAAGTAATTAGAATGGTGCCTGGAAAATGGTAAGCTTTGAAAAAGTGGAAAAAAAAAAAAAAGAAAAAGTGCTTGTTGGGGCAGCGCCTGTGGCTCAGTGAGTAGGGCGTGGGCACCATATACTGAGGGTGGTGGGTTCAAACCTGGCCCTGGCCAAACTGCAACAAAAAAAATAGCCGGGCGTTGTGGCAGGTGCCGATCGTCCCAGCTACTTGAGAGGCTGAGGCAAGAGAATCGCCTAAGCCCAGGAGTTGAAGGTTGCTGTGAGCAGTGTTACACCACAACACTCTACCGAGGGTGACAAAGTGAGACTCTGTCTCTACAAAAAAAAAAGAAAAGGTGGGGAGGGGGGAGCATGGTAGAGGGAGGGGAATTGGTGGGACCACAACTACGGTGCATCTTACAAGGGTACATGTGAAACTTACTAAATGTAGAATATAAATGTCTTAACACAATAACTAAGAAAATGCCAGGAAGTCTATGTTAACCAGTTTGATGATAATATTTCAAATTGTATATAAAACCAGTGCATGGTGCCCCATGATCACATTAATGTACACAGCTATGATTTAATTAAAAAAAAAAAAAAAAGAAAGAAAGAAAGAAAAAGAAAAGGTGCTTGTTCATCACAAAGTCCCAAAACACCAGATGCTGGTGTGGATGTGGAGAGAAGAGAACACTTCTACACTGCTGGTGGGATTGCAAATTAATACAGCCCTTTTGGAGAGAAGTATGGAGAATCCTCAAAGATCTAAAAGTAGACCTTCCATTTGACCCTGCAATCCCATTACTATCTACCCAGAAAAACAAAAATCATTTACCAAAAAGACATTTGCACTAGAATGTTTATTGTGGATCAGTTCATAATAGCCAAATTATGGAAGCAACCTAAGTGCCCATCAACCCATGAAGGGATCGACAAATTGTGGTATATATATATACAATGGAATATTATTCAGCCATTAAAAAAGACGGAGACTTTACATCTTTTACACTTACCTGGATGGAGTTGAAATGCATTCTTCTCAGTAAAGTATCACAAGAATGGAAAAATAAATATTCAATGTACTCCATACTAATATGAAATCAATATATAAACAATTACATGTACCTAAGAACAATAAAACGCTATTATAGTCCAGTTTGGGGATAGAGGGAAGCAGGAAGGGGGAGGGGAGAGGATGTTTGGCAGAAGGAGGGAGGGCATGAGGTGGATCTCACCTACTGTGCACATTATGAGGGTGTATAACACATGCTGCCAGGGGCTCTTCTACAAAAGGAACTTTACCCTGGAAGTGAGAACAATGTAACTTTTATACAAACATTAATTTGAATAAAGTTAAAAAGAAAAAGTGTTTTTTTTTGTTTGTTTGTTTGTTTTTTGAGACAGTTTTACTCTGTCACCCTCGGTAGAGTGGTATGACATCATAGCTCATAGCAACCTCAAACTCTTGGACTTAAACAATCCTCTTGCCTCAGTTTTTCATTTTTTTAGTGGAAACAGGGTCTTTCTCTTGCGCAGGCTGGTCTCGAACTCGTGAGCCTAAGCAATCTGCCTGCCTCAGCTTCCCAGAGTGGTGTGAGCCACTGGACCCTCCAGGTACTTGTTATTTAAAGATAAATTAATTCCTGGCTTCTTGTGTGGCACTCTGCCTGTGTAGGTCGGGCGTGGTGGCTCACGCCTATAATCCTAGCACTCTGGGAGGCCGAGGTGGGTGGATTGCCTAAGTGCAAAGGTTCAATACCAGCCTGAGCAAGAGCAAGACCCCATCTCTAAAAATAGCCAGGCATTGTTGTGGGTGGCTGTGGTCCCACTCGGAAGGCTGAAGCAAGAGAATCACTTGAGCCCCAAAGTTTAAGGTTGCTGTGAGCTATGACACCACAGCACTCTAGTGAGGGAAATAAAGTGTGACTCTGTCTCAAGAATAAAAGAAAAACAAAAACAAAAAGAAACACCTAATAAATGCCCGTGGGCGGCTGCTGAGAGACCAAGCTAGTCTCTGGGGTCACTGTGACCTGTGCCTTCCATGGGATCACATCCCACGCAATGTCCCAGATGCTTCTGTCCAGGCAGAAGAAACACAACAGGGAGATTTTCGATCATCCTGCACAGCCCCCCAGAAAAGGGGGGAAGAAGCAGGTAGTAGGGCAGGTCCAGGCCTCTGGGGGCACTTTTGGAAGGAGGTGCCCCGCAGTAGCTCAGAGCCCAGCTCCAGAGTCTAACAAAACCTGGTTCCAACCCAGCCTCAGTGGATCCCCAGGTCTCTGTAACCTAAGCAAGTTGTTTTATCTCTGAGCCCAGTTTCCTCATCTATGAAAAGAAGGTTGTAAGTGTAAAAGGTTAGAAGGATGTAGTGAATAATGACTGTCAGATGCTTAGGACTGTTGCCAGCTCATTGTAAGTGCCCGGTAACAGGCCACATTTTATTGCTATTGTTTGCAATAAAAGCATTGGCAGGATACACCTGTGAATAGTGGCTTACGTTTTGTTGTGGGATTTTTAGCACCAACATTTCATTATGAAAATGTTCCAGGTTATAGCAAGTTCACAAAGACTGTTCAGCGAGTGATACTGGTGAGAGTCAGGACATTTCATTTTTTCTTGGTTTTTGCTTATCCATAGTTTATATTTTTCTACAGCAGGTATATATTACTTAGATAATTAAAAATAAATACCAGAAAGGGAAAATATAAAAAGTTTAAACAGAGCGGCAAGAAGGACAGAGCCCTGTGACCACCACCACCAGCTCCTACCAGGCTCAGTCATCCCTGTCTCTAGAACCAGCCCATCATCTAATTACAAATTTATCCAGCAGTTGAGCCATTTCGCCCACACATCACCCTTGCGTCCACAGGATGTCAGGAGAGATTTTGCTGAGTGTCTTGCTGAAATCCAGACACAAGAAGCTTGTGGCACCACCGCCCCCACCCCCGACTTGACCAAGTAATTTCATCTACAGAGAAAAATCAGATCAACCAAGAGTAATCTGTTCTTACTTGTTTCTGATCATATCTTTCCTTTTCACATACTTACAAACCCAGGGGTAGTAGAAAGGGTATGAATTCTGGAGTCAGACTGTTCTGGGTTTGAATCCCACTTGCATTTCTTAAGAGACTTTGGAAAAGTTGCCTAACCTCTCTGAGTCTCATTGTAAAAAGGAAATAATAAAGCATGTGTCATGAGCTTCTTATGACAACTACAACAGTGGATATATCTGCAGACATCTCCCTTCCCTACCCAACCGTGGTCCCCTCCAGGACAAAGTTGAGAGCTTTCCCTTCTTCGTGCTCCAGTGCCTTACACAGAAGGGGACCCTCACTCCACACCACCCATCCCTTCTCATGTCTCTGCCATCTGCCTATCCCCCATCTCTGCCCACAGTTCTCTCCAACTCCCTGTCTAAAAGCCTTCCCTCCTTCACCCAGTGTCCTTCTTCCTCCCTCTCTCTTTCCTTTTCTCTTGTTTCACCCTGCCCCTGCCTTTCTCGCCCAGCTACGTTGACAGGCTCTGTCCCCCAAACCTATTCTGTGTCCCCAGAATCCAGAGGCACTGTGCAGCCCATGGCCCTCAGTGAGGCAGGAAAACAGGAGGGGGCAGATGATGAAAGAGCAGTGACTCATTTACTCAGTCACTCGTTAGCAGCTTCATTAGTTCCAGGGCTCCAAGGAAAGCTATTAGTTGTGACTCAATCCGTGCCATCCACCAGAATGGTGGGTGGAAGGTGACAGTACAGAAAGGAGAAAACAAATGACCCACTCCTGCCCTCCAGCTACCTCCCAGGGAGAACAAGGCCATAGGTTCTGGGGGCCTCTGCCGGACACCCCCAGCACCGGAACTCCTTCCCTCCTACAGGATGAAGGGGGTGCAGGCTGCTCCCATGCCTACCCTTCCACCCCTGCCCATTCTTGACACAGCACTCATGGCCCTCCCTGCTTTCATCTCCCTGCACCTCTCTGTCCACTTTGTCTCTCCCCCCTTCACTCCACTTTCTCTGTCTCCTCAGCTCAGCTCTGGGGTCCCTTGAAACTGCAGCACTTCTCTGCTTAGACGGCTTCCCGCTTCGAGTCCCCACTTCAGAATTGGAGCTACTTAGGAAAACCTTGTGAAGCTGCTGTCCGAGAGCCTGGGGCTCCTAAATTCACCACCAGCCAACATGGAGATCTCCTCTATAAGGAAGCAAGGAGAATTCTTCTTTTTTAAGACAGTCTCACTCTGTCACCCTGGATAGAGTGCCATGGCATCAGAGCTCACAGCAACCTCAAACCCTGGGGCTCAAGAAAGCCTCTTCCATCAGCCTTTGAGTAGCTGAGACAACAGGTGCACACCAGTACAGCCAGCTATTTTGTTTCCTGTTTTTTAGTAGAGATGGGGTCTTGCTCTTGCTCAGGCTGGTCCTTAACTTCATCCAAATGTTAGCTCCACTTTTTATTGAAGACAAGCACACATATGCAAACCACACAGATTATAAATGTTTGGTACAGTGGGTGTTCACGAAAGAAACCCATTAGTGTAACCAGTGCCCAAATGAAGAATCAAAGCACATCACAGGCCCCCCAGATGTCCTCCTCATGCCCCTCCCTTCCCATCACTTCCCTGCTGAAGGTAACATTTTTCCTGATTTCTAACACATAAATGGAATCACACAGTAAATATTCTCTTAGGTCCAATTTCTTTTGATCAACATTGCTTGTGAGATTTATCCACGTTGTTGTGTGCAGTGATAGTTTTTTCATTCTCAGCTCTATATAAGAGTCTGTTGTGTAACCATGTCACAATTTATTTATCCATTCTACTATTGATGAGCATCTGGGTTGTTTCAGGTTTGGGAATATTGTGATTACTGTTGCTGTGAACATTCTTGGAAGTATCTTTTGGTGAACATGTGTTTACAGTTCTGTTGAGTAAACAGAAAGAGTGGAATTGCTGGGTTATAGGGCGGACATATGTTAAGTTTTAGTAGCAATGGCCAGTTTTCCAAAGCAGTTGTACCCATTTACACTCTATCCTGCAACATATGAGAGTTCTAGTTGCTCCACATCCTCACTTTGTTGCCCTGGGTAGAATGCCGTGGTATCATAGCTCACAGCAACCTCCAACTCTTCAGCTCAACCAAGCCTCTTGTCTCAATTTTTCTATTTTTAGTAGAGACAGGGGTCTCAATTTTGCTCAGGCTGGTCAACTCATGAGCTCAAACAATCCACCTGCCCTGGCCTCCCAGAGTGCTAGGATTAATAGGTGACTGGTCAAGCATCTTTTCAAATGTTTATTGACCATTTGGTGATCCTCTACTGTGAATGGCCTGATCAAGCCTTTGTCCATTTTTCTATTGAATTGTCTGCCATTTTTTATGGACTTGTAAAAGTTCTTTGTAAATTTTGTTTTGTTTTTGAGACAGAGTCTCACTCTGTTACCCTGGGTAGAGTGCCATGGCGTTATGGCTCACAGCAACCTCAAACTCTTGGACTTGAGCAATCCTCTTGCTTCAGCCTCCCAAGTAGCTGGGACTACAGGCATGGGCTACCATGCTTGGTTATTTTTTCTATTTTTAGTAGAAATGGGATCTCACTCTTGCTCAGGCTGGTCTCCAACTAATGAGCTCAAGTGATCCACAGGCCTCAGCCTCCCAGAGTGCTGGGATTACACTGTGGCTTGCACTTCCATTCTCTTAAAAGTATGATCAATATACTTTAAAATTGGAATCTTTTGGCTTGTTTATTATTAAAAATAAAATTATTTGCTAAAATTTTTAAAAATGTATGATCAATATAGCCTAATGTATCAATTTCCATAAACATTTAAAATCAGCAGCTAGAACAGGAATGAGATGAAATTGTCACTTCACCAGCAACTTCCTAGCACTGTCCAGCTCTGCCCTGGAAAGTCTCTAAGCCTTGTGCATTGAGACCCACACTCTCACACCCACACATAACTCCCCAACTCTGAATGCCAGGTCCATATTCATTGGCAGTCACCACTCTGTCACTTCAGAGTGGCTGGGCTGTGAATGCCAACTCTGAGAGTGTCAGCATGGCTGAAATGGTGTGAAAGCCCTTGCACTTGTGTGGGTCAGGGAGCATGGTTTCTCCAGCATGGCTCTGAGTGCCTGTGTGGGTTCTTTTTAAGACAGACCTCCCCCGGGGTGGCGCCTGTGGCTCAGTGAGTAGGGCACAGGCCCCATATACCAGAGGTGGCAGGTTCAAACCTGGCCCCAGCTAAAAACTGCAAAAAAAAAAAAAAAGAAGAGATCTTCCCTACTGGTTCAGGACTATTGATGGGGGGTTGGGGGAGCAGTGCACATTCAAGTAAGTACACTGCTCTATGCCCACAATGTTAACAGGAAGTCAAGCTTCACTTCTGCAAAGCCAGGGGTCTGGGTGCCTGTCCCTCAGGGAGCTGTGGGCAGGAAGCAACCCGGCTAGAGGGGACATCGCTGGGAGTGATTGCTGTGCCCTGGGGACTCCCCGAGGCCCCTCAACACACATATCATAGGAAAGTCCCTCAGACATCCACCCACTGCTCACGTCCCACCAGCTCAGTACCCAGCTTCCCACCCTCAGGGCCTCAGGTGCACACTGCACACACGCGCCTGGCCACACTCCCGCGCACTCGTGCGCTCGTCAGCACCTGGGGCTGGGTCACAGCCCTACGCCTTATTCAGACACTGTGACGGCCGCCTTTGCACCCCAGCCCGCCCTGCCAGGGTTCGCACCAGCCAGTGCAGGAGGCCGCGTGTCCGGTGCCATGCCCAGCTTGAGCGGCCCGAGGCGAGCGGCAGCTGTTTGCACAGCTAAGTGGCCTCTGTGTACTCAGCGGGGCCACAGGCGCTTATCTCCCGCAAACACTGCGCCGGGATCCGCCGGAACCGCCGCCCGGCGGGTCCGGACGCCCTTATCGGCGTGCGTTTATCCGCCCATCACTGATAAGACCAGAGGGCGGCCCTCCCCAGCACCTCGCCCCGAAGCATCCCTCAACTGTCGGGGTCCCCAATCCGGAGACACTCGAGAGCCTCCCAGGGCCCCGCCCCCGGCGGCGCTCACTCCTCTCCGGGTACCCAGGCCGTGGCCATCAGCCCTGGCTGACCCCAGACATCGCTGTCCCGGCCTCATTTTCCCTGTGGCTCCCTGCAGGTCCCCACCTCTCAAGCCCGCTTCCCCGCGGGTGGGTGCAGGAGGCAGGAATTCTTTTTTTTTTTTTTTTGTAGAGGCAGAGTGTCACTTTATTGCCCTCGGTAGAGTGCCCTGGCGTCACACAGCTCACAGCAACCTCCAACTCCTGAGCTTAGGCGATTCTCCAGAGGCAGGAATTCTTAAACACTGCTGCCACCACAACCACTATTGCACTACTATCTAGCTTGACTGAGGCCTAACTGCCCAGCAGCCCTGCCTGAGAAGACTTAATGCCATTTCAGTTCATTTTCCCAAAAATTCAGTGAGAGAGGCACTGTTGTCCCCATTTTATGGAGGTGGAAACTGCTTACTTAGGTCGAAAACTTTAGGACAAGCAGCCCTTCGGTGGGGGGAGGGGAGGAGTATGGATTTGAACCTGGTGCTGTCAGAACCCAAAGTCTACACCTGCCTCCTAAGGGACCAGCTGGTTAGTTAACCTCCTCCATTTACAGAAACTGAGGTGCAGCCTGAAAGGCGGATAGCAGGCAGTCCTCTGCCGGCCAGGTCTGTGCCCTGCCCGCTGCATCTGGGTGTCAGGGGCAGAGTCGGCTCTAAAGTTACTGAAATTGATTGTCTAAGTCTAGGCCAGATCTGGCGGGCTCATTAAATATCGATTTTGCTCTTAATTAAACCTTGTCTGGTTGCACCAGACAGTAGAATTGAGCATTACTTTGTTTCTCTTTCAAAGTTATAGAAAAGTGATTGTATAACTTTTATAAGGAAAAAGGAAAGGTCCTTTTTTTGTATACAGATGGTGTCTTGCTCTTGTTTAGGCTGGTCTTGAACTCTTTTTTTTTTTTTTTTTTTTTTTGAGACAGAGTCTCACAATGTCACCCTTGGTAGAGTGCCCTGGAGTCACAGTTCACAGCACAACAACCTCCAACTCTTGGGCTTAAGTGATTCTCTTGGCTCAGCCTGCCAAGTGGCTGGGACTACAGGCTCCGGCCACAATGCCTGGCTCTTATTTTTGTTGCAGTTGTCATTGTTGTGTTAGCTGGCCTGAGCTGGGTTAGAACCCGCCAGCCTCAGTGTATGTGGCTGGTGCCATAACCACTGTGCTGCAGGCGCCAAGCCTGGTCTTGAACTCTTGAGCTTAAGCAATCCATAGCCTTGGCCTCCCAGAGTGCTAGGATTACCGGAGTAAGCCACAGCGCCTAGCCGGAAAGCTCTTTCTTTTTTTCCTTCTTCTTCTTCTTTTTTTTTTTTTTTTTTTCTGTAGAGACAGAGTCTCACTGTACTGCCCTTGGGTAGAGTGCCGTGGCATCACACAGCACACAGCAACCTCTAACTCTTGGGCTTACGCAATTCTCTTGCCTCGGCCTCCAGAGCAGCTGGGACTACAGGTGCCTGCCACAACGCCCGGCTATTTTTTTGTTGTTGTTGCAGTTTGGCCGGGGCTGGGTTTGAACCCGCCACTCTTGGCATATGGGGCCGGCACCCTACTCACTGAGCCACAGGCGCCGCCCTCTTTTTTTTTTTTTTTTTTTAATTTGACAGTCTCACTTTGTCACCTTCGGTAGAGTGCTGTAGCATCAAGCTCACAGCAACCTCCAACTCCTGGGCTTAAGCGATTCTCTTGCCTCAGCCTCCCGAGTAGCTGGGACTACAGGCGCCCGCCACAACGCCCGGCTATTTTTGTTGTAGTTGCCACTGCTGTTTTAGCTGTCCAGTGTCAGGTTCGAACCCGCCACCCTCAGTATATGGGGCCGGCGCCCTACCCACTGAGCCACGGGCACTGCCAGGAAAGCTCTTTCTAAATATAAAAACAAATGAAAGAAACATAAAGGAAATTTTTATTATTTGACTATGTTAAAATTTAACACTCCTCTGTACAATAAAAAACTAAATTACAGCCTGAGCAAGAGTGAGACCCTGTCTCTACTAAAAATAGAAAAATTAGCCAGGCACTTATAATCCCAGTTCCTCCAGAAGCTGAGGCAGGAGGATCACTTGAACCCAGGAGTTGGAGGTTGCTGTGAGCTGGGCTGACACCTCAGCACTCTAGCCTGGGCAACAGAGTAGGATTCTATCTCAAAAAAAAAAAAAAAAAAGGCCAGGGGCCATGGCTGACACCTGTAATCCCAGCACTCTGGGAGGCCAAGGCAGATGGATTGCCTGAGCTCAGGAGTACAAGACCAGCCAGGCATTGTGGTGGGTGCCTGTAGTCCCAGCTACTTGGGAGGCAGAGGCAGGAGAATCACTTGAGTCCAGGAGTTGGAGGTTGCTGTGAGCTGTGATGCCACGGCACTTTACCCAGCGCAACAGCTTGAGACTCTGTCTCGGAAAAAAAAGAAAAGGAAACAAGATATATATACACACATACATACACAGGAAGAAATACTGTAAGTGTATTCTATATATTAAAATGTTAAAAGTGGGGTGGCGCCTGTGGCTCAGTCGGTAAGGCTCCGGCCCCATATACCGAGGGTGGCGGGTTCAAACCCAGCCCCGGCTGAACTGCAACCAAAAAAAAAAATAAAATAAAATAAAAATAAAATTAAAAAAAAATGTTAAAAGTGGTTATATCTTGGGGTGAGATTACAGTAATTTTTTTCTTTATTTTCCTGTAGGGTTTTTTTTGTTTTTGTTTTTGTTTTGTTTTTGTTCTTTTTGAGATATGGTCTCAGTCTATCACCAGGCTAGAATACAGGGGCATGATCATAGCTCATTGCAACCTTGAACTCCTGGGTTCAAGTGATCCTCCTGACTCCTAAGTAGCTAGGACTATAGGAATGTGTCACCAAGCCCAGTTAATTTTTTTTCAATATTTTTTAAAGATGGGGTCTCACTATACTGCCCGGGCTGGTCTCAAACTCCTGGCCTCAAGCTCTCCTCCCGCCTTGGCCTCCTAAAGCAGTAGGATTATAGGCATAAGCCACTATGCCCAACTGGCCTTTTGTAGTTTTTATACAATTTATAATGAACATGTATTCCTTTTATAATCAAAAAAGGTTTGAGAAGAATAAAATCAAACCAAAACAATGAGCATCAAAAATGTGCACTCTATAAAGCACTGTTTCCTCCGTTTTACCGACATTGGCCCTGGCTACCTTCCTTTTTTTTTTTGGAGACAGAGTCTCATTCTGTGGCCCTTAGTAGAGTGCTGTGGTATCATAGCTAACAGCAAACTCAAACTCTTGGGTTCAAGTAATCCTCTTGCCTCAGCCTCCCAAGTAGGTGAAATTACAACCAGGTGCTTGACACAATGCCCAGCTAGTTTTTCTATTTTTAGTAGAGACAGTGTCTCACTCCTCCTTGGGCTGGTCTCGAACTCCTGATCTCAGGCGATTCACCAGCCATGGCTTCCCAGAGTGCTAGGATTACAGGGTTGAGCTACCCCATCCAGCCAGGACACCACCTTCTTAAAGTTTTCTCAGGGGTAGGGGACCCAACTTGCTCCTCCATGGGGGCCCCAGACTTCCTGAAAGCTGCCCTCAGGCTGGTCTCTGCCCCCCATGGTTGCCGTGCCCAAACCTCCTTCCTTCCTGAATCTCTTCTGCAAGCCAGGGTTTGTTCCACCCATGGCACCTGTCTCCTCTCTCCTCAACTTGTCATGAAGCCTCAGGACATGATTTAATGTCTCCCGCTATTCATACCCTGTCCCAGCACCAAGGCCCACCAGTGCTGCCTCTTCCAGTGCCCTCTCCTGACCCCCTTCCAGCCTCTGGTCAGGAATGAGGCTGTGAGGAAGGACCAGAGTCCAGACGAACTGTGGTCTTGGCAGGAAAAAGGCAGGAGCCAGGCCCAATGCCTAGCAGAATGGGGAGAAGGAGAGACCAGGATTCTCTGGGATTAGGCAACAGGGTGAGGGCACCCCCTTGGCCCATAAAGAGGGAAGTGAATGTCTAGGTCTTTCTCCCTTGAAGACACGTTCCCATATGTGTGTCCAGGGGAGATGGCACTGGGCATGTATGAGAGGAGGCCAGTGCCCATTGCTCCCTGTGGTTCAGCCCAGGACTGGGTTATGTGGTTTCCTGTGCCCAGTGCACCCCCAAGTTTCTGTAGCCTTGCAGCTTAAAGGAAAGGATCATTTGAATATGGTGACAACAGACAGGCTTGAACTGGAATCCCAGCGCTATAGCCCACTGATTTTCGGCAAGCCACTTTGCCTCTCTGAGCCTTGGTTTCCTCATCTGTCAATGCAAAGACTCATAACAGCCTTGTAATGTCATTGTAAGGACCACAAACAAGGAAGAGTAAACAGCAGGGGGGCCATTAAATCTTACCTGAGGCTGCTATGTCTGGCTAGGACTCAGAACCAGGGGCTGGAGTCGGAGTCGGGGCAGCCTACATGCTCCTGCCCTCTGCCTGTGCTCCTGCAAGGGGATTCTCAGGCCCGGCAGCCTCATACTATTTTCTGGATCCAGCTCTACCTGTGTTTGTGGCAGGCTACGCACACTGCTAGGCATTGCACATTTAATCCCATGGCAATCCTATGAGGGCTGCGTTATTATTTCTATTTTACTGATAAGCAAACCAGGGCTGAGAGAGGCCCTGCAATAGTAAATAGCAACACCGGGGCTCGGGCTCAGGCTGGTCTGGCTCCAGCCTCATGAAGCCAGATGCCAGCACATTCCTCAGCCCCTATCTCAACCCCTCCTCTGGTGGTCAGGACGGATGTATGTGGTGACTGTGGCCCTGAAGCCTTGTCTCTATGTCTCTATTAACAATATTCCCAGCCTGGGCAGAGCTCTCCCCTCCCCTGTCCTTATTAATTATACTAAGAGCCTCATGAGAAAATGGGGCCTCCCCCTCTCCCTGCCACTGTGCTCTGGCTTAATTACTTCTGCTCCTGGCTGTGATGAATGTCTCTGAGCCCCTGAGACTGGAACCTCATCAGGAGTGGCTGCCTCCATGACTCCAGGCCTGCTTCCGCCAGCCCTCTCTGCCTTTGGGTCCAGCCCATGAGCCCAGCCACTGCCTGGTGCTCCAGCTACAAAGGGCATCTGTGTGGGCAAGACTCCAGCCTCTCGGTGTCCCTGCCACCAATGGGATTCAGGCCCAAAGACCAGACTATGAGGGGTGAGCCTAAATTAGAGATGACAGATTCCTACTCCCATGGGCATTGGAGCAGACAGCTCAGAACAGCAACTCTTCTCGACTTCCCACCTGCCTACACGCATCTGGGAATGGCACAAAGAGGACGTTCCCTCCCTTCATATATCCAACCAATACTCACTGGGCATCTCCCTTGTGCCAGTCCCTGCTCCAGGCTCTGGGAATACAGGGGAGAGAAAGACAGACATGGTGTGTGCCATCCAGGAGCTTACAGTCTAACAGGGAACACAGCCCCCAAACAAGCAAATAAACAGATAAATGAAATTACTTATAGGGAGTGGGGAAGTGGACACTGAGTTTGAGAGTGACAGCTTGAGGAGCAGGAGATGGGCACAGAGAAATGGCACATACTCCTCCCTCCCATCCTGTCAACCCCCGTGAGGGAAGTCCTCACAGCAGTCTGGTCTGCATCCCTCATACTTCGAGGCCAACATGGTCTGACTGGATCATTGCCTCCAATCACCCAGGACTGTGGCCACACATCCACCCATCACTACAACAACCACAGGGAGGAGAGAAGGTGAACGGTGGGAACACCAGAGCCGCCAGATCAGGAAGGAGGGCAGCAGAATGAGGACATTCCCTGTCATTTCTGTCCCTTCACTCTTCCACCAGGGTGTCATCCCACCACCAAGCATCAGAATCATCTCTGGGTAGGTTAAGGAGTTAAATGTAAAAATAAACCCAACAGGGAAAAACAGGAAGAAATAGAATAATCAGACCTCTTGGGGGAAGAGAGCTTGAAATGCATAAAAGCCCTGGAAGAAATCACAGAAAAAGGTCAACAGTCTTGCTCATAGAAGCGTTAACCAAGCATGCATGTCATAAAAGCAGAACTAAATTTACAGATCAAGCTGCTTCTCTTTGCCAGGCTAACTCCTAATTTATCCTCCATTCAGCTTCCCAAACAACTTTCCCTGACCACCCCAGCCTACACCCCACCCACTCTGGGTTGACTGTCACCCCTAAGTGCCCCATGGCTCTCAATCCTCTATCAGGTCAGAGATGAAACTATGTTGTGATGACTGGTTTATGTTTCATGAGTCATGGGCACCTTTACATTTTAGTGTTTGGATAATCTCCATGCCCAGCACACAGAAACATTTAATACAAAGTAGAACTCAATTTTTCTTCATAATGGATGTTTTATGTTCTGGGTATCTAGCATTTATTTTTCTTTTTTTTGATCCAGAGTCTCACTTTGCCACCCTCAGTAGAGCGCTGTGGCATCATAGTCCACAGCAACCTCAACTCTTGGGCTCAAGCATTTCTCTTGCCTCAGCCTCCCAAGCAGCTGGGACAACAGGTGCCCACCACAATGCCCGGCTATTTTTTTTGTGTGTGTGTGGTTTTTGGCCGGGGCTGGTTTGAACCCGCCACCTCCAGCATATGGGACCGGCGCCCTACTCCTTGAGCCACAGGCTCTGCCAGCCAGCTATTTTTTAAAGACAGGGTGTCGCTCTTGCTCAGGCTGGTCTTGAATCCATGAGCTCAGGCACCACTCGCCTCAGCCTCCCAGAATGCTGGGATTATAGGCGTGAGCCACCACGCCTGACCTACCATTTTTTTAATGTGGTAAAATACACAGAATATAAAATTTACCATGTCAGTTTTTTTTTTTTGAGACAGTCTTAATTTGTCACCCAGGCTAGAGTGCTGTGGTGTTATAGCTCACAGCAACCTCAAACTTCTGGGTTCAAGTGATCCTCTTGCCTCAGCCTCCCAAGTAGCTGGGACTATAAACACCAACCACAACACCCAGCTAGTTTTTCTATTTTTAGCAGAGATGGGGTCTCGCTCTTGCTCAGACTGGTACCATGTTAATTCTTTGAGGAACTGCCATACTGTTTCCACAGCAGCTGCACTATTTTTACATTCCCACCTACAGTGCACAAGGTTCCAATTTCTCCACATGCCTGCCAACACTTACTTTCCAGATTTTCTGATAGTAGCCATTTCTGATGGGTGTGACAACGTTTTGATTTGAATTTCCTAATAACTTTTTTTTTGAGACAGAGTCTCACTATGTCATCTTTGGTTGAGTGCTGTAGCAACATAGCTCACAGCAACCTCCAACTCCTGGGCTTAAGTGAATCTCTTGCCTCAGTCTCCCAAGTAGCTGGAACTACAGGCATCCACCACAACGCCCGGCTAACTAATAACCTTTTTTTATTTTATTTATTTATTATTTATTTATTTATCATTTTTTAGAGACAGAGTCTAACTCTATTGCCCTCGGTAGAGTGCAATGGCGTCACAGCTCACAGCAACCTCCGGCTCTTGGGCTTAGGCACTGACCACTAATAACTATTTTTTTAAATAGAATCAATGGGGCGGGACCTGTGGTTCAGTGAGTAGGGTGCCGGACACATATACTGAGGGTGGCGGGTTCAAACCCAGCCCCGGTCAAACTGCAACAAAAAAATAGCCGGGCGTTGTGGCAGGCGCCTGTGAACCCAGCTGGTTGGAAGGCTGAGGCAAGAGAATCTCCTAAGCCCAAGAGCTGGAGGTTGCTGTGAGCTGTGATGTCACAGCACTCTACCAAGGGCAACAAAGTGAGACTCCGTCTCTAAAAAAAAAAAGTAAATAAAAAAAATAGAATCAACAGGCCAGGGCAGTGGCTCATGCCTATATTCCCAGCACTCTGGAAGGCCAAGGCAGGAGGATCTCTTGAGCTCAGGAGTTCCAGATCAACCTGAGCAACCGTGAGATCCCATCCCTACTAAAAATAGAAACATTAAATGGGAATTGTGGCAGGCACCTGTAGTCCCAGCTACAGGAGGCTGAAGCAGGAGGATCACTTGAGCCCAGGATTTTGAGGTAGTTGTGAGCTAGGCTGACTCCATGGCACTCTAGCCTGGACAAGAGACTCTTGAAACTCTGTCTCAAAAAAAAAATAAACAAAGTCAACAGACTAAGAAAAATTCAGATGTTAGGTATGATAAAGAGTTAATATCTTTTGTATGTAAAATGAATATACAAAAAAAAAATCCCCTAAAGATAAATGAATAAAAACACATAACTCGGGCGGCACCTGTGGCTCAAAGAGGTAGGATGCCAGTCCCATACCCCAGAAGTGGCAGGTTCAAACCCAGCCCCGGCCAAAAACCACACACACAAAAAAAAAAATAGGGCGGCACCTGTGGCTCAAGGGGTAGGGCGCTGGTCCCATATGCTGGAGGTGGTGGGTTCAAACCCAGCCCCTGGTCCCCCCGGCCAAAAACCAAAAAAAAATAAATAAATAAATAAATCAAAAGAGAAAACTAGAATTAACACACACACACACACACACACACACACACACACACACCTCCAAAAGAGAAAAAAACAACTAGCAAGCATTCATAAGAACAAATAGTCATCATCATTGGTAACCAAAAAAAGCAAAGGGAGTGCTTTGTCTCACCTGTAAAGATTTCCAAAAGATGAAGCTAAAGCTCACAGTTGGTAAGAATGCAAAGAAATATGAGGTGGCTCACGCCTATAATCCAAGCATTCTGGGAGGCTGAGTTGGGAGGACTCCCTGAGTTCAAAAGTTAGGACCAGCCTGAGTAAAAGCAAGACCCTGTCTCTACTGAAAAATTAACTAGGCCTTGTAGCAAGCACCTATAGTCCCAGCTACTCAGGAGGCTGAGACAGGAGGATCACTTGAACCCAGGAATTTGAGGTTGCTGTGAGCTGGGCTGACACCAGGGAACTCTAGCCTGAGCAACAGAGTGAGGCTCCGCCTCCAAAAAAAGAAAGAAAGAAAGAATGCAGGGAAATAGATGGCACACTGGCCTAGCTTATTCATGGCTGTTGAGAATGCACC
This sequence comes from Nycticebus coucang, assembly GCF_027406575.1. Lineage (NCBI taxonomy): Eukaryota > Metazoa > Chordata > Mammalia > Primates > Lorisidae > Nycticebus > Nycticebus coucang. The sequence continues at coordinate 59,473,401 of NC_069797.1, forward strand.
CTGATACAACCCTTTTGAAAAGCAACTTCTGAAAACTCCAAAGCATTCATAATATTCATACATTTTTAAACCAGAAATTCAGTTGTTGGACACTTATCCAAATAAACTCAGTTCAGAGATATATGCAGAAAAATGTTTACTATAGTTCATTTATAATAGGAAAAACTTGAAAGCATCATAAATCTCTAATAACAGCCTATTCTACATTAGATTATGAAATATGCCTACAGTGTAACATTATACAATCACTTAAAAGATGATTATGACATTTACAATGTGAGAAACTAGGACTTAATGTTAAATGAGAAAAGCAGGATATGTTACCAGCAATAAGATCTCAACTCGGAAAAAAAATAAGGGTAGCAAGTCTATATAAAAATATATAGGCAGGCTGGTAGACGCTATCCCCAGCTGATGGGCTACGGAAAATGCTTCTTGTCTTCCTGTGGCTTCTCTGTGCTTCCTCTCCCCCCACCACTATGTCATTTAAGCCTTTTAATGCCTGTAATCCTCCCATTCTGGGAGGCCAAGTCAGGAGGATCCCTTGAGCTCAGGAGTTCAAGACCAGCCTGAGCAAGAGTGAGACCCTGTCTCCACTAAAAATAGAAAAATTAGCTGGGCATTATGGCAGGCACCTGTAGTCCCAGCTACTCAGGAGGCTGAGGTAAGAGGATATCTTGAACCCAGGAGTTTGAGGTTGCTGTGAACTAAGTTAACAGTGTGGTATTCTAGTATGAGCAAGAGTGAGACCCTGTCTCTACCAAAAATAGAAAAATTAGCTGGGCATTGTGGCAGGTGCCTGTAGTCCCAGCCACTAGAGAGGCGAGGGTGGGGGGTTGGGGTGGGGGGCACAGGCGGGAGGATCACTTGAGCCCAGGAATTTGAGGTTACAGTGAGCTATGATGACACCCCTGCACTCCAGCCTGGACAACAGCGTGAGATCCTGTCTCAAACAAAACAAAACAACCAGAGTTTGGAAGTTAAATACACCGATGCAAACCGCAGTTGTAATTAGTGGGTTTGATAGGTTTTGTTTATCCAACTTTCAATATTTTCGGTAATTTTCCTAAATTAATTTTATAATAAAAACGTTTTATTTAAAAAATAGTAAGTATACTCTCAATAAGTATTGAGCCCCTCTATCCATTCCCACAGCCAGGCTCCTGGTCTCTCTGCCTGGGATCTTCCTTATCTTCCAAGTGCAGGAGGGGAATCAAAATCCTGTGGTGGCTCGCCAGGTCTCCTTAACGTGTACTCCACCACTGACCTCAACCTTCCCTTCGGCTTTGCCCTTTCTCCTCCCCTTGTCCTTGACCAACCACACCAACAGTCAAAACAGTGAACTTCGGAATATCGGTATTCCTCCTTGGGTTCCTCTCAGCCGCAACAACCACACAAGATACAGAGGGAAGCCTTCACCTACTGAAAAGATAGGAAAGGGAGGGTCCCTGCAGTGGGAGTAAAAGCCCTGCATAAAGTCGGGGCTTAAACTCGAACCCTCGTGTTCTCACCCAGGTGGAAGGAAACAAGGGCGTCCTGTCCCCGCGTCCACTCGCCCAGCACCCTGCTTCAATAAAGTGTCCCGACTGGAGATGTCTGAGTCCACTTCTCCGGGCTCAGGGCCCGAGGAGAGAACTCTCCACCCTTGCCCCAAACAAAACCTCCTCCCCTTTCAACGCCTTTGCCCCTGACTCCAGCGTAGGCGGCACCCTCACTCCCCTACCCCGGAGCTGCGTTTTCACGCAAGAATGTTGAGGGATCAGGAGCAGAGGGCCCTGCCTGGGGCTGGAGGTTCCAGGGCGGGCCAAGAGGCGGTGGCTCTGGGAGGGCCTGGGCTGGGGCTAGTGGTGGCCAGGGCCCCGGGGAAGTAGCATTAAGCCTGGGCATCCGGGGACCAAGAGTCGACTCCAGACTCGCCGCCCCAGGGCAGTTCCCATAAGCCCCGCGGATTCAGCAGACCCAACGCGGCCATTAGGGACTTCGGGGACTTCGGAGACTTCGGAACGCGTGGCGGGCGGGCGTCTCCCCCTGGTGGCAATGTTTGTAATTACAGTGTGAAGCGCAAATGGACTCCTCCGCCTTTATCCAACTGAGGGCCGTGATCTGCGCTCTCATTTTTAAGTCCAGAAGGCTAAATATTTATCCTGAGGATATTTTTCTGAACCCTGATACTCCAAAACCCCCTAGCCACACGTTAACTTTACCTTGATTTTGTTATACACATATTGGGTTGAACCATATAAATTTTTCATTAGTTGATTGTTTTTCACACACACACCACACAAAACAAAGACCCACATGAACTCTGCTCCACTCCTCATGCTCCTCCACGCACACACCTGCAGCCCCTCTACACACTCCTCTCTCTTCCGGGGAACACACAGATGAATACCCCTTGCCCAGATTTCAGCCATGGGACATGGATAACCCAATACCTTCAGAAGGAGCCGCATACAACACCCCAATCCCGCACAGCCATCAATCACCAGCTCCATCCCAAAATTCCAGTCTCTCCTCTCTTGCCTCCTCTGCCTCCAGCTCACTAGGGTCACCCCATTTAGAAAGCCTACCTCCCATGGGCAGCGCCTGTGGCTCAAGGAGTAGGGTGCCAGTCCCATATGCCGGAGGTGGAGGGTTCAAACCGAGCCCGGGCCAAAAAAATCACACACACACACAAAAAAAGAAAGCCTACCTCCCTCTACCCCAAGGGACTAGCACCCACCTCTCCTCCACTACTTTCCAGACTTTACCACCTGTACCATCACCCTGGAGATTTTGTTTTTTTTTTTGAGACAGAGTTTCACTTTGTCACCCTCGGTAAAGTGCCGTAGCATCACAGCTCACAGCAACCTCCAGCTCTTGGGCTTAAGGGATTCTCTTGCCTCAGCCTCCTGAGTAGCTGGGACTACAGGTGCCGGCCACAATGCCCAGCTATTTTTTCATTGCAGTTCGGCCAGGGTCAGGTTTGAACCCACCACCCTCAGTATATGGGGCCAGCACCCTACTCACTGAGCCACAGGCACCGCCCAACACCCTGGAGATCTTATTAAAAGGAAGATTCTGGTTCAGTAGGCCTCAGTGGACACTTTGGGTACTGAGACTTTGCTTCTTTCTCCAGCCACATTTTCTGCACGAGTTCCGTGCCACAGTCACCCAAGGCCTTGCCCCCAATCATTGCCTCTGGCTCCCCATCCCCACCCCCAGACCTCTACCATGCAACAAAGAAGTCACTGATGAGTGAGGCCAATGGTCTTTATTTCATTTCTGAGGCATTTACACTGTAGACTGTCCCTTCTTGATCCATCACCACCCATGGATTCTGGTGGGCTCTTACCTCTAGGCTCCCTCCTACCTCTCCTCCATGTGGGCTGCTATGTTTCTATAGCCCCTTCTGGAAGCTCATGCCCCTCTCCCCAGTCCACTATGAGTTTGTACACTCAGGAGCTTTGGCCATCACTTCTCCAGGACCTCTTCTGCCATGATCTCTCTCCTCCACTTCATGCCCCTTCTCCACTTGTCTGCTGGGAAGCTCCCCCTGTGCCCTGAAAGTACCTAACCTCCACTTATCTAAAACCAGCCTCATTGGCTCGGCGTCTGTAGCTCAGTGAATAGGGCACCAGCCACATACACCAAGGCTGGCAGGTTCGAGCCTGGCCCTGGCCTGCTAAACGACAATGACAACTCCAACCAAAAAATAGCTGGGTGCTGTGGTGGTCGCCTGTAGTCTCAGCTACTTGGGAGGCTGAGGCAAGAGAATCGCTAAAGCCCAAGAATTTGAAGTTGCTGTAAGCTGTGATGCTACAGCACTCTACCAAGGGTGACATAGTGAGACTTTGTCTCAAAAAAAAAAAACTAGCCTCATAGGAACTCTTGTAATAGTGGTAACACCTACTTCATGGAGTTATTGTGAGAATTAAATAAGTTAATAAGTTAATACATGTTGCACACTTAGAACAGTGACTGGGGGAAAGTTCTCTATTTTAACTTCACGAAAATAGCTTTCCCTAAGTAACCCCACTTGTAAACTTCTCCAGCCACACTTTCTGCAGGAGCTCCATGCCACAGTCACATCATAGAGTTATAGGTAAATTCTTTTTTTTGTTTTGCAGTTTTTGGCCAGGGGTGGGTTTGAACCCACCACCTCTGGTATATGGGGCCAGCGCCCTACCCCTTTGAGCCACAGGTGCTGCCTAGGTAAATTCTTTTTTCTCTGTTCTCCTCCTCCTTCTTCTCCTTGGCCTCCTCCTCTTCCTCTCCTCTTCTTCTTCTTCTTTCCCGTTCTACCTCCATCGTGTTTTTTTACTAATCATATCAAAGAGGTCTCTATCCTATCTCACAGAGCTGAAAATCTCTTCCTTTCAACAAATCCCCAGGCAGGGAGTAGGGAGCCCCCTGCTGGACAAGAAGAAATGAAATTCTTTTTTTTTTTTTTTTTTTTTGGCCGGGGCTGGATTTGAACCCACCACCTCCAGCATATGGGACCGGCGCCCTACTCCTTGAGCCATAGGCACCACCCAGAAATGAAATTCTTAAATCTGTTAATCCAGGGGCTTCTTCCTCTACTTTGTGCTATGAACAGGGGAATATTTAGTATTTCACATCTTTATGCCTCAGAGGAAAACTATGCCTGGAAGAAGAATACTATCATTTATTGAGCATTTGCATTATGTCATACTGGGCACTTGCACATATGGGAACTCATTGAATTTTTTTTTTTATTTTGAAAATGTCCAAGCTTACATAAACGGAAAGAGATAGGGGGCCAGACGGTGGTTCACTCCTGTAATCCTAGCACTCTGGGAGGCTGAGGCAGGAGGATCCCTTGAGCTCAGGAGTTCAGACCAGCCTGAGCAAAAGCCAGACCCCATCTCTACTAAAAATAGAAAAACTAGCCAGGGCCTGGAGTGGTGGCTCACACCTGTAATCCTAGCACTCTGGGAGACTGAGGTGGATGGATTGCTTAAACTCACAAGTTCAAGACCAGCCTGAACAAAAGTGAGACCCCCGTCTCTACTAAAATAGAAAAAATGAGGCAAGAGGATAGCTTCAGCCCAAGAGTTGGAGGTTGCTGTGAGCTATGATGCCACAGCACCTAACCAGGGCAACAGGTTGAGACTCTGTCTCAAAAAAAAAAAAGAAAAGGAAAGGAAAAAGGCTCAGCGCTTGTAGCTCAAGTGGCTAAGGTGCCAGCTACATATACTGGCAGGTTCAAATCCAGCCCAGGCCTGCTAAACAACAATGACAACTACAACCAAAGAAAAATAGCCAGGCATTGTGGCTGGCGCCTGTAGTCCCAGCTACTCGGGAGGCTGAGGCAAGAGAATTGCTTAAGCCCAGGAGTTGGAGGTTGCTGTGAACTGTGATGCTATGGCACTCTACCCAGGGTGACAGTCCGAGGATCTGTCTCAAAAAAAAAAAGAAAGAAAGAAAGAAAAGAAAAACTAGCCAGGTGTTGTGGTAGGCACCTGTAGTCCCAGATACTCAGGAGACTGAGGCAAAAAGATCACTTGAGCCCAAGAGTTTGAGGTTGCTTTGAGCTACGATGACACCATAGCACTCTACCTAGGGCAGTAAAGTGAGACTCTGTCTCAAAAGAAAAAAAAAAAAGAGAGAGTGAGACTTTAAAAATACATCTTTTAGGCTTGACGCCCGTAGTTCAGTGAGTAGGGTGCCAGCCACATGCTGGCACAGGGCTGACATGTTCCAGCCCAGCCCGGGCCAGCTAAACAACAATGACAACTCCAACAAAAAAATAGCCAGGGGTTGTAGTGTGTGCCTGTAGTCCCAGCTACTTGGGAAGCTGAGGCAAGAGAATAGCTTAAGCCCAAGAGTTGGAGGTTGCTGTGAGCTGTGACGCCATGGCACTCTACTGAGGGTGACATAGTGAGACTCTGTCTCAAAAAAAAAAAATACATCTTTTATGTACATTCCTCTTTTTCCTACTCTCTTCTTTGCAATTTGTTTGTTGATAAAACCAGGTTGCTTGTCCTACAAATTTTCTTTTATTTTTTATATTATTTTTTTATTTTTAATTTCAGCTTGCTTGTTCATTCTTCTTTGTTTGAAGTACTCTTTTGTTGTTGTTGTTCATTTTCTTCCTTTTTTTTTTTTTTTTAATGTTCTTCCTCTGGCGATGCTCTGTCCTATTGCCTCCCCAGTAGCTGGGATTACAGACGCCCACCACAACGTCTGGCTGTTTTTGATGTTAGTAGAGATGGGGTCTTACTCTGACTCACTGCTGCTCATACTGCTCTCGAACCTCTGAGCTTGGGCAATCCACCCGCCTCGGCCTCCCACGGCGCTGGGACTACAGGCGTGAGCCACCACACCCGGCCTGTTCTACAAATTTTCACACAGGAAAATTCCCTATAAATTTTCTGGATTTTGCCAACTGCAGACATGAAAAACGTTTTCTCTTCACTACACTGCAATGAGATTAAGTTTTATTCTCCTTTCCCCCACCACACAGGTGAGAAACCTAAAGCTCAGAGAAGTTAAATGCCTTGAACAAACATTTGCAACTTGGAAAGTGGCAGAGTTCAGGGCTCCTGTCTTCCTGCCAGGAAAAATAAGGTTGCATCCTAAAAGCACCTAGTTCAATACCTGGAACATAGTATATGCTCAAAAAAAGTTTGTGATTGGTTGAGAGGCCTTTGAACACTTCCATTTGCTCACATCCTCCAGGTGCAGCACCCATTAGGCTCCGCCTCCTCACAGATGGAGAGGGCCACCTGAGGGCTGTCTGTTCCAGGGCCAACCCCACAAACACAGATTCCACAGACCCTACAAACCACAGAGCCAGCTTTCCCTTTCCACAGACCCACTTACTTTTTTTCTTTGTTCTGTCTTCATTCATTCACTAAATATTTACTGAACCTTTTTCTTTTTTTTTTTTTGAGACAGAGCCTCAAGCTGTTGCCCCGGGTAGAGTACCGTGGCATCATAGCTCACAGCACAGGCGCTGAGCCTACTGACCTTCTTTTTTTTTTTTTGTAGAAACAGAGTCTCACTTTATGGCCCTCGGTAGAGAGCCACGGCCTCACACAGCTCACAGCAACCTCCAACTCCTGGGCTTAAGCGATTCTCTTGCCTCAGCCTCCCGAGTAGCTGGGACTACAGGCGCCCGCCACAACGCCCGGCTATTTTTTGGTTGCAGTTCAGCCGGAGCCGGGTTTGAACCCGCCACCCTCGGTATATGGGGCCAGCCGGCGCCTTACCGACTGAGCCACAGGCGCCGCCCCCATCTACTGAACCTCTTTTATATGCCAGACACTATTCTAGAAGTTTGAGATAGATCAACAAGCAGAACAAAGACATCTGTCCTTATTTTAGAGGGGCTGGGTGTGGGGAAACAGACTATTGACAATCATGGTAAATTATATTTTCCACAAATGGCTAGAAATACCTCTCATCCTGGCTAGGTGCCCATAGCACAGTGGTTAGGGCTACATACACCGAGGCTGGTGGGTTTGAACCCAACCCAGGCCTGCTTAAAAAAAAACCTCTCATCCCACATGTCCTTCTGTGAGACCTTGACATCTCCCATCAAGAACTGCGGCTGATGCAATATCATATTGAATGGAGTAAAACTGAAAGCATTCTCACTCAAATCTGGAACCAAAGTTGCCCACTGTCTCCACTGCTATTTAACACAGTGTTGGAAGTCCTCGCCATGGCAATTGGGCAAGAGAAGGAGATCAAAGGAATGCAAATGGGGGCAGAGGAGGTCAAACTCTCCCTCTTCACAGATGACATGTTCTTTTTTTTTTTTTTTTTTTTTTTTTGTAGAGACGGAGTCTCACTTTATGGCCCTCGGTAGAGCGCCGTGGCCTCACACAGCTCACAGCAACCTCCAACTCCTGGGCTTCAGCGATTCTCCTGCCTCAGCCTCCCGAGCAGCTGGGACTACAGGCGCCCGCCACAACGCCCGGCTATTTTTTGGTTGCAGTTTGGCCGGGGCCGGGTTTGAACCCGCCACCCTCGGTATATGGGGCCGGAGCCTTACCGACTGAGCCACAGGCGCCGCCCCCAGATGACATGTTCTTATACCTGGAAAACCTCAGAGACTCAGGTACAAAGCTCTTAGAAGTGATGAAGGAATGTAGCAGTGTCTCAGGTTACAAAATCAATCTCCACAAATCAGTAGTCTTCATATACACCAACAATTGTCAAGCTGAGAACAAAATCAAAGACTCTATTCCTTTCACAATAGCACCAAAGAAAATGAAAAATAAAATACCTGGGAACATTTCTTTTTTTTTTTTTTTTTTTTGTGGTTTTTGGCCAGGGCTGGGTTTGAACCCGCCACCTCTGGCACATGGGACCGGCGCCCTACTCCTTGAGCCACAGGCACCACCCCACCTGGGAACATTTCTAACAAAAGACATGAAAGATCTCTATAAAGAGAAGTATGAAACTTTGAGAAAGGAAATAGCAGAAGATGTTAACAAATGGAAGAACATACCATGCTCATGGCTGGGAAGAATCAACATCATTAAAATGTCCTTACTACCCAAAGCAATCTATAGATTTAATGCAATCCCCATCAAAGCACCAATGTCATACTTTTAAAATCTTGAAAAAATAGTACTTTGATTCATATGGAACCAGAAAAAACCCTGAATACCAAATGAAATTCTTTTTTTTTTTTTTTGTAGAGACAAGAGTCTCACTTTATGGCCCTCGGTAGAGTGCCGTGGCCTCACACAGCTCACAGCAACCTCCAACTCCTGGGCTTAGGCGATTCTCTTGCCTCAGCCTCCCGAGTAGCCGGGACTACAGGCACCCACCACAATGCCCGGCTATTTTTTTTTTTCGGTATATGGGGCCGGTGCCTTACCAACTGAGCCACAGGTGCCGCCCCCAAATGCAATTCTTAAAAACAAAAACAGTTCTGGAGGCATCACATTACCAGACTTCAGGTTATATTACAAGGCTATAGTGATCAAAACAACATGGTACTGGCACAAAAATAGAGACACAGATCTATGGAATAGGACAGAGAATCTAGAGATGAACTCAGCCACATATTGTCATTTAATATTTGCTAAGCCTAACAAAAACATGCAATGGGAACAAGAATCTTTGTTTAACAAATGGTGCTGGGAGAACTGGTTATCCACATGCAGAAGACTGAAACTGGACCCACACCTCTCACCATTGACAAAAATTGATTCTTGATGGATAAAAGATTTAAATTTAAGACACACACAAAAAAAAATTCTAGAGGAGAGTATGGGGAAAACACTTGAAGATATTAGCCTAGAAAAAACTTTATGAGGAAGATATCCTTAGCAATTGCAGTAAAAATAAATAACTGGGACTTGATCAAGCTAAAAAGCTTTTGCACAATTAAGAGTACCACAAATAGAGCAAACAGCCCTCAGGAAGGGAGAAGATTTTTGCATGTTATGAAATCTGACAAAGGCCTGATAGCTAGAATCTAAAGAGAACACAAGTTAAACAATAAGAAAAGAGTAAACAACCCTCTCTATAAGTGGGCAAGAGATTTGAACAGAAACTTCTCTGAGGATGACAGACTAATGGCCAAGAAACACATGAAAAATGCTCATTGTCTTTAATCATCAGAGAAATGCAAATCAAAACCAGTCTAAGATATCACCTAACCCCAGCAAGATTAGCCAACATTACAAAGTCCCAAAACACCAGATGCTGGCCTGGATAGGGATCGAGGGGAACACTTCTACACTGCTGGTGGGATTGCAAACTAACACAGCCCTTTTGGAGGGAAGTATGGAGAATCCTCAAAGTTCTAAATGTAGACCTACCATTTCACCCTGCAATCCCATTACTAGGTCTCTACCCAGAAGAACAAAAATCATTTTACCACAAAAACATTTGCACTAGAATGTTTTTTGCAGCTCAATTCATAATTGCTAAGTCATGGAAGCAAGGTAAGCACCTATTAACCCATGAGTGGACCAACAAACTGTAGTATATGTCTACCATGGAATATTATTCAGCCATCAAAAAAGATAGAGACTTGGGCAGTGCCTGTGCTCCGTGAGTAGGGCGCCAGCCCCATATGCGGAGGGTGGCGGGTTCAAACCCAGCCCCGGCCAAACTGCAACAAAAAAATAGCTGGGTGCTGTGGCCGGCGCCTGTAGTCCCAGCCACTCAGGAGGCTGAGGCAAGAGAATCGCTTAAGCCCAGGAGCTGGAGGTTGCTGTGAGCTGTGTGATGCCACAGTACTCTACCAAGGGCCATAAAATGAGACTCTGTCTCTACAAAAAAAAAAAAAAAAAAGATAGAGACTTTACATCTTTTACATTTACCTGGATAGAGTTGAAATACATTCTTCTTAGTAAAGTATTTCAAGAATGGAAAATTAAACATCCATTGTACTCCATACTAATATGAAATCAATATATAAATAATTACATGTACCTAAGAACAATAAAACACTATTATAGTCCAGTTCTGGAGTAGAAGGAAGCACAAGGAGGGACCTGCGGCAGGAAGGCGGGCATGAGGGGATCTCACCTACTGTGCACATTGTGAGGGTGTATACCACGCCCCCTGGGTGAGGGGCTCTTCTACAAATGGAACTTTACCCTGGAAGTAAGAACAATGTACCCTAAATATTGTGTCCTCATATTAATTTGAATAAAGTTTTTTAAAAAAGAAAAAAAAGAAAAAGAAACATGCCTGATGGCTCCTCCCCTTCAGGGCAGGGCATGTGACTCATTTGTAACCAATAGGACATGGCAGAAGTGATGCTGCTGGGCTGCTGAGGCTGGTGGGCTATAAAAGACAGTGCAGGGCAGCCCCTATGGCTCAAAGGGGTAGGGCACTGGCCCCATATGCCAGAGGTGGTGGGTTCAAACCCAGCCCCTGCCAAAAACTGAAAGAAAAAAAAAGGGCAGGGTGGCGCCTGTAGCTCAACAGAGTAGGTCACAGGCCCCATATGCCGGAGGTGGTGGGTTCAAACCCAGCCCTGGCCAAAAACTGCAAAAAAAAAAAGACAGTGCAACTTCTGCCTTGTTTGCTGGATCACATGAGCTTGGAGGCTCCAGCCGCCTTGTAAGCTGTCCAATTGTCCTGAGGCTGCCATATTGTGAAGAAGCCCAAATGAGCTGCCCAGAGAGACCATGTGGAGACAGAGATGCCCACCAGCTCTCAGCCACCCCAGTCCCCCTTCTTGCTGTTCAGGCTCCAGACATGATCTGACTACAACCTCATGAGAAACTCTGAACCAGACTGCCCAGGAATTCCTGAATGCCTCACTGACAGCATCCATGAGCATCATAAAATAGTTCTTTCAAGGCTCGGCACCTGTGGCTCAAGCAGCTAAGGCACCAGTCACATACACCTAAGCTAGTGGGTTTGAATCCAGCCTGGGCCCATCAAACAACGATGATGGCTGCAACCAAAAAATAGCCAGGCGTTGTGGTGGGCACCTGTAGTCCCAACTACTTGGGAGGCGGAGGCAGGAGAATTGGTTGAGCCCAGGAGTTGGAGGTTGCTGTGAACTGTGATGCCACGGCACTCTACCCAGGGCTACAGCTTGAGGCTCTGTCTCAAAAAAAAAAAAAAAGTTCTTTCAAGACATGGAGTTTTGGGGTAATTTTTATTAGCAATTGTAACTGGAACAACCATAAATATGATAAATATGCATATGTGTGTGCATGTGTGTGTGTACATACATGGTAAAAGGTGATAGTCCTACGGAAAAGACAAGGAAATAGTAAAGTGGGGAGGTGAGGAGTAGCACCGCGGTAAGGGTGTCCCAATTTTAAACAAAGTGGTCATGGAAGGCCTCACTGGAAGGTGATACCTGAGCAAACCTTAAAGGAAGTTACCATGGGGATGTCTGCAGGAAGTGTCTCTCACAGAGGACACCGCCAGTATCACAGCAAAAGCAACTGTGGGCGGGGACTTAGCTGCCTTACAGCCTTAACCCTTAGGGGCAGAGTGAGACTGGTTTTGGTACACTGGAGCCTCGGGCTGTTGCCCTGGGTAGAGTGCTGTGGCGTCACAGCTCATAGCAACCTCAAACTCCTGAGCGTGGTGCCGCCCAGACCTCCATAAGAGCTGCGTCGCGACCCCCGACCTGTGACCTGCGCCCGCCGGGCTTCCGCATGCCCTGACCAAAAACTGCGGGAGCCCCGCAACCCGGCGTCCTCCCTCCTGTATCCTCCCTGCCTCCACACTGGCCCGCTGGTCTGGCCAGGGATACTGGTAGCCGCGTGCCCTCTGGAGCCCTCGCTGCCTCTGCGCAGAGCCCTTCTCCTGGCCAGAGACTGCTGGAGCCTTCCTTGGGCTCTCTGTGCCAAAGTCACTGAGCGCCAGGCACTCCCAGAACCGTGCGCACCACCTCCCGCCCTGTTGCTGGATCCGGGTGTGTCATAGCCAGAGCTGCTTCCACAAACAGAACTCTCTAGCTGGGTCAGCCCCAGAGGAACTATACAGGGTCACTCCCTACAAAGACCCAGCAACAATAGCGTGATCCCCCTGGGGTCTAATCTTGGAGAGACACCTCCCCAACTCTGAGGATGGCCAGAGGCAAAGGTGAAAAACAATCATGAGGCGAAATCAACAGAAAAATTCTGGCAATATGAATAATCAGAGTAGATCAACCCCCCAAGGATCAATGGTGCAAAGGCAACTATGCTTGACAGTGTTTGAGGAAGGTGAAGAAGTCCACATGGTGGAGAGGATGGAGCTGGCCAGGGCAGAGGGCAGTAGGAGATGAGGTCAGACGAGTAGCTGGTCACACAAAGACTTCGGCTGTTGCTCTCAGTGAAATGGGAGCCACGGGAGAGTTCAGAGCAGAGGAAAGACGGGACTTACCTTTCAAAACAGCACTGAGGCAATTGTGTGGAAACAAGACTTTGGGGGGCCAGAATAAAAGCAGGGAGACCATGCAGGAGGCTATTCTTTGAATCAGGTGGCAGCCTGGAAGTGGAAAGCAATTTGGATATATTTTATGAGTAGAATATATAGAAGTAGAATGAGGGATGAACATAGATTTGGGGCCCTGAGAAAACAGGAAATTGAGTTACCATCAACTGTGATGAGGAAGATGTGAGTAGTCTTGGCCACAGGGTAGGAGAATGGAGCTCTGACTTACATACACTGAATGGGAGATGTCTACCATGTGTCTGTTACAGATCCAAGAAGTTGAGTCGGCAGTTAGAGACACAAACCTGGAGTTCAGAAGAAAGGTCTAGGCTGAAATTCAAAAGGTAGGGATCATCAGCGTGGAGGTGGTATTTAAGTCATAAAACTAGAAAGGCCCCAGGGAGAGAGAAAGGAGGAAGGAAGGCCAAGGCCTGAACCCTGCCGTTCTCCAACAGTAAGAGATCAGGTGAAAGAGGAGGAACAGGAAGGGGGTGTAAGAAAAAGCAGCTTGGGCGGTGCCTGTGGCTCAAAAGAGTAGGGCTCCAGCCCCACATGCTGGAGGTGGCAGGTTCAAACCCAGCCCTGGCCAAAAACTGCAAAAAAAAAAAAAAAAGAAAGAAAGAAAGAAAGAAAAAGCAGCCAGCAAGGGAGGAGGAAGCAGGGCTCCTGGAAGCAAGTGAACAGAAGGGGGTGGGGGTAAAGGTTGCCAATAAATAGATCCAGGGGAGAAGGGCTGAGAATTGACCCTTAGATTTAGCAACACTGTGGCCATCAGTGACCTTGACAAGTGAAGTTTTGGTGGGAGTGGGGGAGACAGCCTGTGAATCAGAACAAGAGTGAGGATCTGGAGGCAGAGACTTTGTCAGCTATTTCCTGGAATTTTGAAGCTAAAAGAACCAAAGAAATGGGGCAGTAGGCAGTGTCCAGGGAGTGGAATGGGGGGTTGAGGCTAGAGGTTTGATGGAGAATAACTGCCTGTGTGTCCTGATGGGAATTTTGACCATGGATTAACAAAGGGGAGACTCAGAGCAAGGGCCAGAAGGGAGTGGAGGGGGTCACACACCCGGGCAGGGACAGCTTTAGTTGGGTGCGGGGCTGTTTATCTGTACTGACAGGTGGAAAAAAGAGACATGGGTACAGAAACTTATCTGAAAGCTTCTCTTTTCTCAGTGAACCAAGAGGCTGAGAATGTTAGGAAGATGGTATGGAGGGGCGGTGAGGAGAGAAGAGGAGGAATGGTTGTTTAGGAGAGAGAATGAATGGCTTCAGCCTGGCAGCACAAATCAGATGTTTCTAGTTTGTGGTGGCTGTAAATTTAAAGTGAGACCAACCTGGCACAGTAGCTCACACCTGTAATCCCAGGAACTTGGGAGACTGAGGCTGGAGGATGGCTTGAAGCCAGGAGTTTGAACTAGCCTGGGCAACATAGTAAGACCCCATCTCTGTTAAAAAAAGAAAAGAAAAGAAAAATGGGGTGGCGCCTGTGCCTCAAAGGAGTAGGGCACCAGCCCCATATGCCGGAGGTGGCGGGTTCAAACCCAGCCATGGTCAAAAACTGCAAAAATAAATAAATAAATAAATAAGTGGGATCAGCACCCATAGCTTAGGGGTTAGGGCACCAGCCATATACCCATATACACTGGGGCTGGCGGGTTCAAACCCAGACCAAGCCTGCTAAAACAACAATGACAACTAAAACAAATAGCCAGGCGTTGTGGCAGGCACCTGTAGTCCCAGTTACTTGGGAGGTTGAGGCAAGAGAATCTTTTAAGCCCAAGAGTTTGAAGTTGCTGTGAGCTGTGACGTCAAAGCACTCTACCAAAGACAACATAGTGAGACTCCGTCTCAAAAAAAAAAAAAAATGTGAGACAGGTTGTGCATCTTTCTCTAGCCATCACTTATGTTCAGCTGCAGGGTGCCGGCACAGAATAGATAGAGGGTGGATTCAACCAGGCTTTCTATCAGAGGAGTGTGACAAAGCCAGAGGGCTGACCTGCCTCTGCCTTTGGCTGGACCTGGGTGTATCTGCGTCTTTGTAGATAAGGGAGATGGCACTCTCAGGAGAGGTCTGTGCTTCTCTGGGTGTGTTCAGATCCTGTAGTTGTCAAGGACTACAGCTGGGCTATTTTGTGTGTTCTCAGTACCTTTCCACGTCTGTGTGGATTCCTCTCTGTGACACAGTGGCTGAGAGTCTCTGCGAATGTGTACAATCCTGTGTACAAACATGTCAGAGTGGAGCTGTGTCCCTCTGTGTGTCTGTGTGGTGGCCATAGCCATGTATCTCCCCATGTGCAGGTGTGTGTCTGTGTGACTCTGGATGGTGCAGGACTCCATGTTTGTGTGCTCCGTGTCTCTCTATACACCTGTGTGTCTACATGCCCGTGTATCTGTGCATCTCAAGGGACAGCGAGTCTCTATATTTGTGTGCTGTGTGTATGTGTGCTTGTCTCCCCCTCAGGGGATGTAATGTGGGAATTTCAGATGTCAACCCCAGACCCCTGTCCT
This sequence comes from Nycticebus coucang, assembly GCF_027406575.1. Taxonomy (NCBI): domain Eukaryota; kingdom Metazoa; phylum Chordata; class Mammalia; order Primates; family Lorisidae; genus Nycticebus; species Nycticebus coucang. The sequence continues at coordinate 59,488,770 of NC_069797.1, forward strand.
GCCCAGACTCCTGTTACCTCCATGCCCCCAGTGCTGACTTGCAGCCAAGAACAACTATATTTGTAGGCAAAGCCTTGGCCTTCAAACCAGCTCCTGTGCTAAGGGCACCCTGGGACCCTGGTTTTGGATGCATTGACAATAGGCTCTGCTCTATACAAACAAAACAACCATCAAGTTTCAGAAAGGGGGAAGAAAATTTGCACTGGAACCACAGACCAAGAATGACCCTGTGGGCCTTTAATTCAGAAGGGCAGGGTCAGGGAGATGCTGACCTCAGGTATCCACATTCATCTCCTCCAGGAAGCAGAGCCAGTTCCCCTACCAGGAGGCTGGTCTTCCTCTAGGAAGAAACAGTGGGGACACAGTGGCCCGGGGTCAATGGGCCTGGAGTTAATCATCTACTCAGGGTATCCCTGGGCCTCATTGGCTACCTAGGACACAGCCCTCTGGGATGAAACCCAAAGGAGTCAGATGCCTCTTCCCAGCCAGCATCTGCCCCCTCAAGCTCAGGGGAAATGGCCTGTTGCAGTTGGCACCAAGCCCTGGTCCTTCCGGAAGCTCCCAGGCTGAGAAGGAAGACACAGCCTTGCCCTCAGGGAGCTCCAGTCTGAGACAAAGAGGACTGGGATCCCTAAGAGGAGAGTGGCCTGGGAGCGTGGGGACTCAGATAATGAGCTCAGACAGACAGCTAGGAAGGGGAGGCACATTTGAGATTTGGGCTCTGAGGGTGAGAAAAATTTGGAGAGGAAAACTATTATGCCCTCAGTGTCTGAGACCACCTCTGGTGGATTCTGAGAAGTATCCTCTGGGAGAAGGCAGTAAAGAGGGAAGAGGCCCTGGAAGTGATCTCAAAGGCATGGGGGTGAAGACCCTTCATGCCGGGCAGCACCTGTGGCTCAAGGAGTAGGGCGCTGGTCCCATATGCCGGAGGTGGCGGGTTCAAACCCAGCCCCAGCCAAAAACCAAAAAAAAAAGAAGACCCTTCATGCCTTAGTCCCTGCCTTGAATCCCAACATTTCTTAGTAGACAAATGGAAAAGCCAATGAGTTAGGCACAGGTCAGCTCCCCCTCCTGAGTCTCCTTCTTGGGAGTGTGTACATGCGTTGGTCTCAGCACACTCACCCAGCACCCCCTGGAATACTCAGGAGAAAAGCTCTCCATTTAGGCAGGGCCCAGGAGTCCTGATTCCTGGCATGGAGAACACAAAGCCCCATGTAAGGAAAGAAAGAACAGGGGGTGGGAACTTAGAATTCCTAGGGTCTGGCCCTAACACTGACAAGTTGTGTGACCTTGGCCAACTCACCTCTCCCGCACAACAGGAAAGGGCCTTATTTCTTTTCTTTTTTCTTTTTTTAGAGACAGAGTCTTACTTTGTTGCCCTTGGTAGAGTGCTGTGGCATCACAACTCACAGCAACCTCCAGCTCTGGGGCTTAGGCGATTCTCTGCCTTGGCCTCCTGAGTAGCTGGAACTACAGGAGCCCACCACAAGGCCTGACTGTTTTTTGTTGCAGTTTGGCCAGGGCCGGGTGGTGGTCAGCGCCCTACTCACAGGCGCCAGCCGAGAGGGCCCTATTTCCTTTTCTAAAACAGTGGGCAGCGCCTGTGGCTCAGTGAGCAGGGCGCCGGCCCCATATACCGAGAGTGGCGGGTTCAAACCCGGCCCCGGCCAAACTGCAACAAAAAAATAGCCGGGCGTTGTGGCAGGCGCCTGTAGTCCCAGCTACTTGGGAGGCTGAGGCAGGAGAATCGCGTAAGCCCAGGAGTTGGAGGTTACTGTGAGCTGTGTGACGCCATGGCACTCTACCAAGGGCGATAAAGTGAAACTCTGTCTCTACAAAAAAAAAAAAAAAAAAAACACAGGGCGGTGCCTGTGGCTCAAGGAGTAGGGCACCAGTCCCATATGCCGGAGGTGGCGGGTTCAAACACAGCCCCGGCCGAAAACCAAAAAAAAAAAAAGAACAGAGTCAGACTGAATCAGAGTGTACCTGAGAACAGAATGTAAACTGACAGTGCTCTGAGGTTGGTAACATAGTATTAAGTAACATTGAATCACATCCTGTGAAAGTTTCCAGTTTTTCAAGTCCTTTCCAAATCTTGTTTAAGAATATGGACCTGCACCTGTGGCTCAAAGGAGTAGGGCGCCAGCCCCATATAACGGAGGTGGCGGGTTCAAACCCAGCACCGGCCAAAAATTGCAAAAAAAAAAAAAAAGAATATGGACCTGCACTGGGGCACAGTGGTTAACGCCTGTAATCCTAGCACTTGGGAGGACAAGGCGGGTGGTTTGCCTGAGCTCACAGGTTGGAGACAAATCTGAGCCAGAGCGAGACCCTGTCTCTAAAAATAGCCAGGCTTGGCTTGGCTCCCATAGCTCAGTGGTTAGGGCACTGGCCACATACACCAAGGCAGGTGCATTCGAACCCTGCCCAGGACTGTTAAGCAACAATGACAACTACAACAAAAAAATAGCTGGGTGTTGTGGCAGGTGCCTGTAGTCCCAGCTACATAGGAGGCTGAGCCAAGAGAATTGCTTAAGCCCAAGAATTTGAGGTTGCTATGAGCTGTGACACTACAGCACTCTACCAAGGGCAACAAAGTGAGACTCTGTTTCAAAAAAAAAAAAAAAAGAAAAAAAACAGAGCATGGACCTGGTGGCTCTGCTGTTAATCCCAGCACTCTAGGAGGCTGAGGTGGGAGGATTGCTTGAACTCAGGAGTTCCAGACCAGCTTGAATAAGAGTGAGACCCCCATCTCTACAAAAAATAGAAAGTGCCTGAAGTCACTTAGGAGGATTAGGAGGGAGACTTGCTTGAGGACAGACAGCATGGACAACATAGCAAGACTTCATTTCTAAAAAAATAAAAACAAACATAAATTAAAAAACAAAATTTCTCTAGGTAGTACCCAGAAGCTGGAATTTGGCAAACTCAGGATCATTCCAATCCTCTCTGACCTCAGTCAACAGCAAGGCTGCCACTCCTCCTCCTTACTTCTACTCTTCCCCCAACTTCTCATTCAACCCTGAGGCACGTGCTAACTGCCACCTGCTCTCCCTTCTTACCCTAGTCAGAGTCCCCTTTAATCATCCAAGACTCCAAAGACTTCCAAAGCCACCCCTGGGTGGGCTGAGCCTTTCCTGGAACCTGCTTTGGCAGCAGATTAAAGACACCCCGCCAACCCTTAATCACGGCCTCATGACTCCAGATAGCGGGTTCAGTCCCTTCAGGGGCAGAGATCCTGGTGGCTCCGCCCACTGACCTGTGGCCTGACCCTCCTCAAATGCACCCAGAGGCGACTCCCGGCCCCCTTCCTGGACCCCGCCCCGGATTGATCCAGCCCCGCCCCGCAGCAAGTTAAGAGCCCCCCAGTGCCCAACGCTCCAGAAGGTTGCCACTCTTGAGGCGTCAAGCGGATTTAGTTGTCGTCATGGCGACAGCTCGGCTGGCCGCAGTCCTCCGGGCCGCGACTGTGGGCAGGAGGCTGCACGGCTCCCGAGGCACTGTCGGCGCCCGGAGGCTGAGCTGCAGCGCTCAGCGGAGGGCGGCGGGGAGCGCCAGCCCGGGGCGCCAGCTCAGCACAGCCTGGGCGCAGGCCCAGTCCCCGCGGGAGGAGGCAGAGGAGCCATTGTGGGCGCCGACTCCCGCGCCCCCAGTGGTCTCTGAGTCCTCCGAGCCTCCGGCTGGCCGCTCACTGGTGCAGCGGGACATCCAGGCCTTCCTGAACCAGTGCGGGGCCAGCCCGGGGGAGGCACGCCACTGGCTCATGCAGTTCCAAACCTGCTATCACTCCGCGGACAAGCCCTTCGCAGTCATCGAGGTGAGCATAGCATCGGCTTTGTCACGGCAAGGGGATGAGGGCTGTGTGGAGACATTTCGTCCGGCCTGGCAGCAACGGCTGCACATTGCGCAGCGGAAGAGAGGGGGCTCAGAAGAACCTAGTAGACAAGTGCTAGGGATGGGTGAGGTTGTGTGCTCCACCAGAAGCCTCGCACACAGTCCGAGTGAGCTTGGGGACCTCAAACCGTAAGGTGGGATGCTCTGTAGGCACCCCACCGTGGGCGCAGTTAGTGGTTCAAAAGGATCTGGACTGGAGCCGCTTGCATTACCCCTGGCCCCAAGGTGTCCCTGAGTCCAAGGTCGAAGGGAGGAGCGGAGGGAGGAACTCTAATATGAGATAAGGGAGTGGGAAGACCCAATGGGGCAAAGGGCGGAGCAGGTGGGCACCAGTGGCCAGAAGCGGGGCCTAATAGCTTCATGTGAAGCGTGGAATCACCTAAGCGACCCTAGAACCAGGCTGTAGGACTAAGCAGCTCAGGGCAGTGTCACCCCCACTGAATGTCTCCTCTTCCTCAGGTGGACGAGGAGGTGTTCAAGTGCCAGCAGGCGGTATCCAGTCTGGCCTTTGCCCTGGCCTTCCTGCAGCGCATGGACATGAAGCCTCTGGTGGTCCTGGGGCTGCCCGCTCCCACGGCGCCCTCGGGCTGTCTTTCCTTCTGGGAGGCCAAGGCGCAGCTCTCCCAGAGCTGTAAGGTGCTGGTGGACGCTCTGCGACACAACGCCGCCACTGCAGTGCCTTTTTTTGGCGGCGGGTCGGTGCTGGGCGCTGCTGAGCCAGCTCCTCATGCCAGGTTAGTGCTGGCCCTACCTGCCCTGGCATTCTCAGGGCGCGCTACTCCGCCAGTCCTGCCCAGTCCGGCGGACCTGAGGGTCCCCCTCTCGAGCACCACGTCTGGCCCACAGCTACGGCGGCATCGTCTCGGTGGAGACTGACTTGCTGCAGTGGTGCCTGGAGTCGGGTAGCATCCCCATCCTGTGTCCCATCGGAGAGACCGCTGCACGCCGCTCAGTGCTTCTAGACTCGCTGGAGGTGACCGCGTCTCTGGCCAAGGCATTGCAGCCCACGAAAATCATCTTCCTCAATAACACAGGCGGCCTGCGCGACACCAGTCAAAAGGTGCGCGGCCCCACCCTTCACACGCTCCCCTCGCTAGTCTGGGCCTGCCTGTCTGAGCACCCTCTCTGGAGCCCCTCGCACGCCTCCCTGACTGGCCACACGCAGAGTCCCTTGCAAGCTGGGTGGGTAGGAAAGCCGAGTGGAGCTCCTGGAAGGGAAGCAGTTCAGTCCCTGGTGCTCAGATCTGAGCCCTCGCTGGCCAGGGACTCCCAGAGGAAATAAGGGCAAGAGAGCCAGAGAGGACAAGTCAGTGGGGCAGGCCTGGGAGTCAGGGGAGCGGTCCGTGCCCGGCTGTGGGCCAGAGGCTCACCCTCTCGCTCTGGACGCAGGTCCTCAGTAACGTGAACCTGCCCGCCGACCTGGACCTGGTGACCAACGCCGAGTGGGTGAGCACCAAAGAACGGCAGCAGATACGGCTCATCGTGGATGTACTCAGCCGCCTGCCTCACCACGCCTCGGCTGTCATAACTGCCTCCAGCACGCTGCTCACCGAGCTCTTCAGCAACAGGGGTGAGGATCACCAGCGGGCAGGGGCTGGGTCTCGGGAGTGAACCTTCCCCACCGGTCTGGAAGCTGCAGGGGGACAGCACCGCAAGAGCTTCCAGCTCCTGCCCAAACCTTGTGGAGATGAACCTCACTAGGATGGAATTTGGGAGGAAAGAGGTGGGCGGGGCTTGAGGGGGCAGACCCGTGGGTGGGCGGGGCTTGTGCGTGGGACCTGGCGGACAGTACTAGATTGTGGGAGATAGGCGGGTGGGTGGGACCAGGGGCGGCGAGGATGGACGTTGGGAAGAGGCGGGGTTAAGAGAAGTAAGTGGGACTACAGGCGATGGGCGGGACTTGGGAGACAAACTCTGCTTGGGAAAAGCATCTCCTTGAGTAAAAAATAAGAATACACCACAGAAGGCACTTCATTGCAGATGTCCCTGAGAGGGAAACTCAGACCGCCAGCCCCTACCCTACTTGCAGCCCCCACTGGGCGGCACGACGGAGGAATAGGTGGGGCCGGGTTCCCCGCCTTAACCTGCCCCTCCCGCCTCATCTCTGCTGCAGGGTCCGGGACCCTGTTCAAGAACGCTGAGCGGATGCTGCGAGTGCGCAACCTGGACAGCCTGGACCAGCGCCGTCTCGTGGGCCTGGTCAACGCCAGCTTCGGCAAGAAGCTCCGGGACGACTACTTGGCCTCGCTGCGCCCGCGGCTGCACTCCATCTATGTCTCTGAGGGGTGAGCCTGCAGGCCCCAGGGGGCGCAGTCCGAGGGACACAGGTAGCTTTGGGACAAAGAGAAGTCAAAGCCTGCTTCTCTCTTGATGCACCAGGTACAACGCGGCAGCCATTCTGACCATGGAGCCGGTACTGGGGGGCACCCCGTACCTGGACAAATTTGTGGTGAGCTCCAGCCGCCAGGGCCAAGGCTCCGGCCAGATGCTCTGGGAGTGCCTGAGGCGGGACCTGCAGACGCTTTTCTGGCGGTCTCGGGTCACCAACCCCATCAATCCATGGTATGTCCCGCCCACCCTCACCTTTCCAGCCTTTGCCAACCACGCCCCTAGGTTCACCAGCTGAGAAGCCCTCCCTTCTCCAGGGAAAGGCCCTGCCCAGCGTCGCACTGGTGACATTTCCCAAGGTGGCAACCCACAGGGAGCCTGGGATTTCCCTAGAGGTAGACCACACCTAACCCTGCTTTCTTAAAGCAAGTGGCACCTTCTAAGCCTCACACATCCTAAAACCCTTCTGGTTCTATTCCAGGCCCTTACACCTCCAGTGGGACTCCCCCTCGCCCCTCATCCCTTATCACTCTGCTGTGTGGGCACTAAGAAGTGCACAACCCTCCCCTCTGCTGCACAGTCAAGGCCGGGTGGAGAGAGCAAGGAACGTCCTCACTCTGACCTTCCTAGCTCTATGACTCTGGCAAGTTATCTAACTTCTCTGAGCCTTAGCTGCTTCTATGAAATAACAATACCACTCAGGCCCCCGCTGTGAGGATAAAATAACAGGTCCTAGACGGGTACATAGCAGGTAGTAGGTCCTCAATAAATGTTTTGCAAAAACAGAATCTGTGCTAGGCACAGTGGCTCATGCCTGTAATCCTAGAACTCTGGAAGGCCAAGGCAGGTGGATTGCCTGAGCTCAGGAGTTCAAGACCAGCCTGAGCAAGAGTGAGACCCCATCTCTACTAAAAATAGAAAAATTAGCTGGGTGTTGTGGTGGGCATCTGTAGTCCCAGCTACTCAAGAGGGTGAAGCAAGAGGAGCTCTTGAGCCCATGAGTTTGAGGTTGCTGTGAGCTATGACAATGTCAAGGTACTCTACCCAGGGTCACTGAGTGAGACTCTGTGAAAAAAAAAAAAAAAAAGCCAGAATCAGTGAATAGTGAATACTGAACACTGGCCTTACTCTAAAAGCTTTCACTTAACTGCCCCCAACCCAGGTACTTCAAGCACAGCGATGGCAGCTTCTCTAACAAGCAGTGGATCTTCTTCTGGTTTGGCCTAGCAGATATCCGGGACTCCTATGAGTTGGTCAACCATGCCAAAGGGCTGCCAGACTCCTTCTGCAAGCCAGTTTCTGACCCAGGCAGCTGACCTTCACCATAGACTCTGCAGGCCCTGGGACAGCCAGGGTGAACCAAAAGCCACACCCCGAGGGTGACCCCAGGCAGCCACAGGCTGAAAGGGGCTCATTGGCTGAGTGATCTGTAGAGGAATCAGCAGCCTTGGCTCTACCAAGAGTGGTGCCCAAGTGGGACAAGCACAGGAAGGAGGGGTGCCCACCTAAGCCCCTGACTTGCCCCAAAGTCAGGCAGATGGCTTCAATATTTAACCTGGGAATGGGGGTGGGGGTGGGGGTGCCTTCCAGGGCTACTCTCAGGGCTAATCTGAAGAGTGGGCCAGATTTCTGTGGCCTCTGTGCTGTGTTTTGAGATTCTCTTGCCCAAAATATCACCCCTGCCTACCTGATATTCTTTTTTTTTTTTTGGCCGGGACTGGGTTTGAACCTGCCACGTCCAGCATATGGGGCCGCCCACTTGACCACAGGTGCTACCCCCTACCTGATATTCTACCATTCATTTTAATTCCTTTGGCTCTTGCAGTGATTTTCCAGGAGGTATTGATTAAAACACAAATACCTGTCTATGAGTCAGCTCACAGTTGAAAGGAAGTTAGTTACCCTCTGGGAATAAGATCTTGAGGGCTGGAGACCAAGGGACTTCTGGGGGAGTCAAGGACCCAATGAGATGGTGGGCCCCAGGATGACTTACCTGGGTGTCAGCAGCCCTGAGGAGCTTCCCATCCCTAGGCTATTCCACAGACCAGGCAACAGCAGCCTAGCTGTTGTGCCCTCATCCCCACAGTTCCCTTTCCAGGCGAGGTTCAGGGCCAAGCCCAGACAGGTGTAGGTCATCTTTCACCTGCAAGAACCACAGCTAGGACTTCTTCTGGGACTACACTTTTTGTCACAGGTGCAAGGAAATGAAGGGACACATTCAATGAAGAGACCATCAAGGCACAGCAGGGGCAGTGATAGAACCCAAGAAGCCTCCTCCAGGGAATGGGTCATGTTGAGTACACATCTGGGCTTGGGTATGAGATAGGTCTGACCTGGAATCCAGCTGTGCTAGTCTGGATTTGCTCTGTGGCTTTAGACAAGCTGCTCACCTCCGAGCCTCCATTTCCTCATGTGTAAAATGTAAAATACTCAGCTTCATAATAGACACTGAATGGTAGTTCTCTAGCTGCTCTCACCAAAGATTTCTTTAAAAGAACGAGCTCCAAATGGGGAGGAAAAGACAAGAGGGATTGGGGTGAGAGAGCAAAAGCATATAGTACTGTGAGGATTTTGAGAGTCTTAAAAAGAGCTAAAGATCCGTGGGAAATTCAGGAACAGGGGAAAAGTCATGGGAGGACCAAGGTGGGGCTTAACCAGATAGGGTCTTTGAAGAAACCCAAGATCTGTCTGAGCCAGCGGCAAAGTGCCCTGTGGGGAGAACAGTGAAACAAAACCAAATGTCTATATAAAATGTTTATTTTTGGAGGACTGTGTGGTCTGGTGTTTGGGAGGGCATTCAACCCCCACCAGGCCAACCACAGAACTGGAGACAGAGGTGGCATCAGGGGAAAAACTGGCCACTGCCTGCTCCACCCCCGCATAGCCCAGAGCAGACCAGGTCCTGCTCTGCTGTCAAGGTAGGTGACACAGAGTTGGTACCGTTTCTGTCCCAGCATATCCTGAGAATCCACATGACTTCTGTGGTGCCCAGGCCCTTTGCTCCTCCTGGGCCTGATGCACATGTGTTGAGTTTCCACAGACTCGGTCTCTGGAAAGCACAGCAGAGCCTACCTGCATCTGCTAGGTTCAAAAAGGAATTTTTCATATTTGCTCACTTCTGATCTCCACCATCTTTCCTTGTCTCCCACTCTTAAGATACCCACACCCTTGGCCATCTTATTCCCTTCCCAGGGCCAGGAGGCCCAGGGAGCAGCTGGCCTCAGTTCTCCTAATAAACAAGAAAACGAAAAACCTGTGAGGCATTAGTGCCAGGGCTCCCACCTTCCCAAGGGTCAAGCCCAGGCTGGGAAAAAGACCGGCCTCTTAACAATGCAAAAAAAGAAAAAACCAGCAAGGAATCAAACAAACAGACCAAAAAGTATAAATAAACAGCAACTGGGCCAGCAAGGAGGAAGGCAGGGTGGCCCTCAGTGGCTCCCTGCGCCCATCTCAGCCTCTCGCCGTGCAACTCAGCCGTCAGTGGCCAGGATGACAGCAGCCCCAAAGATGCCCACACTCTCTCCAAGGAGCTTCATTTGGTTCCAGAACTCAACACGCCGCATGTTGTGCCAATAAGCAACATTGCCATCAATAAGCAGCATGACTGGGGGCAGCAGTACAGCCAGGATCTGGGCAGCCAGGGTCACGTAGTAGCCCGACAGGAAGGCCAGGGCCAGGATGCCATACAGCACGAAGAAAAGCTGGATCATCAGCTCCCCTCCTGGGAGATGGTTCAGATACGCCAGCCGGTCCTCCTTGCTGTGCTGCAGCGAGTAGGCCTGGAGACATACCATCCTCTAAGACTCACCAAAAAGGCTGAGAAGGCTGTCTGGGAAAGGCCACCCATGAGACTGAGATGGCACCTATAAGTCAACCCCTGCAAGGTAGGCTTCTGACACCCCACTCAGATGGGGACTTTAAGACAAAGGAAAGCCTTTATCTCCTCCTCAGACTTTGTAAGTCCAGGAGGTTACGGACTATGTCTCCCCTCACCCTGGGGGCTATGGAGGGAAGAAGTGTGTCTCCAGTCAGACTAGAGCTCCCACCTCCAAATAAACCATGAAAGCCTACACAGCGTGGCACAGGAGATGTAATACCCAGTAACTAAGATAAGGCCCAGTGGCTTGGGCCCTCCCCTAGTACCAGGGAGTACCATAACTGGCTACCCCAGGAAGCTCCATCAGCCCTAGGGGGCAGAATCCCAGTTGGGGCCGCCAAACCACTTCTTTGTCCCCTCTCCTAGCCCTCTGGGGGCTGGAGCCATGAGAGAATCACTCCATTTTATTCTCTTGGTTCATAGGGTTGGGATTGAATGGTCAATCCAATTTCTTCTCTACCTGGCGGCAATAATGTTTGAAGAAGGAGCTCTCAGCCAGGTCTCAGGCATTTGGAAGGCCCCTAAGGCCTGGAAACTGGCCAGGCAATTCCCAGGCCCCAAGCCTTCAGGAACTACATGCAAAGCCTTGTTCTGCTAGGCCTGGGCTCACATCTCACTCCTAGCCAGGCACCTCCAACCAACAGACCCCCAACCTACCACACAGATGAGGTAGATGCCCAGGAACACCTGGCCGGTGGACTGTAGGGAGCGGCTGCGGGGTTTCCGACGATACAGCTCCCCAGCACCGCTGGCAAGCACAAGAAAGCCACCGATGACGGCAACTGTGCGAGAATACATACGGACCTAGGCCGAGCAAAGGGACCCCAGTCAGGAACTGCAGCCACCACATTTCTCCTGGCTGCCCAGAGTGCAGAACTGCCATTCTTTACACATCCCATTCCATCTGATGAACCCTCTTACCATTTCCAAGCTTGGTGGACAGTAATAGCAGAGATAGATAATTATTTTATACAGAAGTGGAAACTGAGACCCAGAGGAATTGAGAAAATTATCCAAGATCCTACAGTAAGTGGCAGAACCCAAACATGCTGTATTTACCCTCTCCCTATCCCCACGTCTGCAGACTCTCATCCTGGTGTTTTTTCTCTGTATCAGTGGTTCTCAACCTGTGGGTCAAGACCCACAGGAATTGTATTCAAGGGCGGTGGCATTAGGAAGGTTGAGAACCACTGCTCTATATGGTACAAGGTCTATTCCATTAAAACAAAACAACAACAACAACAACAAAAAGAAAACAAAACAAAAAACAGGGCCAGGAATAGTGGCTCAAGCCTGTAACCCCAGCACTTTGGGAGGCCAAGGCAGGAAGATTGCTTGAGGCCAAGAGTTTGAGACTGGCTTGGGCAATATAGTGAGATCCTGTTTATAAAAAAAATTAAAAATATTCCCCTAGTGTATCCTTGTTGATTTGTTTATGGCCTTTTATGAACTGCCATTTTCTAAAATTTTTTTCAATAAAAGGAAAGAAAAAAATATATATATATTAGCCAGACATGGCAATGCATGCCTGTAGTCCTAGCTACTTGGAAGGCTGAGGCAGTAGGAACACTTAAGCCCAGGAACTTGAGGTTGGAGTGAATTACAATCTCACCACTTCACTCCACCCTGGTTGACAGAGACCATGTCTCAAAAACAAATACCCACTAATCTCCCTCCCCTACTGGACCGTTGGTCCCTTCCTTGAGGGTAGTGCCTTTGTGCAAACTCATCTGCAAGCCTGCAGCACCTGACACAGGTTCTGGCAGTTACGGGCTTAAATGCTATGCTAAGATTAATTACATTGAACCCGCCAAGGTCCCTTTTGCCCTATGACTCTGAGATTACTAGATTTAATGGTTTAAAGATTCTGGGAACCAGGCCAGGTGAGCTCAAGCCTGTAATCCTAGCACTCTGGGAGGCCGAGGAGAACGGATTGCCTGAGCTCACGGGTTCGAGACCAGCCTGAGCCAGAGCGAGACCTTGTCTCTAAAAATAGCCAGTGTTGTGGCAGACGCCTGTAGTCCCAGCTACTTGGGAGGCTGAGGCAAGAGAATCGCTTAAGCCCAAGAGTTTAAGGTTGCTGGGAGCTTAAATTATAGAGTGAAGCCAAGGCACTCTACCGAGGGTGACAAAGCGAGACTGTCTCAAAAAAAGATTCTGGGAACCAGGTGACTTCTGGTTCCACCAGTATGTTAACTAACTGTCGGGTGACTTTGGGAAAATGTTTCCCATCTCCGGATCTCAGTTTCCACATTCTAGAGGGGAGGTTTGCGTTTGCGTTGTCGCTAAGATCCTTCCATTTCTGCGATCTGTAATCTCTACAAACCTGGAGAGGTTCCGCCCTCCCCGTCTTCACACAGTTTCCATTTCTGCGATCTGTAATCTCTACAAACCTGAAGAGGTTCCGCCCTCCCCGTCTTCACACAGTTATCCACCAGTACAGCGCATCGCCCAACAACTGCCCTGAGCTTTGGCCGCTGACTCCCCATCACCCACAGCGAAGCCCCTTCTAGGGCGGAGGCGCTCACCTTCAGCCAGTCCCCGTAGTGGACGTAGCCCCCGATGTAGGCGGCATAGGTGCTAACGGCCAGCTGGAGTGCAGCCCCTAGCGCGAACCAGCGCCGCTTCACTCCAAAGGACATGAAGCTAGCACACAGCACGGCCGCCCCCATGTCGAAATACAGATAAGGCACTGGGATGTCGGGCTTCCTGCGAGCCAAGAGTGGGAAGCAACGAGGACAGAATGAAGGGAGAAGAAGAGCCCCTGAGTTCCCACAAGCTCAACTGCTCCCCCGAACTGGAGCCCCCTCTCAAGGCTAGAACCGCCCCACCAGATCTGGCCCGGACCTTACAAACGAGGCCTCAATTCCTCCCAGTCCAAAGGCCCCAACTTTTGGCTCCCAACTTCTTCCCCACATCACCGCACCCCCGTTCCTGGGACGAGCCGTACCGCCCCCCACCGCGTCCGGCGGCTACATGGGCCTTCTCACCGGCGCGCCTCAGCCCTCTCAGCATACAGCATGAGTTGGCTGAAGCAGCCCCAAAAGGGACATCGTGTGAGCAGCACCGAACCCAACTGCATGAGCAGCTGCAGCATCCACCGTCTCGAACCTATTTCAGACGCCATTTTGGGAAAGGGCAGAAAGGGCAGCGGCTTCACTCCGTCAGAGAGGCCGGCGCGAAATGGGCACGAAACTTCCGGGTGTCTCGCCTTTTCTTTTCCCCTCCCGCCGGGAAACAACGTTGTCTATTCTAGTTCCGACACGAAGGAGGTGTTCCCGCTGCGAACTTCAGTCTTCCCCCTGCCCATGGAGACTTCTGGGCTTTTCATTGTACCTGCAAAATTGAAAACTAGACTAGAGAAAGGAACAGTGGGGTCAGGACATTATAAGTCTTGGAATGTGTAATTTCATGTATTGAAACCAACTGGTCTTTAAATGCAGCCAGACCTAGGCTCTAATCCCAACTCCAACCCTGTAATTTTGGACTCATGAAATGGAGTTAATGATATCTACCTCAGAATTGTTTGAAGTTTAAATGTGGCAGATTTGATCCTAGCACATAGTAGGGGTTCAATAAATGGTACACACACCAGAGGAAATTTCCCTGCTTCTATTAAGTTCAAATAAAGGGGGTCCTTCTGGCTCAGTCACCTGGTTGGTCGTGGTCCATCCCCTAAGAGAGAGATCTAATGTGGACATTTGGGACCTCTCAAATCAGTCTATTTTCACCAGCTCCCATGCTCTCACACTAGCCCAAGTTATCATCTTTTGGCAGTTTTAACTGCAGCAGCCTTTCAACTGGTCTTCCCTACTCACCTTTGGACTCTTCGAAGTTTGTTCTCAGCTCCTAACATAACTACCCTCCTTTTGAATCACTTAGCAAAGTGGCAATGATATATTTGTGATTTATTTTTGATTTATTTTTTGAGACAGTCTGTCACCCTGAGTAGAGTCCACTGGCATCGTTATAGCTCACAGCAACCTCAAACTTCTGGACTCAAGCGATCCTCCTGCCTCGGCCTCCTGAGTAGCTGAGACTAAAGGTACGAGCCACTGCATCTGGCTAATTTTTCTATTTTTAGTAGAGACCAAGTCTTGCTCTTACTAAGGCTGGTCTCAAACTCCTGACCTCAAGCAATCCTCCTGCCTTATCTTCTAAAAATGCTAGGATTATGAGCGTGAGCCACTGCATCCGGCCTGCGATTCTTTTATTAATGACAAACTTCCCCCACAAGATTACAGGCTCCATGAGAACAAATACAGAGTATGATTTCTGTTTACTATTTATGGATGTTCCTTGACTTACAATGGGGTTACATCCCCCATGGACTCATCATCAGGTAAATATATATTAAGTTAAAAATGCACGGCTTTACAAGAAATGGTTTCTAGTGAATGCAAATCACATTCACACCATCATATATTTGAAAAATCCTAAATCGGCCAGGCATGGTGGCTCACACGAGCTCAGGAGTTCGAGACAGACTGAACAAGATACCCAATCTTTACTAAAAATAGAAAAATACCCACGCATTGTCGTGGGTGTTCTCAGTACCAGTGACTTGGGAGGCAGAGGCAAATCCGAGATCACTGGGAGCTAGGCTAAGACCATGGCACTGCAGCTAGGGCAACAGAGTGAGAATCTGTCTTAAAGAAGAAAAGGGAAAGGGAGGGGAGAAAAGAAAAGAAACGAAGAAAAATCCTAACCATCCTAAATTAGGTACCATCTGTACATCCCTCAGGGCCTAGTATACAGGATACACTCAGGAAATAAGTGCCACACAGATAAATAAACAAAAGGTGTTATCACTATGTCTAGTTCATAGTAAGGTGTTCATAGATATCTACTGAAAAATGGGGAAAACTTCCAGGCGGTTTGGGGTTGTCACCAGAGATGCCACCACCTATCATACTGCACACATAAATCCATTAACACATGGGTTCACCCTCCAATGTTGAAGGTTAAGACCATGAAAACACCCTCAATAGGCCATTTAATTCATAAAGTCTACTTCCAATTCTGTGGGGAGGGGAGAAGGGGCTCATGTACAAATGATTCCTGACCATGTGAATTAAAAATTACCAGTCAGCCACTAGAAGGTGGCCAACAAAACACCTTTTCACACTTCTTTCTTAACAGTCATTAGGATATGGCTATGTATAGCAGAAAAAAAAAGTGTGAGAGAGGATATACTGATAGAAAGAACTAGGCAATGGGATTGTATGTGTGGGACTGTATGTGTGCTGGGGGATGGGGAGATCTGTAAGCAAAGAAAAAGTCTGGGTTAAAAGTCATTTCGACTACCTCCACCCATGAGCAACCACCACACAGAGCAAGTTTTCTTTATAATACAGGCAAAAGGTACAGAATCATCTTTCCAACTGGTTTCATTTTTCAAGTCTCTTCACCCATCTGATTTAATGCACAGCCCTAAAGAGTTGGACCAAACTGGGACTATGTATAGTAAGTCCATAAAATAGCCCTAGCAGTCTGCTTGGGCTGTCCCCACAGGTGCAATGCTCCCATCTTAGCAACCAGATTCTACTCAAATCTCCATCAGCAGAGGCCAGAGATAAATCTGAGAAGGATGATGGAGATCAGAATGAAGGAAGCTTTCCTTGGTACCCACAGCACCTCAATTCCTCTGGGTTTAAGTCCCTCTCTTTTACTACTCTCTTTGCCAGAGGGGTAATGAGAAGGAAAGAATTAGGGGTCAAATCCTAGTTTCTAGGGTGGGGCAGATGCCAGCCTTCTGCTAGGTCAGGGAGAGACAAGCGGACACTGCAGGATCTGAGAAATGAACACAGCCATATGTTCCTGCCTGCCTCTATTTTTCCCACCCCTTCCCTGCAGGCACCTAACCCCATGGACCTCTGAGGAAATTCCCTTTTCCTCCTCCTAATTCTCTCCGCTCTTCTTTAGCACCCTGACTTCCCTCTGCAACACCCCTCACCTCTCCACGGAGGTTCCCATCCTGTCCAGGGCCCTGCCTGCGTTTATGCTCAGCCATAATCACAGCCACAGCGAGCAGCATGGTGCCTGAGATGCCAAGGAGAGTGGCCATCTGGGCCAGGCAGAGCTGGAACTAGCACTTCAAGTTGCCTAGGTTGGCCACATGCAATCCAGCTTCCTGAAGATTCCCGGCAGGTCACAGTTGTATGTCCAAGGGTTTTTGACCAGTGGCAGCTATAAACCTGCTGTCCAGATAGCGGCTACTGCCTTGAACTTGAGGTGATACAGTCAGTTGTCCATGAGATAGTCCCAGTGCCCACAAGGCTGTAAATGCCTCAACCTCCAGCTCATTTTTGTTCCCAGCCAGAAAGACAATTTCCAAGCCTGGCAGGGATACCAAAATAGTGCCTTTCACCCACTGCAGCTGGTTCCCAGCCAGGATAGGCAGAAGAGGCCACCAAACCCTGCTGTAGGCAGCTAGTTGAGGCTCAGATTGAGCTGCTTAAGGCTCCCCAGACCCCATTGGGTACTGGGGAGCAGGGTGGTGAGTAGGTTGTGAGACAGGTCGAGACGAAGCAAAGAGCCCAGGGTGGCTGAGAAGTCTGGGGCAGGAGGGCCAGTTGGGAGTGAGGACTAGCCGCTTCAGGCAACTCAGGTGCCCTAGGGCTCCACCAGCTACATCTTGCAGGACATTGTGAGAGAGCAGCAGACCCCATCTCCAGAGGTCTTAGAAGGCACCAACAGGCAGGTGGCTGAGATTCCTGTGGTTCCAGCTCCAGGAGCCAGGCTCTATAGGGGAAATTGGGAGGAAGGTTGAGCAGGTGGAGGCCCCTACAGCCCACCACACTGCCTGTGCTTGGGCAGGTGCATGGTGCTAGACATACTGCTGCCAGATTCCTGAAATTAGCCAAATGCAACCATCAGGGCCACTGCCATAGTGTCAGAAAGTGGACACACCCACCCCATGCTTGTCCAGGAGGGGAAGGGGAGAGGATGGATCAGGCGCTCATGTATGCTGAGACCTTCATGCCTCTCCTTCACCTGGGACCCTGGGCAACCATGTTGACACTAAGGGAGAAAAATACAAGTAGATACCATTCAGGAGTCTCACCATTTGCTGGACTCCCAGCATGGTCTCAAGGATACAATCCCTTCATCTCCCACAATTTTACCTGTCACTGAAGCTTCTGGTAAGAGCTATCTCAGGCCCCAGCATCCTGATCACCTCCTCCTAACCATCCCTCATGCCCTTACCTCTTAGATGAAAAGCAATTAGGGAAGATGGCCTTTAATCCAGGGCACCCCTTACTTACTCTCACCCACACCCCACAACACTGACTTTTAACAGGGCCCCAGCAGAAACTCTGCCTTTCCCAGCCCCTAAACATTCACTCAGTCACTCTTCATACAGCCAGCATTTCCAGAATTACCATTCTGCAAAAGGTCTGCACAGAAGTCCGATGCACTCACCTATGTTCCTAGGCAATACCTGCTGAGTGCAATCCCAGCCCAGGAATGGCAATGGAAAGAATCTCAGCTCTGCTTTCCTGCCTCTCTAGCCTCCTGTCAAAGCCCCACCTTCAAGAGCAATAGAACAACTAGCTCTCAGGGAAGCCACAGCCCTGAGATGGGTATATAGGACAAGAGGAGGAACTCTCCAAAGCCTCGTGGCCTTGTACCCAGAGGAGCAGGACCCAATCCTGCCTAAGAGTGGTGCCCTCTACCTCGTTCATCACTCACTTCTGGAGACCCATCTCCACTCTCTGATCAGGATGGCAGCTTCAGATTCCTTTGGGGCCCTTTCAGGTCAGGAAGTAGTCAAGTGTCTCCTCTTTCATTCTATGCTGCCTCCCTAAGAAATCTGCCAATGTGGCACCTGTGGCTCAAGGAGTAGGGTGCCGGCCCCATATACCGGAGGTGGTGGGTTCAAACCGGGCCCCGGTCAAAAACTGCAAAAAAAAAAAAGAAAAGAAAAGAAATCTGCCAATGTCTATAATTCACTGAGGTCTTGTCTGGACACAAAGAAAGGGAATGCTTTTTTTTGTTCCCATTAAGCCAAAGGTCAGAAAACTCCACGCTGGCCTGTTCAAAGAATATCCAGCATCTCCTGAAACAAGGTATTTGCGTCTCCTTACCCTAGGAGCAATTAGTGGCAGAGGTGAAATCTGACATTATTCAGCCCTGCCTGAATCCAGGCAGGCTTCTAACCACTAACCAACAGTCATCCAAAACTGGGCCACTGTTTCCCAGGCCAGCCAGCCAGTCCTTTAAGTTAAGGTCAACTAGATAAGACAAAAGGGGTCAATAACATAGATTATCTCAGAATAGTAAGAGCAGCAGAGCTACCACTAACTTAGGGTCTGAACCTTTGGTTGATCTCAAGCCTCTCTGCACTAATTCAAGTAACCTGGTTCAAGCAAATTATAATGGAAAACTTCAGGAATCAATGCCAATAATCTTTAAGAAAACATTACCAACACAAGATTATAAGAGCCTTGAGCTCAGCAAAAATTCGGCTCAGCGCTGATAGCTCAGTGGTTAGGGTGCCAGCCACACACACCCAGTCTGCCAGGTTCAAACCGGGCCAAGGCCTGCTAAACAACAACTACTACAACAACAGCTGGGCATTATGGCGGGCATCTGTAGTCCCAACTTCTTAGGAGGCTGAAGCAAGAGAATCGCTTAATCCCAAGAGTTTGAGGTTGCTTGCTGTGAGCTGTGATGCCATAGTTCTCTACTGAGGGTGACATTGTGAAACTGTCTCAAAAAAAAAAAAAAGGCGGTGCCTGTGGCTCAATGGAGCAGGGCGTGGGTCCCCTATGCTGGAGGTGGTGGGTTCAAACCCAGCCCTGGCAAAAAAAAAAAAAAAAATTCCCATTTTCAAGTCACACAAGTACAACAAAAGTTAAAAAACTTGGCCAGGTGCAGTAGCTCAGGCCCTTAAATCCCAGGCACCCCTTCCTTACTCTAACCGATGCCCCACCTCACTGGCTTTTCATAGGGCCCCAGGAGAAACTCTGCCTTCCCCAACCCCTAAACATTCACTCAGTCACTCTCATATAGAAGTTAAGGTCAGGCAGGGTGTGTTGGCTCACGCCTGTAATCCTAGCACTCTGGGAGGTTGAGGCGGGTAGATTACTCGAGCTCACAAATTCAAGACCAGACTGAAAAAAAAAAACAAGACCCGGCGCCTGTGGCTCAAGTGGCTAAGGAGCCAGCCACATACACCTGAGCTGGCGGTTTCGAATCCTGCCCAGACCCACCAAACAACAATAACGGCTGCCACCAAAAAAAAAAAAAAAAATAGCCGGGCGTTGTGGTGGGCACCTGTAGTCCTAGCTACTTGGGAGGCAGAGGCAGGAGAATCGCTTGAGCCCAGGAGTTGGAGGTTGCTGTGAGCTGTGATGCCACAGCACTCTACCCAGGGTTACAGCTTGAGGCTCTGTCTCAAAAAACAAAACAAAACAAAAAACAAGACCCCGTCTCTACTAAACACAGAAAGACTGACAGTTCGGTGCCTGTGGCTCAAGCGGGTAAGGCATGAGCTACATATACCTGAGCTGGCGGGTTTGAATCCAGCCCAGCCCCGCCAAACAACAATGACGGCTGCCACCAAAAAATAGCCAGGCATTGTGGCAGGTACCTATAGTCCCAGCTACTTGGGAGGTAGAGGTGTGTGAATTGCTTGAGCCTAGGAGTTGGAGATGACCGTGAGCTGTAATGCCACAGCACTCTACCCACGGCAACAGCTTGAGGCTCTGTCTCAAAAAAAAAAAAAATTGAGGCAAGAGGATCACTTGAGCCCAAGCTGGAGATTACTGTAAGCTATGACACCACAGCACTCTAGCACTCTACCCAGGGCAACAACTTGAGACTTTGCCTCAAACAAAAAAAAAGTCAAGGTCAACTAGACAATAATAATCCTAGCACTCTGGGAGGCCAAGTCAGGTGAATTGTCTGACCTCAGGAGTTTAAGACCAGCCTGAGCAAGAACGAAACCCAGTCTCTATTAAAACTAGAAAAACTATCAGTGTAACCTGGCTTATTGAACCCTCAATGAATCCCCAACAATAAAAAAAAAAACTAGAAAAACTAGCCGGCATTGTGGTGGGCACCTGTAGTCCCAGCTACTTGGGAGGTTGAGGCAAGAGAATCACTTGAGCTCAAGAGTTTGAGGTTGCCATGAGCTATGATACCACAGCTCTGTCTCAAAATAAAAAAAATAATAATTTAAAAAACACCAAAAATTAACAAAACTCGGGGTGGCACCTCTGGCTTAGTGAGTAGGGCACTAGCCCGATATACCAAGGGTGGTGGGTTCAAACCTGGCCCCATCCAAACTGCAACAAAAAAATAGCTGGGCGTTGTGGCAGGCGCCTGTAGTCCTAGCTGCTCAGGAGGCTGAGGCGAGAGAATCACCTAAGCCCAGGAGTTGGAGGTTGCTGTGAGCTGTGACGCCACAGCGCTCTACTGAGGACGACAAAGTGAGACTATCTCTAAACGAAAAAAAAAATTAACAAAACTGAAAAAAGGCTCATTGAACATGTTATGTCTGAGCAGTTAACTTAAAACATAAGGACCACTAGGTGCCCGCATGAGTTCACAAGTTACATTCAAACAACTGTATATTTTGTTGTTTTTTTTTTAATTGAGTCTCACTTTGTCATCCTCAGTAGAGTGCTAGGGCGTTCACCACAACGCCCAGCTATTTTGTTGTTGTTGTTATTTAGCAGGCCTAGGCTGGGTTCAAACACACCAGCCCTGGAGCATGTGGCCAGCGCCCTAACCACCAAGCAATAGGCGCCCAGCCAGAAGCTCAGTTCTAAGTTCTGATCAATGGCAGGTGGACATGAGTTTACTCCCCAGATCTTTTATCATGTGTGCCTCCAATAAGTCCTGTGACAAACGCTCTTATGTAGGTACACACACCTTTTTCCTCCATACTCCACTTACACACAACTCCAAACCCTGAATCCCTTCTTAAACACTTTGCAGTGTATTCCTGGATGAATTCTCAGGGGGTGAAAAGAGAAAGTAAAGAGTAGGAAGCAGAGATTCTAAAGAGGAAAGTCAAACCAAACAGGCACATCCTCCTGGGATGCCTCGAATCCCCTCCCTTTGGAGCCTCTAAAGTATGCACAAACCCGAGACATGAGTGATGGTTAAAAAAAATTGGGTTTTATTGTTTTTGCTAAACAATACTAAAAAAAAAATTTCATTTTGAAGGCAGGGCTTGAATTATTTAATTTTGATCCATTTATTTAATTAAAAAAAAAAAGGAAGGGGAAAGAGATCATGGCCAAAAAAATAGTAGTTAACCCCCACCCCACCCCCAAAGCTCTAGCCAGTCACATGAGCATCACCCATATCCCACTCAGTGCCTGATAATCAGATGGTGGCATACTCTGCCCCATGAGACTGCCTGAGGGCACAGGGGCAATGGATGCCAGTTTTAGCTCTCAGCAGGTTAGTCAAACCCAACAAAGTGGTGGGCTAAAGTCCAGAAATTCTTTCTAGGTTTCTGCCCAATGGCTGAGCAAATACAAACTGTCATAAGCTTGTAAAATTAAAGGGAGGTGGAAGTGGGGCATAAGAGCAGGAAGATGGCAGAAGAGAAACTGTAGGGTGGCCAAGCTTCTTCCTGGGCTAGTGGATCTGGATATAGATTTAAAGAGAAGTCTGGGTAGATGGACTCCAAGTTTCCTATAAAAGAAAATCATCCCTCAAGGAGGAAGAGCTGAGATGTGCCATGCAAAACAAGCTCTCCCTGCAGAGGCACAGGAGGAAGGGCAGCTGACTCTCTCCATTTGGAGAGAATGGTAAGGAGATTCCTTCTAGTACCATGTAGTAAGACAAAAGGCAGAGGGCGAATCCTGAGGTTTGGGCCAAATGTGAGACTGATGCACACACAAAGACTAAAAGCCATCAGGAACCCTCAAAGCCAAATCTCATCTGCATACACTGGCTCTACAAAGTGCTGCAGGAGATTCTTGCTGTGAACGGAGTTAAGCTAGTTGCCTGGCTATGGGTGGTGGGAAGGGCAATACATTTTTATTTTCAGAGGGATGAGGTGGGAAGAGCGGCCATGATCTAGTAAAAAGAGACCTGCAAGAAGCAGAAAATATTTAGAGAACATTTTAATATATATTTTCATATATATATTTAAAGTTAAGAAAAATAAAACTAATTCAAGCCATGCCCTGTGCAAAAAAAAAAAAAAAAAGAAAAAAGAAAAAAAAAGGAAAAGGAAAATAAAAGAAAAGAATTAAAGCAAGACCTCTGTCTTCTCTGGTCTCAACTTAAAAATCACAGTCAGCTTGTTACTTTTATTTTAGAAGAAAAGATGTAAAAGTTTCTTTCAATCACTCAGAAGACAAGTGTTGCCACTTATAAAAACAGAATGGCAGGAACAGACTAGGAAAGGAAAGTAGAAGTAAAAGGGCAGAGTGGGAAAGAAATTTTCAAAAATAAAATTAACAAGGTGACTGCTCCAGAAGGGGGGCTGTGAAAAGGACATGGTGGACCGAAGTCTGTTAGTCAAGTAATGATTCAACTTTTAAATTATTCTCTTGTTCTTTTTTGTTGGGTGTTTTGTTTGTTCAAGTCTAAGATTTGGAAATGCTGACCCTTTGTTAACAAGAGCCAACAGGACATATAGGATCCCTTCCCTCCCCCGGCCTGCCTCCGCTGAAGCCACCACCACCGCCTCCTTGGCTGGATGCTGGAAGAGTCCTCCATGTATATGGACTCAGGATGACAGGGTAGCCTCCTTCTGTGGTTGCTGGGCTTGTGAACGTTGCAGTATCTTTTGGCTTTCCACATCTCTAAAATGTTTTTCAACCTGAAAGAGATCAAGCAACCAAAGTCAGAAAAGGAGATGGACAAACAAGGTTTCCCAAACAATCCAGTCTAGACTTCAACAGCCCCATACCGGCTATCCAGCCCATGAACTCTTGCTGTCTGTTGGCCTTCCCAACCACAGGTGGGCAAGGCTCTTGTTTCAGCCACATTTTTTTTATAGCTTTCAATAAGAGTGATTAGGAGTTGAATCTACAAGCTAAAATATACAATCAAATGAGGAAAGATTATAGTGACTAACTCTTAACTCCTCCTCCCTTCTTTACTAAGTACAGAATACAAAGCTCATAGGAATTAGTCTTACGCTTTTCACATCCACAATGTT
Source organism: Nycticebus coucang (assembly GCF_027406575.1). Classification (NCBI taxonomy): domain Eukaryota; kingdom Metazoa; phylum Chordata; class Mammalia; order Primates; family Lorisidae; genus Nycticebus; species Nycticebus coucang. Next base: position 59,512,007 of record NC_069797.1, read on the forward strand.
GGTCTCTCAATATCCCTCACAGGGGCTTGGTGCCTGTAGCTCAAGCAGCTAAGGTGCCAGCCACATACACCGGAGCTGGTGGGTTCTAATCCAGCCCAGGCCCGCCAAACAAAAATGACAACTACAACCAAAAAATTGCTGGGCATTGAGGGGGGCACCTGTTATCCCAGCTTCTTGGGAAGCTGAGGCAAGAGAATCGCTTAAGCCCAAGAGTTGGAGGTTGCTGTGAGCTATAACGTCACAGCACTCTACCCAGGGTGACAGCCTGAGACTCTGTCTTTAAAAAAAAAAAGGGTAGGAGTGTGTTTTGATGTGTTTCTATAAATGCTGTACCACAATCTAATAAGTCAGGTGACATATGTAGGGTCAGACGCACCAACAGTAACTAGCATATATCAACCAGCCCTTCCTAGAAGGGCACATGCAGCTGACAGCCTGGGATGAAAGGAACTGCTCAGGCCCCATTCCATCACATTATTCCACATCACCCATTGGATCCATCCCATAGGAAATGTCCAAGCCACAGCTGCAGAGCCCAGTGTAAGGAAGGCACCGAAGCCAGATACAGCTGCTAGAGGTGGCAGAGATTATAGCTCGATGTCCTGCTCTGACCCTGAAGGATGAAGGCCAAAGAACCACCCTCTTCCCTAAAGTTGCCCAGCTCCTTTACTTACTATTTTGCGTACATGGCTCAGTGCACTCCCCTCTTTGCCTTTACAGTTTTCCACTTGATATGGGGGTGTAATAACAACTTCTTCCATGACTACAATGTTTTTTTCTTGCCATTTACAGTCTTTAATGCTGAAAGGAAAAGAGAGCAGGTAAAATGTTACTCCTTGGGGCACTTTGCACCTCTAGCCTGTTGAATAAGTAAACTTCCAAAGGCTAACCCCAAGTTCCCACCCCTCAACAACTACAGCCAATAGCTCACAGAGAGGAATAGCCAAGAAACATTCCCTGGGCACCACTGGCTAGGAAAGCAATGAAACTCATGCATATTATTCCAAGAAGAGCCCAGAACTGTTACTCTGAAACACCAAGGACCCTGGAGAACCATAAAAAACTTGATAGTAGCCACAAAATTCCAAACTAAATTTAGTTATAAATAGCTAGGCTCAGAGGCCACTAGATTCAAGTTAGGTAACAGCCCTGGGCAAAAGTTGGTAAACTTTTTCTATCAAAGGTCAATCAATGAATATTTTAGGCTTTGCAGGCCATATGGTCTGTGCCACAACTACTGAACTCTGCCATTGTAGTACACAGCAGCCACAGGCAGTGCATAAACAAATGAGAAGATGTGGACCATTGGGGAAGTTTGTCAAATCTAGGCCTAGGGAGAACTACCACCTTTACAAAGTCAAGAAAACAAACTCCACATCTTGTGCTCTCTGCTTTCTATTACCTACAATGGAAGCCACTCCTCAAACTGGCCCTTCTCAGTTATCAGACAGCTGGGCACCTGCCAGATTGGGAAAACCCATTCCAGTTCACACTTGGGGAACCCCAGGGCAGCTGATGCTACTAAGAGATTCCTTTGCATACCTGTAAATGTTCAGATACTCACACCATGGCCTCAAAAAGCTCTGATGCCAGCTGCCATCTGTGCACCAGACCCCGGTTAAATAGGGTAACAGAAGGCAGCAGGGGGGTAGGGTGTCAAATGTTCCAGTTTTCAGCAGCTAGGGAAGCTAGTGGAGAGTCAAATGACTTCTGCTGTGACAAACTGTCTTTAAGAGGTGGTAAGAAGGTGGCCTTCTGCTCTAATTCCCTGTCTTCATCTCAATCTATGTTTGGGAGAACTAATATAGATGGAACTTTCCCTTATTAAAACTCTTTCGGCTTTTACAGAAATACAATAACAACATAACAAAAAAGAAAGAAATTGCTAGTTCTAAATTATGGACTACTAGGTCTGGAAGGGACTCTTAGAGATAACCAAATGCAAAACTAAGTTTTACTGACAAGAAACTAAAGCCCAGAGACAACAACCTATGATTATACTCTCCTTCTCTGTGGAAAGGCTGGAACAAGCACCCACAGCTCTGGGTGCTGGCATATTGCCAGTACACGAACCACTTCCCCGGTAAGAGAACCACCCAAAAGTCTGCCACCAGACAGCACAGCCAAATAGCTTCACCCCTCTGTCGGGACCCTTTGCTCCCCCAACTCACGTCTTGTGAATGGTCTGGAAGAGCTGCTGGCCCTCTAAGGAGACACCAGCACTGATTGCATAGGCCTGGCTCAGCTTCTCCTCTTTCTCCGTCCGTGCTTTGCTGGCAAGCTAGGATGGAAGAGAGGAAAGAAAACTCAGAAAAGCATTAATCTTCATTCTTCCCAACATCCAACTTCTGAGCTGAGGAAAGGAGGCTAGGGAAGGCTGGTTTAGAGGACAGATTCCATTTTCTCAGAGACAAAACATGAAACAAACCAAAAAATTTCTCAACATACCTAAACAGTTATTGCTACTCCTAGCAAATATTCCTTCCTTCTGAAATTTACTGAGTGCCTAGCATGTGCCAAACATTCACTATGCTAGATATACAGCCTAAAGAGAGGAGGGAGAAACAGACTATATACAAGTAAACAAAAGCATAAATTAAGAAGATAATTTCAGACAGTGATAAGAGCTAGGAAGAAATTAAAGCAAGGTAACATTAATGGAGTCTGATTGGGGGGCTATATGATGAGAAGTGATGATCAGAGATAAAAGGTAATGCATCCATTCCTATTTCAAGGGGAAAATTAAGAATTTTTACCAGCTACTACGCTAGAGCCTTAGGTTTAAAAATTAAGGGCGGTGCCTGTGGCTCAGTCGGTAAGGCACCGGCCCCATATACCGAGGGTGGCGGGTTCAAACCCAGCCCCGGCTGAACTGCAACCAAAAAATAGCTGGGCGTTGTGGCAGGCGCCTGTAGTCCCAGCTACTCGGGAGGCTGAGGCAAGAAAATCGCTTAAGCCCAGGAGTTGGAGGTTGCTGTGAGCTGTGTTGAGGCCATGGCACTCTATCAAGGGTCATAAAGTGAAACTCTGTCTCTACCAAAAAAAAAAAAAAAAATTTAATATATACCAAATCTTCACAGACCACCATTTGGAGCTCTGAAGACTCTACCTTTCCAGTGCCATTTTTTTTTGTGTGTGTGTGGTTTTTGGCCAGGGCTGGGTTTGAACCCGTCACCTCCGGCATATGGGACCAGCGCCCTACTCCTTGAGCCACAGGCACCACCCTCCAGTGCCATTATTTATGTCCACCTGGGGAGTCAGGACTCACGTGAACCCAACCTTGGATGTTGTTCACCTTTACTTGAGCTGAAGGCAATCCTGTTCTGCTTTTCGGGAAAAGGAATTGTCTGAATTCTACCTCTTATCTGTTCCTTCATTCCCCTCTGGTAGAACAATCATAAACTGATCAAAACACCATCTAGTAATATCTGGTAGTCTACTAAACTCTAGTAAATTCCACCCAACAGAAGTAGGTACCCTTTACCCGTCAATCCATATGGACCCTCCAGCACATTTCTGGTCACCAGCCCACATTCCTGGTTGCTAGAGACTCCAGAAGTAGAAATTTTTTAAGTGTTAAGACAAAACAAATGGGGCCGGGTGCAGTGGCTCACATGTATAATCCTAGCACTCTGTGAGGCTGAGTTGGGTGGAGTGGCTAAGCTCACAAGTTTCACACCAACTTGAGCAGGAGTGAGACCCTGTCTCTAAAACTAGCCAGGCACTGTGGCGAGCACCTATAGTCCCAGCTACTTGGGAGGCTGAGGCAAGAGGATTGCTTGAGTCTAAGAGTTCCAGGCTGCTGTGAGCTATGATGCCATAGCACTCTACAAGGGTGACAAAATGAGACTCTATCTCCAAAAAACCCCAAACAAACAAACAAAAAAAAAAAAACGTGCTGGGTAAGGCAGTGAAAACAAATGAAGATAATGCATCTGAAAGTCAAACAAATGACTTTGAGATTTTTCAGATCCATGAACATCAATAGCCATGTATAAAAAGCTGGAGCATGGGGCGGCGCCTGTGGCTCAGTCGGTAAGGAGCCGGCCCCATATACCGAGGGTGACGGGTTCAAACCCGGCCCCGGCCAAACTGCAACCAAAAAATAGCCAGGCGTTGTGGCGGGCGCCTGTAGTCCCAGCTACTCGGGAGGCTGAGGCAAGAGAATCGCTTAAGCCCAGGAGTTGGAGGTTGCTGTGAGCTGTGTGAGGCCACGGCACTCTACCGAGGGCCATAAAGTGAAACTCTGTCTCTACAAAAAAAAAAGAAAAGAAAATTAGCCAGGGTGGTGGTGCATGCCAGTAGTCCTAGCTCCTACAACTGTGCTGTTTACTGGGCCTGTGAAAAGCCATTGCACTCAAACTTGGGCATCAGAGCATAACCCTGTCTCTGAAAAAGAAAACAAAAAAAAAGCTGCAGCACACTAAACCCACGTGTGGGCACACAATTTGTCCTCCAAATCAGCTCCTTAAATAAAAGTGCTGTTGTTTTAGCTTCCACAGATAAGAGGGAAGACAAAATTCTGCAGTGATCTGGCTAGGCACAAAGGCTCACAACTGTAATCCCAGCACTCTGGGAGGCCAAGGTGGAAGGATCCCTTCAGTTTAGGAGTTTGAGACCAGTCGGAGCAAGAGTGAAACTCCATTTCTACTAAAACTAGAAAAATTAGCCAGGTGTTGTGGCAAACTCCTTATTTATTAAATAAATAAAAATAAAATAAAAATTTATTAAAAATAAAAATTAAATTAAAAAAAAAATATATATATATATATATATGAGAAACAACCAGGTGTTGTGACAGGCGCCTGTAGTCCCAGCTACTTGGGAGGCTGAAGCAAGAGAATCACTTAAGCCCAAGAGTTTGAGATTGCTGTGAGCTGTGATGCCATAGCACTCTACCAAGGGCAACATAGTGAGACTCTGTCTCAAAAAAAAAAAAAAAAAAAAGAGATGGGCAAATACAGCAGCAATCTTTTAAGCATGGCTACCATTCTAGCCTTACCAGGTTACACTACAGATAAATAAATGTACAGAGCTGACAGCATTCAGAGCAATGGGAATCTAAACTGTAACAAGGAAGCCTTGTGGCTTTGAAAGCACTCAGTTTCTAGCAAGAGAGAACTGCTGATGGTGTATCCTAAGCAGCAATCAGTTAACACTCACCCAGGCATCAAGAAAAACCCTGCCAATGGCCCAGAAAAGTGACTCATGCCTATAAACCTAGCGGCACTCTGGGAGACCAAGCCTGAGTGACACCTGGTGTCTACTAAAAATGGGAAAATTAGTGTGTGCCTGTAGTCCCAGCTACTACAAGAAGCAAGAGGATCAATTAAGCCTATGTGTTAGAGGTTGCAGTCAGTTGTGGTAATTCCATAGCACTCTGTCCAAGATGACAGAGCAAGACTGTCTTAAAAAAAAAAAAAAAGAAAGAAAGAAAGAAAAGAAACCGGGCAGTGCCTGTGGCTCAAGGAGTAGGGCGTTGACCCCATATATTGGAGGTGGTGGGTTCAAACCCAGCCCAGGCTAAAAAAAAAAAAGAAAAGAAAACCACCACTCTCTACACACACACAGAAAAGAAGAAAACCCTGGTATTAAGGAAGCGTTTACTTGAGTCTCACTTTCTTTTTTGTTTTTTGTTTGTTTTTTTATGAGACAGTCTCACTTTGTTGCCCTCAGTGGAGTGCCATGGTGTCACAGCTCACGACAACCTCAAACTCTTAGGTTTGAGCAATCCTTTTGCCTCCACCTCCCAAGTAGCTGGGACTACAGGCACCTGCCATGATGCCTGGCTACTTTTAGAGACAGGGTCTTGCTCTTGCTTAGGCCAGTCTCAAAACTCCTGAGCTAAGGCAATCCACCTGCCTCTCTTTCTAAACAACCCCTTAGAAAATCTGAAGTCCTTAAAGAAAAAGGAAAAACTGGGTGTAGCAGAGCTCCTGGGAAGCAGCTAGTGGTCAAGCAGATGTTAAACCTCAGTAGCAGGCAGGAGTTTCACTCCACAGTCTCAATCCCTTTTAAAATGTTTATATCCCTGGCTTAGCACCTGTGGCTCAAGCAGCTCAGGCACCAGCCGCATACACCTGAGCTGGCGGTTTCGACTCCAGCCCGGGCCCGCCAAACAACAATAACGGCTGCAACCAAAAAATAGCTGGGCATTGTGGCAGGCGCCTGTATTCCCAGCTACTTGGGAGGCGGAGGCAGGAGAATCACTTGAGCCCAGGAGTTGGAGGTTGCTGTGAATTGTGATGCCATGGCATTCTACCCAGGGCGACAGCTTGAGGCTCTGTCTCAAAAAAATAAAATAAAAAAGTTATATCCCTGAAAACCAAAATCATCTCTCAATGCTGGGTCAAAGTTGCTTCTATAAAGCTTGTGTTGACTAGACAGTCTGAGTGCTCAAAGAGTGAAATGTCCTTGTCACCTACATAGTAGCTTAAAAATATAACATCACCCCACTCAGTAAGATAGGCGCTGGCTCAGGAAACAAGCATCTACACAGAATGTTTAAGAATGGAACTGACAAATTAAGCTAGAAGAAGAGGGAAAAAGTTGGGAGAAGAGCCACTTTTAAATTTTTGCCAGAAGCAGAATAAAATGGAAATACATCTCCACCAGTGTGATTATTTACTTTAGACAGTCTGAGTAACAATGACAGACTGATTGTAGAACAATGATTTCAAAATCATCCCCCAAAATACCAAATGTGAAATCTCCTCCAAGAGCTCTGAAAGCAAAGAAGAATGGACTAGATTCTCCATTTCAATTTTAACACACAGATCTCAAAAGCCAAATAACATTTGTAAAAGTCAGCAGAAATGACTGCAAGCTGACTGTATGTCTTTCAATTTGCCCCCAGAATCCTCAATCTACACTTCTGCCTTAGGGAGCTGGACTCATTGCAAACTCTGAAACCTCCAGCTGTCAGTTTATACTTTATATTTTCATGACAACCTGAATAATGCTTCAACCTGATATACAGCTACTGAGATGTGCTTTTGCTGAGAAGTGGTACAGACAGCAAATTTATCCTATAGAGGACCATACCAATTAACCATGGAGGACAGTGCTCTCACAAAAATGATCTACAGCCATTTCCTCTCTGAAAATCCAGGTCACCGGGAGAGGGAAATTACTTGCTCTTCTTGGGCATGAAAACTATGCAGAAAGTAGATAAGCCTTCTTTTGTAAAGTAAATGATTATCACTCTCCCCTCAATTTAGCTGTTGCACAAATCTAAATTTTCCCACATATTTTTGTACTCCTATAAATGGTCCAGTTATTCTAAGTTAGTTAAGTTTATGGGTTACAGGCGCCGGCCCCATCGAGGGTGGCGGGTTCAAACCCGGCCCTGGCCAAACTGCAACCAAAAAATAGCCAGGCGTTGTGGCGGGCGCCTGTAGTCCCAGCTACTCGGGAGGCTGAGGCAAGAGAATCGCTCAAGCCCAGGAGTTGGAGGTTGCTGTGAGCTGTGTGAGGCCACGGCACTCTACCAAGGGCCATAAAGTGAGACTCTGTCTCTACCAAAAAAAAAAAAAGTTTATGGGTTACTATTAAGCCACCAGAGGGAATCAACAAAAACTGCCATTAGTAGTGAAGATGTAAGGTGTGGCTTTTAGACTTGAGAAAATCATCAAGATTCCAATTTTTAGGCTGGGTGCAGTGGCTCATGCCTGTAATCCTAGCACTCTGGGAGGCCGAGGCAGGTGGATTGCTTGAGCTCACAAGTTCAAGAGCAAGGGCGAGAGATCCCATCTCTACTAAAAATTGAAAAACTGAGGCAAGGCTTAGCACCTGTAGCTCAGTGAGTAAAGCGCCAGCCACACATACCAAGGCAGGCAGGTTCAAGCCCAGCCAGGACCTTCTAAACAACAATTACAACTGCAACCAAAAATAGCTGGGCATTGTGGCGAGTACCTGTAGTCCCAGCTACTTGGGAAGCTGAGGCAAGAAAAGCTCTTGGGCCCAAGAGTTTGAGGTTGCTGTGAGCTGTGACGTCATAGACATACTCTGCCTCAGAAAAGAAAAACTGAGGAAAGAGGATTGAGTTGAAGGTTGGGTTGAACACATTGGGTTGAGGCAAGCTGAGAAGCATAAACCTACAAATGTCTATTATTAACATGCATGTGGCTTAACTTAAATGGCTACACATGACAATCTGCACTTACCTGCCTTTCCTTGCACTCTGTGTGATTCCCAGTGAAAACAAAGTTATTCCTTACATACTTACTAACCAGTGCTTCTTCCTGTGCCTAATTTATACATCTCCTTGATATACAAAGGAGAAAAATACATGAACTTGATAGTAAAGCACATCAATATATTTTTTTAAGACTAGTCAAATGCAGTAGTGAGAAGGGGGAAAGAGAAGAACAAGGAGTTCAATCTGTAACTGACTGCGAGCAATCAAATGAGATAACTCATTACCTTCAGACCAGCCAAGCACATCAATATTAAAAGACTTCTAGTCATGCCTGCTACTGGGTAACCCCAGAGTGAGTGATTTAATGAAAACCAAGGGCACATATCTTTTCTGCACTCAGTGACATGGAGGGGAAGAGGAAGCCACAACAACAAAATCCAAGCAATATGCACTTCATCTTGTTATTTAGTCACCAGCTGGGCCATCTTGTTTCCACATGCCCAGACAAGGAAGGCACAGGTGCCATGGTGAATCCAGAGGGATTGCTACTGCAAGTATTTAACAGACTCAGACAGCTGATCAGCTTAGGCAACACTGCAAGACCTTACCTCCATTAAGAAAAATTTTTAAGGCCAGGGGTGGTGGCTGAATTCTAGCACTCTGGGAGGCCAAGGGGGATGGACTGCCTTGAGCCCACAGGTCCGAGACTAGCCTAAGCAAGAGTGAGATCCAGTCTCTAAAAAATAGCCAGGCTGGGCAGCGCCTGAGGCTCAGTGAGTAGGGCGCCGGCCCCATATATCAAGGGTGGCAGGTTCAAACCTGACCCCGGCCAAACTGCAACAAAAAAATAGCCGGGCGTTGTGGCGGGCACCTGTAGTCCCAGCTGCTTGGGAGGCTGAGGCAAGAGAATCACGTAAGCCCAAGAGTTAGAGGTTGCTGTGAGCCGTGTGATGTCATGGCACTCTACCCAAGGGCGGTACAGTGAGACTCTGTCTCTAAAAAAAAAAAAAAAAAAAAAAACAGCCAGGCATTTGTGGCAGGCGCCTATAGTCCCAGCTACTCAAGAGGCTGAGGCAAGAAAATCGGCTAAGCCCAAGAGCTAGAGGTTGCTGTGAGCTGTGACGCTATGGCACTCTACCCAGGGCAACAAAATGAGACTCTGTCTCTTTAAAAAAAAAAAAAAAAAAAAAATAGCCAGCTTGCAGCTTGGCTGGGTGCCTGTAGCACAGTGGTTATGGTGCCAGCCACATACACCAAGGCTGGCAGGTTTGCACCCAGCCCGGGCCAGCTAAACAACAATGACAACTGCAACAAAAAATATAGTCGGGCCTGGCTCAGCGCCTGAGACTCATGCAGCTAAGGTGCCAGCCACATACATCTGAGCTGGTGGGTTCAAATCTAGCCCGGTCCCACCAAACAATGATGGCTGCAACCAAAAAATAGCTGGGCATTGTGGTGGGCGCCTGTAGTCCCAGCTACTTGGGAGGCTAAGACAAGTGAATCACTTAAGCCCTGGAGTTTGAAGTTGCTGTGAGCTGTAACGCCACAGCACTCTACCAAGGGTGACATACTGAGACTGTCTCAAAAAAAAAAAAAAAAAAAAATATATATATATATATATATGTTGGCTGGGTGCCTGTGGTTCAAGCGGCTAAGGCGCCAGTCACATACACCTGAACTGGCGGGTTTGAATCTAGCCCAGTCCCGCCAAACAACGACAGCTGCAACCAAAAAATAGTCGGACATTGTGGTGGGCACCTGTAGTCCCAGCTACTTGGGAGATGGAGGCAGGAGAATTGCTTGACCCCAGGAGTGGGAGGTTGCTGTGAGCTGTGATGCCACAGCACTCTACCCGGGCAACAGCTTGAGGCTCTGTCTCAAAAAAAAAAAATAATAATAATAATATATATGTATACACACACATACACACAAACACAAACACGGGTGTTGTGCGTTGTGGTGAAGAGTTTGAGGTTATGACGCGAGGATACACAGTGAGACTCTGTGTCCAAAAAAAAAAAAAATTACGGGCAGCACCTGTGGCTCAAAGGAGTAGGGCACCGGCCCCACATGCCGGAGATGGTGGGTTCAAGCCTGGCCCCAGCCAAAAATTGCAAAAAAAAAAAAAAACAAAAAACTTTTTTTTTTAAATAGCAGGGCATGGTGGCACACGTATGTAGTCACAGCTACTCAGGAGGCTGGGACAGGAGAATCACCTGAGCCCAGAAGTTCGGGGTTACAGCGAGTGGTGATGTCACCATTTATACTCCAGCCTAGGAGACAAAGCAAGACCATATCTCCAAAGAGGGGGAAAAAAAAAAACAGACACACACACAAAAACCCCACAGTGATGGCTCAGCACCTGTAGCTCAGCGGCTAAGGGCACCAGCCACACCCACCAGGGCTGATGGGTTCAAATCCAGCCCAGGCCTACCAAACAACAATAACTACAACCAAAAAATACCCGGGCATGGTGGCAGGCACCTGTAGTCCCAGTTATTTGGGAGGCTGAGGCAAGAGAATTGCTTAAGCTCAAGAGTTAGAGATTGCTGTGAGCTGTAACGCCATGGCACTCTACTGAGGGTGACATAGTGAGACTCTGTATCAAAAACAAACAAACAAAAAAAAAAACCCACATTAAATCAAACAGGGGAATGGTACAGCCAAAGATGCCTGGCAGTGAACACTAAAATTTTAAGAATAAACTTTGGCTAAATCAGAGTGTATACCATGGTACCTCAGGCACCAAGCCACACAATTTACACATATTAAACCATCTAATTCTCACAACAATCTTATGAAACAGGTAATAAAATTACTCTCACTTGGGGTAGCGCCTGAAGCTCATGTGGCTAAGGTGCCAGCCATATACACTAGAGCTGGCAGGTTTGAATCCAGCCCAGGCCTGCCAAACAATGACAAGTACTACCAAAAAATAGCTGGGCGCTGTGGCGGGTGCCTGTAGTCCCAGCTACTTGGGAGGCTGAGGCAAGAGAATTGCTTAAGCTGAGGAGTTTGAGGTTGCTGGGTTGTGACGCCACAGCACTCTACCCAGGGTGATAGCTTGAGACTCTGTCTCAAAAAAAAAAAAAAAAAAAAAATTACTCTCATTTGATAGAGAAACTAAGGCACAGCTGTTAAGAAACTTAATCAAGGGCGGCACCTGTGGCTCAGTTGGTAAGGCCTGGCCCCATATACCGAGGGTGGCGGGTTCAAACCCGGCCCCGGCTGAACTGCAACCAAAAAATAGCTGGGCGTTGTGGCGGGCGCCTGTAGTCCCAGCTACTCGGGAGGCTGAGGCAAGAGAATCGCTTAAGCCCAGGAGTTGGAGGTTGCTGTGAGCTGTGTGAGGCCACGGCACTCTACCCGAGGGGCATAAAGTGACACTGTCTCTACAAAAAAAAAAAAAAAAAAAAGAAACAATCAAGTTGGGCGGTGCCTATGGCTCAGTGGATGGGGTGCCAGCCCATATAACGGGGTGCGGTAGGGTGGAGGGTGGGGGTGGGGTGGCAGGGTCAAACTCGGCCCTGGCCAAACTGCAACAACAACAACAAAAAAATAGCCAGGCATTGTGGCAAGGGCCAGTAGTCCCAGCTGCTCAGGTAAGATTCTCTTACCTGCTTACTGAGGTAAGAGAATCACCTAAGCCCAGGAGTTGGAGGTTGCTATCAGCTGTGTGACGCCACAGCACTCTACCAAGGGCAATAAAGTGAGACACTGTCTAAAAAAAAAAAAAGAAAGAAAGAAACTTACTCAAGTTTACCAAGCAACAAGTGGAAAAGCCTGGTTGTAACCCCAGATAAAATCTCATTTCCAAAATGTGTTTTTAACCACTGCACTACACTTCAACAGTTGCACTTAAAAGAGAAATAAGTCTAAATTATTCTTGAAAATAGTAACAAATCTAAATAGAAAAGAAAAAAATGTTTTAAAAAGGGAAAATATCATTAAGACTCCATTGCACCTTCTTTTTTTGTACCAGTACATTCTGGCATTTCCACCAGACAATGTACCCAGCACAGAAAACAATTGCCCACGTTTTTAATGAAGGGCAACTCTTCCAAAATGGGCCCCAGTCTCACCCTAAACCTCAAGAACATCCTTTATTTCTTTTGTTAAGGGTAATTCGCAGGATGCTTCAAAGAGGATAGACCTTTTTTGTTGTTGTTGTTGCAGTTTTTGGCCGGGGCTGGGCTTGAACCTGCCACCCTCAGCATATGGGGCCAGAGACATACTCCTTGAGCCACAGGCGCCGCTCCAAAGGAGAAAGAGCTTGTGTGAGAAAGCATTTTGGACCAACAAGGATAGGTATATGCCTTGGAGCCATCATTTTCTTTCTTTCTTTCTTTCTTTTTTTTTTGTGATAGTTTCCTTCTGTCTCCCTAGGTATAGCTCATACCAGCCTCAAACTCCTGGGTTTCAGCAATCTTCTTGCCTCAGCCTCCCCACTAACTGGGACTATAGGCACCTGCAATGATGCCTAGCTACTTTTAGAGACAGATCTTGCTCTTGCTCAGGTTAGTCTCAAAACTCTTGAGCTTAGGCAATCCACCCTCCCAGAAAGCTACGATTACAGGCATGAGCCACCAGGCTTGGTAGAGACATCAATTTCTGATATTTCAAGACTAGAGAAGATTCCTGCACTTGTATGCTAAAGTATGGTAACTCATTAGTTATGATGAAAAACACCCAGCAAATCCAAGGAGCCATATTATCACTTCCTTCTCCAGGGGTCTATAGAAACTTACAAAAAAAAAAAATCATATTGCTATCACATAATACAAAACCAGATTCAAGTCCTAGTCATTACACACTAGTGGCACTATTTTAACTTTTTTTTTTTGGAGATAGAGTCTTAAGCTGTTGCCCTGGGTAGAGTGATGTACTGTCATTGCTCACAGCAACCTCAGACTCTTGGGTTTAAGCGATTTTCTTGCCTCAGTCTCCCAAGTAGTTGGGACTATAGGTGCCTGCCACAACGCCAGCTTTTTTTTATTGTTGCAGTTGTCATTAATTGTTTTAACAGGCCTGGGCCGGGTTCAAATCCGCTAGCCCTAGTGTATGCAGCCAGCGCCCTAACCACTGAGATATGGGCACTGCTCTATTTTATCTTTAATCTAGTTTAAAATAAAAATTAGAGGTCAACAAAGTCAGGCTGGACACAGTGCCACACACCTATGATCCTAGCTACTCAGGAGGCTAACACAAGAAGATCGACTGAGCCCAGGAGTTCAAGGCAGCGGTAAGCTATGATCTAGCCAATGCACTCCAGTTTGGGTGACAGAATGAGACCCAGTCTCTAAAAACCAGAGGGAAAAAAATCAACAGTTTTTGTTAGTTATTTGTAATTATGTCCCAAAACATTATCCATAGCTACAACAGACAACTAAACCTCCTGGACACCAATAGAATAATTTCCCAATCCTGAGACCCTGAAACGAAATACTGTTGTCAAAACTACCATGTGGCCCTGCCAGAGAAAACTGGTTGGGATGTAAGCTGAAATTTGATCTCAACAACCTATCTCTGAGAATGCAGGCTCAAATTAGTATCAAATTAGCCATCTCACAGCACGGTCAAGAGGATTAAGGAAGACAAAGAAAGCAGTAAGTGAGCTGTAAAGCACTGTACAAATTATTTGTTGTTATTGTTCTCACAATAATAGTATTATTAGCAGAGAAAGTGGCTTATGGGTCATTTCAGAAAAATTCATACATAGTAGTATTCTAACCTTCTTTTAACCACTGAGGTCATACTAGTTTTCCTTTTTAAAGATAAATTTTATTGTATATATTTAAGGTATGCAACATGGTGTTATGATACATACAAATAATAAAATGGTTACTATAGTGAAGTGAATTAACATATCTAACATCTCATATAGTTACCCACCTTCTATAAGTTAAGCTGACAGAGAGGACATAAATCCTAAAGAGAGTATCTTCCAAAAAATAACTGGAATAATAAATTGGAAAATGCTTTTATCATCCAAAATGGGATGCTCTACTTCTCAAAAAAAATTTTTTGAGGGGGGAGAACAGAGTCTCATTTTGTCACCCTCAGTAGAGTGCTGTGGCCTCACAGCTAACAGCAATCTCAAACTCGGGCTCAAGTGACTCTCCTGCCTCAGCCTCCCAAGTAGCTGGGACTACAGGTGCCCACCAGAACACCCAGTATTTTTTTGAGACAATGGCTCTCACTCTTGCTCAGGCTGGTCTCAAACCTGTGAGCTCAGCCTCCCAACTGTTAGGATTACAGGTGTGAGCCACCATGCCTGGCCCTCCACTTGTGGAATTAAAAAGCTGATTTTATTCAGTAACAGAACCACACATGGTTGTTTCCTGAGTCTGGAGAGAGTAGAGAAAGCAAAGCAGAATGGAAGAGACACCTCTTCACCTCCCAAAACAAGCAACTCCAGCTCAAACCCCCGCCTACCACTCACAGGCCACACAAACCTGAGTATAAGATATGCAACCTCCCAAGACTTAGTCTGTTAAATGCACGCTGGGCCATTTCATGATGTATACATACATGAAAACACCATCATATATACCATAAACAGGTAAAATTTTTTCTGTCAAATGAGAAAATACTAGGCTGGGCTCGTGGCTTATGCCTGTAATTCTAACACTCTGGGAGGACTACTTGAGCTCAGGAGTTCGAGACAAGCCTGAGCAAAAGTGAGATCCCATTCTACTAAAAATAGAAAAACTGAGGCAAGAGAATTGCTTGAGCACAAGAGTTGGAAATTGCTGTGAGCTATGATGCCATAGCACTCTAACCAGGGCAACAGCTTGAGACTCTGTCTCCAAATAAAAAAACCATGAGAAAGTGCTACAAGTGCTCAGAAATGTAAATAAATAAACACTGGTTCTTAACAACCTCTTTCCTTTCTTCTGAAAACTAATAATCTTCAGTTCGGGGCGGTGCCGGCCCTATATACCGAGGGTGACGGGTTCGAACCCGCCCCGGCCAAACTGCAACAAAAAAATAGCTGGGGCTTGGCGCCTGTGGCTCAAGCAGCTAAAGCGCCAGCCACATACACCTGAGCTGGCAGGTTCAAATCCAGCCCGGGCCTGCCAAACAACAATGATGGCTGCAACCAAAAAATAGTCCCAGCTACTTGGGAGGCAGAGGCAGGAGAATCACTTGGGCCCAGGAGTTGGAGGTTGCTGTGAGCTGTGATGCCATACCACTCTACCCAGGGTGACAGTGTGAGGCTCTGTCTCAAAAAAATAAATAAATAAAATAGTCGGGCACTGTGGCGGGCGCCTGTAGTCCCAGCTACTCAGAAGGCTGAGGCAAGAGAATAGCCTAAGCCCAAGAGCTGGAGGTTGCTGTGAGTTGTGACGTCACAGCACTCTACAGGGTGACAAAGTGAGACTCTGTTTCTCAAAAAAAAAAAAAAAAAGTTAAGTAGTAAAGACAAAGACCACATGGCCTAAAAAGCCTATAAATGATTTACTATCTTGTCCTTTATAAAAAAGGTTCACTGCCCCTTGCTCTTCACCATCATAGCACCTTACCCATACCTCCATTAACATTGGTGTCAATCATATTGTTATTGCTAAGTTAAATGCTATTGTCCCTCACTCACCACTGGGAACAAATGTTAGATTCCTGAAAGAGCAATGTCCAATCATCTTGACATTTCTTAGCACCTAGAAGGGAAGGTGCACTAGAGGGAAAGCAGATAAAGAGGCTCAGGGGCGGCGCCTGCAGCTCAGTGAGTAGGACACTGGCCCCATTTACTGAGGGTGGTGGGTTCAAACCTGGCCCCAGCCAAACTGCAACAAAAAATAGCCAGGCGTTGTGGCGAGTGCCTGTAGTCTCAGCACTCAGAGAGGCTGAAGCAAGAGAATCGCCTAAGCCCAAGAGCTGGAGATTGCTGTGAGCAGTGAAGCCATGGCACTTACGGAGGGCAACAAAATGAGACTCTGTCTCTAAAAAAAAAAAGGGGGCGGGGGAAGTCCAGCTCGCTGCCCTTAGCACAGTGGTTACGGTGCCAGCCATATACACCGAGGCTGGTGAGTTCGAACCCAGCCCGAGCCAGCTAAACAACAATAGCAACTGCAACAAAAAACAGCTGGGCGTTGTGGTAGGCACCTGTAGTCCCAGCTATTTGGGAGGCTGAGGCAAGAGAATCGCTTAAGCCCATGAGTTGGAGGTTGCTGTGAGCTGTGACGCCACAGCACTCTACTGAGGGCGACATAGTGAGACTGTCTCAAAAAAAAACAGAAGAGGTTCATAGAAATAACTGTACAACAGTTCTTGAGATTAAGTGATTCACACAATTCATTAGCAACCCAGCTATAAAAAAGTTGCAGTTATTGGGCGGTGCCTGTGGCTCAGTCTGTAAGGCACCAGCCCCATATACCGAGGGTGGCGGGTTCAAACCCGGCCCCGGCCAAACTGCAACCAAAAAATAGCCGGGCGTTGTGGCGGGCGCCTGTAGTCCCAGCTACTCAGGAGGCTGAGGCAAGAGAATCACTTAAGCCCAGGAGTTGGAGGTTGCTTGTGAGCTGTGTGAGGCCACCGCACTCTACCGAGGGCCATAAAGTGACACTGCCTCTACAAAAAAAAAAAAAGTTGCAGTTATTCAAACTGCATATCCCACCACACCACACTTTCGGCAGTGTGTAGATCCTTTAATTTTCCAGTTCAGGTACAATTTGCTTCCATCTCCAGGTAGTTTCTGGTACTTACCTAAACCAGTCTTAAAATTCTGGGCTAGAATTTGACTATACTACTTGAGTTGTTTTGTTTTTGTGCTCTGTTTTCCTTCTATATCCCAAAGATGTGCACACTGGGTAAACTGGCATGTCTAAATTGTCCCAGTCTCAGGGAGTATCAGTGTGCATAGTGTACTCTATGATGGCATAGCATCCTGCCCAACCTGTGACCTGAACTGCTAAGATAGGCCCTGGCCTGGGCGGCGCTGGCCCCATATGCCGAGGGGGCAGGTTCAAGCTCAGCCCCAGCCAAACTGCAACAAAAAAATAGCCGGGCGTTGTGGTGGGCGCCTGTAGTCCCAGCTGCTTGGGAGGCTGAGGCAAGAGAATCGCGTAAACCCAAGAGTTAGAGGTTGCTGTGAGCCGTGTGACGTCATGGCACTCTACCTGAGGGCGGTACAGTGAGACTCTGTCTCTACAAAAAAAAAAAAAAAAAAGATAGGCCCTGGCCACCCTTGCCCCTAAATGGAATAAGTGGTTGGTAAACGAATAAATGAATGAATATAAATTATTATAATTTGTTAAGTCTACGATAATTAGCCAGGCCAAGTCCACAGTGGCGCTCAAACCTGTAGTAATCCCAGCACAATGGGAGGTTGAGTAAAGAGGATCACTTGAGGCCAAGAGTTCAAGTCTCTGTCCCTAAAAAAATTTTTTTTAATTGGCCAGGCAAAAGTTGGGCAGGGTGGTTCAAATCTGTAATCCTAGCACTCTGGGAAGCCATGGCAGGTGGATTGCCTGAGCTCAGGAGTTTGAGACCAGCAAGAGCAAGACCCCATTCTCTACTAAACAGAAAAACTACCCAGGCTTTGTGATAGACACCTGAAGTCCCAGCTACTCAGGAGACTGATGCAAGAGGATCCCTCCAGCCCAAGAGTTTGAGGTTGCTATGACCTATGATGCCATGGCATGCTACCAAAGGTGACAAAGTGAGACTGTCTCAAAAAATAAATAGGCGGCTCATGCCTGTAATCTCAGCACTTGGGAGGCTGAGGTGGGTCAAATGCCTGAGCGCACAGGTTCGAGACCAGTCTGAGCCAGAGGGAGACCCCCTCTCTAAAAATAGCGTTGTGGTGGACACCTATTAAGTCCCAGCTGGAGGCTGAGGCAAGAGAATCACTTTAAGCCCAGAAGTTTGAGGTTGCTGCGAGCTATGATGCCATGACATTCTACCAAGGGCGACAAGTGAGACTCTGTCTCAAAAAATATATATAAATAGGCTCGGCGCCTGTAGCTCAAGGCGCCAGCCACATACACCTGAGGTGGCGGGTTCGAATCCAGCCTGGGCCCGCCAAACAACAATGGCAGCTGCAACCAAAAAATAGCCAGGCGTTGTGGCAGGTGCCTTTAGTCCCAGCTACTTGGGAGGCAGAGGCAGGAGAATCACTTGAGCCCAGGAGTTGGATAGTGTGCATAGTGTACTGTACTCAAACTGCTGTGAGCTGTGATGCCATGGCACTCTACCCAAGGTGACAGCTTGAAACTCTGTCTCAGAAAAATATATAAATAAAAATAAAAAAATACATATATATAAATAAATAAAATGATACATCATTAAAAAAAAAAGGCAAATAAGTGACATAAGAGACCCATCTGCTTGGTTTGTTCCTATGTTCTTCCTACTAGACCAGTGGTTCTCAACCTGTGGGTCGAGACCCACAGGAACTGTATTAAAGGGCCACAGCATTAGGAAGGTTGAGAAGCACTGTACTAGACCATCATGCCCCTAACCATACAACACAGGTCATTCTCTTAGAAACATTATTTAGCATTATAGGTATCAGAGTGCTCCTTTCATTTCCCCAAACTGCAAGTTCCATGGGCTAAGCACGCAAAGGTAGAAAAAATGTGGGACTTGCCATCAAAATAAAAGACTTGAGTTCAAATCCCAGCTGTATGATTTACTAGCTGCAGAGCTTTAAGCTCATCATTCATTATCTCTGAGCCTCAGTTTACTCTGCAGTGAGATGACAACTATATTCTCATATCATCACCATAAGAACTGTAGTCTGGAATAAATGAGATGTTTACCTATTGCCAGTTCAGAGTGTGGCACATGAAAACAATGGTTTCCCACACCATTAGCCATATAACCTGGAACAAGTTACTTACACTGATAAGCCTGTTTTCTCATCTGATAAACTATATAAAAAAAAAACCAAAATTCTAAAGATCACACAAGGTGGTTGTGAGGATGAAAGGCAATGTGTCAAAGCCCTTTATAAGACATAAAACACTGGGCGGCGCCTGTGGCTCAGTGAGTAGGGCACCGGCCCCATATGCCAAGGGTGGCGGGTTCAAACGCAGCCCCGGCCAAACTGCAACAAAAAAATAGCCGGGCGTTGTGGCGGGTGCCTATAGTCCCAGCTGCTCGGGAGGCTGAGGCAAGAGAATCACGTAAGCCCAAGAGTTACAGGTTGCTGTGAGCCATGTGACGCCACGGCACTCTACCCGAGGGCGGTACAGTGAGACTCTGTCTCTACAAAAAAAAAAATTAAAAAAAAAGACATAAAACACTACAAAAATGTAAGGTGTGGTCCCCAGGAGGACTTACCATGATGGCCTGCATAAAAAACATTTTTGGTAAATAAATGCTACTTAAAAGAGGCCCTCATAAATACCAATATGCCCCCAAATCATCTCCTGAGAGAACTAATAACCCAGGGGCAATCTTGAGTATAAGATGCTGAGTCAAATCAAAGGAACCTGTTTTAAAAAAATACCCTATTGGGCGGTGCCTGTGGCTCAATGAGTAGGGTGCCGGCCCCATATACCAAGAGTGGCAAGTTCAAACCAGCCCTGGCCAAACTGCAAACAAAAAATAGCCAAGCGTTGTGGCGGGCGCCTACAGTCCCAGCTACTCAGGAGGCTGAGGCAAGAGAATCACCTAAGCCCAAGAGCTGGAGGTTGCTATGAGCTGTGATGCCACTACACTCTACTGAGGGCAACAGAGTGAGACTCCGTCTCTTAAAAAAAAAAAAAAAACCTATTAAAAAATTAAAAAAGCTGGCTCGGCGCCTGTGGCTCAAGCGGTTAAGGCACCAGCCACATACTCCTGAGCTGGCAAGTTCGAATCCAGCCCGGGCCCGCCAAACAACAATGATGGCTGCAACCAAAAAATAGCCGGGCGTTGTGGCGGGCACCTTTAGTCCCAGCTACTTGGGAGGCAGAGGCAGGAGAATTGCTTGAACCCAGGAGTTGGAGGTTGCTGTGAGCTGTGATGCTACGGCACTCTACCTAGGGTGACAGCTTGAGGCTCTGTCTCAAAAAAAAAAAAAAAAAAGCCTATTTCACTCTACCATAAGGGGCCGAGGGCTCTCATCTTCAAGTAATATTTAAGCCTTCCTCTGTGAAAGAGTAAACTAAGAATGAGGCACAATGGTGAATAAACTGAACCTCATTTATGATAGACTTCAGTAAGCTCTTATACTTTTATTGGAATGCTAGTGTCTTTTTTTTTTTTTTTGTAGAGACAAGAGTCTCACTTTACCACCCTCGGTAGAGTGCCATGATGTCACAGGACTCACAGCAACCTCCAGCTCTTGGGCTTCCGCGATTCTCCTGCCTCAGCCTCCCGAGCAGCTGGGACTACAGGCGCCCACCACACAGCCCGGCTATTTTTTGGTTGCAGTTCAGCTGGGGCTGGGTTTGAACCCACCACCCTCGGTATATGGGGCCGGCGCCCTACTCACAGGCTAGTGTCTTATCAGATGTTTTAACAGGATACAATGTTACTCTAAAGAAAATCAAATTACATTCAAGACTTTCCCTTTCTGCAATCCCACTTTCCTCTCCCAAGCTTCCTCATACAACCTACTGCTGAGGATAGACATAAGATTTCACGTCCAGGGAAACTGCCAGTTGAAAGCAAAACAAGCCAACTTCCAAGAAATTTGGTAGCTATGCCTTCTCAAGTTGAACTGTTCTTAGGTATTTCCTTTAGAAGACCTTCTCCATTTCCCACTGGGTTGGGATAAACAAACATCCAGTTTGTATCAATAGGTTTAATTAAGCAGAGTACTTAATATGCGTGCAACATGGGCCATACATGTTATCTTCCACTGAAGTTACAGTACTCAAGTAGTCCTCCCTCTGAAGCACTACACACTTTTAACAGTTTTCCAGCCAGGCATCGTGCCACACACCTGGGAGGCTGAGGCAGGTGGATTGCTTCAGCTCATGAGTCTGAGACCAGCCTACACAAGAGTGAGAAGACCCTGTCTCTACTAAAAATAGAAAAACTCCCATCCAAGTACTAACCAGGCCCGACCCTGCTTAGCTTCTGAGATCAGACGAGATCAGGCGCGTTCAGGGTGGTATGGCCATAGACAAGAAAAACTGAGGCAAGAGGATTGCTTAAACCCTGGAGTTGAGGTTGCTGTGAGCTATGATGCCATCGCACTCTATCAAGGGTGACAAAGTGAGACTCTGAAAGTGAAACAAACAAACAAACAAAAAAAGTTTTCTTCCAGCCCTTGGTGTGGTGGCTCACACCTATAATCCCAGCACTCTGGGAGGCCGAGGAGGGTGGATAGCCTGAGCTCACCAGTTCCAGACCTGCCTGAGCTAGAGTGAGACACCATCTCTAAAAAAATTTTTAAAAGGGCGGCGCCTATGGCTCAGTCAGTAAGGCGCCAGCCCCATATACCGAGGCTGGCGGGTTCAAACCCGGCCCAGGCTGAATTGTGGCAGGCGCCTGTAGTCCCAGCTACTCGGGAGACTGAGGCAAGAGAATCACTTAAGCCCAGGAGTTGGAGGTTGCTGTGAGCTGTGTGATGCCACAGCACTCTACCCAGGGCCATAAAGACTCTGTCTCTACAAAAAAAAAAAAATTTTTAAAATAGGCCAGGCGAGGTGGCTCACGCAGGTAATCCTAGCATTCTGGGAGGCTGAGGTGGGTGGATTGCTTGAGCTCACAAGTTCAAGACCAGCCTGAGGAAGAGACACCCATCTCTACTAAAAATAGAAAAACTGAGACAAGAGGATCACTTGAGCCCAAGAGTTGGAAGTTGCTGTGAGATATGACACCATAGCACTCTACCCAGAACAATAGCTTAAGACTCTACCTCAGGGCGGTGCCTGTGGCTCAAAGGAGTAGGGCACCGGCCCCATATGCCGGAGATGGTGGGTTCAAACCCAGCCCTGACCTAAAACTGCAAAAAAAAAAGACTATCTCAATAAAATAAAATAGAATAAATAGCCAGACGTTGTGGAAGGTACCTATAGTCCCTGCTACTTGGGAGGCTAAGGCAAGAGAATGGCTTGAGCCCAAGAGTCTGAGGTTGCTGTGAGCTATGATGCCATGGCACTATACCAGGAGTGACAAAGTGAGACTCTGTCTCAAAAAAAAAAGAAAAGGCAGTTTTCTTTCAGACATTTAGTTTCTTTCTACATGCTTAAACAATTCTCCATTTTGAGAAAAGCCCAGATCTGTGTTCCAAAAATGAACTTTTGATGTCACTCAAGCAACATATTAACAACTGCCCAGATTAGCTGTTTTCAGTTCAGCAGGCTCTAATAAATTCTACATGCATCTCCAAGGAAGAATCATAAAACATCCTAAAAGGTTGATTTCAAGGGAAAACCAATATAGTCTACTCATAAACATCTCTGCAAACGGAAGAATGAATAAGTGAAATCCAACAAGAACCTTCCAACCTAATTTTAGTTTTTAGTTTCTGACTCCTCTTCCCAGTAAACCTTTTTCAAGACTTGGCAAGCAGGTCGCTGAATAAGTAAAGATTTCTGGTATTCCCCAAGTTTGTACTTCCTGCTGCTCTCTTAAAGGGTAGGTAAAAGAGCTAGTTTATAATAATGCTAGTAAACTAAATAGACCAACAGAGGTTGGGTGCGGTGGCTCACACCTGTAATCCCAGCACCTAGGAGGCCGAGGAGGGTGGATTGCCTGAGATTACAGGTTTGAGACCAGCCTCAGCCAGAGCAAGATCCCATCTCTAAAAATAGCGGGCGTTGTGGCGGGCACCTGTAGTCCCAGATGCGTGAGAGGCTGAGGGAAGATGATCACTTGAACCCAAGAGTTTGAGGTTGCTGAGAGCTAAGACGCCACAACACTCTACCAAGGGTGACCAAGTGAAACTCTGTCTCAAAGAAAGAAAAAAAAACTGACCAGCAGAAAACAAAACCCTATAGGCAAGATAATCCACAAACTAAATAACCAAGAGCTATTTATATTTGAGAAGATAATTGCCTCTTAATTCCTAATTAACAGTCCTACCCACAACATGTCAGCCCCTCTAAATGGTGGCACTTGTTGATCAAAAGAGCAGAAACTATGGCTCAGAACCCTCAGCTCAGTGGCTAGGGCACCAGCCACATATACCAGGGCTGGCAAGTTCAAACCTGGCTCAGGCCAGCTAACCAACACTGACAACTACAACAAAAAAATAGCTGGGCGCTGTGGCGGGAGCATGTAGTCCCAGCTACTTGGGAGGCTGAGGCAAGAAGATCGCTTAAGCCCAAGAGTGTGAGGTTGCTGTGAGCTGTGATGCCACAGCACTCTACCATAGTGAGACTCTTGTCTCAAAAAAAAAAATAAGGTAGGTGGCGCCTGTGGCTCAGTGGGTAGGGCGCTGGCCCCATATACCAAGGGTGGCAGGTTTGAACCCAGCCCCAGCCAAACTGCAACAAAAAAATAAATAAATAATAAAATAAGGCTCAGCACCCGTAGCTCAATGAGTAGGGCACCAGCCACATACACAGAGGCTGGTCGGTTCAAGCCCAGCCTGGACCTGCTAAACAAGGACAACTGCAATCAAAAAGTAGCCGGGCATTGTGGGGGACACCTGTAGTCCCAGCTACTCAAGTGGCTGAGGCAAGAGAATCGCTTAAGCCCAAGAGTTTGAGGTTCCTGTGAGCTGTGACACCAAGGCACTCTACCAAGGGAGACATAGTGAGACTCTGTCTCAAAAAAATAAATATATGAATAAAATAAAATTAAGAGCAGAAACTGGGCAGCGCCTATAGCTCAGGAGTAGGGCACCAGCCCCATATACTGAGGGTGTGGGTTCAAATCCGGCCCCGGCCGAACTGCAGCAAAAAATAGCCGGGCATTGTAGCAGGCGCCCATAGTCCCAGCTACTGGGGAGGCTTGAGACAAGAGAATCACCTTAGCCCAGGAACCGGAGGTTGCTGTGAGTTGTGTGCTGCCAGGGCACTCTACCAAGGGTGATAAAGTGAGACTCTGTCTCTACAAAAAAAAAAAAAGCAGAAACTAGTGGTGGCACCTGTGGCTCAGTGGGTGGGGCACTGGCCCCATATACCGAGGGTGGCAGGTTCGAACCTGGCCCCAGCCAAACTGCAACAAAAAAATAGTGTGGCGCTGTGGTCCCCAGCTACTCAGGAGGCTGAGGAAAGAGAATTGCCTAAGCCCAAGAACTGGAGGTTGCTGTGAGTTGTGATGCCACAGCACTCTACGAAGGGTGATACTGTGAGATTCTGTCTCTTTAAAAAAAAAAAAAAAGCAGAAACTAGCATCTTTTAATTTTGAGATAATCTTTACTATTCACTACAAGTCCAGTGACAGAATTCTCCTACCCTATAAACACCAAAGGAGAATTTAGAACCTATTTTCCTCTTTAATATACCAGGAATAAATGATTTCATTCAAATCTTTAAGAATTTTATGCACTAATAGGCCAGGCAAGGTGGCTCACACCTGTAATCCCCTTGGAGGCTAAGGCAGGAGGATCACTTAAATCCAGAAGCTGGAGATTGCAATGAGCTAAGATCATACTACAGCACTCGGGCCTAGGCAACAAACCAAGACCCTATCTTTCATTTATTTATTTTTATTATAAACAAATAAATAAATAAAATTTCATGAGCTAATCGAAGACCACACAAAGAGCTCTTATACTTCAGTAGGAGTAGGAGGTAATTAAGTCAAAGTTTCAAAAATCTATAGGACATCCTGCATACAACAGCCTTCAAAATGAAACACAAGACTTTTCCAAGTCTGTCCTTGGCCATCACTAAAAAACAAGTGACATTTCCCTGCACTCTGACAAGAAGGGAACTCCAGATCTGAGGTAACTAAATTAACTAGCTTCGGTCACTCTCTATTGTTTCAGCTGCCTAAGTGTTTCCTTGCGTTGGTGAATTGTAGCAAACTCACCACAATCCCAAGAGAGACAAGAGAATATACATTATTACAAGACTGTCTAAAATGAAAAACTTAGGTCACACCAATTCAAGACACTTAAGGAAAGACAGCTGCCCAGGTACAACGCCCATCCTCACAGAATAAAGTTCAGTGAAACAGATATTAGACAAGTAAATAAATAATATACAACTGTAATTACAAAAAATACTATGAAAAAAAAAAAGAAAGAAAAAATGCTATGAATTGGCCTGGCACCGTGGCTCACACCTGTAATCCTAACACTCTGGAAAGCTGAAGTGGGAGGATCACTTGTGTTCAGGAGTACAAGGCCAGCCTGAACAAGAGCAAGACGCTGTCTCTACTAAAAACAGAAAAATTAGAAAATTAACCCAGGTATCATGATGGCCGCCTGTAGTCCCAGCTATTAGGAAGGCTAAGGCAGGAGGAGTACTTGAACCTAAGAGTTTCTTTGAAGCTGCTGTGAACTAGAATGATGCCACAGAACTCTAGCCTGCACAACAGTGAGACTGTCACAAAAAAACCCTCTATAAATAAAGTAATCTTACATCCTAATTTGTACAAGACACACTGATGTATACCTGCTGTTCCAATGTAAAATAAAAGCACTCCCCTTTACCCTCAAGAAAAGACCCAGGTTGGCCAAGCGAGGTGGCTCACGCCTGTAATCCTAGCAGTTGGGAGGCCAAAGCGGGTAGATTGCCTGAGCGCACGGATTTGAGACTAGTCTGAGACAGAGTAAGTCCTTGTCTCAAAAAAATAGCTGGATGTTGTGCCAGACAGCTGTAGTCCTAGCTACTCGGGAGGCTGAGGCAAAAGAATCACTTGAGCCCAAGAGTTAGAGGTTGCTTTGAGCTTATGACCCCACAGCACTCTACCAAGGGCAACAAAGTGAGATTCTGTCTCAAAAAAAAAAAAAAAGTCCCAAGTTGGACAATCAACCGTATGGTCACCTTAGCTGTGAAGGACAAGGTACTATGAAAGAGAAAAATGGGGCAAATTACTTTAGCCTGGATGATCAAAGACAACTTCCTGGAAGAGGTGCCATTTAACTGAGTCTCATTTGTGGCTCAAGGAGTAAGGCACCAGCCCCATATGCCAAGGGAGGCAGGTTTGAGCCCAGCCCCGGCCAAAACTGCAAAAAAAAAAAAATTTAAACATAAAGACATATGTTTACTCAAACACAGAAAGAAACTCTAAGTTTCAAATTTTTATAGGCCATGAATCCCTGTGAGAATATGAAAACCACTCCAGATCCTCACCCAGGAAACATGTATATTCATGTGTGCACACATCCACATACATAAAGGAGGTTCATAGGCCCTTCACCCCCCAAACCCACCACCACCAGAAGTTCATGCATAGTTTAAAATCTGGAGTTGAAAAAACAAAACAAATAAAAAGCCCTCTTTCAAAAAGGACAAGGCAAGTTCTCAAGTATTTAGGCATCAAAATATTAAAGATCAGCTGAAAATATCAGGGA
This sequence comes from Nycticebus coucang, assembly GCF_027406575.1. NCBI lineage: Eukaryota > Metazoa > Chordata > Mammalia > Primates > Lorisidae > Nycticebus > Nycticebus coucang. Next base: position 59,538,502 of record NC_069797.1, read on the forward strand.
ATGAAGACAAAAACTAAACAGATATATTTTTAAAACAGATATCAGAACAAGCAAGTATAAATCAATATATAAATGAAAAATAGACAATGTATGTATCACCAAGAGTCAATGAGACTCATCTTTCCCATCATTTTGGAAAGCCAGACCTGCCCCTGAGTCCTTACCTTACTAACATTGAGTGAAGCTAGGGGAGGAGGGGTTTCTGTTCGGTCATTAATTATTTCCACTTCTGAAACATACTGTAAGTTTATAAGCAGGATGTCTGCGTGATTGGGCTTTCCACTGGAAGAGGGACATTCTGGTGAGAAAATAAAGTTAAGGAAAATAGGGCAAACATAGGCACTGACACATCCCAAAAGGGGTATGGAAAACACAATTCACACGAAGTTTGTGCAAAAGGTCTATCAGGAACAAGAGGGCCTCACAAGGACCACAGCTCTCTTCATGGAATGTTTGCCTGTCACCTTTCTCTACCCAAACCCATAACCAAAGATCTCAAGCTTTTCAAACCTAAATATACCACCCCAAACTGGAAGCCTCAAAGGGGTTCTGTTACCTTTACTGGTTTTATGGAGAGGCATAAGGCATAATGCCTTATGCATACCATTTGTCTCGAACCTATGAACCACAGAGAAGAGCCAGTACTTTCTGTTCTTAGCACAATTCTCTCTATACCTGTATCTTTTTTACTTTTTCAGATTTGAGGTCTCCCATTTTGCAGAGGAGAAAACTACAGCACTAGAAAGAAAATTCACCCAAGGTGACCTAATTAATCCATTCCTTCACTCACTCACTCATTCTCCAACCATTTATTTATACTAAGCAAGAGGCTGTTGTATGCCAGTTAAAAGTAGAATAATCCCTATTTCCAAGACTCTTTCATCTAAACCACTCATGTAAAAGGTCTTATTTCCTCTTATCTAAGGGGGAAAAAAGCAGCAATATTCTTGCTGCAATTAGTTTCAGAGGACATATTCCTAAACTAGAAATCGACAACTATTACTTAAATACTTACCACTTACCATTCAAAGGCAGCAGACTCAATGGAAAACTTCACTTTGAAAGATGCCAAAAGGATTACTTCTCCCGAAACTCTAAATAAACCCACCTGTAGCTCAAATATGAGGGGGAAGTAGTGGTGTTTATCCTACTGAGTAAGTGTTTTATTTCCAAGATTGAGTTTCCTGGAGTAATTTAGAAATCACTGCTACCCCAAAGAAGCAGGCCACATTTTCTATTCAGTTTAACACTGCTATTTTCAAATGGGAGGCTACTAGCACGGAAAACTCAGAACTCCATGTGCTGTACTTAAAGCAAATGAGAACTTATCCTTTCACCTGTATACCACACATTCCTACATAAGCCCCCGAAAAACGTGGCAAATCCTCTCTGGACCACGTTTCCAATGCAAACATCCCCAAAACAGCAATTTCCAAATGACTGAGAACCCAAAAAAATCAGTCCCCCCACCACACTCAGCACCACAGCCCCATACATACACACGCATCAGAAGAAAAAAAGAAGCCACTATGCCCAGTTCCGACACAAACTCTGCCCTACAGTTACTCTTCCCTGAAACAGGCAATACTCATTTAGTCACTACCTCACAGCCCTTTCTTGGGTCAAATCCTATCAGTAGGCACCCCCTCCTGAACTGCACACCCTTGCCCTATTAGCAGTTCCCTACCCTACACACCCACTCCCCTTAAGATTTTCTCTGCCCCCTTTTCCATCCGGGCTCAATTGACCAGCCCCCCTTCCACCATCACCCCCTCCCCTAATCACTGTGTCTCATCTTAAAAAGTGTTTCCCCCGAAAAGCCACCCCGTGTGTCAAGCCCCCCTCCACCCACCGACCATCGGTAAGGTACCAGCTCCAATAAGGGGTAAAAGACAGGGTCGCCAAAGCTGCCCGATGGACCCGCGGGAGGGGGAGGGGAGCTCAGGGCCGTGCGCATGCGCCCCGGGCGCCGCGGTAGCCGGTCGCCCCTAGGCCCGGAGAGGGCCCCAGCCGCCGCCGTCGTCCCCCACCACCCCCACCACCGCACCTACACACCAGCCCGGCCTCAGGCTCCACGTAAGGAAGGATACTTAAAGCCAGCATTTTGGACTGGTAGTCGAAGGCTACCACCTCGCCCTGCAGCCGCTGCTCCTGGCACGTCCGGCACGACACCTGGCTCCCAACGCTGAAGTACTCACCCGGAGGAGCCGCCATCTTGGGAGAGCAGCCGCGGCCGGCGGCGGCGGCGGCAGTAGCGGGCGAAAGCCGGGCCCCCAGTGAGCGCCGCGACGCAACGCACGGGGCGCGCTTGCGTCACACGCTAGGGCGTGGCCTGGCGCTGGGTGGGGCGGGAGGCTAGGTGGACCAAGAAGGAAGAGGAAACACAGGGGAAACTGAGTAATAATTTCTGTGCAGCTGCGCCTGCTTGGGTAATTGCTTGAGGGTCAGTTTTAGAAGTTAAGGATAGATGGCCTTAGGCCAGGCGCGGTGGCTCACGCCTGTAATCCTATCACTATGGGCGACCAAAGCGGTGGATTGCTTGATACCAGCCTGAGTAAAAGCGAGACCCCATCTCTATTAAAAAGAAAAAAACTAGCCCGGCGTTGTGGCTAGTGCCTACCGTCCCAGCTATTTGAGAGGCTGAAGCAAGAGAATTGCTCAAGTCCAAGAGTTTGAGGTTGCTAAGAGCTATGACACCATGGCACTCTACCCAAGGTGACAGAATGCGACTCTGTCTAAAAATTATAAAGGATAAATGGCCTACATGGAATGAGAAGAGGAAAGAGGAGGGGAGCTGCAGTCTCCATTATTTGCACAACTTAAACACAAGAGGTTAATGAACTCTATAAAATAATACATATTGTCCCCATTTAAATAGGAATCAGAGGCCCAGAGGACTTAACGAAACTGGCTGAAGATTATTACAACTAGTTACAAAGTGGTAGTGGGAAGAGGATTAGCTACAGAATTACATAAATCAGAATCAGAATCCCAGGTCTGCTGTTCACTAAATTATGTGACCCTAAGCAAATTACCTAATCCTTTTTGCTTCATTGGCATCTATATTATACTTTAGTGAGCATCTAAAAGCCCTTTAAGGGCCCAGCACTGAGGCTCACATCTGTAATCCTAGCACTTTGAGAGGGGGCAGAGGTAGGGAGATTGCTTGAGCCCAGGAGTTCAAGAAGAGCCTGAGCAAGAACAAGATCCTGTCTACTAAAAAAATAGAAAAACTAGCTGGGTGTAGTGGTTCCAGCTTCTCAGGAGGCTGAGGCAAGAGGATTGCTCAAGCCCAAGAGTTTAAGGTTGCTATGAGCTATGATGCCACGGCACTCTACCCAGGGCAACAGACTGATTCTCTTTATTCTCAAGTGATTCTCTTGTGTCAGCCTCCCAAGTAGCTGGGACTACAGGCAACCGCCACAACACCCAGCTATTTTTAGAGGCGGGGGTCTTGCTTTTTTTTTTTTTTGAGACAGAGGGTCATTTTCTTGCCATTGGTAGAGTGCCGTAGCGTCATAGCGAACAGCAACCTCAGACTCTTGGACTCAAGCGATTCTCTTGCCTCAGCCTTCCGGGTAGCTGGGACTACAGGCACCCATCACAACACCTGTTATTTTTAGAGACTGGAGTCTCACGCTTGCTCAAACTGGTCTCTAAGCTGTGAGCTCAGGCAGTCCACCCACCTCAGGCTACCAGAGTGCTAGGAATACCGGTGTGAGCCACTGCACCCAGCTTTTAGGGTCTCACTCTTGTTCAAACTGGTCTCAAACCCTTGAGCTCAGGCAATCCACCCACCTAGCGCTCCCAGAGTGCTAGGATTACAGACGTGAGCCACGCTGCCGGCCTGTAAAAAGTCTTTAATATATAATAGTTCTCCCATTGATCCATCGCCCTTGGAACCCAAAGACTGTACCATTTCCTTCTTTACTCTTTCCTACGGAAAGCCAGGCAAAAAGGGCAAGAATGAGGAGCAGTGATAGCAACAAAGGAAGACTTGGGGGAGGGATTCTGGGGTCCCCAAACCCTTTCTTGTCTGACACATAATGCCCACCTGATATACAAAAGTTGTTTTCTTAACTTTATGTAAGGTACTATGCAGATGCTTTTTCAAGCCTGACCACCACCAATTGCCATCCCTAACCCACCCACCCCTCCATATAGAAATTTTGGAGGGGCCGGGCGCAGTGGCTCACGTGGGTAATCCCAACACTTCAGAGGCAGAGGCGGGTGGATTACCTGAGCTCACAGGGTTCAAACCTCTCTAAAAATAGTTGAGTATTGTGGTGGGCACCTGTAGTCCCAGCTACTTGGGAGGCTGAGATAAGAGAATAGCTGAGCCCAGGAGTTGGAGGTTGCTATGAGCTATGAAGCCACAGCACTCTACCAAGGTTGATAAAGTGAGACTTGTCTCAAAAAAAAAGGAAAAAGAAATTTTGGAGCCTGATGTATGAGAAATAGGTTGACCTTTCTCTAGTCTAGAGAGAAGCAAAGGGCTAGTCTTAGCATTACTTAATCTGAACAAAGTTCAAATGTCTTTCCTTGCCCCGCAAGAGGCAAAAACTTCTTAGTGTTGGGGTATTGGCACAATCATTGTAATAGGAATAAAAATTCTGCTCCCTCATATCTGTGTTTTCCTTTTTCTTTGTTCTTTCTTTTTTTTTTCTTTGAGACAGTGTCACTTTTTTTTTTTTTTTTTTTGAGACAGAGCCTCAAGCTGTGGCCCTGAGTAGAGAGAGTGCTGTGGCATCACAGGTCACAGCAACCTCTAACTCCTGGGCTCAAGCTATTCTCCTGCCTCTGCCTCCCAAGTAGCTAGGACTACAGGCGTCCACCACAACGCCCGGCTATTTTTTTTTTGTTGTCATTGCAGCTGTCGTTGTTTGGCTGGTCCGGGCTGGATTTGAACCCACCAGCTCAGGTGTATGTGGCTGGCACCTTAGCCGCTTAAGACTCAGTTGTCGCCCTTGGTAGAGTGCTGTGGAGTCACAGCTCACAACAACCTCTAATTCTTGGACTTAAGTGATTCTCTTGCCTCAGCTTCCTGAGCAGCTGGGACTACAGGTACCTACCACGATGCCCAGCTATTTTTCTTTCTTTCTTTTTTTTTTCTTTTTTGCAGTTTTTGGCTGTGGCCGGGTTTGAACCCGCCACCTCTGGTATTTGGGGCCAGAGCCCTACTCCTTTGAGCCACAGGCAACGCCCCTGGCTATTTTTCTTTTGCTGCAGTTGTCATTGTTGTTTAGCTGACCCGGGCTGGGTTCGAACCCACCAGACTTGGTGTATGTGGCTGGCATCAGCCATAATCACTGTACTACAAGTGCTGAGCCATATAGGTTTTCATATATGACTTCCAGGTGCCATTAGGAAAGCCCTTCTCTAAGGTAGAAAAAAATCTCAGCAGAGAAGACCTAAAGTAATTGATTAGTGGCAACTGAAGGTGGCCATGTTGCAGGCAGAGGGAACTGCTTGTGGCAGGACTCCTAATAAGAGAGATTTTGGCAATTTCAGGAAACACAAAGTAGCTCAGAAATACCATCAAGTTGAGTGGGAGGTTCTTGAACTTTGAAGCTAGAGCCAGGTATTTTGTAAGAAAAGTAAGCTTTCGGGGGGCACCTGTGGCTCAGTGAGTAGGGCGCCGGCCCCATATGCCGAGGGTGGCGGGTTCAAACCCAGCCCCGGCCAAACTAACAAAAAAAAAAAAAAAATAGCTGGGCGTTGTGGCGGACGCCTGTAGTCCCAGCTGCTTGGGAGGCTGAGGCAAGAGAACCGCGTAAGCCCAAGAGTTAGAGGTTGCTGTGAGCCATGTGACGCAACGGCACTCTACCCGAGGGCGGTACAGTGAGACTCTGTCTCTACAAAGAAAAAAAAAGAAAAGTAAGCTTTCTCCTTGGGCAACTGAAAAACATTTAGCAAGGGAGTGAACTAAGATTTATGTCTAGCTTTCCTCACCCCCACCTTTTAATTAGTGAAGTCAATCTCTTTCCAAAAAGAATACTGATTTAACTCTCGTGTTTATCCAATCATCAGAAAACTCTTCAGGAACAAAGTTGCTAGGTGGGGCGCGGTGGCAGTGGCTCACGCCTGTAATCACAGCACTCTGGGAGGTCGAGGTGGGTGGATTGCCCGAGCTCAGGAGTTCCAGAGCAGCCTGAGCCAGAGCTCGTCTCTAAAAATAGCCGGGAATTGTGGCCGGCGTCTGTTGACCCAGCTACTCAGGAGGGAATTGAAAATTCTACTTAAGAGAATTGCTTAAGCCCAAGAGTTTGAGGTTGCTGTGAGCTGTGACGCCACAGCACTCTACCCAGGGCGACGAAATGAGACTGTCTCAAAAAAAAGAAAAAGGGCAGCGCCTGTGGCTCAAAGGAGTAGGGTGCTGGCCCCATATGCCGGAGGTGGTGGGTTCAAACCCAGCCCCAGCCAAAAACTGCAAAAAAGAAAAAAAAAACAAAGTTGCTTGAGTTAGAAGAAAATGAGGAGCAACTTCAACAGTCTTCTAGGCAGGTCCTTGCCTCGAATAGCTGAGATACCCGTGTATGTTCCTCCAGATGATTACTACAAACTTTGTTGCAATGTGTACCCTTTCTCTTACCATATCAACGCTGTTTCTCTGCCCAGCTGGGTTTTGGACAGTAGGAAGATAGAAGGGCAAAGGAGAAGACGAGGTTAGAACTGAGAGGAAGTATGACTTAGTGCTGTATGTGAAAATTTGCGTCTTTAGGGAAGATCCGTCAAAATCAAGAGTCTTATCTGCCAGGCTCAAAATTAACAGCGGATAAATTAGAGCGGGAGTCTCTTGGTCTGAGGGGGTAAGGCGAAAATGTTTGCAATATGCAAATTTAGGGTTCTGCTTCAGCTCTCAGAAGAAAGGAGTGTGCTTAGCCTTCACCTTCTTTCCAAGAGATCTCGGGTTTTTTGTTTGTTTACTTTGGTTTTGGTGGATAGCAGTACGGGAGAAGAGAGGTCAGTCTGGAAGGAATCCTTGGCCCTGGAGATTACACATCCGGCTTCGCAGCAGCACAGCAAAAGCCCTGGGCGCACCGCCGACCCGCTGCTTAGCTCATCTCCTGACCCGGAACCGCAGCCAGTGCAGCCAGTACGCCAGCTGCCCACGTGCCGGCAACAGCGGCCACGTGGCCCTGAGGAAACGCCTTCGCAAAGGTTTGTCCCCTGCGCTGTCCAGTAGGGAGGAACGCCGGGACCAAGCGCTGTAGGAAACCTTACCGGCAAGACGCCGGACTCGCACAAGCCGGAGCTGGCAGGGGGCGGGGCTCGGCGCCGTCTGCTGGGGGGGCGGGGTCTTGGGCTCGAAAGGGTGGGCTTTGGAGGGCGGCTAATCGCCACTACGTAGTTGCCCACACTCCTCGGCTTCCACCCTACCGCAAACCCGGGCCCCGCCGGCCTTTGGGGTAACCATGGAGTCCACACTGGGCGCGGGCATTGCGATGGCTGAGGCGCTGCAGAACCAGCTACCCTGGCTGGAGAACGTGTGGCTCTGGATCACCTTTCTGGGCGATCCCAAGATCCTCTTTCTGTTCTACTTTCCCGTGGCCTACTACGCCTCTCGCCGCGTGGGCATCGCGGTGCTCTGGATCAGCCTCATCACCGAGTGGCTCAACCTGGTCTTCAAGTGGTGAGACAGCGAAGCCTTCCGGCACCCTGGTCCCCCATCCCCAAGGGCCCTGAGTTTTGTGTAAGCCTTGGTCTCTCTCAGCAGCAAAGGCCTTCCCACCCCTACTCTGTAGTCCATGATTTTTCCCTCTGAGCATCTTTGTGCATCTTGGATTCAGACCTGAGAGTTCACCCATCCTACTCATTAGACCAGTGTTCATCAAACTGGCCTAATCAGAGAAATCACCTATGGGGTGTGTTTGAAATGCATTCTATCCACACTTCAACCCTACTGATTTAGAAACTCCAGTGGGGCGGCTCCTGTGGCTCAAGGAGTAGGGCGCCGGTCCCATATGCCGGAGGTGGCGGGTTCAAACCCAGCCCCGGCCAAAAAAAAAAAAAAAAAACAAACTCCAGTGGTGGAGTTGGGAATCTGTATATTAAGTAGCTGAAAGTCCTACTTTTTAACTCACCTTTTCATTCGTCTATTGACTCATTTGACATAATTTTTAAGAAGCATACTTTGTGCCAAGTAGCTGCTAAAGACAGAGGAGACTTGAACATTAAAGTGTGGTCTCTGGACCATGCACTTGAAAAATTGCTAGAAATGCAGAATCTCTTAGCTGGGCATTGTGGCGGGCACCTGTAGTCCCAGCTACTTGAGAGGCTGAGGCAAGAGAATCGCTTAAGCCCAAGAGTTTGAGGTTGCTGTAAGCTGTGATGCCACGACACTCTACCCAGGGTGACCAAGTGAGACTCTGTCTCAAAAAAAAAAAAGAAGAAAGAAAAAGAAACGCAGAGTCTCACCCAGGGCCAGAGCTACTGAATCAGAATCAGCATTTTAACTAGGTCCCTACATGTTTTGTGTGCCCAGTAAAGTTTGAAAAGCACAGGGCCTAAAGCACTGCCTTCCAAGGAACACTTTTGTCTTTTTTTTTTTTTGAGACAGAGTCTCACCGTGTTACCCTCAGTAGAATCCCATGGCGTCACAGTAACCTTTAACTCTTGAGCTTAAGCGATTCTCTTGCCTCAGCCTCCCAAGTAGCTGGGACTATAGGTACCGGGCTATTTTTTGTTGTTGCAGTTGTCATTGTTGTTCAGCTGGCCTGGGCCGGTTTGAACCTGCCAGCTTCGATGTATGTGACTGGCGCAGTAACCACTGTGCTATGGGCGCCAAGCCAGGAACACTTTATCTTTTTTCCCCTTCATTCACTAGTAGGCTTTTCATACTGAGATATAGAAGCCAAGAATCCCAGGCAAGTGAGTGGAGGCCATTTGGCCTGCTGAGCTTATCTCTTTGTGCCACCTGTTCTGTCTTTCATAGTCCTAAAGGGAGCTATGCTTCCACCTGGGCAGGCAGCCACACCTCCCTGCACCTCAGCCTCAGGCTCTGTTGCCAGGTCCCCAACCTGGGAGAAGGCAGGGAGTTTCATAGGGTTCACTCGAGCCAGAATGATTTGCTGAAAAACAACACAGGAGTTACCTTCCCTTCCACTCTTCTCTGCAAGGGCTTCATCGCTACTGTAATGGGAAAAGCAGTTGTCTCATCATTTCCTTCTTGCCTAATTGCCCTTTGCTGTGTGCACTCTTCCTCCCTTGGAATCTGTAGAGAGGAAAAGTGCACACAAGCAGCTTCCCTCTCTTCCTGTTCCCCTACAGGTCAGACACCCCTCTTGGTAGACACCCTTAATGCTGCCCCAGTAACAAAGACCTTATTCATTTTCTGAGTTGGCACTTTATGTATACTAGGTTCAGTTTTGGAAGGGAGAGGCTAGTCCCTTCTGGATCTCGCTCCTGGGTACTCGCTTCTTGCCAGCATCCTTTCTGCTGTTTCACCTTCTCTTTTGGCCACAGCCTCTTCAGTGTGTGGTTACCCAGGGCCCAGCCAAACACCTGCTAGCTAGGCTAGGGGATTTTGAAATTTTTGTCCTCCTTTTTCCCTAAGCCTCCTCTGTCCATTCTTCATTCCCATTTTCAGACATAAGAGGCTCACCTAAATAATTCAGCTGTGGAACCTAGCACTTTGGGAGGCTGAGGTGGAAGGATTGCTTAAGGCTAGGAGTTCAAGACCAGCCTGAGCAAAAGCAAGACCCATCTCTACTAAAAAAAGAAAAATTAGCTGGGGGTGGTGGTACACACCTATAGTCCCAGCTATTTAGGAGGCTGAGACAGGAGGATAGCTTGAGCCCAGTTTTTTTGTTTTGTTTTGTTTTGAGCCCAGGAATTCGAGGTTGCTGTGAGTTATGATGATGCCACAGCACTCTATGCTGGATAACAGAGTAAGACTCTGTCTCAAATAATAATAGTAATTCAGGCCAGGCGAGGTGGATCACGCCTGTAATCCTAGTACTCTGGGAGGCCAAGGCAGGTAGAGCTTGAGCTTAGGAGTTCAAGACCAGCCTGAGTAAAAGCTAGACCCCATCTCTAAAAATAGCCAGGCGTTGTGGTGGGTGCTTAGAGTCCCAGCTACTTGGGAGGCTGAGGCAAGAGGATGGCTTGAGCCCAAGAATTTCAGGTTGTTGTGCTATGAACCCATGGCACTCTATGGAGGATAAGGGAGACTCCTATCTCAAAATAATAATAATAATTCAGGCATCAGTAATTCAGGCTGAAATTGAGGACATGGAGAGGGTGTTAGCAGGTAGGTCAGTGAGGGCCTGGGAGGGAGACAGCCAGGTCCTTGGCTCTCTGTAGATGAGAAAGAAAGAGCTGATCCTGCAGTAGAGTGAGTCACTCTAACCTCAGTGCCTCAGAGTGCACACAAACATACACTCACCACCATCTCTTGCCTCTGTTACCACCTCTAGTCACCTTGCATTTGTTCTCTTCCAGGTTTCTGTTTGGAGACAGGCCCTTTTGGTGGGTCCATGAGTCTGGATACTACAGCCAGGCTCCAGCCCAGGTTCACCAGTTCCCCTCTTCTTGTGAAACTGGTCCAGGTGGGAAGCTACAAACCTCCTCCTTTTTCCTCTGTAGTTAGAGTTCAAGTGAGCATTGCAGAGTACTTTTCAGCCGGAGGCCCAGCCTCCCAGTTACTGGCCCAGAGAACAAAGAAACCCCAGGAAGACCAAGTTGAGTTATGGGAGGAAGGTACCCATGCCATGTGTCAGCTGCTCACCTTGTGCCGAGTACAGCCAAGAGACATAGGTCAGGACAGAAGCCTGAGAGCAGTGGTATCAAATGGGGATGAAAAGGGCTTCAGGGCAGAGCAAACTGTGGGGAAGTAGTTGTGTGGCAGTATCACCAGGGGCACCTGGGTTCCCCCTTCATTCTCTCATCATGAGCTTCTGGATTCCTCGGCAGGCAGCCCTTCGGGACACTGCATGATCACAGGTGCAGCCCTCTGGCCCGTAATGACGGCTCTCTCTTCCCAGGTGGCCACTAGAACCCGCAGGTATACACTTGGCATTGCCCACCATTGGGAGCAGGGGAGGTAGCACCCTGGACCCAAAAGACCCAGCAGCATAGCAGCCTGGGGGCTGGAGTTCTGGGGACCCTGAGGTATTTGGTCAAACCACAAAGTGCCGGGGTGCTAAGGGAAGCCAGGCTGTGTATGGACACCCCCTGAGCCATTTGCCTCTCTTCTTTCCAGCCACTGGGTAAGGGTAATGCCTAGCCTGGCTTATTGCACCTTCCTCCTGGCGGTTGGCCTATCCCGGGTCTTTATCTTGGCGCATTTCCCTCATCAGGTGTTGGCTGGCCTAATAACTGGTGAGCAATTGGGGCAACAGGGTGGGGTGAGAGGGTGCTTTTGGCAACAGGAAGACCAGTCTAGGATCTTCCCAGCATTCCTAGCTTCTATAGAGCCAACCCAAAGCTCCCCTTTTTATTCCAGTCTGTTCTCTTTCCAAGCTGTGCTACATCAGGGTGGTGGGTTATATCCTCTAACTCCTTGAAGCTGCTGTCACTCCATTCCTCTAGGTGCTGTCTTAGGCTGGCTGATGGCTCCCCGGGTGCCCATGGAGCGGGAGCTAAGTTTCTATGGATTGACAGCACTGGCCCTCATGCTGGGTGCCAGCCTCATCTATTGGACCCTCTTTACACTGGGCCTGGATCTCTCTTGGTAAGCTTGCTAGGTCCTATCTCACCTGTACCTGGTCTGGTTGGTCTCTGGTTTATTGTAGTTAAAAAAAAGGATCCATTACATGTTCACAAACATAGACCCTCCTAGGGACAAAGCAGAACCTGAGAGTGGGCTCCAAAGGGCAGATGGTTAGGAGCCAGTGGCCCTCTAGGTTCCAGTCTTTCCTGGCAAGGACTTTTCTTCCCCACAGGTCCATCAGCTTAGCCTCCAAGTGGTGTGAGCGGCCCGAGTGGGTGCATGTGGACAGCCGGCCCTTTGCTTCCCTGAGCCGTGACTCAGGGGCTGCCCTGGGTCTGGGCATCGCCCTACACTCTCCCTGTTATGCCCAGGTACGGCGGGCACAGTTGGGAAATGGCCAGAAGATAGCTTGCCTTGTGCTAGCCTTAGGGCTCCTGGGCCCCCTGGACTGGCTGGGCCACCCTCCTCAGATCAGCCTCTTCTACATCTTCAATTTCCTTAAGTACACCCTCTGGCCATGCCTGGTCCTAGCCCTTGTGCCCTGGACAGTACACATGTTCAGTGCCCAGGAAACACCACTCATCCGCTCCTCCTGACTTCTCCTGCTTCCTTTTGCCCTTTCCCTCCCAACACTCTGAGACTACCATACTCCAGAGGCAACTGCACACCCTTCCAGCCCCAAGCAGGTCCTATTCACCCGAAGTATCCTGCTTCTCCCACCACTTGGTCTTAGCTGCAAAGAAGGGCCTTTTTTTTCCTGCAGAGACTAGTCCTATTGCCTTTCTTCTCAAGGCCCCTAAGAACAAAGGCAACTGCAAGACCAGTAGCTTCCTGCAACACTGTGAGGGGCAGCTGGGGCAGCCCCAATAAAGCCCTTGAACCCTTCTGGATTCCTTTCTTACCTATGCACACATCTCCACTGAACCTACCGACATGTGTACAAGTGGAAGCCGTGCCAGGCTGCCTGTCTGCACCCCTTCCAGCCCCGTTTCTACAGAGGCAGAGGAAAGGGATGGGCTGTGAACTCAGGTGAGAGCCCACAGCCGTATGTCCCCTCCCCACTCACTACCACCTGGGCCTCATGGGAGGTCCAATTAGCTGGTGTAGCTACATTCAGTGAAACCTTCTCTTTTACCTACAGGAAAGATCTCCCACCCCAGTGTCCTGTTTCCTAAGTCGACTTCTAGTCCAGGGGCTGGAAAAGAGAATTGTTTTCTAGTCTAGGAGTAAGGAGGAAAACCTCTACTCCATTTGGGAGCCCAGAGAATAGACACATTGGCCCCAGAAGGCGCTGCCAGAAACAAGTTTATTTACACAAAGACACACAGTGTAATGGGTTACAAAATCCTTAACTGAAATCCATATTCAGGGAGACAAAGCAAGGAGTGGGTTTACATGAGAACCAGACCAGCCACAGGGAGAGCATGTTAAGGGCCCCAAGGCCTGCGGCTCAGCATTCGGAGGCCTGGTACATGGCCTAGCCCTGTCCCCATCCTCCAGGAGGATCTAGAACACACAACATACAAGTGCACAATGGTAGTAGGACTCCTGTCCCTCCCCAGCTCCCTCAGTCCTGTTCAGGCCCCCATTGGGATAATAAATATGTAAACATTGGTGGGGCCCTGGGGATGGGAGGAGAGAAAGTATATGTGATTATTAGGAAGAAGAGGGAGGAAAAGTTAGCCCCCTAGGAGCTACTTCCCATCTTTGGTTTCCTACAGGCTGGGCAGCATTCCCTGGAAGCCTTGTGGGTCTTCAGCCACTGCAGAGGGTTATGCAGGGCTCCTGGGAAATAGAAGGGGCACCACCCAGCCCCCACCTAGACTTAGTTCCTTTGGGTTGGTTGTCAGTAAAGGGAGCCCAGGAGGAATGGAAGCTCCAGCTGAGGGCTAATTTCTAGGCCGCTGGGTTCTGGCTTTGCCCTTCTAGAACCTCCACTCTCACCATCCCCAAGCTTCAAAGCAAAAGGTTCCAGGAGGAACCACTCTGCTTTTTGTATCTGCAGCATGCTAGATGGCTGGGGGAATCTGGTCCTAAACAACACGGGGGCTCTCACCAGCCTGGAGCCCCCGTCTAGGGACCACCTTCTCCCCCTCTCCAGGCAGTGCCAACAGAGTAAGGTGGGAAGCAGGCCTGGTTCTGTGGCTCCCCCTGGTGACTCCCTCTCCATACACTTCCACCCTCTCAGCTCCTGGGAAGGAGAAATAGGCCCTGAGGAGTGTGAGGCAAAACAGCCCTGCTCACAGACCTCTGGTCCAAATATAGGGCGCCAGCCTTCCATTGGTGCTGAGGCCAAGAAAAAGAAGGAAAAGAGGCATCTGCAGAGATGGTGAGGACAGAAAAGAGGGAGAAGATGGAGAATCTTAGGGTGGGAGTCCAACTCCACTCTTCATCATAGACGGTGGTGGCCCTCCATATCCTCCCCTGAGACTGGAGAGGGGAGGAGGATGAAATTAAGGCATTTTCCCCCAAGTCAGCGGAAACCAAGGCACCAACTTACTGTTTCCTCCTCACTTGGGAGGCCCTAGAACTGAAGGGTACTGTCTGGACCCCAAGCCCACCTTAGGCTGGTCCAGGCTCCAAGGGGGAAAGGATAGAATGCAGGAAAGTGGACCCAAGATACAACGTGGGGCAGGGGCTGGGAAGAGCACCCACACCCCCACAGAGGGAGCATTATAGAGTTGAGATGGGGGCCACAGGGCAGGGGGCCTGAGGCAGCTTAAAGGAGCAGGAGGGGCAAGGCTAAGAGACCCACACAGCACACGTTGTTGAATGTGTGACTTTTTGTTTTTAATAGAAAAAATAAACAAAATCACAATGATGGAGCCCAAAGGGATGGGGGCCAGGGTGTCACAGGACAGGCTCCTGCTCCATGGGCTCCTCTGCCGGCCTGTGGGGACAAGCACAGGGGAGGACATTGAGCAAGGGTCACTAGCCTGAGCAAGGGCACAGTAGTGGGGGAAGGGGCTCACCTGGGGCTGTGCTCCCGGGCTGCAGCAGCCTGGGCCTGCTCGGCCCCCACCGACAGCAAGGCCATGGCGCTCACAGTCTCGGCCTCCTCGGTCTCACCTGCCTGGGCCTCCCGCAGGGAACGGCCTAGACCAGCAGCAAACCTCTGCACACAGCTCCAGTGTTTGCCTATGGAAGAGGAATGGGCAGGGGTAAGCAGGGCAGACAAGCCCCCTGTGCACAGCCAGCCCTGATGCTCCCACAAGCACTGCCCCCTCAGCAGGCTGAGATCTGAGCCCCTCCACCTGTCCCCACGCACTCTGGATCTCAATGACTTTTTCTAGCGTGGCCACTGCATTGATGTTGGGCTTTTGCTGTAAGACTGCCTCATCCAAGGGCTGCAGCTGGCAAGGGAAAGAAAAGGCAGTTCAGAGTGGGGAAAGGGCTGGCAATGCCTGTCCCTCCAACTGCCCCCATTCAGCACCACACATCCCTCATGACAGGGGCAAGCATAGCTTTTGTAGAGGAACTCTTACTCAGAGCCTTCCTGGCCACCAGGAAAACCTTCCCAAGGGATCTAAGCTTTGCCCCCAAGTCCTACTTGGACCCAAGAAAGGGGATCTCCCTTGATGACCATTCACCTCCCAGCCTGCTGTCCCACCTCCCAGCCCCTTCCTCCACCCCTCACCTCTACACTGAGCAGAGCTGAGACACAGGCCTCAGAGGCATCACAGATGGCGGTCAAGTCGTGGCCTCCCTCTAGGGCCAGCACCACCCGGCCCCCTGCCAGTGTCATCAACTGCCTGGTCAAGTGGCCAAAACCTTTGGGAATGCGTGAAGGGAGAAAGATGAAAAGATAAAAAAAAAAACTCAAGAGACAGTAAGAAAGGAAACAAAAAGAAACATAAGAGATAGGACAAATAGCATAAAATAAATAGTAGAGGTGGTGGCTCATGTACTTCTAGCACTCTGGGAGGCCCAAGGCAGGAGGATTACTTGAGCTCAGGAGTTGGAGACCAGCCTGAGCAAGAGTGAGACTTGGTCTCTACTAAAAATTGGCCAGGCATTGCGGCACGTGTCTATAGTTCCACTTGGGAGACTGAAACAGGAGGATCGCTTGTACCCAGGAATTTGAGGTTGCAGTTAGGTATGAAGATGCCACTGCAGTCTAGCACAGGCAACAGAGCAAGATTATTTCAAAAATGAAAGGAAATGGCTCAGCGCCTGTAGCTCAAGTGGCTAAACTGCCAGCCACATACACCAGAGCTGGTGAGTTAGAATCCAGCCTGGGCCTGCCAAACAATGACAACTGCAACCAAAAAATAGCCAGGCATTGTGGCGGGCGCCTGTAGTCCCAGCTACTTGGGAGGCTGAGGCAAGAGACTTGCTTAAGCCCAGGAGTTGAAGGTTGCTGTGAGCTGTGATGCCACAGCACTCTACCCAGGGCGACAGCTTGAGCTCTGTCTCAAAACAAAGAAAGGAAAGGCTGGGTGCAATGGCTCACATCTGTAATCCTAGCACTTTGGCACTCTGGGAGGCCAAGGCGGGTGGATTGCCTGAGTTCACTAGTTCAAGACCAGCTTGAGCAAAAGTGAGACCCTGTCTCTACCAAAAATAGAAAAACTGAGGCAAGAGGATCGCTTGAGCCCAAGAGTTGGAGGTTGCTGTGAGCTATGATGCCATGGCATTCTACCCAGGGTGACAGCTTGAGACTGTCTAAAAAAAAAAATAGGACAAATAAACCCAAATATATTTGTAAGAAAATGTACTGTCAATGCACTAAATATTCTATCAACAAACAAAACATTAACAGACTGGCCAGAAGTTCCAATGATAGTCTTATAAAGAACATCACTGAAGGTGGCGCTTGTAGCTCAAGCAGCTAAAGTGCCAGCCACATACACCAGAGCTGGGTGGGTTCAAGTCTGGCCCAGGCCTGCCAAACAATGACTAGTCTGGTTCAAGTCTGGCCCACAATGCCTGCCAAAAAAAATAGCCAGGCATTGTGGCGGGTGCCTGTAGTCCCAGCTACTTGGGAGACTGAGGCAAGAAAATTGCTTAAGCCCGGGAGTTTGAGGTTGCTGTGAGCTGTGACCTCACAGCACTCTACCCAGGGCTATAGCTTGAGGCTCTGTCTCAAAAAAAAAAAAAAAAGAACATCACTGAAACATCAGGGATCTACAAGTTCTATCCTATAGTTCCAGCAGGAGATATATCCACTGCTAGCCTGTGATTCCACCTGCTTGCCTCCCCAAGGCCAGGTTGGCAGAGGGAGAGTGGGTGGAGCTACCAGAATGACTGCAAGTCTCCTGCACTCTGCTTTCCTCTCCTGCAATATGAGTCTACTTTCTGCCCTATGTCCCACTCAACTCTGTCCTCTTCCATGCCCTCCCTCAGTCCCCTAGCAGGCTCACATCTGGCGGTGACAGAGTAGCCACCCAGTGGAGACAGATGTCCTTCCACAGCATCAAACCCGGCGGAGACTAGGACCACATCAGGTGAGAACTCGTGGGCAATGGGCATCACCACTGTCCTGCAAAGGGATGGCCCAAGCTGACCCTGGCAGATGGCTGGGCCAGGCCTTACCCCATTCTGTTCTCCTCTTGGAGACAAGCCCCCTCTACCCACTCCGAACCAAGTGCTTTCTGCCCTTCCACTGCAGGTCCCAAGGGGGCGCCCCATGCCTCCCTTTGCCCTTCTCAAGTCCTCACCTGAAGGCCGTCAGGTACTCCACATCTCCAATGGGGGGGTCCACACCTCCTGTCCATGCCACGTTCACATTGTACCCCACGCCTGGCCCTCCACCAACCTGGCAGCAGGGTGGGGAAGGGAGTTATTCTCACTGCTGGGATCCCAGATATTGACCCCCATCCCTGCTTCCAGGCCTCACTGCACTGACCACTGCTCTGCCCAGAGGGGTAGTCAGACCAGTGTGGTCCTCCCACTAGCAGCCCAGATGCCCCAGCTACCAGCACCACCATGGGCCTCCACGGCTCCCTGCCAGGTCCCATTGTGCTACCTCTTTTTTTTTTTTTGTAGAGACAAGAGTCTCACTTTATGGCCCTCAGTAGAGTGCGGTGGCCTCACACAGCTCACAGCAACCTCCAACTCCTGGGCTTAGGTGATTCTCTTGCCTCAGCCTCCCGAGCAGCTGGGACCACAGGCGCCCGCCACAACGCCCGGCTATTTTTTGGTTGCAGTTTGGCCGGGGCCGGGTTTGAACCCACCACCCTCAGTATATGGGGCCGGCGCCTTACCCACTGAGCCACAGGCGCCGCCCCCCATTGTGCTACCTCTTAAGAGCTGTACCTCTTCAGGAGCCCCAGAGCCTGGAAAGAAGTTCCCATTGTCATAGCGATGCAGAGAGATGTAGAGCACAGAGGGGTCATTGTAGAATGCTTGCTGGGTGCCATTGCCATGGTGAATGTCCTAATGGGGAAGTGGAGGCATAAGGAAAATGGCCCAAGCTCTGACCCGAAGGTCCAAAATTCCACCTGCCCCCTACCTTATCCCATGGTGAGCTCTAGGGGTGCAGCCAACCACTGGCCATATTCAATTGACCCTTCTCAGACTGGGGTCTGTGTGTATGTGATGTGGTGCTACATAGGGGACAAAGCCATGGGATAAACATGGCATGTCTCCCTGCAAACCCATTCCACTTCACAGTTTGAGGGGAAACATTAAAGCTAATAGGGAATTTAGAACAAGTATATAAACTCTGAAAAAGGATCCAACAGTCACATGAATTTTTAAGCCGAAATTGGACTTCATCCTTACTAAGGATTATCTGTGGCTACTTCCCTGGCTCCCAATGAGTGGTGTATGCCTTTCCCTCCCTATTAGAAGCAGGGTTTGAGAAGCACCCACAGTAGCAAGAGCAAGGGCCAAAAGCCTGGTCTGAAACCCCCTGCCAACATTCCCAGGAAAGTGACCTTTGGTAAGTCACCCCACAGTGCCCTCATTCACAGAAAGAGACATCCTAGTTCTTACTGCTTGAGGTGGCCATGAGCAGCATGTCAAGTACTCATCAGGTTCCTGGCACACAGTCAGCCTCTAATTGAGGTGGGTGGAGGAGAAAAGTAGGCTACTAGCAAAGGAGTGGTGACATCTCTACTGTTCAAAATAGGAAATCCTTTCTGTTGCTTGAGGCTTCAGGGTGGGGGACAAGGTGAAACAGAGTCCCTCATAGCAAGGAGGGAGCCTGACTGGAATGTGAAGACTGGGCTGATGACCCAGCAGAAGGAATGCAAGGCTGGTCCTCAGGACAAGAAACCACAGAACCTGAGGAAGCCAGGGCTGAGGGGAGGTGGCTAGAGAGACCTGAAGGTTGGCCCTGGTTTCACTTCTAACCGCCCTGCCCAGCCCCAGCAGCCCACTGCCTACCCAGTCCACAATGAGGACCTTGCCCACGTTCAGCTTCTGCTGCAGGAGTTTTGCTGTGATGGCCACGGAGTTGAAGAAGCAGAATCCCCTGGGGGGGGGGGCGGAAGAAGAGGATGGGGGAGGTCGTCTTCAACATAATGTTTGCTTCAGGAGCAAGAGACACTAAGGGGGCAAAGCCAGAAGGTCTATGACAGGGACAGGGCAGAACTCACATGGCTGTGGATTCCTCAGCATGGTGTCCTGGGGGCCGGATGATGGCAAATCCATTCTGAAGAGGTGTGGGTAGAGGGACAGACAGGAAGGCAATGTGGCCAGAAGGAAAGAAGCACAAGCCGGGCAGGGGAGTGAACACAGATCAGAAACGTGTATATATATTTACCACACTATTACAAATGCCAATCAGGTCTCTGCCCCCAAGACACACACAAGCACACCAGGCATTAGTGCCTATTTGTTCGTCCCTCATACCCCTCAGCCCCTAGCTATCATCTCCTCCCCATTCTGGTGCCTGAGAGTTGAGGTTGTAAAGGGCAGTGTGTCACTGAAGGGAAACCAAGACTGCCACTGTCCTCTACTGTTGAGGATGCAAGACCAAGCCAAGAGACACCAAGGCCACAACCACACTCTCACCTTGAGCTCTCCCGCAGCCACCTTGAAGGCCAGCTCCACCAGGCAGCCCACTGCCATGCGCACAGCACTGGAGGAATGCATCTCGTTCCACACAGTGTCACTGTCCACCTGCAGGGGCAGGAGAGCAGGCTTCAGCGTGCCCCCTGTAGGGGGAGGGCAAGAATGGGGGTAGGCACCCAGATAGCGGGCCAGCAGCCACAATGGGCAAGAAGGGAACTGGGACAGCCACCTGCCCACCCCTACTGGCACACACCCTACTTACCCCAATGCCCCCACAAGGCAGCACGGCATACATCTTCTGGCTGATGGGGCCTGCAGGGAAAGGTGACAGCGGCTCTAGAAGGTGCCTCAATTGCCGAGGCTGCAGGCTCAGCTCTGCAGAGGGCAGTGAGCTCAGCCACAGAAAATGAAGGCTCAGCCCCAAGCACAAGACAGGCAGCCCACACCAGTTGAGAGCTGTCAGTCCTCTGTTCTGGTGGACATCTTATCTCTGATGCAGATGGCAGGGAGAGAGGCGCATGATGCACTGGGGAAGGGAACAGTCTCCCACCACCAAGCAGACCCCTCTCTTCCATCCTGCACTATGCCCCATCAGCATGGTCTGTTCATATTGTACCTATGTTAATGGTACTCTGGAGGTGGGTGACATTACAATCGTGCCACCTCTACCAAGGTGATGCCCTGTGCCCATCAAGACCACTTACCTACCCTTTCTGACAGGCCCCAACCCACCTGGGCAGTGAACATGCCCTGCCCACTGGCCATCCCACCAGCTCACCCAGTAGCTTCTTGCTGTCCAACTTCTGCCGGTTGAGGGGGCTGGTCCCATAGAGCAGGGTGTGGTATTCCGAGTGCACCGTCTGGATCTCATCCAATGTGGCTTTGCGACCCCGGATCCGCTGCCAAGAATAGGAGAGAAGCCAGTGAGTGGGGACACACTAAGCCTCTCCTGTCACCCAGATCCTCTCTCTGCCCCATGACCCCAGGCGCACATAGACACTTTCTGTAAGATCCAAAGATTTTTGACAAAGTAGACCCTATTCCAGGACCCTCCCCCTCTCAGCTGGGGACCATGAAGATGGAGAAACAGGTTGTAAAGGATAGGCCAGGCCAGAGGTGTAGGGCTGCAGAGTGGATGAGGCAGAGACACAGAGACAGGCTTCACTAACCGGAGAAACAAAGGCTTTTGCTGAATTTAAGTAGGGCCAGAAGGAGGGGCTTCCTTACCTCGCACTTGCTCAGCAGGCCTGTCTCCTGTAGCCGGGACCAGATGCTCTGGATCCGGCCGGCGTGCTCAGGGTGCACGTGTGTGTTCCCGCACATGCACTGGTGCTTCAGCATAAATGTGTCATAGACCACACCTGGGCCACAGACCCGCATGTCAGCTGGTACTGCTCTGGGTCCAGGGTCCCAGCCAGGCCACCTGAATGCACTAAGCTTTTTTTTTTTTTTTTTTTGAGACAGAGCCTCAAGCTGTCACCCTGGGTAGAGTGCCGTGGCATCACAGCTCACAGCAACCTCAAACTCCTGGGCTCAAACGATTCTCCTGCCTCCACCTCCCAAGTAACTGGACTACAGGTGCCCGCCTCAACGCCCGGCTATTTTCTGGTTGCAGCTGTCATTGTTGTTTGGCAGGCCTGGGCTGGATTTGAACCCACCAGCTCAGGTATATGTGGCTGGCGCATTAGCTGCTTGAGCCACAGCAAGCGCCGGGCCTTTTTTTTTTTTTTTTGAGACAGTCTCACTTTGTTCCCCTCTGTAGGGTGCTGTGGCATCATAACTAACAGCAACCTCAAACTCGTGGGCTCAAGCGATTCTCTTACCTCAGCCTCCCTAGTAGTGGGACTACAGGTGTGCATTAGCAGGTCCACTCTGGGTTCAAACCCACTAGCCCTGGTATATGTGGCCAGTGCTCTAACACTGAGCTATGGATGCCAAGCCTGCACTAAGCTCTCCTAGCCCAAACACCTACCCCTGGCCACCCAGCCACCATCCCACATGCCTGACCCTCTCCAGCTATCCACCTCCTTTCCTTCTCTGTGTCTTTTTCTCCATTACTGCCTGCCGCAAGTTCCTGTGCTCCTTGAGCCCCCAAACAAGGCTGCCTGAATGCCCCACTGTGCCCCACACTGAACCCCCTCATGACACACCTTCCTTTCCCCCTCCTATCAAGGCCCTTGTGAGATAGAGCCACCATCAGGCATGTCTGTGCCCCCCTCCCAAGTCCAGCATGTGGCAGCTTCATGAGGAAGAGCTTTCTGGAACAGATTGGGGTCACATCCTGGACGTCACAACACTGGGAGGTAGAAGGAACAATGGCCTTTCTCAGGGTTCCAGGCTTGTGGGGTGGTCCCTCAATGGGGTGAAAAGATGCTGCCCTACCCTCCCAGCTGGGGCAGAGGGCTACCGCCACTACCACAGACAGCTGTGGGCCACAGGGAGCAAGGGAAGGCCTGTTTCCTCTTCCTCCAGGGTGTCCGAGTGGCCCTGGCAACCTCTTCCCTTTGCCCTCAGGGCTGGACCCTATTGGTGCATGGTAGGACAGAACACACCGTGGGGGGGCTCACCAGTTGTGAAGAGGTGCTTGGTGGGTTGGTCTGGAGGGCTCTTCATGCCCCCAGGGGCAGCGGGTGAGGACTGGGTGCGGCCCAGGGCCTGGTGGGGCACAGTGGCCAGGCTGAGGGGTGCCTGGTACACCTGCAGTGGCTGCAGCTGCTGGGCATCTGAGAACAGCTGGTAAGGAGAGGGAGGCTCAACTTGGATGGCAGTGAGGAGAGACACTAATGGGGCCTCCAAGGGGCCCCAACACAGCCCTTCTCTTCCAAGTCTCCTTCTTCCTCCACCTCCTCCCACTTGCTCCCTCCAGGGACAGGAGACATTCCAGTCTTCCCATCTCCACAGAGATGGGGAGGGATGAGGGGAGGTGATGAGTCACATCAAAGAGTAGCATTGAGGTAAGAGGCTGGGGGGCGGGAGCGGGGGAAGAATGAGTCAGGCCCAGAGGGCTCAATTGTGTCCGCAATGAATGGAGTGCCAGCTAGGCGCTAGGCAGACTGTAGTAACAGCGGGGGCATGTGTGTACACATGCGCACAGGCCTGATGCACAACCGGCCCTATGCAGGCAGAAATGCGGATACACACGGGCCATGTGTGCAAGAGCGTGCATGCGCACGCACACACATACACCACCCACACACAGGCAGAGAGGCAGCCAGTCATAGCTGGGGAGGAGGGGGGCTGGCAGACTAGGACACAGACACAGCTGAGTTCAACACAAGCAGTTCCCACCCGCCACTCCCCTTTTGCTCTCTGCAGAAACTGCTCCCTCATAGTCTAGAAACTGCAGACTGGGGTGGGAGGCAGGGGGCACCTTTTTGTAACTGGTGCTGGACTCCTCCAAGTCGGGCCCCTCCTCAGCACCACTCTCGCCCTCCTCATCCTTGACTTGGATGCAGTCCTCCTCCTCCTCCTCTCTGTCTTCCTCTTCCTCCTCCTCCAGGTCTTCTTGTGTGCTCTCACTCTCCGTGGAGCCTTCCCTGGGCATGGTCAGGGCTCCCTCTCCCAGCAAGGCCTCCTGCTGCTCTGTAAGCTCCTCCTCTGTCTCCTCAGGGTGGGTGGTGGGCTGCCTGGACAGCTCCCCTGTCTTGGTGAGGATCTAGGAAGAGAATGCAGAAGCTACATCAGCTAGGGGAGCCACTGTGTAGCCTGCAGCCCAGAATGGTCCACCCCTCCCTCCATTCTCCCAGGCAGCCACCAGCCCATATAGAGCTCAGTGAATTTTAAAAAGGAATGGTAGGGTGGCACCTGTGGCTCAGTGAGTAGGGTGCTGGCCTATACTGAGGGTGGCAGGTTCAAACCCCGCCCCGGCCAAACTGCAACAACAAAAAAAATAGCCGGATGTTGTGGTGGGCACCTGTAGTCCCAGCTACTTGGAAGGCTGAGGCAAGAGAATCACCTAAGCCCATAGAGCTGGAGGTTGCTGTGAGCTGTGATGCCATAGCACTCTACTGAGGGCGATAAAGTGAGACTCTGTCTCTAAAAAAAAAAAGGAACAGTGGCTGCTCTAAGAAGATACATGGTGCTATGGTGAGGATTGTCTGGCGTTAGCCCCAACTACCTTCTGCCATCTTGGTGTTCTCTCTCCTGTGTCCTGCCCCAGTGCAGCCCTGGGACATTTGCCCCCCAGGCTCACCTTGCCCAGCTGCAGCTGTTGCTGCTTCTGCTTCTCCAGGAACTGCTGGTGCTGCTGCTGCATGACCAGCTGCTGCAGAGCCTGGGGACTCTGCGGCAGTGGTGAGGACTGAGTGCGGCTCAGTGGCCGGTGCCGCGGGAGCTTGGCCACCGTCCGCATGCTGGTGGCCACGCGTTCACCCGTCACCAGTGGAGACTGCCCATGAAGCGGTACTATGGAGTTGGGGAGTGCGGAGTAAGCACCACTGTCAGGGCACCAGGCCTCCCCCTTCCCATCTTACTTCCATCTGCCCCCCCTTGAACACCACCACCTCCATGCTCAGGAATAACCTTGGAGGGCCTGGAGCCCCTGCAGCCAAACCTGAGCCCCACTCTTCCCCCTCCCCATGACTGAAAAGCTTGACAGCTCGGAGACACTGCCTCTAGGAAGCCTTCCTGGATTCACCATTCTCTCCCTTTGATCTACTTTTTTTTTTTGAGACAGAATCTCACTTTGTCACCCTTGGTAGAGTGCCGTTGCATCACATAGCTCACAGCAACCTCCAGCTCTTGGGCTTAGGTGATTCTCTTGCCTCAGCCTCTGGAGTAGCTGGGACCACAGGTGCCCGCCACAACACCCGACTATTTTTTTTGTTGTTGCAGTTTGGCTGGGTCTGGGTTTGAACCCGCCACCCTTGGTATATGGGGCCAGTGCCCCACTCACTGAGCCACAGGCGCCGCCCACCCTTTGATCTACTTGACTAAGTGCACATGTAATCTTGGGCCCTCCATGTGAGTGAACAATGACTAGTTCTTCCAACTGTGATGGATCCTTCCATGGATCCCACCAGGCTGGGAAGCCTTGGGGCCAGGATAACATATCTTTAAAGCAGAACCTCTTCTGATGCCAACAGGTACTAAGAGCTGACTGTCTAAAGCTGCACTTTCCAGTCCCATAGCTATTAGTTACATGTGACTGTCTAAATTGAGATGTACCGCAAGTGTGAAATATGCACCCAACTCAAAAGACTTAGTATGAAACAAAAAGTAAAATAAAATACCTAAAAGAAAGGAAAAAAAAAGTAAAATACCTCAAAAAGTAAAGTGCATCATTGATAACTCTGCATATTTATTACATGTTGAAATGATAATGCTCTGGGTATACCAAGTTAAATATATATTATAGGGCGGCACCTGTGGCTCAGTCGGTAGGGTGCCAGCCCATATACCAAGGGTGGCGGGTTCAAACCCGGCCCCGGCCGAACTGCAAAAACAAAAACAAAAACAAAAAAAATAGCCGGGTGTTGTGGTGGGCACCTGTAGTCCCAGCTACTAGGGAGGCTGAGGCAAGAGAATTGCTCAAGCCCAAGAGTTGGAGGTTGCTGTGAGCTATGTGATGCCCTGGCACTCTACCTAGGGCCATAAAGTGAAACTCTATCTCTACCAAAAAAAAAAAAAAAAAAAAATATATATATATATATATTATAAAATTAATCCCATCTGCTTCTTTTTTTTTTTTTTGTGGTTTTTTGGCCGGGGCTGGGTTTGAACCTGCCACCTCCGGCATATGGGACCAGCACCCTACTCCTTGAGCCACAGGCGCCGCCCCCCATCTGCTTCTTTTTTATGTGTTTTAATGTAGCTACTAGAAAATATGTATGTAGATGTGTCCCATTTCTACAGGACAACACTGCTCTGGAATGTGAGCTCCATAATGGCAGCAGATTTTGTACAGAAAAGTGTGTGGCATCCTGTAGGTATTCAGTGTTTCCAGGGTGTGGAAGAAACTTAATGATGCTGTGGAGAGTTGTAACAGGGCTGAAGAGTCTCCCTGGCTGCTAGTCCCGACCTGAGCCCTATCCCTGGCACTGCTGCCTACCCACTCACCAGCGATGAGGGTACTCTGCTGCCGGGCCTGCTCCAGCAATAGCACGTGCTGTAGCAGGGAGGCATGCCCATGGGGACTGGTGTCACCCTCCAGTGCCACACCCAGCAGGCAGCCAGGGATGGAGGATGTGCTCATGAA
The DNA here is from genome assembly GCF_027406575.1 of Nycticebus coucang. Taxonomy (NCBI): domain Eukaryota; kingdom Metazoa; phylum Chordata; class Mammalia; order Primates; family Lorisidae; genus Nycticebus; species Nycticebus coucang. Next base: position 59,564,313 of record NC_069797.1, read on the forward strand.
CTTGCCCGTCAGCGTGCCACCCTGCCGCAGGGACTGGAGGGCCTGCCTCTCGGCCTCCTGCTTTGTCGACAGCTTTGGGGAGGCCTGGTGAGGAATGAAGACAAATGGGAGATAAAGGAGGGGCTATGCTCCCCTAGTGCTGGGAACTTTGGGCCAACATCACTCATCTCTTTGGCTACTCCCCCATCTCTGGGTAGAGCCATCTGATCTCCTTAAGGGCCCTGGGTGGGCAAAAGCCCCAGCTGGGGACATCCAGGACCAGTGACCTCAACACCAGAGGGAAGATGGAGGGTATGTGCCCTGTACTTACTGTGAGGTGCGAGTTGGTGACAGTGACTGTGGCCTGCAGCCCTAAGGAGATGTTGGGCAGAGAGGGAGACGTATAGAGGCTGAACTGGTTGGGGGAGCTGTCCAGAGGGAGGGCCCGGTGCTGGGGGAGCATCTGGGGAGCAGTGGAAAGAGATAGGCATGAGAGCAGGCAAAGGGCGGGCAGCAAAGGAGGCAACTTGGGTTGAGGCTAAAGTCTTTGAAAGGTGCCCCCCAACCCCTAACTGGGAGAGTCTGAGATCAGAGCCTTTCATGGGCCCATGGGACAAATCCCCCTTCAAGACAATAGGTCCAAGCAAGGTCCAGCCTATCCACACAGGCAGGAAGGTCTCCACTGGGCATCCCCAACCAAAATGGAAGCTGCGCTTTTTCTTCCAAGGGAAGAATAGCTGTCCCCTTCCCACCTCACCCGCAGCCAGGCCTGTACCTCGGTGGGTATGTTGGGAACTGAGCCAGTAAAGCCATTCTCAGCAATGGTGCTGTGAGAACTGTTGGGAGAGCTGGGGCCGGAGCCTGGCGCACTGTTACACACAGATGATGCTACAGGAGAAGTGGCTGTGTCACCTGGGCCTGCTCTGAGTCACCCTTCACTCCAGACCCTCAGAACAGGGACATGAGACTAGCCCTTACCCCCAGGCCCAGCACCTGTGATCTCAACAGCTCTCTTCTTAAAGGTGCTAATAACAGTCCCATCCTTGCGACGCAAGAGGGGACTGCTTCTCCGCTCAGCCACCTTCTGTTTTAGCCTCGAACGCACTTTCAAGTTGGGTTCAGAGGCTGGAGACAAGGCAGCAGGAACTCAACTACATGCATATGGGCACACATGTGGAACCCAGCCCACCACAGTCCGGCTGACTCAGACAGCAGCTCTGCCCCCTCCACCTCCCAGAGCCATGTTTTGGGACACCAAGTTGGGTACTGACTAACCTGTTTTGCGGAGGGGAAAGTCATCTCGGCTGTCATAGGGCCCAAGCAAAGGCAATTTATAGGAGGGAGGTGTCCCAGGGGGGCCGCTCTGGGGAGGGGAACTCTGGTCCAAAGAAGCATGGTGGGCTCCCCTGGGGGTGGGAGTAGGGATGAAAGCAAATTTAGGTTATCACCCAGCCTACTGAACCTGCCACCTAGCAATCCACTTTTATGAAAAATCTGTTGGGACATAGATCTACTGGGAGGGAAATGAGGAGAGAAACCAGAGATGGGAGTCTCAATCTCTAAGACTGCAGGGCCCATATGTGGCCACAGGGCAGGAGCCCCTTGGTATCTATAGCCAGGCAGCCCCTGGGCAGCGCACATCTGCCCTCCCACGCCTGCCCAGGGCCATTACCAGCATTTGGGGTGCTGTGGGAGGGAATGGTTGAGGCCGCCTGGTGTGGGCTCCTTTGACTTCGACAAGAGGAACTCCTGGAGCCTCAGCTTTACCTCAGTGCTGGCAATGGCACCTGCAGGACAGGGCATAGTGGACCTGGGTGCTTGGGGCCAGGCCCCCGTGGCAGGGGGCAGGCAATAAGGGCAGTGACCCCAGGCAGCCCCGCCTTACTCTCTTTGCTCTTCTCTTTGTTCCGCAGGATGAGCAGCTGCTGCTCCAACCGCTGCTTCTCCAGCTCCTCCTGCCGCTGCTGCTCCCGCTGCCGCTGCTGCTCCAGCTCCTGCTGCCGCTTGGCCGCCAGCATCTCCTGCTGCTGCTGTGGGGAGGGTGGGAGGTGGGCATGAGCTGCACCCGGGCAGGAGCCAGAGGTCTGGGCGGCATCCCTGCACCCCCCTAGCTCACCTTGAGGTGCTTCTGCAGCTGGACCTCATGCTGCCGTGTCAGGTGGTCGTGCTGTTTCTGGAACTCAGCGAACAGGAGCTGCTTCTGCAGCTGCTGCTGCTGCTTGAGCGCCAGGAGCTCCTGCTGCAGTTGCTGCTCCCGCAGCACAGGGTCCACAGAGCCCGTCAGAGCACCCCGCAGCTCCACAGGGCTGGGGCTGCCTCCACTACCACCCCCCAAAGAACTGGGCATGGCTCCTGGCAGCACCGGCTTCACCTCCACTGTGGGCAGAAGAGACAGATAGAGGTCAGTGGGCTCAGTCCCAGTCGCCAGCCATACCTCAGGCCCTGTAAGCTACCAGACAGGACCAGGAGACTCAAGAACAGAGACAGAGGGCAAGTCAAGTCCTTCTGCGCTGCAGATGCAGCCTTCTGCCTTAATTAAATGAGGTTGAAACGGTGAACTTCAGTAAGAAAATATGCATAAGCATAAGGCACAGTACCAGCAGATCATGAGTACTCAACACATACTATTATCATTAACAGTTAACACCTCTGGGCATTTTACATGAATGACTCGTTTAAAATGACTTAGGTGCTGTTATTACCCCATTTTACTGATGAGGAAACTAAGGTTTACAGAAGTTTCAGTGATGACCAGACACAGCTAGGTGATCGAAGAACTAGATCTCTGCTTTTAACCACTGTTCTGTGGCTTCTCTCCATCTCTCGACACCATGCCCCCATCAAAGCCCAGACTACAAGAGAAACTGAGGCGCAGAGGTTGGTTCTAGAACTGATGGAGCTGGCAGCCAGGGCTCTTGGTAAACCCAGAAGCCTGTGGAGACCTTCTAGATATCCCCTCCCTCTCCCCTTTTCTCTGCCTTACACCCAGCTGGGGTAAAGGGGGGAGGAAAGGTGGGCTATGGGAATGGCGGTGGGATGGGAACTGGAGGCCTCAGGGAAAGGGGGTGCAGGGCTGCACCAAACCAGGGACAGGAGGGGGCTGGGAATCAGACTTGCTTCCTTTGCTGGATTATCTCCTTTCAACAGTTTTATTGTAATTACCCTGAAAATGCTGCTATATATAGAGTGAGCCAAACAGCAGCTGTGCCTGGGGGGAGGGGGAATGAGAGGATGGGCGGGCAGGCAGCAGGAGGAGGTGGGAGGAGGAGACAGGAAAGGAAAGGGAATCAGACAGGAAGAAGGGTAAGGGCAAGGGGAGGGCGTGAGCTTCTGCAGAGATCTCAGAACTGCAGTTCTGGGAGAACCAGCCGGGGAGGGGCAGGTAGCCCAGAGCCCGGGTTTCAAGAAAGTGAGTCCAGGCCCCACAGTGGGCTTCCCATGAGCCCACTTGAACCTTCTGTATTCCAACAGCCTTCTAGGACAGCGGTTCTCAACCTGTGGGTCGCAACCCACAGGAACTGTATTAAAGGGCTGTGGCATTAGGAAAGTTGAGAACTACTGTTCTAGGAAGACCACATCTCCACATCTTAGTGCCTGTACACTGTCCTCTGGTCGATGAATGTCACTCCCCACCACTGCCCTGTGGTTGCCAGGGAAACTGGGCAAACATTACTACACCAGCAGGGAGCCCCAAGCCCAGCCTATGCCCCCACAAAGCCTCCAGAGGCCACCAGGAAGGGGAAGGCAGGATACTACTGCCTGGGAAGGAGGAAGTGAGAGAGGCAAGGCCAGGCTGTCTTGTTCCTTTTCTACTTCTTTTTCCAAAGAAAGACTTTACTTTCCTCCATACAGTCCAGGGTGGTCACAGGGGCTGGGGAGACTCTTCTGTGGCAAAGTGTGACCCACTCCAGTCCAGGCCTGGAGAAGAGAGGACCCCAATATCCTGATGGCTGCCACTATCTTCTGCCCTGTGAACAGGCCTCTCTCTCCCCAGACCTCCAGGACCATCCTCCAAGAGTGGAGAGGGGATGGAACTGAGAGGAGGGAAAAGATGGGCTAAGAGAGGCCCCTATACCTATCTAGACAGCTCTTGATTACTCTGGGAAACCTACCACTGAATGAAGTGTCACCAAGGCAGGAGCAAGGCCTGCTGAAAACCAAGGCCATGCCACTCTCATGACTGAATATGGCCTCTGGGACCCAGTGGAGGCAGGAGTGGGGGTGGGAGAAGGTAGAGTCTAAGCAGGATGTCTCTTTCCGTTCCCACCAGCCCCTTTCCCCCCAGGATGGTTGGGCACATTCCTCTGTGGTTTTCCCGCCAGCCGTCCTGACGACTCTGTGGCCACAAGGCCAAAGCCACATCTGCAGGAGTGGCCAGATGTGGCTAGGAGGGTGGGGTTACACACACACTCACTTTTCCTGCCAGCCCATGTCCTGCTCCAACATCAGGAGGAAGGGTCCTTAGAAATAGCAGAGGACCTTCCTGGGGGTAACCATCCAAGTCCAGGATGGTGGTAAGAAGCCATCAGCCAACCTCAGCCCCTATAGTTCTCAGCAAGGCCCCGCACTGGCTGGAGGGTTATCCATTCTCAGGCAGGGCTTGGCCCAAGGCACTATGATCACTCAGCCAAGAGGTGGACAGGCTTCAACCTGCTGCTCTCAGCAGTGCCGGGGTTGCAGGAGCCGGATGCCAGCCCGCCCGCCCTGGGAAGGGCAGGGGTCCAAGCGCTCCTGGCTCATAGTAGATAACCCTGCCTTGGGCTGGAACTGCTGCCAACAATGCTGGCTTCCCTTGCAAGAGAGCTGCAGAGAACCCATGGCCTCAGATGAGGGGAATCTCCCACCAGACTATCTCTCTGCAGCAGCGGAGATATTAGGCCCTGAGCCGCAGTGGGAGCCACAGCCCCATTGGTATGCAGGTGGCAGGGTGGCCAGAGAGTTCTGCCACACAGCCTTGTTCCCATGCAAACAAGAAGCGTAAGCAACTCAAGAATATTAATCTGCAGGCCCTACAAAGGCCCCAGAGATCTGTTAGGTAGCAATTAGCCCCATCCAAAATGGAACTGGCCACGGCTGCTCAGCTGGAGTCAGAGAAGGGAAGCATGAAGCCCCGATTGTAGTCTGCTGGGTACAGACCCTAGCAGGGGTCCTCAAACTTTTTAAACAGGGGGCCAGTTCATTGTCCCTCAGACCGTTGGAGGTCCGGACTATAGTTTAAAAAAAAAACAACTATGAACAAATTCCTATGCACACTGCACATACCTTATTTTGAAGTAAAAAAACAAAACGGGAACAAATACAATCACGCCGCCTCACGTGACCCACGGGCCACAGTTTGAGGACCCCTGCCTAGAGCCTGGCTGGCCTTGCAGCTCCTCAGAGATCTATGCTCTGTCAGCTTGGCATGAGCAACAGCTGCCTTCAGAACCAAGCACCTGGCTGGGGAAGTGGGTGTGTCCTAATAGGGAGAGGCTCTTGGCTGCCTCCTGCTGGACCAAGGAAGGTTGGGAATCCTCTGGAAAGAGAAGAGGGGACATAAAGGGGCATTGTTCTCTAAGGGGACATGTCAAGAGCCTGGCTAGCCAAAAGCCCCCCTGAAGGCCAGGGAAAAGGAAGGTCCCAGGAAGGCCCTCCCCTCACCCTGTGAGGCATCACTCTGCCAGAGAGCTGGAGGGAGTCCAGAGAGGCCAGACAGCCAAGACAGTAAGCTCTCAATCCCCACTCCATCCCACCCTCTGCTGCTCCACACTCTATTCTTCCCAGGGGACTTAGACCCTTCCTCTTCCTAGGAGTAGTGACTTCAGGAACAGGTAGCTACACCATCCTGTCCTCCGGCCTTCTGCAGGGCTGACCTGCACTGCCCATGTGGAGAAGCTGGTGGGCAAGGCTGTGTGCTTCCAGCTGTCAGAGTGGCCTTGTAGACAGCAAGCTCTGGCTCAGGAGGCATGCCCTGGGAACTCGGCTTATGGCACAATGGGGTGCCGGCAACACCTTAGTGACACTCCCTTCCCATCCAGCTGGACCACATTCCTCCCCAGGGACCCCATTAGCCCAGTAGGGGCTCCCATGGAGATTCTTCAGGCAGCACAAGGGATAGCCTGGGTCCTCTAGGGGAAATGATATAGTACTTGTGGAGCTAACCTGAGACTACTACCAGCATGGCCTTAATCTAAAAAAGGGTATCCAGGCAAAAGGACACTGTCTTTGGGCCATGAAGAGCAGGAACAGGAGTTCACAACAAAAAACAGATCTAGCTGCTCTGAACATACCACAAGCCACGCTCCAACTCCAAGCCCTCCCTCTGAGACAGTATCACCAAGTCAGAATCCCTGGAACACCAACCCTGGCCAGCAATCTGGACCTTTAGTTCACCCTGGAGAAACCCTGGGGGGCAGGGGCTGGCACAGTGTATGAACCCAGCTGGCACACCCAAGAGGCTTTGCATCTGGCTCTAAAAAGACCCTGTTCCAGGAGACACCAGCCACAGAAGGTTAGAAGGAGGGGACTCAGAGGAGTGCACTAAACTGTTTGGAATGTCTATAGAGGATAGAAATGAGACCAGTGCAAACATTCCCTAGACTGGCAGAGCTGCCCTCACAAGAGGGGAGGGAGTGAAAGGAACCTCTGAGAGCATCTGTTTCAACCCCCACGTTACACAGGCCAGGAAACCAAGCTTCCTAGAGAGCCTCCTGTGCAGAAGACCCCACCAGTTAAGCAGCAGCAACATGGGGATCCAAACCCAGCTGTCCTGACCCCCAGTGCAAGCCAGGTTTCCTCTGCACACAAGATGTGCACGGCCTGCCTCTATGTGGGCATCCCATGTGCTCAGTGCCAGCCAGCCAGGCAACCCACCCTACAAGGCAGAATTTGGGGAGTCAGCAGCTTACTTATATGTCTAATTATCTCGTTCTGTCCCTTGGAGAATGGGGAAGGGCTCTGGTCCCTGTCCTGGCCTCCAGGAGTTCAGAAGGAGGCGAGGCACACTGTCAGCTGGTGACTCTGGCCCCTCCTCACTGAGGTTGGTTTCCCAGGATCTATTTCTATGATCTTATGTGACTAGTTTAGGCTCAACAGGTTCTACCACAATTCCAGACTATTTTCATGTGCAAGCTGGTCTGACTCTCACCTATCAATTTTCACAACTCCTCATGTAATGAACATGCATCACATAGTGGTTAAGAGCAGGGCCCTGGAGTAAGAGAATGCTAGGTCTCAAGGCAAGCACGCCACCTACTAGGACAAGGCACCAGGTCCCTCCCTGCACTCTGTGCAGGCATCTGTAGAATGCGGGCAAGAACAGCTCCTACCTCCCAGAATTGTTAGGCACAGGGGAATGCATGCAAAGCAGCTCAGCACAGGTCCTGGGAAGATCTCAGAACATGATACTCAGGGCTATTATTAAGGGCTCCTGACATTTTTTTGTGTCCTGGACTCCTTTGGCAATCTAATGAAGCCTACAAATCACTTCTCCATATATTTCTTTCTTTTCTTTTCTTTTTTTTTTTTTACATTATTGAAGTATCTCTGAATGTTTCTGAAGTGCATAAAATGAAATACTTAGAATTACTAAGTATTTTAAGTAGGGCCAGCTTCCCAGACCATCTTGATTCTAAGGATATCAGGCTCAGAATGAAGCCTTAGCTCTCATTTCAGACTGTCCAGAAGGTCAGTCTATGGTCCTGACACAAACAAAACCCTTCTTGTGGACTCTACACTACACAAGACAGAGTGGCCAGCAGTTGAGCGCCAGCGCTAGAGGAGCCGCCTCTGAAAGCAGCCTTCTCCGACTCTTAACACTTCCAGGCTGTCTCACGTTATCTCCAAGAAGGGCCACTCTGTCCTCTGGCATCCCTTATGTCCCTCCAAAATATTACTTAGCACAGATGAGCATGAGTTTTGGTCTCTCCCTGCTCTTGGCCCCAGTTCCAAGCTGCCTGAAATTTTTCCCTTATCTCTAAGCATCACTGTGCCCTGCTCCAGGTGATACCTCTCTCCTCAGTACAAATCCTCCTAAGGTCAGGATTTGGGAGCTAACCCCCATTTCTTGCATGGCAGAAGCAAGTGAAACTGATGGCAGTGAAGGATGGGCCTGGAGATCAGCAACTCAACTACCCCATTGACAGAGGAGGAAGTGAGGCCAGAGAGGGAAGTAACTTTTCCAAAGTCACCTAGGAAAGAGGTGGAGGAGTCAGTGCTTAATCCCAGCTCTTCTGGCTCTCTCTGCCCCTCACTAATAAACCGAAGGGGAAACAGTGAGTGCTTGTCCCAAACTTAATGAGAGACACACAAGGAGCCAAACTCTGTATTAAAGACCCAGGAATTGAGCTGCCCCTTCTTGGGAGTCATGATGGGCACCAAGATGGCGTCTGCCAACAGGGTCGTCCAGGTAGTCAAGCTGCATGCTCCATTAATACCATTTCCTGACAGAAGAGACAATCCTAAACCCAATGTATCAAAAGCTTTAAGATCGGGCAGCGCCTGTGGCTCAGTGAGTAGGGCGCCGGCCCCATATGCCAAGGGTGGAGGGTTCAAGCCCAGCCCCAGCCAAACTGCGACAAAAAAAATAGCCGGGCGTTGTGGCGAGAGCCTATAGTCCCAGCTGCTCGGGAGGCTGAGGCAAGAGAATCGCTTAAGCCCAACAGTTAGAGGTTGCTGTGAGCCGTGTGAGGCCACGGCACTCTACCGAGGGCGGTACAGTAAGACTCTGTCTCTACAAAAAAAAAAAAAAAAAAGCTTTAAGATCAGCAGGACTACTGTCTCACTCTTCTGCAATTTCCCAGTATTCTAAAGGAAGTAAATCACAGATTTGCTGATGTATCAGGGTCCAACAGACTGCAGAAATAATAAAAACATTACCTCGGGCAGCGCCTGTGGCTCAGTGAGTAGGGCGCCGGCCCCATATACCAAGGGTGGTGGGTTCAAACCCAGTCCCAGCCAAACTGCAACATAAAATAGCTGGGCGTTGTGGCAGGCGCCTGTAGTCCCAGCTACTTGGGAGGCTGAGGCAAGAGAATCACCTAAGCCCAGAAGCTACAGGTTGCTGTGAACTGTGTGACACCATAGCACTCTACTGAGGGCGATAAAGTGAGACTCTGTCTCTAAAAAAAATAAATAAATAAAAACATTACCTCAGAAATACAGAAGGAAACGTGTGTCTCAAGAAGAAATTGAAACTATCCAACGTGGAGGTCCAGAGTAATCACTATGGCTGCTGTTTGTCATCAGACAAAAGAAGTACCTTTACAATAAATGACTTCCAAAATGAAAAAGGAGAAATTGTATATTGAACAACTTTAATAAATACTGTGTAAAAAAAAGACATAGAAAATTTAGATGGACACTTGTATCTCCTAATTTATATATTTTGGTCAGCTTCTCTATGAGCTTACCTAAATGTTTATATGCTTTATACTTATTAAAGTATACATTCGTAAATGTTAGCTTATTAATTTACTCTTGGTTATCAAATATGACCAGTGTTGAACTATTAAAAGCACACAGTATCAGCTTGGCGCCTTGTGGCTCAAGCAGCTAAGGCGCCAGCCACATACACCTGAGCTGGTAGGTTCAAATCCAGCCTGGGCCCGCCAAATAACAATGACGGCTACAACAAAAAAACAGCCAGGCATTGTGGCAGGGGCCTGTAGTCCCACCTACTTGGGAGGCGGAGGCAGGAGAATCGCTTGAACCCAGGAGTTGGAGGTTGCTGTGAGCTGTGATGCCACGGCACCCTACCCAGCGACAGCTTGAGGCTCTGTCTCAAAAAAAAAAAAAAAAAAAAAAAAAAAAAAGATGGGCGGCGCCTGTAGCTCAGTGAGTAGGGCGCCAGCCCCATATGCCGAGGGTGGTGGGTTCAAACCCAGCCCCGGCCAAACTGCAACCAAAAATAGCCGGGCGTTGTGGCGGGCGCCTGTAGTCCCAGCTGCTCGGGAGGCTGAGGCAAGAGAATCGCGTAAGCCCAAGAGTTAAGAGGTTGCTGTGAGCTGTGTGACGCCACGGCACTCTACCTGAGGGCAGTACAGTGAGACTCGGTCTCTACAAAAAAAAAAAAAAAAAAAAGGAAAAAAAAAAAAAAAAAAAAAAAAAGATGGCGCCTATGGCTCAAGGAGTAGGATGCCAGCCCCATATATCGGAGGTGGTGGATTCAAACCCAGACCCAGACAAAAACTGCAAAAAACTCCCCCACAATATCTAGAAAACAAACAAAACCAAACACCCAGGAATCTAGACAAGAGCACTTGGCTGGCCCCCAGAACACCCAGGAGTGCAGAGAAGGAGGGCACCAAGTGGCAGGAACTCTCAGAAACCTTGACTGTGACTCTGAGGAATCTTCTTTTTTTTTTGAGACAGAGCTTCACTTTGTCACCCTCAGTAGAGTGTGACAGCTCACAGCAACCTCAAACTCTTGGACTCAAGTGATTCTCTTGCCTCAGCCTCCCAAGTAGCAGGGACTACAGGCGCCCACCACAACACCTAGCTATTTTGTTTGTTTGTTTGTTTGTTTAGCAGGCCCAGGCCAGGTTCGAACCCACAAGCCTGGAGCATGTGGCCAGCACCCTACCCAATGAGCTATGGGTGCCCAGCCAACTCTGGGAAACTTAAGCTCAGGGGATTCAAAGTGCCAATGGAAGGCACAAAGCATCTGTCTGTCACTGGTGAAGATGGAGTTACTGGTTGTTCTGGGGAGGCTTTCTGGAGGAGTAGACTCACATCTACTCATATCTACAGCCCAGCCATTTCCAGGAAATACTTGGGCACAAAGCTAGAGGCAATTAAAGGCACACTAACCATTCAAAGTCTGCAGCTGTTGCTGGGACTGTCTGCTCCACACCTGGGCTGGAATGTCAGGGGCCCCAGGGCAGATCTGCCTCCACTCCCCAAACACAACCCAGTCCTGAGTGTCCAGCAGGGCGCCCTGCCCACCTGGCCATTTGCCATAATCCTCCACCCTGCTAGGGTTTTGACACCTGCTCCCCAGTGTCTCAAAACATCCTCTCTCCAGACTGACAGGCTGCTGGGAGTTGGATTTGCCTGTAAGTAGGGCGACAGCCTCCCTCCCTCTACATATGCCCTTTTCCCAGGAGTCCCAAAGCTCAGCAGGGCCTTCCAGGGATGCTGATGACATCCACTGGCAGGACACCAGGCCCCATGATCCTAGTCCACACAGCCCTTAGACCAGGCATCCTCAAACTTTTTAAACAGGGGGCCAGTTCACTGTCCCTCAGACCGTTGAAGGGCCAGTCTATAGTTTAAAAAAAAAACCATGAACAAATTCCTATGCACACTGCACATATCTTATTTTGAAATATAAAAACAAAACAGGAACAAATACAATCACACCGTCTCATGTGGCCCGTGGGCTACAGTTTGAGGACCCCTACTTAGACTGTCCACCAAGCATGGTCTGTCCACTTACAACAGAATCACCTGAGAAACAAGTAAAATGGTTGGTTGCTAGGCTGGCCTACAGAATCTGAAACTTTGTGGAAAGTGGGAAACGGGTGGGAGGGGTGATTGCCTGGCCTGGGAACCTGCGCTTTAATACATCCCCTTAGCAATTCTGATGCAACTAGAAGTTTGAGAACCACTGCCCTGAAGTGTCCCCGGGCTGCCTGTACTCATTTCTGCAGCCAACCTGACAGCTGTTACAGCTGTATATGTGGACGGACACAGTTAATCTGATTTCCTGTCTGGCAGCTGTGTAGCAGCTGAGGGTCTCAAAAACAAGAAAGGATGAGATAGGAGGGGATGGGGCAGGGGGAGGTTGTCTATAGTGGGGGGTGGGTGTTCAACTTTGCTCCTGAGCCCTCTTCTCCCCTGTGGCTGAAATCCCTGCAGAGAGGGAAAATGCTGACCAAGTGGTCCCAAGTATTTATAGAAAACAAAGCCTCAGCTCAGTGCCCGTAGCTCAGTGGTTAGGGCGTCGGCCACACACACAGAGGCTGGCAGGTTCAAACCTGGCCCAGGCCTGCTAAACAACAATGACAACTGTAAGAAAGAAATAGCCGGGCACTGTGGTAGGTGCCTGTAGTCCCAGCTACTTGGGAGGCTGAGGCAAAAGAATCACTTAAGCCCAAGAGTTTGAGGTTGCTGTGAGCTGTGACACTATGGCACTCTACCGAGGGTGACATAGTGGGACTCTGCCTTCAAAAAAAAAAAAAAAAGAAAGAAAGAAAACAAAGCCTCCTCTCAGAGACCCTAGGAGCTCTCCAATATCATCATAGTCCCTATACTCTAAGAACACAAACTTTGAAGGCATACAGATAGGCCCACCACATGAAGTTGTACAGGAGCTGAAATCCAACCTACCCTCCAATTACTAAGCCATACACAGTGGCATGAGAATGTATGTACCCAGAGGGCCATCTTTTTAAAATCTGCATAGAAGAAGTAGATTAGCAATGACTCTACACAGAGACCTGAGTTCAAATTCCAGCTCTCACTTCTCTGTGACCTTGGGCAACTTCCTTAACCTCTCTGGTCCTCAACTATGGCTAAACTATGGCTATTAATACCTTCCCAAAAGAGATAATAAGACAAGGAAAGAACCTGATACCCTTGTCACTTAGACATTATAATATTAGTTCCCCTCCCACACCCAAGTCTCGCCCTTCCTACCTGGCCGGCGCCCTTGCACCTACACACCTACACACACAGCCCAGCTCAGAATGGACTGAAGAGCATGAATAAGAATATCCACGGATGGCTCAGCACCTGTAGCTCAGCGGCTAGGTTGCCAGACACATACACTGGAGCTGGCGTTCGAACCCGGCCTGGGCCTGCCAAACAATGACAACTACAACAAAAAAATAGCTGGGCGTTGTGGCAGGCGCCTGTAGTCCCAGAGTGGGAGGCTGAAGCAAGAGAATTGCTTAAGCCCAAGAGTTTAGGTTGTTGTGAGCTGTGATGCCATGGCACTCTACCAAGGGCGACATAGTGAGACTATGTCTCAAAAAAAAAAAAAAAAAAAGAAAGAAAAAAGAATATCCACGGATGCCAGGTGCGATGGCTCACGCCTATAATCCTGGCACTCTGGGAGGCCGAGACAGGCAGATTGCTTGAGTTCAGGAGTTCAAGACCAGCCTGAGCAAGATCGAGACCCCATCTCTAAAAATAGTGGGGTATTGTGGCAGGTGCTTGTAATCCCAGCTACTTGGGAGGCTGAGGTAAGAAAATTGCTTGAGGGCGGCGCCAGTAGCTCAGTGAGTAGGGCACCGGCCCCATATGCCGAGGGTGGCGGGTTCAAACCCAGCCCCGGCCAAACGGCAACAAAAAAATATCCGGGCGTTGTGGCGGGCGCCTGTAGTCCCAGCTGCTCGGGAGGCTGAGGCAAGAGAATCACGTAAGCCCAAGAGTTAGAGGTTGCTGTGAGCCGTGTGACGCCACGGCACTCTACCCGAGGGCGGTACAGTGAGACTCTGTCTCTACCAAAAAAAAAAAAAAAAAAAAGAAAATTGCTTGAGCCCAAGAGGGTGAGGTTGCTCTGAGCTGTGATGCCATAGCACTCTACCCAGGTGACAAAGTAAGACTGTCTCAAAAAAAAAAAAAAAAAAGAATATCCAGGGAAAACCCAAAAGAATATCCAGGGACTATCCAAGGGAAAGCCTGAATGAACACGGTAGCACTTCCCAACATCCCCAACATTCCTTCCTGGCACAAGCAGCATTCATACCTTCCCTCAAAGGGAGACTCCTCTTCTGTGCCTTCTCATAAAGTCTTGTACACTGCCCAGGCATCAGCTCTACCGAGTATGGGACAGAGGGGACCCAGGGCCCACTGAAGGGAGGCAGAGAATTTCCCTGTTTTGTGTCCTTGGGAATCCCACACCACAGCTCAAAGTCCCAGGCTTCCCAAGCCAGAACCAGGATTGGATGATGATGGTGCCCACTGTACGCTGGGCTGTGACAGGGTACCCAGGCAGAGACCCTGTCCATCAAGGAAGACCTCTGATGGCCACTAGCAGAAGTTGAAATGTATCCCCTCCTCAAGCAGGAACAGCAGAGAGTGCCTTTATCCCTCAGCTGGCTAAGGCTCTGGCTCAACCCATAGGGGTGACTCACTATATTTGTCCCTACTTACCCAGAGGTCCAAACCCCAGAACAGAGCCCAGGAATCCTGCCAGCAGTCCTGGACTCCAACCCCCAAACACACACACACAATGCAACATTCATTCATCCATGTGCCAGGCATTGTGCTGGGTACTGTGCAATCACAGCAAACAAGACGGCCAGAGAGCAAAGATTACCCTAAAAGAGGGTTCCAAACACTTGCTACTGGAGGCGGCAGGTGGGCACCACCCTAGAAAGCCCCTTTCTTCAATCCCTTAGACTGGGAAGGCCTGTGAGACATACTGTCCAAGAAAGCATCCCTGGGCACCTGCTTTTTTAGCCACAGGCTTTCGCATCCTGTCTGGAGATGGATCAAGAGATGGAGAGAGGGGGTAGGGAGGAAAACACCAGGCTGCCTGGGCCCTCATGGCCATGTTTATCTGGGGTGGATTTTTTTTAACCCAAAGGTTAAAGTGTTTCTATTTGAAACATCTATTTACATTCCAGAGTCCAAAAAAAAAAAAAAAAAGGCAGCCGAGCTCCAGGCCTATATCTGTCCCTAGCCGCGTCACAGACACAGCATCAGAGCTGCGCAGGGGGAACATTCTTAGTCCTCTCCCTGAGCCTCTGAGGTGACTCACACCTCCCTCTTGCCAGCATGGACCAAGCCACTGTTCAGAAGGCCAGGCCTTGGGGGTTGGAGGATGGAGGTGGGGAGACAGAGATGTGGATAGAGTGGCTAGAGGTCCATGCAGGGACAGGCAGGCTTAGGGAAGGGGTAGAGCAGCAGGGGTCCCAGCATGCAACGTTTCTGGGGTTTAATATGAAAGGAGGCAAGTGAATAAGCTGAGGAGGAAACTTCAGGCCAATAGCTGGCTACTGCTGGTAGGCAAGGGCCAGGGGGACAGGCAGGATAGGTGGGCTAATATGCTAAACAGAGCAGAGCTGCCCCAAGCCAGGGGCATTTATACAGCCATTTCTTTGCTTCCCAAAAGACCACCTTGAATCCCAGAGGCTATGGGCTAGGGGCCAGCAGGCAGGGTCTCTTGCTGGAACTGCAGACTCAACTAGACCAGGGCACGGACAAGCCCTCTCTGTTTCTACCCCATCCCTGGGTACATGCGTAGGTGCACTGCAGGCCTAGACCCAGGGTTATGTCCCACCTCAAGGAACTGCATGAGTACCCTGCAGGACTGGTCTCTAAGGCTATGCCCCTTCGCTGCAACACTGCATGAGCATCCTTGCCAAGGTAGGCAACAAGCCTGTTCCAAGGATTTCCCAAATCTTCCCAAAATGTTCACTCTCCAACACATCTAAGTCCCACTACAATCTGGACAGCTCAGAGCCAAATCACAGGTACCCATAGAGGCACATAGCTCCCACCTTCTGATTCGAAGCTTGGGGTGCACACCCATGTATCCAGAAGCAAGGACTCCCCATACACACACATACTCCAGTGCCAAGCCGCTGCGAGGAGGGGCCAAGCAGGCACCAGTCCAGCAGGCCCCTCCCTGGAGGAAGCATCCTGTGGTGCCGGCCTGGTGGGGAGGCTGTGCCAGAAAAGCCTGATGCTGCCAACAGGTTCTCAGGAGTAAGGGAAGGAGTGGCTTAGCCCTGGGGGATGCCACCCCCAGCCAAGGGCCAAAAGAGTCCTTGCCAAGAAGGTGGCAGGATTAGGGGGTCCTCAAGCTCATTGGAACCAGAGTAATACTTCTCCATGTTCGGTGGAATAAACCAAGGCCTAGGGAGGGGAGAGGCAGAGGGGAACCAGGGCCTAAGGTGGCCAAGCCCCTTAACATCCCAGCTGCCAGCCTCTGCCTAACTTGACCACAGGGACATCAAGCTCTTCCCTATGTGTCTAATTCTCAGGAATCAGACACTAGGGACTTGTGGACGTTACAGCACTAGACCCTCTACCTCCAAGACCAAGTCTGAGGAGCTGGGGTAACCACTATTCTTGAGGACACCCAGCAATGCATGGAGGCAGGTCACTGACCCACTTCCTCCCCTCTGACCATAGTGCCAACTAGGCCAGGATCCTCTAGTAACCCCCAACCCCCTGCAGCTACTGTCAACCTGCCTGGGCCCACAGGACTTAGAAGAGATGCCCCAGAGTGTAGCTGGGAGGTATGGGGAGGGCAGGGGCATCAGGCAGAGAAGCCCACTTCTGAGCAGGGTTCCCCTAATCTTTTTATTTTTATTTTTTGTAGAGACAGAGTCTCACCCTATTGCCCTTGGTAGAGCGCTGTGCCATCACAGCTCACAGCAACCTCCAACTCCTGGGCTCAGGTGATTCTCTTGCCTCAGCCTCCCCATTAGCTGGGACAACAGGCGCCCGCCACAACACCTGACTATTTTTTGTTGCAGTTTGGCCGGGGCCGGGTTTGAACCCACCACCCTCGGTATATGGGGTCTGCACCCCACTCACTGAGCCACAGGTGCCGCCCAGGGTTCCCCTAATCTTGCATATTCTCAACAAAGCCCTCAAGAAAGATCTGAGAAGAACTGTATCTGGCCACTCTATCTAGAGTCAGATGCTCAGCCCCAGAGACAAAAAGGCCCAACAGCAGAGGGCAGGTGGGGACACGGAGGCACTTACCTGCCAGAGGGATGCTGTGCAGAGGAGTCCGTGGCAGGATTTCCAAGGATGGTTCTCGGCCTGACATCCCATCTGCTGAGAAACAGGATTCTGTCTCATAGATGGTCTGCAGCATCTCCACCAGCCCCTGAGCCTTGGGTACCAGCAGCATGCCAGGGAGGGGCCGCCTGAGGCGGGGCGCCGACCAAGGGAAGGTGGTCGGGGGAGCCTGCACAGCCCAGGGACTCCCTCAGGCCACCGCTGCTGAGACCCGCACTGTGGGGAGGCACCCCATCCGGCTAGGTGCGGGAGGCAGGAGGCCGCTGGAGCAGCAGGCCTGGCTCTCCTACAGAGGGGCCTCCAGCCACCCGCCTGTCCTTGGTTCCTGGGAGTTGGGGTATGGCTAAGCACTCAGGACAGGAAGAGAGAAGCTCAGCAGGCAGGCGGGCTCTCTGTGTTCCCTCCCAGCCCTGGGTGACAGCTCTGGGCCCGGCTCCCTGCTCCTCCTTCCCGAATGAGCCGCCGGCAGCTGGCAGGAGACAGAAATAGCAGTTGGGGGAGGGCCCTGTCTATAAATAGGTGGAGCATGCTCAGGGAGCCGCGGGCGGCTGCCAGGAGGCCCCATGGGTGGGGGGGGGAGGCGCGTTCTACCCCAGGAGGAAGCGCCAGGCGAGGGGGATGGGAAAGGGGAGGGCCTGCACTCAGGGCCAAGGCCACAGAGCTGGTGGCCAGAGGCAGGCTGGGAAAGGCACAGGCCAGGATACCCAATGCATCTGGGAGCAGTTCAGCTCCGGCTGCTACTCTAGGAAGCGTGCAAGGGGCTGGAAACTAAGAAGCCAGACTTGATCCTCTGTCATCCCTCTTGCCATCCAGAGCAGGTAAAGGAATCAAAAGGGTCTGGGAGAAGCTGGCAGACACCTGGCCTAACCTTGCACCTTCCCTGAGTCCTTCTAACAGTCCCATGGAGGTTTGCTTAACTTCTGTCCTCCAGCAGAGTTGAGAGGTGCCTCCTGAAGCCCTCAACCAGCCAGAAGACCCCTGAACAGTAGCTAAATGGCAGCTCCCTCCTGTTGCCTCCCAGGGCTACTCAGCTTCTTTCCAGTCAGCAAGGAGATGTCCCATGCAGGCCTGGCCACCGCCCAGGGAAGGGGACCAGAGAGCACAGGTAGCTCTTCCCTGGCAATGTGCCAAGTGTGATACTAAGAACATACACACATCACATCATTTATTCTGCATGATGACCTCAAGAGATAGGTACAGATGGGGAAACTGAGACTCAGAGAAATGAAGTCACTTGCCCTAGGTGGTATGGCTGCTCACATGGTAAGACTGGGATATCTGAAGCTTAAGTCTGAGCTCCAACCACCACACTCTACTACCTTCCATGCAAGAGAGTGCATGAAGCTGCCCCAGGTACAGGTACAATAACCCCCAGGGCCCAAGTAGGAACAGACTTGAGGTTGGAGCCCCTCCAAGAAGAGCAGAGAGCCTACCAGCACTTAGCCCTTTCCCATCCAGCTTCATGCCTAGCAGAACACCTGCTCCTTGGGCCCTACTGGGCCCTAAGGCTAGTATACCATGGGGACTGGTGCCACTTGCCTACTCTCCCTACCATAGGCCTGCCTCTGCTTCTCAAGCTGTGCCTCCCACCATCACAGAGATCCTACTTGGCCCCTTGACCTCACTGGAGCCTTTTAATAGCCTGGTTATTCCTAGGTCTGTGTCCCCCTCCCCCTTCCTGATGTCACAGTTGCTATTTTGGGGCCATTCCTGGCCCCTCCTTGCCCCCTACTCCAGGCATGGAGCCAGGGACACCTGTCCTCTTGCTGTACTGGATGACCTCACCCTCCTGTCGGTGCCTGGGAGGAACTGGCCAACCAAGGACACGATGGCTATAACTTATGGATCCCAATTTCCCAGCCTGCTTCTGCCAAGACAGAGATGGCAAAGGGGTCTCCTGCCCTCAGGTGGGAAGTGGTGGGAACACACCTATAGAAGAGGTGGCAGAGATAGGTCTTCCCAGACCCTAGACTAGCAAAATGTGTATTTTGCCAGGAGGTCTCCAGTGTTGGACAAGAAACAAAACACAGGTCTGGGGCCATGGGCTCTCAGTCTCCAGAAAAAAGGTAATGGAGCAGTGCTCCCCAGGGGCCTGGTGCTGGTGGATAACTAAGGGTAGGTCTGGGGACCTCCTTCACCAATCTTTGCCCCAACCTCATTCTGGCCAGCCAGGCCCTCTCAAGGGGAAGGTAAGGCAAGGGCCCATCAGCAGGTGATGGGCAACACACCCAAGGGAACCCAGACACCAGGAACAGCAGCCCCACCTAGCCCAGGACTCCACCCACCCACGCTGGAAACAACCAGAAGGGCTGGCTTGCCCTGTCCTGGCTCTCTCTGTCTGCCCCAGGCACAGGTGAGCGTGGCAGAAGAGGAAGTCATCACTTACCACGACTGAACCTGGAGCAGCCAGATGCCTACAGAAAGAGGCCTCCCTGCTTAGGGAAAATAGGTGCACCCAGGAGATAGGCACCCAGAGGAGATCAGAGCCAGGGACTCAGAGCCAGCTCCCAGTACCATTATGGCTTCCATGAAGTAGAGAGCAAAGCATCAGACACAACCAGAGAATCCTCAGTACAAGTTCCAGAACCCCCCCCCCCAGAACCCATATTTTCCCCTGAAATTCAGGTGACATAACAAGGTCTTCCTAATGTCTAATCTCAGCCTATCCTATCACCCCTCTCCTAGCAGTTCATTTCTCTTCTTCATCTCCTCTCACCCAGCGCTCTCATATATCATCCCACAAACCCTACAGAGCAGCCACCAAGCATGGGGCACATGAGCCTCATCTAGAGCGAGCACTGTCCTCCCCAGACCATGGTGACTCCATCCCCTCTCTCAGAGGCTGTATTGAGTCTAGAGGAGGGCAGGAGTACAGTGCTGTCTCCTTGGCTCTTCTAGCCTCCTATTTCCTGGCCCCAAAAGGCTGATATGGTGCCATGACCCAAAGGAAGAAAGTAAGGTCTGCTTATGCACGGTAAGAAAGCCAAGGGCTGCCCAGGAGCAGCCTGGATAGAGTGCGCGATGCAAGCTGCCCTGGGCACTGGAGCTATCAGGCCTGCTGCCCTCTATTCCTTTCCTGCCCTTCGAGCTCAGTCATGCTGGAGCCCGTCAACATGCCCAGGAGCTGCCAGGTGTTGGCTGAACTCTCTAATTTAAAACCAAATCCAGGAAAAAGGTGAACACCTACTCTGGCATCTTCCACTTCCCCTCAGTAAAGGTTAGCCCTGCCTCCTGTGCTGTCCCATTCTAAGCTTTGAAGTTGTGTGGAATGATGGAGTAGGGAAGAGGAGGGAAACAGATGCCCACTTGTAGTGAGCACAGAGGTGTGCCAGGGGCATATAGTGGAAAAGGGAGGCCAGAAGGCCACTTCTCAGATCCCTGTCCCCTGCCAGCACTCACCCACTTTCTGGCTGCCCGCCTTCCCCAGGGGCTTAAAGGCAGAACCTGAGGTGTAGAGGGAGGACGCTAAGGTTCCAGGCTCCATGCCACACCCATGCCCCAGTTTCTCTGGTCACCTAGAAAGGAGGGGGCAGCTGCCCTCCCTCCTGGGAAAGGGAAGGAGAGAAAGTGCAGAGGGTTTGGGAGGTGTTGGGCAGGCAGGTGTTGTCATGAGGCTGTGTGCCTCCCACGCTGGTATAAGAAAGCGCCTTCTCTAGGGCCCCACTGCCACCCAGACTAGCTTGCATGGTAGGCCTTGCTCTTGCCCTCTCCTCTAGGCAAGAGCATAAGGACAGGATATGAACCACAGCAGGCCTGGGTGCCAGGTCCCAGGGCAGCTACCCCAACCTGGTAGAGCCAAGCCTAGACCAGGGCAGATTCTATAAGTAATTCAACACCACTGAAGAGAACATGCAGAAATAATCAGCTCCAGAAAAAGAAAGAAAGCCTTAAACTCCTTGAGCCCCCCCCATTTGCCTAAAGAGAAGGCAGAGACCAGAGAATGGCCTTCTCAGGGAAGCAAGCAGCCCCATCAACGGCCTCGGCCTGTACTTTCAGGACTGCACAAGAGGTAAATAAGGTCAAATGCTGGTAATCAGCCCAACCCAGAGGTAAGTGGATCAGCTCCCACCTCCCAGGGTGGTGGGCCCCAGAAGGAAATTGCGTGGAAGTCTCCATCTATTGCCCTTTACCAGGAGCACTCTCTCTAACTTGTTTGCTGTGAGGACAAGGATGAACCGTCTCATATTTTCTTTTTCTTTCATTTTTTTTTTTTTTTTTAGAGATAGAGTCTCACTTTATCGCCCTTGGTAGAGTGCCATGGTGTCACAGCTCACAGCAATCTCAAACTCCTGGGCTTGGGCGATTCTCTTGCCTCAGCCTCCCAAGTAGCTGGGACTACAGGTGCCTGCCACAACGCCTAGCTATTTTTTTGTTGCAGTTTGGCTGGGGCCGGGTTCGAACCTGCCACCCTTGGTATATGGGGCCAGCGCCCTAACCACTGAACCATAGGTGCTGCCTACCATCTCATATATTTTCTTCTGTTCCCCCATAGACCGAGCTTGTTGGTGACACTGAGCAAGGATTGCCAAATAGAACAGCTCCTGTGCTCAAAGGAATTGAGAGGAACTGGAGGGAATGGCAGAAAGCTCTCTGTCCCTTCTCAGCCCTGATGTTCTGTGCCTAGGGACAGAAGAGCCAGTGTTTGGGTAAGCAAAGAGAGGATGGGAGGTGCTCAGGGATGGGGGACACAGGACACATTCCCCTCTGCCCCACTTCTATCCCCTGCCCTGTGGCCCTATACCTTTCTTTCTTATGGCTCTCTGCAGAGTGTCCACAGGGAAGTAGACACCCACATGCTCTGCCTACAATTCGTGGTTTCATTTTACTTCCGCGGAGTCCCAAAGCACGTGGTTTCTAGGCTTCTGCCAGGTGCTGGGCACCCTCAGCCCCAGCCCAGATGCCAGCCTGATCTCTGGGAATAGCAGATGCTGGGTGCCTCAAAGAGGAAGAGCTGACTGTGTCTCTGTCCCAGGGAAGCTGGAACCCCACATCTGGAAAAGCCAGTCCCAGAACCCCAGGAATGTTTTATGTGAAGGGCCTCCAAGGGATGGCCCCGCACAGTGATTCCAGTTCTAAAGCCTCTCAACAGTCCTAAAATGAGGTTCCCAATCCCCAGCCCCCTCCTTCATTCATTTCCCCCCTCCCCAACACAGACCAGGCATCTCCCTCTGCTGGGGGGCACTGGAAAGCCTGCCAGGAGGCACAGCCTATGCCACCTGCCTCTTCTGGCCAGGGCTCAGCAGCTGCTCCCAAGCTGCCTGCCACCTTGGTGGCCACCTCCAGCTCCTGCCACATCCTGCCAGCTCCAGCAGAAGTAGCTGCAAAGGGAACTCAGACCAACAATGTCTATAAAGGCAACCCAATAACTTTATCTAGCCTGGGTTAATTATTATAACCTTTCACTGCAAGAGAAAGAACCTCAAAGCCAGGAAACATCTTTCCCAAGCCACCACAGATGCCTCTGAGCAGCTTCTGTTCCCTTGGCCAAAAGTCAGACCCTAACCCCACGACTTGAGATGGCTCTGAGACAGGTCAATGCTGCAGCTCAGAAGAAAGGAGCTGCTGGCACTCCTGCCAGACACAACCAACCACACTGGGGCAGTGCCAAGCTGAGATGTACAAGGCACTGATGAACACCCACCAGGCTTCTCCTCTCCCTTTGCCAAACCAACCTGAGAGGAGGAATCAGGAAGACAGAGCTGGACAACCTACCTGGTCCAGCCCCTACCTTGAATGAAGGGAGGGACACAGACAGGAGGATCTGAGGGGAACCACAAACCTGCAGGAGGGATGATGGGAAATAAAAGGGGGCTGGGGAAGTGAAGCACCTCCCTGATGCTGTTTCTGTACATCCTGCAAATGGGTTTTCATCATGGGCCCTAGTTTCCCTCCCTCTAAAAGAAGGAGAAATGTCCATCCACCCCTACAGAAAAAGAAGTGGGGGACATGATGGGCCACAGAGGGTTAAAGTTGAACAAGATGGACTATGAACCTTTAAGACTGTGCAGAAGGAAACAGCCAAAGAGAGAAGCAGTCATGACTCTGACCACAGTGCCCCAGGACCCTCTTGGGGAACTCTTGAGGGTCCAGCTTAGGGCAGCTAGACATATCCTCATGGGCACATGTCCAGATCCACCCTACAACTGCCTGGTTTCCCACATGTAGACTATTTATGGTACCACTGGGCTGGGTCCTAAGATCAGACAGAAGTAGGAAATTTCAAAGAAAAAGACCCCAAGTTAGGAATCTACCATGTCTAGGACCCAAGAAGAAGACAGGTAGTCTGGACTCCGAAGAGAGCCAAGATTCCTCTACACACACATTACCCTGACTCCCACCCAATGCCACACATCCAAACACAGCGGCTAAGTCCCAGTCTCCACAAAGAAAGAAGTATAGAACACAGAGAAACATTCCACCAAGAAAAGAAGCCACCACCACAAAAATGAAGCTGCGCATTCAGCTATAGTAAGGAAACTCTTCCAAAATCATCCTGGACTGCCAGAGAGGTTCAGGGATACACATCCCCTCTCAGGCCTGCCTGGCTTGACTAACAGGCAGGGTGGAGTGGTAACCAAAGACCCCCAAGTGGAAAGTACAAGTGTGGAGGCAGAGTTGGACCCATACCCTCCCAGGGCCAGGCTGGAGCATCAGTTCCCAGGT
The DNA here is from genome assembly GCF_027406575.1 of Nycticebus coucang. NCBI lineage: Eukaryota > Metazoa > Chordata > Mammalia > Primates > Lorisidae > Nycticebus > Nycticebus coucang. The sequence goes on from NC_069797.1 coordinate 59,587,641, forward strand.
CTCCTCAGGGTTTACCTGTCCTTTTCTTGCAAAACTTCTCCATTCCTGACCCCTTGCTCCCCTTCAGCTCAAAAACTGATGGTCAGCTCGCCTGGACTGCAAACCCACATGGCCCATTGCATCCACAGCTACCCCAGGGTGCTCTTCTCCAACCTCCCAGCTCTTACCCGACTCGTTGGGAGAGTTCATGCCGGCTCTGGGCCCGCAGGAGCTGGCGTTGGGGGCTGGGACGGGAGGGGGTGGAGCTGCGGTGATGTCAAGAGAGACAGACGATAACACACAGACGGACGGGACGGGTGCCCGGGGCCGCCGTGCCTCTAATGCCCATCCGAGGCCATCCTTCGGGGCGAGGCAGTCAGGCAC